>NW_027507748.1:97677025-98414525 GCF_037356315.1 Lithobates pipiens | reverse complement strand
TTAATTCTGTGCTTCTTCAAATATTATAAATCAAGTCACCGCAGCTTCTGCAGTGCTGGCTAAAATATTACTGTTGTGACACAGAGGGAACTGATCAGAGGTTTCAGGTCTAATTAAGTAATCAGTCAGGATGAAAAAAAAAAAAAGAAGAAAAAAAAAAAAAAGATGAAATTGGAATTAATTATTAGCTGATTCAGTAAGGTCATCAGTTGACAGATCTGTACATCTTTTTTAAAAATATGACTAATAAGGCAGGTGGCAGAGCTAGAGAATTTGGACCTAACGCCAAGGCAGAAATGAACCCCATCCCAATGGGATCTGGGGGACCTTGATATTTTAAGGCAAAATGGCTTTTTCAAATAATTCCACCACATACTTTGTGAATCTAGAAAACACAAGCACTGTTTTAAAAGCATGCATGTGTGATAAGCCCTCATTCACATTGAACGCAGCTTTGAAATTGTGCAACTTCATCTGAAGCCGCACGATTTCGAAGCCACATGTCCATGAGACTTTAGGTGCGGCTTCATGCACAGGTGTCTATTGAAGTCGCACCCCAAATCGGCCAAAGTAATGCAGGAACTACTTTTGCAAGTCAGTGCTGCGCAACTGGAAGGTGCCATTGCCAGCAATAGGCTGAGACTTGTCATACAATTTGGACCTGTTAAATCACATGACGAATCATTTCAATGTTAATGAGGGCATAGTCATACTGCACATCCCCAAGGACGCAATCCACTGATTCCTGCTGTTGTGTGTGATAGGTGGGAGCAGATAGCTGGGGCTATTCATGGCTGTTTGGACAGGCAATGATTACCTGCAGTGATCGTGGCTGGAAAAACTTTGTGGGTATCCAGCCGCTATCAATGCATGTGATTGCTGGCTTTATGAGAAGGCACAAATAGCTGTGGTCAACAACAGTCTGTCATTGGCGTGTACGGGCTTGACAACTGCAGCTATCTACTCACAGTTGGCAAATCCAGCAGCAAGAATCAGTAGATGACTACCGCTGGAATTCCCACTGTGGCTTAACGCCCATGCAAACGTAGCTGAAGGCTGAAAACACAACTCTGCCGCTAGAGACAAATTGCAAGAAGCAGGATCATTATAAAAGCTGTCTGCTTGTCCCTATAGAATTGCTCCCACTGTAGCCACATGTAATGAGAAGCCTCTCTGTTGCTGCTCTGAATACAGCTGGATCTCAATCTCAAGCAACTACAAAAAGGTAGAGATTTCATAGGAACAAACAGACAGTCTCATAGTGATCCTGCTGCTGCAAATTTTGATAAACTATCAGCTTTAGGATAGCTAGTGGCATAGTTGCCCATGTATCTTTTGAAATATTGCTGCTACCTCAAAATAGCCCTTAATGATAGACAGGATGATATAGAAACCAATTTGCTTGGATGGCCCCAGTACGCAGGTATCCAAATGTCTGATCACAGAGAAAAAGGTCCGGCACCACGATGTCTCAAAAATAAAACATTTTTTATTAAATCCATCCAATAAAAGCAATCAACACCTGTAGTTATTGATGCGTATCAGCCTCTTACATAGGCATAGTCATGACTAAGGCCTATGTAGGGGGCTGAAACGCATCAATAACTACAGGTGCTGATTCATTTTATTGCATGGGTTTAATACAATCATATATGTTTTATCCTTACAACATTGTGGTGCTGGATTTTTTTCTCTTTGATTGCTAGTTGCCCATGTGTCACCAGCCTAATTAAGGGGAATATATTCAATGGATGTAACTTTATATGACCGATATTAACAGTTGACTCACAAACTCAGCATATGTGACTGTTTGTTCTTCTTTCTGCACATATTAAAAATATAAATGTGTATATATATATATATATATATATATATATATATATATATAGGAAAAACTTCTTTTTTTGGATAGAGTAAATGAGGGTTATAACCCTTGTAAAATTGTTTTCACCATCTGTGTCTCATTGCAGAGATTTCACTTCCTGCCCCATAGTCAAACAGGAAGTGGGAAGTTATCTCTTAAAGTTAAGGGAATCCCTTGGGGACTCCCAGGTCACCCTTTCTAGAGTCCCCATTGGAAGGTTTCCCCCCAATTACTTTACTTGGGACAACCCAAAATTTGAGATTTTCATTTGCTTTTACTTTCAATGATAATGGTAAACAGGACAAATAGAGAGGACGAATCTCCTTAACGGGGGACATAGACAGCAATAAAAACTGACAGATGTTCTAATCCCTCTCCACTCTCCAAAACTAAAAAAAAAGTGTTGCCTTTAGTTTTACTTTAAGGTTTGCCACAAGCAAAATCAGTCCAAGAATGGTTTGGGGAACACCACAATGAGTTTGATGTTTTGACAAGGCCTACAAACTCTCCAGATCTCAGTCCAATCGAGCATTTGTGGGATGTGCTGGAAAAACAAGTCCAATCCATGGAGGCCCCACATATTATTATTATACAGGATTTATATAGCGCCGACAGTTTACGCAGCGCTTTACAACTTTAGGGCAGATATTACAATTACAATACAATTCAATACAGGAGGAATCAGAGGGCCCTGCTCGTTAGAGTTCACAATCTAGGAGGAAGGGTCAAGTTATAGAAAAAGGTAATAGCTGTGGGGGATGAGCTAATGGAGAAAATAGTGCAGTTGTTAGATGAAGGCAGGATAGGCTTCTTTGAGGAAGGTTTTCAGGGATCGCCTAAAAGTGGATAAATTTGGAGACAGTCTGACAGATTGGGGTAACGATCTTAAAGGATCTGCTACTGATGGCTTGGTGCCAGACACAACAGCAAACCTTCAAACATCTAGTGGAGTCCATGTCTTGACAGGTCAAGGCTGTTTTGGTGGCAAAAGGGCAACCTACTCAATATTAGGTTTGTGGTCATAGCCCTTGTACACACGGTCGGACATTCCGACAATAAAATCCGTCAGATTTTGTCTGACGGATTTTGTCCGAAACTGTTGCATACACACAGTCGGACAACGTTGTCAGAAAATCCGATCGTACTTAACGTGATGACGTTATTTCATTAGGACGGGACTACGTTCAGGCTAGTAGCCAATAGCTTTGGTCTAGGAATTTGATCTGAGCATGCGTGGCACTTTGTCCGATCGGAATTCTCTACACATGTTCGGACAAAGTCCAATCAGATCCTGTTGTTGGAAAATTTTATAGCCCAGCTGGAAAATTTGGTCTGTCGGATACTCCGACGGAAACAGTCCGATGGAGCCCACACACT
This sequence comes from Lithobates pipiens, assembly GCF_037356315.1. Taxonomy (NCBI): domain Eukaryota; kingdom Metazoa; phylum Chordata; class Amphibia; order Anura; family Ranidae; genus Lithobates; species Lithobates pipiens. The sequence continues at coordinate 98,411,284 of NW_027507748.1, read as the reverse complement.
GTCGGATTATCTGACAATACGGTCCTATCGGACATTGTCCAGCGGAATGTCCGACCGTGTGTACAAGGGCATAAAGTTTTAGCTGATCAGAGTGTATACACAGTACATGATATAACAACTGTGTATTTAGTTGCTAGGTGTGTTTTTGTAACTTTTCTCCTAAAATACATAAAAGGTTTGCAATGTTACTGGCTTAGCTAAGCTCCCTTGAAGTGGAATCTTTTTTGTGAAGCCGCAACAAACAATAACCACTCTGTAAGGTACAGCCTGATTCTGAACATGTATTTAATACACTAGCAGACAATGTGACTCAATGACATTCTCCGACTCCAAAACATTTCTACTTTGGGGGCCAGTGACAAAGCACAAGGTCACATCACTGACTTTTACAATAAGCAGCACTTTTTATCTGCATTTGCTGTGCTGGGAATTTATACATTTATTCTGCATTATCATTTTTCCAAAAGATCTCTCCCATTAGATTTGACATTGCACAAAAAATAAAATAATGACAATTCTGCAAAAGCCAGCAATGTCACTTCACCATTCGAACCATCTTAAATTAACATATGAATCTAGTCTGTAATTTATTGCTAGATAGATGGGAGTGACTCTCACATACGAGAAAGGAAAAAAAAACATTTGATAGCACTGGTAAAGAAAATGAATAGCTATTTAATTTAAAAATCACCTGTCATAAATCAGATTGTTTTCCTTTTGTAAGTAGCTTGATGCTGCCATGCAAGCAGTAACATTTTCATACAATAACAAATTGAGGAAAGATTATTAAAGGTGCTCTGTCTTTAAACCCAATGGGGTGAGTTACTAAAACTGGAGAATGCAACATTTTGCACAACTGTGCATGATAGCCGCTATGCAGACCTGCACCAGATTATACACTCTCCAATTTTAGTAAATCAACCCCAATGCATAAATAAAAGCGTTCCCAGAAAAGAAAAAAGTAAATGCTTATGCTTTCAGCTGCTGATGTTCCAATGCCACTCTAAAGCAGAAAAATTGTTCCCTAAAGTTTCTTTAGAAATAATTTTTTTGTGGAGCGCTGGTGACTTCCTACTTCATTCTAATCCTGTAGCACCACCTTGCAGTCACTACAAGCACCCTCTTGGTCATAGTGGTGTAGCATTGTAAGGATAGTGCAGCTCAAAACAAGATTTGCATCTTTAGAAACCAACACTTCTATCTGTGTCTATTGTCTGGTCTGTGGTCAATGCTTTCAGTTGACCATTATGTCAGTATAGTACTTTGCCCTCTTCTAAGCTGCATAACACCCAGCATCACTCAATCAACTTTCTGTGAGCCCAGGGTGTCAATGTCATCCCCTTTTTGGGTGCCACCCTGGGCACACGTGAGCATAGCCCTACAGTATTAGGGACTGCCCTTTACATCTGCCCAGAGGCAGATGACACTCATGAGGTCATTGACCAGACTGAAGATCCAGGAAAAAAAATAAAAAAAAGTAAAAAAAAATTCTAGAAGGATCCATGGGGTGGAATGGGGAAAGAGAATAGGGAGAACCGGGCTTGTTAACTTGGTTCTAATATTTAATAATCTCTTCTATTTTTTTGTATCCTAGAACATCTGTAGACGGGATGTAACATGACAGACACATTTCTTTTGCATTGTGACAACTTCTTTCCTTATATAGAAGGTATTTTTAACCACTAACAAATCTGATCAGGAACTGATTGAGAGAAAGTATAAGTGGGGTGAGACAAGGCCACATTTTTTCTTCCTGCACACTTAGGTGGCATTGGCAGGCAAAATGACCTTATTATGTACTCACAGACAGGGGAACCTTATTATAAATGGGAATGTGTGACTGAAAGTCAGCCAACATATCTGCATTCTGCCTATAGCTCTGCAATTGGTAAATCACTCTCACTGCTGATTGGGGAGCTATAGTTCTGACTCTGACTCCTGGGAATTGGACCTCTGCCGAGAAACCACTGCTTCTACACAGAGAGTAAAGTGGGGTACACACTATGAGAAAATTGGAAGAACAATTTAGTACAAAGCACAATCATTTGATTTTCATATAGTGTATACACAACTTTCAACATCAGATTTAGACTTCCCAAATCAAAATTTCCAAAGGGATAACCTCCAAAATATGTCTCCTATGTGAACAAAACAAAAGGATTTAATTTAATGTGTACCATTTTCATATGTTTTTCGTACGAGAAAAATCAAACACCAAAAACTGCGTATGATCAAAAACAATAAACAACCAAAAAAAAGTCTATGTTGTTCGAGAATGTTAGTAAGATTAGTATCATCCTCAGTTTCGACCCACTGAGAAATATCGAGGAAAGCCAGATAATCGTTTGTCCGATTTTCTTATAGTGTGTACTGGGCTTTAGGATACTTCTCTGCAGCACACTGGCAGGTGACAGGCTTTTCTACTCAGAATGTGACTGCTTTCTGAAGAAAAGAGACCGCAAGACTTTGAAGATCTTTTGTTTTAATCGAACTGGAATGTACTTAAACAATATTTTATAGAGAGACTGCATGGGGACTAGCAGTAAATTATTACCCTGCCTTTCAACCACAGAAAAAACATTTATAACTTCTGTTGCTTATCTAAATCTAGATTACTAAATTTAAAACAAAAAGTCATTTCCTGGGACTTTAACTAAAACAAACCAAAATAATGTATTTAAATCCATCTGCTCAACATGGAAGGACAAACAAATATGTCGTTTATTTTACATTATGATACCAATCTGAGATTGATTTTCCAATACAGTCTGAGAGTGGTGTTTTGCTTGCAGAAACAATGCAAGGAACCAATTAAGTCTGTAGATGTAGAAGTGCATGCTGGGTCTCAGATGCAAGATACAAAGACATGTCCCATGACTTGTCTTGGTAGTCAGCCAAGGTGTTGCTTGCTTTATACATAGTATTATCATTCTCTTTCATGTTGCAATGCAAAGCCTCTGGTAGATATTATAGAAAGACACAGAAATTCATAAAGTCTTGAAATTGCTGAATTCTATGCAAACTTGGGGATATGCAAAGGATGAACAGGTGTACTTAATAAGTGCTGAAAAATAAAGCTGTCATTAACCACAGCTTTAAGAGAAGCTGTCACAATTGGGCTAATGCAGGAATCTGAATATTCAGTCTTTAATTACGATGATAATTGCACAGACTTATTTATGAACAATTTTTATTCTCCCTCTTAAAATGTTTCTCTAAAGCAAAACTTTTTTTTTGTGTAGTTTTGGACTGGGCAGAGAATGACTAAAACCTCTGTCAGGTTTTTTCTATAGCTTTCTGTGTCCCCACTAAGAAGGTTCTGCCTATCTGCCCTGGTGACAAATGTTAACCAAAAAGAAAGCGATAGGAAAACCAAAGATTTAAGGGTCCCACAAAAAAAAAAGGATTGAGAGGAAGTCTTCTATGAGGATACCTTTAATGCCCCGTACACACAAGCAGATTTTACGCTCAAGCTTATCTTGCATACACACGGTCACACAAAAGTTCTCTGAACCTTTGACTGTCAAGAACGCGGTGACATACAACACTACGACAAGCTGAGAAAATGAAGTTCAATGCTTCCGAGCATGCGTTGAATTGTTTCCGGGCATGCGTAGGAATTTTGCACTTCGGAATTGGCACAAACGATCGGAATTTCCGAAAAATTGAGAACATGCTCTCAATCTTTTGCTGGTGGAAGTTCGGCCAGCAAAAATCAGATGGAGCATACACACGGTCGCATTTTCTGACCAAAAACTCTCATCGGTCTTTTGCTGGCAAAATTTCTGATCGTGTGTACATTTAGACTAAAGCCTAAAATATCAATTAAAGTGATATTAAATGTATGTTGTTAAATTTATATTATCTCTTCTCTTTATGTATGTGGGTGAGGGAACTGTAATTATTTTAATAAAAAAATAAATAAAAAACATCTAAGAATCTTTTTTCCTAATCGATATACAGCAGTCACATGACACATATCTTCCCCAGCCTGTCTGCAGGAAACATAAGCAGAAGGAGCTTCTAGTCCTCTGCTGCTGGTCACATGTTAAAAAAATAAATAAATAAAAACAGCCTTTGGAATAAATAATTCATATTAAACTGTTTTAAATTGGCATGCAAATATATATTTGAAATCTAATCTTTATTATTTTGTGACAATAACATGTGACGTGGGGGAATTTCTGCCGGTCATGGGCTATGTCACGCCCATCCAGCCTGTGTCTTAGAATAACAGGGAGGTGAAGCCTCCATCTATCGAGATGTTATATCCCACCCTCATTGTGTTTAGCTGGCTAATGGGCATGGAGGAGGAGGGCAGGAGTGGACTGTCATTTACCACTGTGTATATGCCCACAAGTATGACTCTATAGTCACATGGACTGCTCAAATATGATAGATGCAAGGGAGGAAATGTTCAGGGTATAAAATACACTGAAAAATTAGCATGTGCAGAGTTCCCACCACAGCTGCAAAATGCCTAGCTGAATTGGGTACATGAAGAGAAGGCGGAGATAGAGAACAGCAGGATCAACCAGGTTTTTTGCAGAATACAGAAAACAAATCCCATAGTTACTGAGTGATTATGAACAGCATGTAATCCAGCATTTATTGATAGTTTTGGATGTGGGATTTAGTGACAATTTAAGCTAAACTCCTAATTCATAACCTTAAGCTTACCCTTATAACTTGTCTGGCACCCAAACTCTTGGTCCATAGAACTCCCTCTCCTGTTCCAAGATTTACCAGTGCAAAGATATTGGTGCTGAAAAGCACCAATTCCTTATTTTTTGCTTCAAAGGACTTTCCATTAATTAGCTATTTTGGCAGGATGTAGTTGGTGTGATCAAGGCTTGTTGTTTCTAGAAGATATCCCAGAACACCACTACCAGTGAATAAACATTTGTCGCCTGCTTTATTCTACATAATATTATGACCTGCTACCTAAAGCAGAAATATAAAGACACTCAAGTACTGGCTGGAGGATAGCATTTGTTTTATTACAGCTTAAAGACAAATGGCTATAGACCAATGACACAACTTGGCTTTTGGAGACATGGGTCAAACTTTTAAAAGAAGATCAAATGGGTAGTTAGTTACAATGGAATTCACCCAAATTAGTTTAGAGGGATAAGACAGGTACCCTTAAGAAAGATACCCATTGAACTTTATCTGCCCTTAACTTAGGCATGCAGACAGGAGGGTATGCTTGGCTGAGAAACCCCCTCCTCTCCTCCTGAAGACTCCTAAGACACATGACATAATTTGCCTAGGCCTGGAAACCGCGAATTAACTGAAAATATGTAAAAAAAAAGAAAGGTTTAAAACAAATTTATATGGTATAATACCATCCTATCTGTTTACCAATACTAGTAGCATAAGGATTACAAATTGTCAATGTCGATTGAGAGAATGAAGTTCCGTTTTACATGCTTTTACGTACTAAGGTATTGCAAAAGAGCTACTATTCATGAAAGTGTATTTCATATTTCTGCAATAAACGATCCCTTAAAGTGATTGTAAAGTCCCAGATCCTCCTCTTCTCGGGTCCCTCTTCACTTCTCCATAGCCAGCAGCTTCCTATGGGGGTACTGTAGCTGAATCACAGATCCATGTGTCCATTCAGACAACCCCGCACCAGCCCCGCCCCCTCTCTCCCCTGATTGACTGACTGAATTTGATTGACACCCGCAGGAGCCAATGTCGCCGCTGCTGTGTCTCAGCCAACCGGGAGAAGTGTCTCGATGGCTGAGACGTTCGTGGACATCACCGGAGAGAGATGGGGCTCAGGTAAGTATTAGGGGGTACTGGGGAGGCTGCTATACATAGAAGATTTTTTATCTTAATGCATAGAATGCATAAATATAAAAACCTTCTTCCTTTACAGCTCCTTTAAAGTTACGAGGCTGTTCATTAAAGCTGGTCACCAGTGAACAGCTTAGGCCGCGTACACACGCGCGGACTGTTCGCCCAACTTTGTCCGTCCAACAGTTTCGGCAAACAGTCCGCTCAAAATTAGCATGGACGGACATGGCCACACACGACGAACGAACAGTCCGCTGAAACCGTGCGCGATGACGTGAACGTGCCGTACGTTGGGACGAAAAATACGACGTCCTATACACTGCATTATAACTTTCGGCGTGTAAATCCTTTCTGAGCATGCGCGGAACTTAGTTTGTCGAACAAGCCTACACACGGGCGGACTGTTCGCTCAAACAAGGTTTCAGCGGACAGTTTTTCGGAATTTCCGAAAAACCTTGTCCGTCCAACTGTCCGCTGAAACTGTCCGCTGAAAGCCCACACACGAGCGGACTGTCCGCCCAAACACTGTTCAGCGGACAAGGTTGGGCGAACAGTCCGCCCGTGTGTACGCGGCCTTAGTGAATTTAGGAGAATTTTAAAAATGTTGGAAAATGTGATATTAGAGTGACTCCTTAGTGTTTAAGAAACTGATTTCAGCTACTCCATACATGTTTCGGGGTCCTAAAAATGGTCCCACATTAGCTAAAAAACATACAGTGGGGAAAAATTAATACTCAAATATAAAAATTTAAAGTAATAACGCACAAATATTGATGAAATGCACAAAAAATAAATAGAAACTTAATTAAATAAACAAAACTGTCCTTAATACAACCCTTAAGAAATTAAAAAGTCGATTTTTTCAAGAAAATGTCACCTAAGTCCGTGAAATTGAGAGTTTCAGCTTCTGGTGAAATCAGTTAGAAGTAATAATCTAAAGCAATTAAGATAAAAGGCGGACACGCTGGGCATTCACAGCTCCTATCCTGGCTGTTACATGTTGGATACAGTACTGGAGAAAACCGGGACATTTTTATTCTGAAAGCCACTCTGGGATACAGAAAATCAGTAAGGGACAAGCCCAAACTTTTCATACAGGATTTGCCAATTCAGTATGTAATGTTTTGAACTGCTACGCTGTGACTCTTTGTGTTTTAATCAAAAGCAGATTTGAGGACACTTGAAGAAAGGCTTCCTACAGTGATATACTATGTTCTATGGCCTTCAAAAGAATAACATTATTGTAAGTGTCATCCCTGAACTTCTGCTTAGGATCAAAATGCCTGTGTAGTGATCCAGCTCCAGAGTCTGATCAAATCCTGGCTGCACAGCTATTATTAAATTCAGGTTGGAGCCCTTCATCTTCCAGCTAGGCGTTCCAAATCTGTGCCCTCTTTAATTGAAATCTGAAGAAGAAAAGGGACTCATTGGCAAGGACAATTCAAAAAGAGAAACTTTAATAAATAGAAAGATACTATAAAGTGATTTCTCTGCCAACTAACAGAGAATTGACTGCATGTGGCAGACTGGCTATTGAGGAGGTCAACTGTGAGGAAGAAAACCCGCTTACACAAATGAGATTTCTCATACGGGCACCAATCCTAACTACATCATGGAATGTATTAAGTCCTTTTAAAGGGAACCTGCCATGTGTGGAAAGCTAGTAAGCATCCCAGACATTTTCCCTGTTTCTGACACCGGTACTGGTTTCTGACACCGGTAGTTTGCTTTTATGTAGGTTCCCTTGGTGTAACCTACAAGGAATGGCAGTGCTAGGTGGTATAAACAAGTAGCCTTGACCTACAAGCATGCCAGCTTCCCTTCCTGTAAATGAATAATATTGAACAAGTTAATAAAGCTCTTATATCTTATCTTATCTTATCTTATCTTATATCTTATATATGCTGTCCATCAATGTTTGGGAGGCAGAGACAGTACGAGTAGGATGTATCAAGTTTTTTTACATTTAATCTTTTAAAAACCAGGAATTGTCACAGAAGCACATAAGTTCATCAACATTAACCACTTGCTGACCATCCGCCGCAGTTGTACTGCGGCAGAATGGCACGGCTGGGTGAAACAATGTTAAGTAACGTCACTTCGCCCTGTGGCCACTAGGGGCATGTGTGCACACCCCCTGCTTGCCCACGGAGTCGATGCGAGTGCCCGGCAGTTGTGATCAGCAGCTGGGTCCCACGCTCGCTCGGGGCACACGGAGAACCGGGATCTGTGTGTGTAAACACACAGTTTCCGGTTCTCTGTGGGGAGAAGTGACAGATCGTCTGCTCATACAGAGTATGAACAATGATCTATCTCTTTCCCTACACAGTTCCCATCCCCCTTCAGTTAGAACACACAATAGGGAACACATTAACCCATTGATCACCCCCTAGTGGTTAACCCCTTCATTGCCAGTGACATTTTTACAGTAATCAATGCATTTTTATAGCACTGATCGCTGTAAAAATACCAATGGTCCTAAAAATTTGTCAAAATTGTCCAAGGAGTATGCCATAATGTCACAGTCCCAATAAAAATCACAGATCACCACCATTACTAATAAAAAAAAAATTATAATAAAAATGCCATAAAAATATGCCCTATTTTATAGACGCAATAACTTTTGCGCAAACCAATAACTATACGCTTATTGGGATTTTTTTTACCAAGAATATGTAAAAGAATACATATTGGCCTAAACTGAGGAAGAACATTTTTTTTATATATTTTTGGGGGATATTTATTATAGCAAAAAGTTAAAAATAATGTGTTTTTTTTTTAATTGTCGCTCTTTTTTGTCGTCTTTTTTAGCGCAAAACAAAACAAAACACAGAGGCGATCAAATACCACCAAAAGAAAGCTCTATTTGTGGGGAAAAAAGGACGTAAATTTTGTTTGGGTGCAACATAGCACGACCGCACAATTGTCAGTTAAAGGGACGCAGTGGCGAATCGCAAAAAGTGCTCTGGTCAGGAAGGGGGTAAAATATTCCGGGGTTGAAGCGGTTAACTCTGAGGTACAAAGCCATAGTGTAAAATAACCTGCATAAAAGTGCTTATATATGAATATTGTTATTAAACTCTATGCAAAAACCTATTATAAAAAAACTCAAAATCTGGAAATGTTTCAACATGCTGCAAGTTGGTGACATCACCCTGTGAACTGGATAGTCTTAGCTAGACCTGTAGTTTAATTTAAATGTAAAATAAAGGCCAACTCCAGCTACTTTTTAAACAGTCACAGAAACAAGTTTTTTTTCTTTTAGAAAAGATGTTTGAGCAAAATAAATAAAAGTTGGGAGTTGTTAGCAACCCCACGAATGTAATATAGTTTGTCCCTGTCTTGTAATTGACACTTTTGCGGAATAGTTTAGCCTGTTACAAGAAGTAGATAAAAAAAAAAAAAGGATCTATTAGCAGGATTAACAATAATAATAAAACTACAGCGGAGGCAAAAAAATAAAAACTGCTATTATTGCTATTGACGCAGACTAGAGAGAGAGAGAGAGAGGGAGAGGGAGATCTATATATATATATATATATATATATATATATATATATATATATATATATATATATATATATATATATATATATATATATATATATAAAGGGCTTCAATGTCCCTTTGAGCCCCTTGTCACATTTTGTACCTGGCTTTATTACTTAATAAACTCTATAAATATTTGTCTGTGCGTATTATTGAAGAGGGTCATTTCCATATACGAACAGTATTGTCTCAAAGGTAGCTACCGTATTTATCAGCGTATAACATGCACTTTTTTCCCCTTAAAAACTTCAATCCCCCGCAGCTTCTCAGCTTCTTGGCGGCTTTCGGACGCTCTCGGCGGCTTTCGGAAAGCCAAAAGAGGCGGAGAGCGGCCGAGTGCAGCCGAAAATAGCTGAGAATGGCCGAGAGCTACTGCACGCCAACAAGATACAAAGAACATCCGTTCTGTATCTCAGCGGCGCCATTTTTAAATGGCAAGCCGGCAAAGACACTGACAAGGCTGCAAATGACTCACTAGGCTGGAATGGAAGGCTGCAAATGACTGACAAGGCTACAAATGACTGACAAGGCTGCATTAATGGGCATTTAAATGTAAGTTTATTTCCTTAAACTTTCCTCCTAAAAGTTTTTTTCTTTAAAATTCCCTCCTAAACTTGGGGTGCGTGTTATACGCTGGCACGTGTTATATGCCGATAAATACGGTATTTAAAAACTGTTTAGATGTCTTGGAAAATACAAAGCAAGCTTTCTACATAACACAAAGTACAATGTGTGACATTTAAAAAAGTCCACTAACAGAACAACTAGTTCGTCATTTTAAATAATGTTTGTAGGCCAATATCTGATATATCATAAAGAGGCTTTAAAGCCCCATACACACTATCAGATTTTCTGATGATTTTTTCCTTCAGATTTACCAAAACAATATAATATGAGGTCAAACCTTGGGAGTTTCAATGTGTATGCAATCAGGCAGGCCCTTGCACTACATGGTTTTGGTAAATCTGAAGACACAAATCAGCAGAAAATCTGATACTGTGTATGGGGCTTTAGAGTGTATAAAGAACGTTATATATCTAAGTGCTACAAACAATGGAAGCTATTTAGTAAACTGTATTACTAACTGGACAAATCAATCTTATAATCATGAGATCTGTCTGATTCACATATATTGAAAACTGGTAATTCCTATAAGTATTAGCTAAGACCACAAAACTTCAACTGCTTCAACCGTGCATACTTTGCCCCATGCTTCCCAATTATTAAGGCTTGGTGCTAATTTTAAGCTAGGTACTGACAGTCCATAGAAGCAAAAAAAGAAGAGATGTTCATTTTTTTTTCAGATTCTAGCAGATGCAAGTTGGGCTTAGGGCTCTTTCACACTTAAGCTACATTTTAAAGCAGCCTAAAAGCACATTAACGCACCTTTAGCGTTAATGAGCATTTAAGATGCGTTTTACATGCATTCATCTTGTGTCAGGCAACACTTCTCAAATGTCCCGTGTGTTTTTGACACTTTTGACACTTTGCAGGCAATGTTATTTTTGGCTCGAAGCAAACACAACCCAACCACCTATTTTCAATGACTGTATGAAAGAGCCCTTTGGTAAGTTTTCTTTTTTTCTTTTTCATTTAATTCCTCTAACAAAAGACCATTGTTGTGGGAATCCTGTGCTGCAATGGTTACATGTTCATTTATGTCTAGGTGGAACCTAAAAAGTAGCTATACTTATTCTATTCTTCGTTCCTGCACTCTTCCTTCCAGTTGCACAATTGTTCCTCTAAAACTGCTTCTCTTCAGCACTCCATTGGTCACAGAAACTCAGACGTTATCACATACAATCATAGGTGAGCGCAGCCTATTGCATTAGGGTGTGCACCACAAATGTATTAAAACATGGAGGTATTAATAGGCAGTGGACTTTTCTGTAGGGCTGAGGTTGGTGTTAGTAGGGCAGTGGACAGTGTCAGTAGTTTTTTATTTCTATTATTTAATTTTTTTACAATTTTTTTTAGGATCCCCATGTGGGGGAGGGGGGTTTTGGTGAACTATCAGCAAGGGGAATCTGTGGCACACAGGGTGATTAGGGAGTGACCAGGCACACCCGACACACCCCCTGCGCACGCCTATACATGCAATGCCAGGTCAGTAATCCTGCATTGTAAGTGAGGATGCAGAGGGCCCTTCCACATCCCTGAACATCTAAGAACTGAGATGGGCCCCAGCTTCTAGGGGGAGTAATAAGGAGGCATGAGATAAATATAACTGCTTTCTCTGTCTATACTATTTAACACTTGCAGTGGGAGAAGGGTGCAACTGCAAGGGTTGCAATTTGTGTTGCTCAAAGTATGGCATTAAATATATATTTTACTTTAATATTTTATTTTATCAATTTTTTTTATTTTTTTATTTGGCAAGGTATGTAATATTCACAGATAATCTGAATAATTCAACATATTTTTTTAAGTCTCCCAGCTCCCAAGATGTCTACACCTGCCAGCCTTCTAAAGTTTATCTAGTTTTTACCTCTACCCATGCATGTTAGCATCTACTTTAGCTTTACCAACAACTATACATTGCAAGGACTTGTATGATTGCCTACAAATGTAAGAGTTTGTTTAGGAAGGCCCTCTCATTTCTTAGTTTTCATAAATCCAAAGCAGTTTATACATTCATATTGTATATACAGTTTTAAGTCAGAAAATTAAGGTTTGCAAAGTTCAGCAGTTTAGTAATTATTCCACAAGCCGCAGCTAAATGCAATGTACCTGAACAATGAACAGACTTATTCACTAAAAGCTAACCAGCAGATTATTCTTTTGTTAGCCACAGCATTAACACTAATGAGTTTCACTACCTGCTAACCACAAGAGGCACGAAGGGCAGACAAACTCACCTTTGGCAATCACAGACTCCGTGGTCTATTAACACTGCTTAAGTACTTTGTGGCGTTTAATTAAATAAAACCTGAGGTGTTTTTGTTCTGTATTAGAGCCAAATGAGGTGCAGGGAAAAGATGAGAATTTTGTTGGGAGAAAGAAAACTTTATATTCACATATAGTATTTGTGTTCCTAATCAGTGAATTTTACACTCACATAATATGCATTTAAATACTTAACAAATGAATTCAGTTTTCAAGTCAGTCAGATTAGTAAACAGAAGCCATGTTATAGACTTACTGAAAAAAAAATGCAGTGGAGCCAGCCATATGTCAGTTAAATATTGTTAGAGCACTTAAGAACTCCATTTTGATTGGTTGCTCTAGTATTGTGTTTTGCACATCCTTGCCTGCCTTCGCACTGCTTTTTATGAAAAATTATGTGTGCCATCCTCCTAGGATAGAATGCTGGGTATATTTTGTTTTTGGCTTTTGTAAACAAGGGATCAGTGATTGTTTGGCCTGGTTTGTTCAGGGTTTTACAGGCTGGAAGTTTGATTGCTTCCCTCTGCCTCTAGAAGAAGTTTCCAGAGCTTAGGATGGGAGATTCAAATAAGCAGTCTGTGTATTTATCATGCTCCAGCCAATCTTTGGAGAGGAGTGTCTGGAAGGGGGCTGGAAAGGTGATAAATAGTCTGAAGCACTGCAGGGTTCCTACTCTCCTGGAGGTTTCCCGGAGCCAGAGGGGATGTTGCCCTGAAGCAAACCATGTACTGTACAGCTGCACTAAAGGCCTTAGTGGTGTAAGGGCTGAGGGCCTGGATGGACTTTGCTTGGAAGTGATTGGCAACCCATGGACTGTACAGCTGCTCTAAAGGCCTCAGTGTTGTCAGGGCTGAGGACCTGGATGGACTTTGCTTGGAGGTGACTGTAGAACCTCATCACAGGGGATCTGGAGAGGTGCTGTCTCACTCACTGGACCATGTCCGAAGGAAGTTGAAATGTGGCTGATGTTTTGGGGACTTGTGAGTAAAGACCCTAAATTGATCCCTGTGACTGTTTAGCGTTTTGGAGATTGCACTACAGCAGTTTTTCAGAGACGCAAGATAACCAGATGCCAAAGACTTGACTTTTGGTCCCCAGCTGTGAGGCATTCGACTGTCCAGCACCCACAATTACTCAAGGAAATGTCCTCTCAGTGCTGAATAATACTCATTTTGGAGTAGACCCTATCCTAACCCCTTTCCTATTAAAGTTACTTTAAACAAAAAATAACAAAAAGATAACTCCAAATTGTTTATTGTAGCTGGGACAAGTGAACTGGTTTTTCGGTATATAGGCAGCCTCTACACTTTTGGGGAAGACAAATATATTATTATCTGCATCACAGATATGTGAATAAATTGCTTCACAAAATATGCTTCCCACAGCGTACACATTGTATAATGCTACAGGTGCACATTGTGGACCTTTACTTACTGCCTATAGGGCAAGGATACTAAATCTGGGGGTGACACAGATGTCTTGTTTTTTAATCTCTAATTTGACTTTATTCCTTTTCCATTGCATTTTCTTTACTTTTCTTTTGCTTTCTCCCCAATGTATGCATTTGAGCAAAATCCAAATCTAAATATCTCTTCCAGGTGCTTTACAAATTTTCTACAAAGACTGTGAAATAAGAGTACATCAGCCTACATTTCCTGGACATTTTTTTGTTTATATCATATCTTACTCAAGTGGTATTTCCTGCTACCGTACTCCCTATAATGAAAGCGTTGTACGAAAATCTGCAATGCTATTAAATATCGGTGACCAGGTTACAGAATGTCTTCCACAGATGTATGTTTTCACATCACAACACTCCTACTACAACATACTACACTATTCATAACAGCATGAGTGCCAGCACAGTTGGGAGATATAATAAGATAAGGCCATATGACTGCTCTGTGCCAAAGGTACAGCTAAATAATTTGCTTCATTCCTCAGTACATGCTGTTTATTCAGAGCTCCTGCAGGTTTAGTTCCTACAAAACTTATGGGTGCTACTGAATTCAATATTTTTTGAGCTTTTTATATTTCTGAGTAAGACATCTGTCGAATCTAACCAAATTTCGACAGACCCTGACCCTTGACACCATTACAATGCTGTTTGTTAGTAGAGTTACATAACAACCAAAACACTCATAAAACAGAATAGATATAAAATGCAACAACTGCTCAACAAGTCTGTTTATTTCAGATAAGGCCTTAAGCGTCAAGGAAACATCCATTTTGGGGAGACTTCTTTAATAGCAGAGTGCAAAAGAAACTCAAAAACTGTTTTAAAGAACTTAGTGTGGAAAGACTTTGGCTACCATGGGTTATATTGAGTTCGATCTTTATATATATTTGTATTATGTTCGGCACTAAACCAAAAACAGTCGTTAGTTTGTTATCAGTATTTTCATATTTTCCGCCAACAGGAGGAGTTCTGTAAAAGGTCTATCTTCTCTGAAGCCAATTTCTTTCATTTAGGCTGATTTCACACTTTTTTAGGTGTTTCAGCGCTACAAATAGCGCCTCTAAATAATGCCTGAAAGCCACCTCTCATTAATTTCAGTGTGATTTTTCACACTGCAGCGGTGCACTTGCAGGACGTTCTGAAAAGTCTTACAAGCAGCAACTTTGGGTGGTTTGAGAACGCTGTATACAGTGCTCCCAAAACATTGAAATGAATATGCAGCATTTCCAAAGCGCCTGAAAAGCGCTGCAACATGGGCTCTTTTAGCCCCTTCTTCAGAAACCAGTGGAGGCTAAAAGCTAGTGGCCCAATGAGATCCGTTTTAGCTGGTCCGACTTTTGAAAAGGTTCCTGCACTACTTTGGTCCGACCTGGGTGCAATTTCAGGCCATAGAATTGAATGGAAGTTGCATCCAAGTCAGATTAGCATCTCAACTGATCCAAATTGTGATATGCAACTTATGCCCAGAGGCAATGTTAGCAATGCTAAATGTATTGAAAAAAATATGGCACGGGGTCCCCCCAAATCCATTTCAGACCCTTAGGTCTAGTATGGATTTAGAGGGTGACCAAATGCTGTTTTTTTTTTATAAATTTTGCAGGAGGTTTCATCCATTCCAGAGCCAAAGGAATTGTTTTGATTGGTCAAAGGACAAGTCGCACTTATCTCAAAGTCAGATCAAAATCAGATCCTGTTCATTAAAGTCGTATGGATGTTGGATCCAAAGTGACGGGGCAAAGTTGGATCCAAAGCCGAGCAACTTTTGTGTCGGATCAGAACATGGCCTAATACAGGAGATGTGTTACTGGCCAGACCACCAGGTGAAAACAGAGGGGAAAAAGGCCTAAAAAAGACAACTAGTGCAACCATCACATCTAATGATTGTTAAAGTGGAAGTCCATCAAAATCTAAAATCCTTGCATCTATAGACACCAGGGATCTAACACTAACCTCTCTATTCCTGTAAAGAAGAAACAAGTATACATATCTTTTTGGAAGCTGATCTGATCCGCTTTAACCGGATTCCACGTTGAGCTGTCAGCCGCGGCTTCACTGTAGAGTAGACATGTGCATACGTTTTCGTCCGAATGCATTTTCACCCGAATTTCAGGTATTTTTGTTATCGTTTTAGTAAAGGATAACGGAAGTGCAGAATCCGAATAACTAAAGATCCGACATAAACAAATGCTTTATTTTCGTTTTCGTTGTGACAACAGTTCGATATAGATAGGAGATTCGACATGACGCTGACAATAACAATCTGTTTCTATCAAACCTGTGGTCGAATGTGCCTAACCTTAGCTCTGTTAGTCCAGAATCATTCTACATAGAGAGAAAAGATTCGACATAGAGAAAAAAAATCGCTGCTGGAATTGGGTGGGGGAAGTAAAATAAAAATAATGATGATGATGACTGTTATTGGCTGATTGTAACCAAAGTGGAGGAGCAGTAAAATAGCTAGAACTAAGTACACACATACAGCCAACTTACTTTCACTGACGATTGCTAGCAGAGAGAGACACACACACTGAGTCACTTCAGAAGACAGTCAATCTTAGCTGGTCCGTTTGTCAGAGAACCTGAATTATTTAGCAATTAAGCATAAGCACAGCAGCAGAACAACAGTGAAGCAAGCTACAGTTCAACTTAACTTTTTCATAATAATCTGCTGCTATTGTGTTAGTGTTGTGAACTTGATAGTGACACTAGTGTTGTTAGTGTTGTAATAGCCTCAGAGGTTGTGTGTGTTGTGAGGGGGGATTTATTATAGATTCTATATTATAGATTGAGATTCTATATAGATTCTATATACCCTATCTTGTTACCTGTCTGATCAGTGATCACTATCATCAGTCCATTTTCTGTATGAACTATATACATTCAACATGAACAACAAAGATTCCACAAAGCAGCGAAAAACATACAAACATTGAATCTTTGGCTTATGGTGTCTGTCGAAAGTTCTAAGAAGATTCAACAGAGCAGCTTAACTATACAGAGTCATAAAGTTTAGATGCTCCGTCAAATCTTCTTTGAACATTCGACAGACACCATGACAGATTCAATGACAGATTCGACCTTAATTAATTTGGATTTTCGGACTAATGCAATTTTTAACGAAAAACAAAATAAATAAAAACGAATTTCAGGAGTAACTAAATAAATGTATTTTTCGGATGAAATTCCAAAACAAGATATTTCAGTGTGCACATGTCTACTGTAGAGGTGGGTGCAGAGAAGACGGAGGACAACGGAAGCCCCATAGTAAGTCTATGGGTGACGTCACTTCCCTGTCATTTCACAGCCGTTGTCCTCTGTGTCCTCTGAAGAGCTTCCAGCACTGGAGATTCGGTCAGAGCTGGTCAGATTGGCTTCCAAAAAAGGTACGTAAACTCATCTTTTCTTTACAGGGATAGGGAGGTTGGTGTTAGATCCCTGGTGTTTATAGATGCAGGGATTTTAGATTTTACATGGACTTCCACGTTAAGCTGCAATATATTACATTTTTATTTCTTGTCTGCTTCACTGTTTATTAATAAAATAAAGATTATGTACAAATAATTAAAACATTATATAGTACATTAGGAATGGAAACCTTAAAGCCAATTAAAGTTACTGAAACTTACTTGCAAATTTTACTAACAAGTCTAATTTTAATAGTTTTATTGTAACATTGTATTGTTGGGCTTTATGTTGAAGATAAAATAATTCATATTTTGCCAAGAATATGGCAAGGGAAGACCCTGACAACATCTGAATATACCTCAAAGGATTCAATACATAAAGAAAACACATTTCAGACCTCATTGTATATACTATGCATTGGTTGAGAAAAAATATTGTGCTTAAACATATAGTTCTAGCTGTATGAAAAACATTTTCACTCAGCGGGCAATTTTTATCTGTGCTCTTGAAGGTTAAGCCCATATGAAAATGATGGATGCCAACTGGCTGACTACTACACTATAAAAAACAAAAACAAAAAAAAACATAAAAACAAACCACAGTCTGTTCCATTTAATAAGAAGACATACTTCCTTGTGGTATGTTCTAGTTGCAAAAGAACATTTCTGCATGTCCAACTTTTCTAATATAAAAACATTATTGTAAGGAACATATTTGTTTGCTCCCATCTTCATACTAGCCAGTATTATTTTTAAGTGCGTTCCCCATTGGGGAATCTCAGTGAATGCTCAGCGGATGTGCGAGCCATTCCTTTTTAGTCTGCCATTCCCAGCTGACAATTTCCAACGTGAAGTCATCCATCATAGTCATGTGTTTGGCTGTCTCATACTGGGAGCTGGCAGTCAGCATCAATCCTCGCTCAAGCAGATTACTGAAGCTGCAATTCCAAAAACTACTTCCAGAGTCTCCCTTTTCCCTCACATAGTGAAGTGGATGTGTTAAAAAAAAAAAAGACCTGTCTCAATACGAGTCTTAAACTTGTCACAGCAGGAAGCAGTAAAGTGAAACATCATGTCAGCACCAGAAGCCAGCAAACAAAACACTTCCATGTCATAAATACGCTGATGAGATCTAACAAAGGACCCCACAAACCAACAGTTAATGCTAATAATGTTAATGTTAATAATCAAAGAATACGAGTAAATCCCAACATATAAAAAAAAAATCATAATTGATATTTTTTATATTGACAAAGGATAATAATTACTTTGTTCTCCTCATTTAAATAAAAGTTTATATCTTTATATTGACACTCATGGTCTATAAGCAGTGGGGACAAACTGTTAGACTAATTTTCATAGAAAGATGACTCATTTAATAGAACAAAGGTAAGTTCTGCACTAAGTGGTGTTTGCTTAAAAACTTGATTTATTTTAGTTAGTATTTGATCAGTTCTGACCAATTCCTTTAAAACCATTTTTTTTTATTCCATTTTGCTCATTCTTCGTAATCTATTTTATTTTTCAATTGAGTACAGAAACCTTTAAAAAACTAACAGGTCTGAAATGGGGCTAGGTGCAAAATAGGTGTTTTTGAATGTTTGTTAACTTATTTAAAAATACATAAAGGGATATAAAATAAATACATATATACAATGATTTTAATATTTTTTAAATATTATTGGTTTGGGTATAGTCTATTAAAGAAGTATTCTATAACCTCTTGCTTACTCTGCACACCAAATCATGTGTAGGGAAATAGAAAATAATTGGTGATTGAATATATAAATAAATGCAGCTTTACTGAATTAAGGGTAAATATATAATATATACACACACACTCTTTTAGTAAACTAACTTTGTCCCTTTTCCCTTTTTTCACATATGTTTAATAAGTTAATAAAGTATCCATCTGATCATTTTGTATATTTAATATATTAATTTTACTATATCAATATATTAATATATATATATATACAATGGGACACATTCTCCAATGCAAAATATTATTGTATCTCTGGTTGCTCTTCTTCAGGCTTTGTACAAAGCCTGATGAAGAGCAGAGCATGGTATGCTCATAACTGTACTACAGTAGCGTCACACTGTTTTGTTTTGTTTTGAAGAACAACCAGAGATAAAATAATATTTTGGATTGGAGAACGTGTCCCATCATTTATTCTATTCATTATTGGTGGAAAATTGGCAGTACACCCTGACACTATACTTCAGAAGGGAACAGAGGAAAAGAAAAGGAAGTAACCCACCCTATTTCGTATATCCATATGTATGTATATATATATATATATATATATATATATATATATATATATATATACAAGGACTGTATATCTTTTTTGAGCATTTTCAGATTTATATATATGACTGTATATGTCAATATATATATATATATATATATATATATATATATATATATTGACATATACAGTCATATATATAAATCTGCAAATGCTCAAAAAAGATATACGGTCCTTGTCTTATTTTATCTATACTCTGTATGTAAATAAAATAAAACTATTTATTTTATTAATTCCTTCAATATATGTTACTGTCCTTAATCACTTATGCTTTATCTTTATGGACTTTTAAAAAAATGAAGGATATTTTACACTTCTAGAATTGCTGCAAAGGCTACACATTATATAAGGACATGGAGTAAATTAAGGCTTTGTCACAGAGTGAAAAAAAAAAAGCGTAACCAGAAACTTGAAAGGAAGGAAGTGCAAGAGGAAATTAAGTCAAAATTTCAAGCTTTTAAACTTTAATAAAAATGAGACCATCAACAATATGTTAGGAAGTAACAGTCAATTGTTTATGATCTACATTTCCTGTTGGGTAGATTAAATGCCATAAATCAGCAAATTACATTTACAGTCAGTAACAGCTTTTTTTTTGTACCAGGTCTTTTAATTACTGTTTAAGGTGTTCCAACAAGTCATTAAACTGACTGGATTAAGTTTATTTTACAAAAAAAAACCTTTTGAAAAACAAACTGAATTGGCCTGTTATTGTTATAAGGAATGCCACCCTTGCAGATTGCATGTCAACCTGCCACAGTAATGTCAGCGGTTAGTCCAAATCTAGAGGGAAGTGGACCTGTCAATCAGTTCTATTTCTTTTAGGCAAGACCCAAAGTTTAACTTCAATGCTGACTGGCATTCTTAGGCCAGAAACTGGACTGCTAATATATACAAAATGTGTATGACAGTTATCATTAGTACTAAGAAGCTGAACCCAGACGTTGCTGTCTTTTATGAAAAACATTCATTCTGTTAAACATTGTTCAATATGTTTATTTAAAAACTATAAGATTAATTTAATGACAGCACATAGAAAAGAATATAATAATAAGCACCTATACCAAAGATAAGCTTCCAGTACTTTAGTGCCTGGTAGATTCTTTAAGGGTATTTTTATTTTTTTCATAATTTTATAAGGGCTACCACAAACAACTGTGCCTTAGGCTGGACTCACAGGGACACTGGGTGCAGAAAAGCACCAGGTGCCCCGATTGTCTTCACAACATTCTGCTGGGGGGATGTAGAATAATGCAATACATAAGCAGCCACACTTTTCTCAAAAGGATTCAGTCTGCTCCACATCACTATATCCCCACCCGACCAGCCTGGATAGCTCAGTTCACCACTTTGGGCCTGTTTTAGGAGACAAATAGTTTTTTTTTTTTTTTTTTACGTGTGTGAATCTGGCCTTACAATATATTATTGAATAATCGGATGTAATTAATAATCCAAGTAGCCTACCAAGGGACCTGGCTGGGTTTGTGGAAAGCCGACAGTGGCTCAGACCTTAGATGGAAAGGTTTTAATGGGCCCGTTTCTTACTATGCTAAAATATATGTTTCCTAAGGCCGCGTACACACGGGCGGACTGTATGGCCTACTTAGTCCGTCGAAACACATTTTAGCGGACAGTCCGCTCGTGTGTGGGCTTCAGCTGACTTTTTCAGCGTGCAGTCTGGCGTACTAAGTATTTTGGATTTTTCGAAATTCTGTCCGTCATACTTTGGTTTCAGCGGACAATCCGCTCGTCAGTAGGCTAGTTCGACGGACTAAGAATGGCGCATGCTCAGAAAGGATTTACACGGCGGAAGGTTGCATTGCTGTGTATTGGACTTCCTATTTCTAGTCCCGTCGTACGTGCTGTACACGTCATCACGCAAGCTTTCGATGGACTGTTTGTGCATCCGTGTGTGGTCAAGTCCGTTCATTCGAAAGTATGACGGACTGTCCGTCGGATTGTATGACGGACTAAGTAGGCCATACAGTCCGCCCGTGTGTACGCGGCTTAAAAGTCATAAAGTAATTTATTTTACTTATATAGACCATACCCAAAAGTTATGTAATAGTGTTGGAATCTATGCAGACACAACAATTTGTGATCAGAACGAATGGCACTACAAACATGGCCTAGAGTGTACATAGTTAAAATGCAGTTGTCCCTTTGGTTCAAATACAAAAAGCATTACCTACCAAGAAAAAATTTGAATTTAATATTTTAGGGGATCTTTTAGCCTAATGCCGCGTACACATGACCGGACTTTGACGGACTAGGTCTGAAGATCTTCCCATCGAACTTTCGGCGGAATTCCGACGGACTTTCTGAACGAACAGACTTGGCCACATACAAACACTCCAAAGTCCAACGGATTCAACATGATGATGTACGACCAGACTAGAATAAGGAAGTTCATAGCCAGTAGCCAATAGCTGCTCTAGCATCGGTTTTCGTCCGTCGGACTAGCATACAGACGAACTGATTTTTTAACTGGACTCAAGTCCATCAAAAATATTTGAAACGGGTTTTAAATCTAAAGTCTGTCTGATTTTTAGACAGCAAAGATCCGATGAAGCCCACACATGATTGAATTGTCTGGTGGATTCGTTCCGTCAGACCTAGTCCATCGAAAAGTCTGGTCGTGTGTACGCAGCATAAATGGTTTGAAATCTGGTAAGAAGTAAAAGCCTGTGATAGTATCCAAAGGCTCCTTAAAGACACATTGGCTGATCTGAAGCCTAACATGGATATTACGTGCTTGTATTTTGGCACTGTTATTACTCTGGTCCAGGTCAATCTCACTTTAACATGCTAGTGGAGTGTAATTTTTGCTGTAAACACTAAACATATATCCCTACATACACACATTGTACACACCATATGAAATGAATTTACAACCATAACCATTTTACAGTAAAAGCTGTTTTGGTAGTATGCAAAGACAGAGACACACATAATTAATAACAGCAACAGAGGGCCCATTCATAACTGACCATGACAAGGTTTACAAATTCAAGTTTCCTTTGTTTGTAAGTGACACAGTCCTCAGCCAATTGTGCAACAAAGGCCACATTATTACATTTAGATGGTCAAATATAGTTATACAATTTTACACTTAAAACCTAGCCAAGAGGTATTGGCATCACCAGTCTGTATCTAATACTCTTATTTTCCATGTTGTGATGGACTTATTTTTTGCTTAGTATTACACTCCAGTGTTCCTGGAAAAGTGGGGTGTCAGTGAAACAACCCAAAAAACAAGGATACATTGTATTACCAAAACCATCCCCTTAACCAAAATTCTACCACAGAAAAATAAAACATACACAGTTTTCATGTAACACGTGGCTTTAACAATACCTGAGGTGAAGAAACATTCAAATATTCAGCAAATTGGTGTGGTTCGATTGCTCCATCACATGTCACTGCAGGCAGTTCTAAATCCTAAAATAACAGCTGGAAGCTGGCATCCCCTGCTTTCCTAGATAACCAAACAAGTATATTCCCTTCAGCACCAATAAGGGAAAAATATATCCTGGAAAGGTTGAGATGGTGAAATTCTCATAGCTCCATTCCTTTAGGTCCCCAGATATGCAAACGAAGACAACTATTTGGTTGTGGGGTTTGCTAGAGGGGGCTCACTTGCATACTAATGACTATCACAGATCCTGGCTAGTGCAAAATGGTCATGCAACTGTATGCTGCTGAATAAATACACTGAAGAAATTGCATATATACAAAAAACAAAACAAAGATAATCAGACTTATGCAAAAGAGCAAAGCAAGACTAGATAGGGTTTCTGTTACTACAGACAGGCAAAAGATGCTCAGCAAGCAGCCAGTACAGCTGATTGTCAAGTAAAGTCTATGGGATTAATTTACTAAAATTGGTGCTCTCAGAATCTATTGCACATGTGCATGGTAGCCAATCAGCTTCTTATTTCAGCTTGTTCAATTAGGCTTTGACAATAAATCCTCAAAGATGATTGGTTTATATGTAGAGTTGCACAAGAATATGTACTCTGCAGTTTTAGAAAATCATCCCCTATCTGTTTCTATAGTCACTACATATCAATGTGTCTTTATTTGATACACCAAATTATTTAAATATCAGCATCTACACAAGTTAGGATAATACATAATATCATCACCAAAGTGTTACTAGTAGAATTTCACTATAAAAGCCAATGGTAACACATTTACATTGATTTTAAACCTCAGACATTAAATATGAACAAAGCACATCCTTCTATACTGTGTACTTGTCACTATCCAAAGTACTGAGTGTGATTTCTTTCTGCTGCCTCATTCCTCTGCTATCTGCATGAGTTGATTTTGCCAGATTTTCTTGACTCCAAGAAATAATTGGTCATGGGGAAGGAGAGCTCTAGCACACAGCCCGTGATTGACAACCACAGCTGTGTACATTCCCATTGTACTTGAAGGAGAGGGTGTGTCTCTTCCCCCCAATCAGGGCTCATAGCTCTCTTCACTGATCTCTACAGTGTGAGACCTCATATCCCCGAAACCTGCTTTTCAGAGCTGACACTTGATGTGTGCCAGTTGTGTTTTGGAAGGCTTTACAAGACCAATTGATGCAGATAAACAGGTACAACTTATGTAGGAGAATTTGTTTATTCTCCATGTATTACCTGAGACTAGTCACTTCACTGGGTATATGTAAGGATTTCCATCCACTTAAAAGTAAACGTGTAGGCTGTCATTTATAAATATTTCCTCTTAAAATGTTGGTTGCTTGACTACCTTGCCAATCCTTTTTCTTAAGCGACCTTGAGCTAGTATAGAAATAAAGACTTCTCAGTCTTCTGTAACTTTTATTATTTGCATACTTGCTCCAGGCCAGAAAGATGGCATTAATATCAGGTTTGCTCTCAGATATATCTAAAGCCAAAAATAACTTTTGGTTAGAGTGGAGAGAACTTAGAACCTCTCTTGGATTTTAATTGGTTTCTGTGTCTCTACTTTGAAGAGTCAACCTCTATGTATTTCAGTGACCATTACCACTGGGACTGAAAGGTAAGGGGAATCTAACATTTTGTACTTCACTACAACAGGAATAGAGGAGAGATCCTCCAATGGGAACACTACTTCTGATGACAGTTCTTTAAGGCTGGGTTCACACCTCTGATGGAGGCGGCTCACGGCAGGGATCCAGCGCTTGCCTGTTCTCCATTTCAGGGATGAATCAGGGCTGAATTTTTGCCTGAATTTGGCCCTGAAATGGAGCCAAAGACAAACAGCATTCCTGTGCAATCCGCTCCGCAGCCGAAACAGAGATATGTGAACCGGCTCCATAGAGAGCCGGTTACAATCTCCTGTCATGCAAATTGGATGCGGGTTAACCCACATCCAATTCGCATAGGTGTGAACCCAGCCTAATGCTGGCCATACACTATACAAAAAATCGTCCAAGCCCATTTTCGAAAAAACGAACATTCGGCCGCGAGCGCAAACAATAGTGCTATCATGTAATGACTGATAAATTGTTCAGTGGACATAAATTAATCCATTTTTTGTTCTATTTTTTTTACATATACCTAGTGCAAACTGCTCGGATGGGGAACACATTAACCTTTCAATTTATCATTCGTTCGGCAGAAAATTTCCAAACTTGTCCTTCGTTTTTTTGACTAAAAAACATCCCCAATTATTATTGATTTTGTGCCCATTAACTGGCTGAAAAAATGAACAAACGAACAAACTGTCTACATGACCGAATTTCAGCCGATTTTTCATATAGTGTATGGCCAGCATAAGAGATCATTTCTCTCACTTGGAGAAAAATGTTCTTACTTCTTGTTCTTACAGGAAGTGAACAAAAATCTCTCCAACAAGACACAGGCAAAAAAACTGAAAGGTTTTAACCCCTCTCTACTCTAAAACTAAACAAAATGTCTGTGGATACATTTTAATGGACAGCTGCTAATGAAATCATAACATGTTAGAAAGACAAAAGCAGATGAAGGGGATTTGTGTGCTCACTCATGTTACCCATAATTATTCCAAATTGCATTATTTTGCAAATAAACACTATTCTAGATCTATTAAATAGCTAATATGAAACTAGCCTTCAACTAGTACAGTTTTTAATTTTAATTTTTTTAGGGAACTATCTATATAAAGACACATTTTGGGTTATTGGTGTTCATTATACAATGTTACCCATAAATATCAAAATACAGCTTTTACAAATGGAACACTTGGACAGCTCTGCTAAACCAAAACCACCTGAACTTCGATATATGGCATGAACAAATAAATGTTCAACAAAAGAACACTCAAGTTGTTGTTTATTTTAGTAGAGTCAGTAAATGCCCTTGTGGTTTCCCACCTGTTTTAATACAAACCTCCATAATTGTGTAACAAAACAGTAATAAGTGTTGATATCATTCACACTTTAGAGTTTGACGTCTCTGGTTCACATCACTGTCTACCCATTTTACTGGTTGCAGTTCTTTTCCAAGTGGAGGCTGTGTCACTCCATGCCACAGATCAACATACTGCTTACAATGTGCTCTGCTGATCGTTTGCCCAATTTCATCCTTTGATCTATTCAAACAGATTTGACTGCAACCTATACAGTTTTACAATGAGTGAAATTAGTGCACTGGCGTGGACTAATACTTGGTCAGCTGTACATGGATAGTGCCTCATTTGGGATTTCCAATATTTGTACATAGGCTTATACCCAGCAGATCATCAGTGTACAAAGCAAGCAGGCAACAACCACCTGATCCTCTGTGTTTCCAGTTAAAGATCTAATAGTATAGTGGAGTACTATCAGTTAACATATCATTTAGAGATGTGTTTTACGTATTTTTATTATTACTTTTTCATAAGCACCTGCATCGCCTTGAACTCTGTTAGGGTTTTCAACTATTTACTGGATGAAACAGTACTGTCAAATTATGAAATATCACAGGACTCACACTTTTCTACTTTACATCTCCCCAACTGTTAAAGATGAGTATTCAATAGCAGTAAAGTAGAGGGATACCAAAGGACTTCAACTTGACCTAAGCATTATGTGTAAGAAAATCACACCTAAAATAGCACATACAATTTTCATCTAAGCTTCACCAATTCTTTCCAGAGCCTATAAAACAAGACAGCCTCACCACAACAGGGTCAAAGAAAGATATTCAACAGTGTGTGTGGTAGGGGACTGAGGGATGTATGGGATGTTACCTTTTATACAAGTGGATGGCTGGAAACAATAGCAAGAGGTGCTTCTTGTCCTGGGTGAAACATGTATAATAAAGTAAAAAAAAAAAACTCCCCAGTCTCAGATGGAATCGATAATCTTACAGATACATGACTTTTTCATCATAATCTTCAGAGCTGATGTAAGAGCATTACACGGATGTTACACTTGGTGAAATCCAAGTGCAGATTTAGTTTAAGTCATTTTGGAAGAGTAACAATGAAATTGAACATGGGAATCAACTGAGTAATTCAGCACGGGAGATTACATTGATGATCTCGCTTGACAGTACTTGAAAACCCTTAACTCTCTGACCTACGCTCAACCTAATAAAACGTAAATTATGTTACAGAACTGTCAAAGTAATCTTGCACATTTAGTTATCTTGTAGTGTAAAGTTAGCGGGTTGAAAAAAAAAAAAAAAAGCAAAAGTTCATATCGGTGACGGCTTCTATTATCTTCGTTCCACATCTCCTGTACTGCCCTATACGCCGTCTTTCTGGATATCATGCTCAACCTAACTTGCCAAAATGTACAAATTTAAGCAGATGTTTTTCTGAGAGCTTCTGTCCACTTGCCAAGAGCTGAACTGGCCCAAATTTTATTCTAATAAATCTGCCCTGTGCTATAAAGTTCCTAGACATGTTATTGAAAGTACCCTTTCCAAGATGTAATGGCTGTTTTTTAGAGAAAAAAAAAGACAAAAACTTTACGTGGATTAGCCCTAAGCACCATTAAACAAAATATGTGCTCTTCAGCTGTGATTGTATTTGAATGTCAACGCATATAAAGCGAGAGTGCGGTGTAAGTGCCGTCGTCACATTCAGACATTCAGTGCAAACAGTGTCAGATGTGAGACGGTAAAACATAGAGGTATGCTTTTCATTAAAATTCAGAAATGTCTTATGAGATTAAAGGTCTGACTGTAAAACTGAACAAAGATTTGGGATTGTTCACATCTGTTTGTGGTTGACTCATTTGTGGTCACTGGTCATTATTTCTGAAAAGATAACCGGAAAAATGAGAAGATCATGAGACAAGAACAATCGAGGTTGTCAAAAGTTATAGAGAGTAGTGATGTCAACGCGACAATGATTATAATGTCACATGATCATTTATTTATACGTCACTTACAGTTCCGCTTTGGTGTTACCTCATCTGATGACCATGCAGCTTATGTCCTAGTAGATTAATGTATTGTTATTTTACACAAAGAGAAAACATGAAGGAGTCACTGAGGTCATAATCCATCTTAAGATATATATATTTTTAATGCTGTTATGTTAAACAGTACTGTTTATATGTTCTTGCTTTAGCTTTTTAAGCTATGAACTGTTATTGTTGGACATATTTTCTTAAAAATATTATTATTTTTAATCTTATTTTTGGTCCATCTTTATTTATATATATTTTTTTTTTTAGGTATATGATGTCTCCAAGCTCCTAACACTGCCACTACTGTTTATGCCTTTAAGTGACACTAAAGGAACTTTTTTCTATAAAAAGAGGTTATTCATAAAGTATCTGCTCTGTGCAAAGGTTGCATATTTTCTCTTCTGGCAGTCCCTGCTAGTGCTGCCGGCCCACCCCTCCCTTGGGTTCCTCCGGAAGCAGGCCAGGTGCTAAGGAGGCACCCATGGATGTATGTGTGCTCCCATTGGGTTTGGATGCACACAATACCAGTAAGCAATCCCTCCTCATAGGAGTTTGATTTGGGGACAACAGAAGCCTGTGGCTCCACTGCCCTTCACTGCCCTCAGTTTATCCTGCGAAAACAGCAAGTTATGGGAGCAGTGCTGGAGCCAAAGACAATGCTGGAGCAGTGGCATGGAGCCAGGTAAATATTTAAAGACAGAATTTTTTTTTATTACAAAATATATAAAAAAAAGACAGATATAAACATAAGCTCTCATGTCCTGTGCAATTGACCTATTACTAAGCCACCAACAATTAGACGTACACCAAAGAGGTCATACTAATCTATGGTATACTTCTAATATGATGGTGGTTTTTATATATATATTTGTAATAAAAAAATTTTTTTTATCAATTCTATGTGGTCGTTCCTCGCTGGCACTGGTAAAGTTCAAATTCTTTCAGGTTCTTTATAGTATATTGTCTTAATGGAAACAGCCATATAATCTTTCTGGTTGTTAAAGGCAGAGGGGAGTATGACAGTTAGAAGGATATTTTTAACATGAATGCAGTTTCTCCACAGCTTAGTAAATAAGCAGAAGCTCTGCTGACTTCCATCATCCAATCACGTACAAGCAAACATGCTGTTTATTTTTATTTTCGTTGCACGGGATTGGGTTCTCTTAGCAAAGTTAAGCTTTACCTCATTTACTAAGCTCTGGAGCAACTGCACTTGTAGAGGGCAACTGCATTTTGCAAAGTGCACAGTCTATTTGTCTTTAGTAAATCCACCCCATAGTGTCAGAAGACACATGGGGTGGATTTACTAAAACTGGAGAGTGCAATATCTGGGGCAGTTGTGCCGGGTATGCAATTAGCTTCTAACTTAAGCTTGTTCAATTAAGCTTTGAGAAAAAACAGGAAGCTGATTGGTTTCTATGCAGAGCTACACCAGATTTTGCACTCTCTAGTTTTAGTAAATCAACCCCATAAGTAATGAATGAAGTAATACTTCACTCATATCTAAGTGCAAGCATTTACTGGAGATTTGGGATTTTTTTTTCTTTTTTTTCTGTGCCTGTTTTCAGGTGCATTTAGGCTTGTTTGTTTTAACCAGAAAAAAATTAAGCTACTAGGAGGGGGAAATGGTTGTATAGGTTAAGGAAATGGTTGTATAGGCTAAGTTTTATGCGTTTTCATGGAGCCAAAAACACGCCACTCTGCTTCAAAAGTAGCTCAGGTAACTTTTTGGGATTCAGGTGTGAAGTTATGGGCAACTGAGCACTCATATGTGAACAGGCACAATTCAGAAGCATATGGTTTTTGTTGAAAAGTTTTTTGATTTTTGAGCTTCATATATCTAAAATGTTAGAAACTGATTGAAACCAAATTACTCCACAATACAAGCAGCTAGAGAGGTCAGGGATGGCTTTGCTTGTTAAGAATATGTAAATACTTTAATACCATAGTCTAGGCACAGGTGTACGTCAAACTGCAAAGTCAGCTATCAGATTGGATAACCGGCCACTAGACAAGGATTTTGCATTGTTCGGAGAAAAGAACAATGTCACATGTTCTGCATTACTTGAAAAGGCTCAGTATTTCTGAAATGGAATGGTCTGGCAGTCTAGCACATTATAAGCAAAGTATAAATTCTTTTTAAACATGACATGTAAATATAAGAAGGAATTTACAGCTCTGTATAATTAAGGAATTGTAGTTGAGTTTCTATATCTGGCTGTCAATGTCCCTTTTAAATGGAAGTAAAGTCTTTTTTTTTGTAATTGTGAGCAAACAGACTGTGTATTTCAGAAGAGACATGCAATGCAATTCCTATTCTCAGTCTTTCTTAGAATGAATATTGAGCTGCGTATGCACAGCTCAATATACATTCCAGCACTGTAAAATTACTGAACTCCTGTGTATGTGCGGGAATTACATCATCCCACGCTGGCCAATCAAGATGGGCAAAACTGGAGATGGTGGGGGGGGGGGGGGGTGCTGGCACCAGTGAGGAACCTTGCAGGTATCAGACTGTTGGAGCTAAGGTTATTAGTTAACGTTATTATTTGGACTTTAATACAGTCATGGCCCAAAAATATTGGCACCCCTGCATTTCTGTCAGATAATGCACCACTTTGCCCAGAAAATTGTTGCAGTTACAAAGGTTCAGGGATTATCACGTTTCTTTGGATTATATTGGTATGACACAAAAAAGTGCAGAAACAAAATCTGACACATTCCATGCAAAACTCCAAAAATGGACTGGACAAAATTATTGGCACCATTAATTTAACCACTTCAGCCCTGGAAGCATTTGCCTCCTTAATGACCAGGTATTTTTTGCGATACGGTACTGCATCGCTTTAACTGACAATTGTGCGGTCCTGCGACGTTGTACCCAAACAAAATTGATGTATTCTCTTTCTCACAAATAGAGCTTTCTTTTGGTGATATTTGATCACCTATGTGTTTTTTATTGTTTGCGCTATAAACAAAGAGTGACAATTTTGAAAAAAAAAACATTTTGTTTTACTTTTTGCTATAATACATAAAAAACTAATGTATTCATCAGTTTAGGCTGATATATATTCTTCTTCATATTTTTGGTTAAAAAAAATCGCAATGGGCATATATTGATTGGTTTGCGCAAAAGTTATTACGTCTACAAACTATGGGATAGATAGGGACTTTTATTTATTTTTATTGTTTTTACTAGTAATGGCGGCAATCTGCGATTTTTAGCGGGACTGCGACATTTTAGGGGACCAGTGACATTATTACATTGTTCAGTGCTTTAAAAAATGCACTGATAAATTTTAAAATGATACAGGCAGGGAAGGGGTTAACACTAGGGGGGATCAAGGGCTTAAGTGTGTTCCCTAGGTGTGTTCTGACTGTGGGGGGGGGGGGTGGGCTCACTGGAACATGACAGAGATCACTGTTCCTAATCACTGGAAACAGAAGATCTCTGACATGTCCCCTGTCAGAACTGGGAGCTGCTTGTTTACAAAGGCAGATACACGTTCTGCCTCTGTACTAGGCAATTGCGGGTCACTGCGGACATCAGTTGGCATCGGGAGCGAGAGCGCCCGCAACTGCGTGAGTCGCCGTACAGGTACATTGATTTATGCAGCGCTGCCAACCTGCCACTCCTTTGTTGCCGTGGCCATGTGTTTTGGGTCATTGCCATGCTGGAAAACCAATCCTTGACCCATTTTCAATGGCCTGGCTAAGGGAAGGAGGTTCTCACCCAAGATTTGATGGTACGTGGCCCCATCCATCGTCCCTTTGATGCAGGGAAGTTGTCCTGTCCCCTTAGCAGAAAAACACCACTAAACCATAATGTTTTCAACTCCATGTTTGATGGTGGGGATGGTGTTCTTGGGGTCATAGGCAGCATTCCTCCTTCTCCAAACATGGCAAGTTGAGTTGATGCCAAAGAGCTCAATTTTGGTCTCATCTGACCACAACACTTTCACCCAGTTCTCCTCTGAATTATTCAGATGTTCATTACCAAACTTCAGACGGGCCTGTAAATGTGCTTTCTTAAGCAGGATTTCAGTCCTTCATGGTGTAGTGTGTTACCAATTGTTTTATTGGTGACTATCGTCCCAGCTGCATTGAGATCATTGACAAGATTCTCCAGTATAGTTCTGGGCTGATTCCCCACCGTTCTCATGATCATTTAAACTCCATGAGGTGAGATCTTGCATGGAGCCCCAGACCGAGGGAGATTGACAGTTATTTTGTGTTTTATCCATTTGCGAATAATCGCAACAACTGTTGTCACCCTCTCACCAGGCTGCTTTGCGATGGTCTTGTAACCCATGCCAGCCTTGTGTAGGTCTACAATCTTGTCCCTGACATCCTTGGACAGCTCTTTGGTCTTGGCCATGGTGGAGAGATTGGAATTTGATTGTTTCTGTAGACAGGTGTCTTTTATACAGGTAACATGCTGAGATTAGGAGTGATCCTAATCTCAGCTCGTTACCTGTATAGAAGACACTTGAGAGCCTGAAATTTTGCTGATTGAGAGGGAATCAAATACTAATTTCACTCATTAAAATGCAAATCAATTTATAACTTTTTTGAAATGCGTTTTTCTGGATATTTTTGGTGTTATTCTGTCTCTGACTGTTAAAATAAACCAACCATTAAAATTATAGACTGATCGTTTCTTTGTCAGTGGGCAAATGTACAAAATCAGCAGGGGATCAAATACTTTTTCCCACACTGTACAGCGCCATGGGTGGTATACTTCTTGACAATCATGCGCACAGTGGACACAGGAACATTAAGATCTCTGGAGATGGACTTGTAACCTTGAGATTATCCATGCTTTTCCACAATTTTTTCAAATCCTCTGCTCTTTCTCTTCTTCATGCTCCGATTGGCAGAAAGGGACACACAATAGAAAGGTTGAGTACCTTTTTAACCATTTTTAACTGGTTGCGGTTGTGATTTCTATATTGTCAGCACCTGTTAATTTATACAGGTGAATTTAATTACAAATTACAGGAGCATCACAAACTTGGAATGCAATTATATCTTACAATTTTGAGAAGGCGCCAGTAAATTTGTACAGTCCATTTTTGGAGTTTTGCGAAGAATGTGTCAGATTTGGCCCTTTGTGTTTCTCCAGTTTTTTGTTCCATACCAATATAAACATAAGACATAATTATGAAAATGCCTAAACATTTGTAATTGCAACACGTTTCTCTGCAAAGCGGTGCATTATCTGACAGAAATGTCTATGTTTTCTTCAGTCAAGAAAGCAAGCCATTGTGAAAAAAACCCTGCTTCATATACAATTCTATCTTCTTACTGCTTGGATTGATATATCCAGAGGACAGGAAAAGAGGTGAGATATACAACACATGCACTGCAGTGTTGAAAGGACACTATTCTCATTTGCTGCCAAATCTTTGTTTTATAACGTAGGTGTTGTATCCAGTGGAAGATGATAAAAAATCTACATTACTGACTCATAAAATAAACATATGAACTAAATGTAACTAATATGTGAATAACACAATAAAGGAAAAAAGTATTTGGTAATGATAGAATGCCGCCTA
Source organism: Lithobates pipiens (assembly GCF_037356315.1). Taxonomy (NCBI): domain Eukaryota; kingdom Metazoa; phylum Chordata; class Amphibia; order Anura; family Ranidae; genus Lithobates; species Lithobates pipiens. The sequence goes on along the minus strand of NW_027507748.1, from coordinate 98,377,931 downwards.
TTGCATCACATCAGTATTCATCATCTGAAATTCCTATATCTGGGCCTAACTAGACCACACAAAAAAAAATTTAAACCCACAATATAGCCAGGAATAACAGCATTTCTGGCAAGTGCTAGATGCCCTACTGCAAGCCTGGATCCACTTCCAGAATTAAACATTTAACGTTCTCACTCATCCCTTTCACAATCTTAATATTATTGCATGACTTTTAAAAGGTATATATACAGTATGTATGTATGTATCTATATATATCTATATCTATATATATATATATATAGATCTCTATAGATCTCTATATATATATATATATATATAGATATATATATATATATATATATATATATATATATATATATATATATTTATATAGATCTCTATAGATCTATATATATATATCTCTATAGATCTCGATCTCTATCTCTATCTCTATCTCTACGTACCCATGTGTGTGCTTTGCTTTACTACTACAATACACACACACATACATATACATATATATATATGTTGTGTATATGTACTGCAGTAGTAAAGAGAAGCACACACAGGGGTTGATTTACTAAAAGTAGAGAGTGCAAAATCTGATGTAGCCAATCAGCTTCTAACTTCAGCTAGTTCAATTAAGCTTTGACAACAAAACTTGGAAGCCGTTTGTTTTTTTATCCAGCGTTGCACCAGATTTTTCACTCTCTAGTTTTAAGAAATGAACACCAGTGTTTGTGAAGCATGGATACCCTTTAATAGTGAATACACCTTTCACACTATCTTTCCATAACCAAATGTGATCTATCGATTCGGTAAGTGGAAAAGAGCTTTTTCTTTCTAATAAACTCTATGGGGAATAGAACTTGAGAGTTCTTCAGACATGTTTGAAAAACAGCACCCTAGAATAATTGCTGGTACCTGTCATCTCATTATTAGGATCAGATTACGGCTAAATCTCCAACTGCTGGATTTTATTTCCTGGCAAAACTTCAGAGAATTCAAGATATTTCAGAAACTGAAAAAGACAATAAAGGAGGAATAGATACCCTTGTCTAATTGCACCTTCCAGACATCAGTGTTCCAGGAATATTCACTGTAAATTTTATTACCTGCTAGTGAAGGCGTATTCACTGCAAGTAGTTTGCTTTCTATCTCTTATAAAATCAGTTCTGTAAAATTAATGTTATTTTCATGATAATTTATAATAATTTTCTATTAAATACATTTAGATGTAAGATTTCTTCCAGGTGTATGGTTATTTCTTTCATGTAATGAACCTTTAACTGTTGAAAACTTAATTTTCTCATGAATATTCATTTTATTTTACAAAAGTGTTATTTTATTAGCACTTAAAAGAGCACCTGCCTTTCTCAATAGGCACCTCCTTTAAACGCACAATATATTTGTGTGTGCATTTTATGCATCTTGATTATGCTGCAATACAATGTCTTTTTTGGTGCAATTTTAAAGCATTTTATGGCACATGCTTTGTGCTTTTAAAGGAAATAACACCTATTATTTGGTGTTAACATATGTTATTAAGAAAACAAATAAAAAATTGGTTATCATTGAAATAACTTCATAAAAGGTAATAACACCTTTTATAAGCGTTATTCCTGCAATCTTTTTAATAAAAGTGTTTTACAGGAAATTTACAGGCGTTGCCATTCATTTCTAAAGCTGTAAGCAACATTTCTCCAAAATGTATCACACTAAAACCTGCAGATGAGAATGTTTTACATTATTACTCTTATGCCCCATACACACGGTCGGACATTTCAATCACAAAATCCGTCTGATTTTTTCCAACGGATTTTGGGACAAACTTGTCTTGCATACACATGGTCGCACAATGTTGTCGGAAAATCCGATCGTTCGGAACGAGGGGATGTAGAACACGTACGTCGGGAGTATAAACAGGCCAATAGCTTTCGTCTCTTAGTTTATTCTGAGCATGCATGGCACTTTGTCCGTCGGAATTGTCTACACACGATTGGAATTTTAACAATCGGATTTTGTTGTCGGAAAATTTTAGATCCTGCTCTCAAACTTTGGCCATCGGAAAATACAACAGAAAAAGTCCAATGGAGCCCACACACGGTCGGATTTTCCGACAACATAATCCGGACTTTTTCCGTCAGAATTTCTGACCGTGTGTATGGGGCATAAATCATCACAGCTTTTACATGCATTTTAAAGTATGGTAACATACATGAAAGTGCAAATCTGTGAATGTGTCCTTTCAGTCAAAATACCTTAAGAATTGATAAAATATTATATGAATTGGTAAATTCAGCTGTTTCTTGAATGAATTTAGCTAATTAAAAAATGATTTTCTATCATATAATAACACAAAAAAAAAAAGAACTACACATTTTGTACAATAAGGTTTCCAGAAATCCATCCTACACTTGGTTGGTTCCCATATAAAATACAAGCATTGGCAGTCTATGTAAGCTGCTACCTTCATTGGTTCCTGCTAATAATTCTGGGATTTGAAAAATGCCCTTCTCCCAATGATGACATCCAGAAGTATCCTTGGCTGTGGTCATGGGAGGCAGTCGGCACAGATACCAGTGCACAGCTGTTTTCACCCTATATCACATACTGCTGTAGTAGGGATGATGTTGATTTTATATAAACGAGGATTACACATAGCACCGATGTGTTACAAACATCTGACTTACATACGACTCCTACTTACAAATGGAGGGAGACAACAGGAAGTGAAATCTAGGAAGGGAAATGCACTCCTTTAAGAGTTATCATGGGAAAAAGGTGTCTCCACTGATGCTTTATCACCAATCCTTGTTTCCACAACAACACAACATTTTCAAAATCCAATTGTCCCAGGAGCAGAAAGTGAGATGACATCTTCTGAACAGGGGCACAGACAGCAGAACAAATGTTACATGGGTGTTAACCCTTCCCTATCCAAAAAACTTAAAGTGGTTCTAAACCCTTAAAGGGTTTGCAAAGCCCTACGCATTAAGATAAAAAGCCTTATGTGTGCAGCAGCCCCCCCTAACACTTACCTGAGGTCCCTCTCTGTCCAGCGATGTCCACGAGTGTTTCAGCTGCCCAAGAGTCTCCCTCCTGATTGGCTGAGACACAGCAGTGGCGTCACTGGCTGTCACTGCTGTCAATCAAAGTCAGCTAGCCAATCAGGGGAGAGAGGGGCCGGGTTGGGGATCCGTGTCTGAATGGACACACGGAGCTGTGACTAGGCTTGCATGCCCCCATAGCAAGCTGCTTGCTGTGGGGGCACTGAACAGGAGAGGAGGGGCCAGGGTCACAGAAGGGGGACACAAGAAGAGGAGGATTTGGCTGCTCTGTGCAAATCCACTGCAACAAAGCAGGTAAGTATAACGTGTGTTATTTTTATGGGGAAAAAAAACAAGACTTTAAGGTTTTTCACCTTAATGCATTCTCTCAGCAGCTCTCCCCCCCTTTTTCTTACCTGAGCCCAATTCGATCAAGTACACAAGCTCCAGTCACTATCTCTCTTCTCATTGGGCAGATTGATAGCAGCAGGACCCATTGGCTCCCACTGCTGTCAATCAAATCCTGTGACACGGGAGCAGGAGATGGGGCCGAGTCCTACTGTCTGTGTCAATGGACGCAGCAAAGTGACTCAGGAGCGAACCTGCATGGGTGCCCCCCAGGCAAAGCGGTTTTCCGTGGAGGCACCGGTTGAAGAGGAGGGGCCTAGAATGCTGGCAGGTGACCCCAGAAGAGGAGGGCTGGGGCTGCTCTGTGCACAACCATTGCACAGAGCAGGTAAGCATAGGCATGCTTGATATTTTTATTTAAAAAAAAGGAAGGTTTACAACCACTTTAATTTTTTTGTTTTTATGGAGTTACATTTAAAAAATGTACTTCTTACATGTTATCTTACATACAAATTTAACTTGAGAACTATCTTGTTTGTAACCCGGGACTGCCTGTAGTGACATTGTTGGAGTTGTAGGCTTTAACTAACCTGTTTTTGCCCTACTGATGCAGAGGTAAGGTAAGATAAAACCTCAGACAGTTACCAATTTATCCGGACAAATCCAAGAATTTGTGCAGTACCACAAACCATATAAATTCTACAGACCAACAACAATATCATTTTTTCAACTCAACTATAAAGATGCATATTTACAGATATAACTGGAAATTTGAGTCTGTATAAAGACAGTCTTTCTATATAAGCCACCTGCTCTAGTCATGCATTTCTATTGATGTGCAGAACACCTAGTCACACTGTTTCTTCACCAAACATTAATCATCTGACAGATTTACCCTACCCTATACAGGGGATTTCACAGGAACTTGATATATGCAGGAAAGTGCTGATTTTAACTTGTTTTTATCTTCAGCCTGACTGAGAGTGAGAATTTAGGAGGATGTTAAAAAAAAAAAAAACGATGAACAGAGAGGACTTAATGGAAAAAAGCTAGCATCAAAAATGTTTATATATATATATATATATATATATATATATATATATATATATATATATATATATATATATAAATTATTTTTATTGCTGATTCAGTTTAAAGTAGAACTATAGGCAAAACTTTTTTTTGTTTATATTTTTGATAGAGTAGGGGAGGGTTAAAACCTCTGTCTGATTTTTATCCATCTGTGTCACATTTGGTAAATTTACATTCACTTCCTGTCCCATAGCTAGAACAGGAAACCCCTACAAATTAAGCTGTTTCTAGTACTTCCAGAGCTTGAAAACATTAAACAAGCTTGTGGTTGCAGTAGCATCAGTGAACATTTTTATTTTTTGTGTAGCAGGCTCAGAGCTTTTATGTAAATGGACAGCCAAGAAGCTGTTCGGTCACATTTATGCTTCTCACCGGGTGACATCCCCCTCCTAGAGCCCCTTTTATGATTCCTGGGCTTCCCCACTCCTTCAGGGAGCTCAGGACCACAATAACCACTGTTGGGTTGGTGAGTAAGAGGACGTTGGGGAATTATTGTTGGCCAATCTTCTCTGCAGAGAAAATTCTAGGTCCTTCATTAATTGTTGTTGTCTGTAAACTGATGAGCTGCAAAGTCATTTAGAGTGTAACCTATTGATAATTATGGGCTATTGAACCTTCATAGGCACTCATAGTTTTTAGGCTTGACCTATTTCATAACTATTTAGGACCCGATTGCAGACAAAACATTTTTTTAGCTTTTTGTTCTGGATAGAATGGAAAAGGGTTAAAAGCTCTGTCAATTAGAAAATCCTATATTTATCTATTTTAAAGGAAACCTGTTATGAGAGAATGATATAGGCTGCCATTGCTGACCATTCCTTCTGAAAAAGTTAATTGTCTGGGTGTCATGCTGATGCAATGACTTCAATACTTGACAATGACATGGAACCAGTATAGAACTGACACATTTCTGAAACTCATTACAGCATGCTTGCTCCGCTTCTGTGACTCAAAAAGTATTGACATCAGACATAGCCAGGCAACAAGCATTTTTCAAATAGATAAATTAGTGGTGCTCCAGATGAGTAGAGACAAGGAGGGAAAAAAAGAAATAAAAATCCACGGAAGAGATCCTTCTAAGGGTATTATTCAGTTGATCATATGGGAAAAGTATGGCAAAAAAGTGTAGTAAGCGTAGTAAGCGTACACTCACATTCATAATGTTGCTAGATACCTGTCCAAGGGTCAAGCAACCTATTTTGGCACATGTGGAAAATATGACTCTATGCAGAGTGTGGGCACTCGATGCTCGTTGGGGTTTTCCAGAAACTCTTGTACCATTATTGGTTGCAATCAGATCCGGTTAACAATAGTAGATAGGGTAAGGCTCCAAATTGGAACCAGTTTATGGACCATGATGGTATGATGGTGTTTTAACCTATTTTCACGATCAATAAATACCAACCTTCCTGAAGAATCCACTTGAAAGCTCCTTTTTATTGAATGGATGTCTCTGCTGACCACACACTGGTTCCATTTTGGTGTCTTATCCTATCTACTGGATATAATATACTGGACTTATCCTATCTACTGGATATACTATACTGGACTTATCCTATCTACACATATTTTACTCATGACATGGTCATTTTAGGAAAATCTTTCTAAAGTTTCTGTTTGGAACCCATCATCCAAACGGAAGGGTGATATAATTTCACCAGTGGGGACACAAATGCCAATAAAACTTAACTTTTTCCCTCATAATTTGAAATATTGAGAACATTATTCTATGTCCTTATTTAGATGATTTGTCTGGAGATGAGCCTTAAAGAATAACTACATTTTTTTTGTTGAGATAAAAACAGTCCTCTATGGGTGATCTATGTACATTACAAGGTTTTAACAAACTTTGTTGCCGATTCCTAACTTTTGTTATTCTGAAGAAATCCCTGTGTGTTTGTCTGTGTCCATGCGGGAAAGTGAATCTAATGGGAGTGGTTTCATAATTATCAATCATCTGCAGCACCTGCAGGGCACCAATGAGAAAAACTGCTGGGCCTGTATCCCTTTAGACGTGATTTCCTATTGGGAGTATCTCACCAAAAATGACATATTTGTGGCAGGGGATGCCTGAAAAATGACTTGTATCTTAGTGTAGACTTCTGGGAATATCAGTGAGCCAATCACACAAGCAGCAAATTATGTTTCTGGGGGCATTCTGTACATATTCTGTGTACAGAACACCTCCAGGTAGCCATATTGCATTTTACAGAAAATCACAGAGCTACAGATTGAAAAGGAAGGATTTTTTCTTTCCCCACAAAAGTGGAGTTACCCTTTCATGTACCTATAAGCACTGCTTGGCATCTGAGATTAGAGAACTTTGTTAGTTTCAAAATGAAAGCAGTTCTAACAAAAACTGTTTGCATGTTGTTTGTAATTATTGTCCACTGTACTACCTCACATTTATCTGCATTACTAGGTATGCCTTGTATGTCTAAGTACTTCAAATAAACAGTTTTTAATAAAAAAATAAAATAAAAAAAAGTATGATATTTTTATACATACGACCCATGTTGTATGGTGCCTTTTTCAGAACTAGGTCTTCCTTATATGTGTGTGTGTTTTTTCAAAACAATAAAAATAATGAAAAATAAAAATAAAATATCTCTACTTGAGAGTTGAAAGCTTTGTCAAATGTTTACTGATATTCAGGACTTCATTAGGTTGATTTCGCCTCACTTCCTGTCTGGTGAAGATATGGTCAACGGAACAGAAAGAAAGGAAAAACTCTCTAACAAAGTTCTAATCTTTATCCGCCTTATCCAAAAAAAAAAAAAGTTAGTGATTGGCAAACACTTTATACTGTAGAATAACTGGTGATCTAACCTTGAAGGTTCTTGTTTAGGGATTTCCTGATAAGGTATGACAACTGTCTACAATTGTTGTCTTGCGTTGTCACTCTATCACATGCTACCTACTGCTGTCACTATGAAGTCTAGAACAACGATGTGCCGCCAATGCTGGAGGAAGTGCATATGGGCAAAAGTGGCTAAAAGAAGCTGGAAAGGGCAATAATTGTTTATGATGGTGCTTCAGAAGGATTTAGATCTCATTCAAATATCCAGTTTTCTTTTATTCCAACATAGTAGACTCACTACAGGAGCTCCTCAATATTGCCTCTTGTCTGAAATATTGTGTTTGATAGGTCAACAAGAAAAATAAGATAGGAGAAGGGAACTGGGACAAGAAAGTCCGGGAAGATGGATTACTGAGCTGCAGTGTAAAATGATAAGACACTTTGCAAATGTTCCAGCAACCTCACTGTCGCTCAATACATTTGATATCTGTTTCCTCATTATTTAGCTGTCTGCCATCAGCTTGTTTTGATAACATCCTTCAGGACAAGTAATAGGAGCACATATGTGAATTGTTTTTACTCAAACCATCTTTCAAGATGGCTCTTGATTTAAGGGTATTTTTCATCAAATGTTATCAAAACTTACACTTCCCTGTACAATTGCTCGCTATGAATGTTTGGTACCAGCTGTCACCGTTGAAATACAAGCCCTTATTAGCCTAAGAAAAAGTTTGCCGGTGAGACTAACTAGAGACTTTCCAATAACTATAAACACTCCGGCAAGTGGGAACAAGAGAATGACAGAATTACAAATCGTACAGCGCACTGCCCTTAACAATGCTGTGGCTGTGTCCAAGAATGAAACACTTTTTTAAAGCAGGAGTCCTTGGGGAACGAGGACTCAGAAAGATGGAAAAACATTAAAATGTACGAGGTTAAAGAAATGTCAGCAGGATCCCTCAAGAGTTTTTAATATGCATGCCATTAGATGTTTTTATAGAACAATTACCAACAGACGTGTCAGAAATTAATGTCACCATGCCAATGTTTATTCAGCTAGGGCAGTCATCCGGGTTCCCCATTATATATTTATTATTTTTTCAGGCATCTTATATTAGAGATCTGTTTAGCTCACGTTTTTTGTGACACCAGCAAAGTTTTCTAAATGCCACCCAAAGAAGCCTTTTATTTTAGCCCCACCTACTTCAGATCCAGCAGATTATGAAAATAAGATTTCTGCACGTTAGAAGAGTTATGCTGATTAGCTTGTTTAAATCTTTTGAGTTGTTTGACTTTTTCTGTTGTTTTAAACTTCAACAAAGTTTCAATGACTTATCTCTTATGTTCAGGTCCTGTCCCTCTGCCTCTACAAATCCCAGCCATCAAAGTGAAAGTGGGAATTACTATAGATAACATAGGAGGAAAGGATGTTAAAATGTAGCTACTCATTTGTAAAACAATGCTTACAGTCTGCAAGTGTCATTTATTATTGCAATGTAGCATTGTATTTACTATTTCACATGCCTTACATAGTTACATAGTTAGTAAGGTTGAATAAAGACACCAGTCCAACCTGAGTGAGCGTCTACAATTGTCCCTATCCCTGTACACTCACATTGGTAGCTACCCTCAAGGAGCCCACAATCCAAGGTCCCCATTCATATACTAGGGCCAATTTTGGACAGAAGCCAATTAACCTACCTGCATGTCTTTGGAGTGTGGGAGGAAACCGGAGTACCCGGAGGAAACCCACGCAGGCACAGGGAGAACATGCAAACTCCAGGCAGGTAGTGTCGTGGTTGGGATTTGAACCAGCGACCCTTCCTACTGCTAGGTGAGAATGCTAACCACTACACTACTGTGCCGCCCTGTGCAGTTGTGAAGGCTAAGGGTTTTTTACCTTCCTGCATTCTATGCATGAAGTAAAAAAATCTTCAGGGTGCAGCTCCCCCCGTAGCCCCCCCCCCCCCAATACTTACCTGAGTCTGATCCAACAATGTGTAAGAGAGCTGAGACTCTCCCAGGGCTCCTGATTGGCCGAGACAGAGAAGCGGGATTTAATGGTCAATCACAGCCTATGAGGGGGGCAGGACTGAGCCATGCACTGTATCCCATAAAGAGGCAGCCCCAGTGCTGCTTGCTCTGGGGGCACTTAAGAAGGGGGCACTTAAGAAGGGGGAGGGACCAGAAGCACCAGCGGGGGACCTGAGAAAAGGAGGGTCGGGACCATTGCACAGAGCAGGTAATTATCATGTGTTTTTTTATTTTAAAGAAAAAAAAAGCAAGGCTTTAGAACTACTTTAAATTTGCATGTAAATTTAGGAAACAGTACAAAAAGTTGCAAAAAGTTGTGTTTACAAAGTTGCTTGGCATCTGCCAATATCAGCTCGGCTTGTAAACAAACCAGCAGGGTATCTTTCATTTTACTATGTATGCACTAATGCTGCTAAACATCAGATCCTGTAAACAAACAGTTGGAATTGGGTTCAGATCAAACTCCTGTTCAACTTGAATCCAAAGCTTATCCCTACTGTTGGGGTCCAACTCATGCTCAGCCCAAACCAAAAGCTTCTACTGTTGATCTGCATATGCCATCCCTTACGGCCCCTACTGCTGATCTGCATAGAACATCAATTTAAAATAACTTACAATCAAAATAAATAAATAGCGTTGCTAATTAACCCTTATTAAACCTTAGTTCAATCTAATTAGCCCTAATTAACTCCTTCCTCCTGTTCTTCCCAAAGCTATTATTTTATGCAGATTTTTAAAATGCCTTTCACCATTAATAATGAATATTTTCATTCTTTTTTATTTTGTTTGTTATTTTTTCATTGTTGCATTAAAAAAGAGCAAAAAAAAAAAAAAGCTTTTTTTATTTGTAAACAAAACTTGGAAGTAAAACACATTTTTTAAGATTACATAGGAATTTTCTTTTTGAAAGACATTAACACAAGAAGGCATTTTTTATCACACCAAAAACAATGTTTATTTACTACTGTAAATATAAAGTTTTTTTAGTCCCAGAAGTTTTTTCAGTCAAAAAATGTGTAATGTATTTTGACTTGACTAACAAATACAATTGTATCCAAACTATTAACTAATATACTTCTTTATATAAGATGCTCATCATCCACCACACACAGATTTTTTTTTATGAAGAAGTAGCCCTCCCATACATTCCCCTATATGCCATGATCTTCTAAATCCCCCAACTATGGGTTTTCTACCTACCAGCACCATACATCACCACTGTCCAGTGGCACCTTACATCACAGTATTTATCATTTAGACGGCACTCTTTGTACTGAGTAAGGCCATCTGTGATTTTTGCCAAATCTCTATAGCCCATTAGTGAGCTGCAGAGTAACAGTTTTTTAAAATTATAAAGTCGTTTTGGAATGCTGACATGTGCCCTGTTGGATTACGTGAAGTGTGAATTTTAATAACTGGTCCACTTTGAACAAATTAAACCTACTTTGAGTGTGTGGAAAAGCAGGATAGTTACTTTTTTTTCTACCCTCAGGCATATTCACTCTGCTAAATATACCTTCTCTTATTAATGGAAAACTGTTTCCAAGTCAAAGTAGATAGTATGAAGTAAGTAAAAAAATTAAGGGACACAGGTTCACACAGTTGGTGTGAAAAATCCATATTTCTGGGAAATTTTCATACCAACTTAAAGATATAAATAAATTACTTTTTAGAGTACTAAGCATAACAAGGAGTGAAGTCATTATCAGGGTATGCCAAGAGAGAGAAAAAATAACTTAAAATTGGCTTAGTTTAGTCCAAAAGTTAAAACGCCCTTAAAATAGACTTACACAACATTGCTATCGTGACCTCTTGTAAAACCGATGGACAGGTCATAGAACTATTTTTATGATAATCATGACTATTTATAAGCTATAAAAACTCTCCTCCCTGAAACAAATGCTTTAGGCATTGCCAGATTTTTATTACAATATATCTCTTTTAGATTGGACATTTTTTTGCTTCACTGGTCCAAACATGCGTTAAAGCAGACCTGTGCTTTGCCTACTCAAGGCAAACCAACAGGTTTGATTTAATTTCCCTGTCCTGGACATGGCGGCCAAAAAGGAGGTTTATATATATATATATATATATATATATATATATATATATATATATATACATACACATTATATATCTATCTATCTATCTATATATATATATATATATATATATATATATATATATATATATATATATATATATATATATATATATATATATATATATATATATATATATAAAATCTGTGAAACCTACTTTTTGGCCATGTCCAGGACAGGGAAATTAAATCAAACCTGTATTTTTTATTTTTTTTAAATATATAAAAGGATTAACATATAGTTCTAAAATAACATAAGAATAATATAATAATATATAGGATTTATATCACGATGCTCATTAATTGCACACAAGCATAGTGTAGAATGGACAGCACTTTGCAGAGCAATTGAGCCCTGATTGTCTTACCTTTTTCTCTCCCAGTCTTAGTAGGAAATAATAAATTCAACAATGAACCCTTGAACCATAATGAAAAGGTTTTCTGACTGTTTGGAGCATGACAGAAAGTAAGTAGTTCTCTTGGCACAGGTTTCCTAAATTATTCAAGCAAGTGAAATGTTAGCAATTAGCTCCTTCATCAAGGGGTGGGCCTGTAGGTGGGTAGCTAATTGCTGGTTCATGAAGACGTTGCACTCACCTAAAGCTACAACTCATGTCTTACAATCGTTTCAAGATCTTCCACCCGCCCTCTCTATATTGTTATTGTCACAGCTTTATTAGCAGGGGTTTACCATGCTAGTGAAAAATAGTATCTTTGATTAATGACTGATTGATGCCCTCAGCAGGCTTTGGTTGGATAGATGTCTGTTTTGAATTTCTGTTTAATGAAACCTTTAAAGCATTTGTTAACCTAAAAAAAGGCAAAATAACAGATCCCATTCCCTTAAAGCATCTTATACAGCACAGTGCTTGTGTTGTGTAATTTGTAATTTGCCCCCCCCCCCCGTATCACCTAAAAAAAACTAGCTGATCCTGCCTGGCTATACTACCCCCCCTGTAAACTGAACACTGAATATCATGGCTGCTGAGCCCTGATACCATAGTTAGTTTTAATGTCTCCGTCATCCGCAGCCCTGTTCTGTCCTCTGTGCTCTTCTTCCCCCTCCCTGCCTGTCTGCTCGTGTCAATGCCCACCCCCTCTGCTCCTGCTACCCTCCTAATTACTATAAAATCCTCTCATCTCCTTTGTAATATAACAATAAGTGCCTCTGTGTCTGTGTTATATGAAAAATATGCCAATCTATACCTATATCAGAGCAGCTCCTGGCAATCACATGACACCTCGGCTCTATCTCTCCTCTCTTCCCCTTCAACCCAGATGATGTTATCGGGAGTGCTTGGCCCTGCCTGCTGGAGCTGTCAGCCAGGCAGAGGAGAGAACTGAGGAGTCACATGATCACTGGGAGTCACTCGAAATTAGGTACAGATCTGCATTTTTTTTTTATATAACACAGGTACAGGAACACTTATTGTTATGTTACAGAGCGGATGGGAAGATTTTTATAGAAGTGGCTTAACAACCACTTTAAGCCTTGCAATGCTTGGATGCTCAGAGCTCATCTGCAGCTGGCACAGTTTTTTTTTGTCTATGCAAGTCAGTTCATCTGTTGAGTATTAAAGTGATTGTAAACGACCACCTTGAAAAAAAAAACATTCAGTTTAAACTAGAAATAAAAGGCAAAACATTTGTGTATAGGTGTAAAAAACATTATATACACCATTTTTTTGTTTTTTTTATAAGTGATCACATACCCTCTGCTCTCATCTGCATAGAGAGGTGGAAGAGGAGAAACAGCAGCACACTGATCTTCCCAGTGAATGGCCGTGCAGGGGGTGTGTGTCAGAAGAAGTCTGATCATTGGAGGAGAGCAGGATCAGTTCCCAGCACAGCTAGGAACTGACCACACTGTGTTCTCATGCTTAGTGTGGTCAGTCTTTAACAGGAAAGCATTGGCAGAACACCAGGGATTCCACACAAAGGAAGCAATACAAAGGGAACAGGATACTTTTTCACACAAGTACATGGTACAGCAGGCACATATCAGGAATATGAAATGTTGGGTTTACATATTCTTTACATAAGCCATGCGCCCACATCCTTAACAACCATGAGACATCATCTGTCAGCGGATTTCCCCCCAACAACCACAGGTCAGGGTTGTCACGAAAAGGCCCTTGTCCTCATCAGCATGGGGACAAGGTGCTTTGGGGTGTGGGGGTGCAGAGCCCCCCTGCCCCAAAGCACCCACCCATGTTGAGGGCATGTGGCCTGGTATGTTTTAGGAGGGGGGCTTGCTCGCCCCCCCTTTTCTAACCTGCCAGGCCGCATGCTCAGACAGTCCGTGCTGGCTATCAGTGCTGTCCATCAATGCCCATCACTGCTGTCCATCAATGCCCATCAGTACCGCCTATCCATGCCGCCTATCAGTGCCAATCAGTGCCACCTATTGGTGCCCATCAATGCCACCTAACAGTGCCCATCAGTGCAACATATCAGTGCCACCTATCAGTGCCCATAAATGTGGCATATTAGTGCCTCCTCATCAGTGCCACCTAATCAGTGCCCATCAGTGCCGCCTCATCAGCACAACACAGTGAAGGAGAAAAATTACTTAATTACAAAATGTACTGAGAAAAACTTTTTTTTTCACATTTTTTGTTCTTTTTTTTTTGTAAAAAATAAAAAACCCAGCAGTGATTAAATACCACTAAAAGAAAGCTCTATTTGTGTGAAGAAAATGATAAAAATGTAATCTGGGTACAGTGTAGCATGACCGCGCAATTGTCATTCAAAGTGCAAACGCGCTGAAAGCTAAAAAATGGCCCGGGCAGGAAGGGGGTGTAAGTGCCCCATAGGCAAGTGGTTAAATACCACCAAAAGAAAGCTCTATTAGTGTGGAAAAAATTATAAAAATTTAGTTTGGGTACAGTGTTGCATGACTGCGCAATTGTCACTCAAAGTGTGACAGCGCTGAAAACTGAATATTGGCCTGGGGCGAGGTGGTTATCACTTCCACCTAGCAGCAATAATATCATCGGTTCAAATCACAACCATGACACTGCCTGCCTGGAGTTTGCATGTTCTCCTTGTTCCTGTGTGGGTTTTCTCCTATGCTCCAAAAACATGCTGGTAGGTTAATTGGATCCTTTTTAAATTAGCCCTGAGTTAGGGACCTTAGATCGTAAGCTCCTTGGGGGCAGGGACTGATGTGAATGTACATTATATGAGTAAATTGACAGTGCTATATAAGTATCTATACTAATATATACATTATAAACAGTATTTCTGTCTAAAGTTCAGCTTTAAGATATTTTAATTTATTAGAGAACTGCAGAACAACTTAAAACATATATTATTTTGGCTGCTACAAACAAGTCTAGTCAATGGCACATTTTAAAGGTGCTAAATATTTCGACCAGATTCAGACCCAGAAACACATGAGAGAGAAAAAATGAATCTAATCAAATAAACTAATTCAGTTCTGTACAATGTGCAAAGCAGATTGCAAAGAGAGAAAACTGAGAGCACCTCAAATTAAATGCAAGGCAAGTTCTAGCACGCACTAAGCCCCGATGTTGTTCTATGCATAAGCAGGAGTACAATGTCAGCTCAGCCGCCTCAAAAAGACATGAAACCCCCGCCGTGCTCTTGTAGTGGACTTGATGAATGCAAAACACACAACTGTATTATTTTTACACGCTGCATTAACATCACCGGATTGAGCAAATATGCTAAGTATAAAGAACACTTTTGTTCCAGAAAATGAAGTCATATTTGGTGATGTAGTAAATGTTATAAAAATGGGAAAATGATTACATTCCTTGTGATTAATCAGATGTAGTGATAATGGAACAAAGGCTGGATGAAAGGAGTGGTAGATCTTTAACCTTTTTGTTATCAAGGGCATCTTATATGTTCGTGACAAGCCCATATTATTCCCTCTTGCTGCTTGTTGTCTGCAAAACAGGAACTAATTCAAAGGACTTCAGACGTATTTAATAAAGCTGTGAGCTGTGGTAATGCATAGGCTACAATGACCTAAAGGAACCAGATTTCCGCACTGTATTCAGATCAGTGAAAAATGGACTGTGATTGGTTGATTTTGGTTTCTGTACTGTGCACTCTTTGCATTTAAAATAAGCCCCCTAGGCCTTTGGTGCCCAACCTGTGGCCCCTTTGACACTCATAATTGGTACTTTGTTTCCTACTATATATTCTATAGACTTACTGGTTTAGTTTATTTCTTTCACACCATTATAGGTTTTTTTTTTGTGCTCCCCATTCCTTTTGTCTTTTTATTTTTTCTCTTTATATAATGGAGCTTGCAGAAATAATTTTAAAGAGGCTGTAGGGTACACAGGTGTAAAACCATTAATTTGTAGAAGGGCTTTAATTGAAAGTATATCATCGGTCTCACGTAGTCCATGTCTCTTGAAGCATGTCCCTAGCCCACAAATCCTATAGCATCTTCAGATCTCTCAACCATCTCCTGTAGCATGCCCATAGTCTCTGACCAGCTCTCATTGTCTCACTGCTGTCTCTGACAACTTTCTGGAGAATTATGTGCCATAATCAGGGGCCACACTTAATGCCCTCTATGTCAAGTTGACTTCCACTGTTCCTGGTTATTTGAGTGTACACACAAATATGTATCCACATTCACCTTTGTATTAAGCCGACTACAAGCATTGGATAAAAGTTTGAATGCTAATTGTTTCTCAACTCTTATGTCATAAGAACAATAATGTGTCCTGCAAAATAATCCAGACCAACTCTTTAATTTTTCCTCATGTCTTTAGGTAGCATTAGACTGCAGAAAACACTCTCAGTTGTCCCAACTGGACTACCTACTGGGCATTTTGGATAAAGCCCAAGCATTCCTCACATTTGCTTGCCCAACTTCATGATGTCACAACAATGGCATCACTTAATCAGAGATTACTGCTGAAAATAACTGATCAGTGAGATATTAATACCGTGTGTATATTTACCTTCCTGCAGATAGCACTAATGCTTTTTTTTCAAAAAGATACTAAGCGTATACTTCCTGAAACCTGTTTTACTTAAAGTCCACATCTGCCAAATTACCTGTGATGGTAAAAATAGTTAGGTAATATGAATACTTTTCCCTGATGTCTCCCAACGGTGACTGGTGAGGGTGGCGCCACTTTCATTGGGACAGATCTCAAAATATGCTGAGTAGTCCAAATCCAATGAGAAGATGATCCTGGACTGTTCTGCAATGTCATCTCAAGAGATTTGTTGCCACTCGGCATTCACCACACTCTTGCTGCCAGGAGGATGACATAACCCCCATACACTACCAAAGTCAAGGAAAGGTAAGTATATTATCCAACAGGTACTTTTATGCAGTGTTTTAAGGAGGTGGGGCACCTTTCATAAACTGACCTTGCCACTGAGGTGAAAGGCCCTGTTTAACTGCCACTCTCTCTGCTTTTTCTACCACCAATCACATCTAATCGTCTAAAGTAAGTCTAATTCAATTTGGAGGCTTACAGAAACATCTGAGTAAACTGTGCTGAGTCTTATAGTTCTTCCTTCATCTCTGACAATCAGATCCTCTCCAAGTGCTTAATATATCAGTACTCAATTTATGTGAGATCATAGGGCAATTAGCATGAGACAATCTCCTAGCCAGAGAGGGATAAATTGATGAACTGAGATGTGTTACCCACTCTTTTAATATCTATGACCGGGAGAGTTAATATAAATGCCATTATTCCCAAAATCCAGCCCTAACCTCCACAGGCATAAATAAAAGTGTAGAGATTGATGAAAGAAAGCGTTCGCACTGGCCTAGTGCATTATCCCACAAAAGAGTAAAATAAAATAAGTACAACCCTCTTTCTTTCATCTATTTTACAGTGGTTTGAGGACAACCCAAGTCCTAGAGGGCAGCAAGGCTTCAAGAGAATTATCCATCTTTGTAATGGTGTTCCATCTCCTCATTTACTATTGGGTTATCTCACTTATACACAAGTTATTATTATTGCAATAAATATAAGTGTGTGGGTTCTCCAAAGATTCAGCAGCCTTTTAGAATGCTTTTCTAATGAGATCTGTTGGCATAGGATAACTGTTGAGTCTTGAATAACAGCAGATATCCTACTCATTGCCCAATCCCATTGTTATATATTGTCTGTAGCCAACATAACAGTGTCACCACATTAATGGTGAAAAAGGGAAAAACTTGAATTAGGCCAATATTATACAAGCATGTTACATTCACAGGTCCACCTGATATAACACTGACCATCATAATAACACTAGTTAAAGAATCAATATCAAGCCTGTGACAGAATCCTAATACAAAATGTCTGAGAGTGCTGGAACTTTAACCTTGCATCGAGCTCCGATGGGACAACTACAAGAATTACTTTAGCCCTGAAATTACAATTTTAAATGTTATCTCCTGCGATATAAAGTAAGGTAGCTTAGATTTTTTTAAAAAAGTACTTCTAAGCTTAGTTTAGAAGTTTGAACAATTGTTTGGTAATGAGCATTTGATAAGTCTAGCTTGTTCGTATTGAAGCAGAATATTAAGGCATAATTCCAGGCAAATAGCAAATAGCAAATACAAATTTAAAATACATATATGTGAGCAGTTTTGTCTATTAAAGGATTTTAAACCTGTTAAGCCCATCTTATGATTCACAGATTCTTGCCACATTTTACAAGTAGGCAACAGCCCCATTTCCCCAGTTGCATCTTCCAGTGTCACATCTACATCTCCAACCTGTCCACTGGGTAAGGAATCTGTATAGTCCCTTTCGGTCACTAGGCAGGAAGGTGCCATTTGAAGCTTGTAAAAGTGACCCAGGGGGTAGATGATTCATTTTTTTGAGTAGGCAGTTTGAACAAATTTTATGAATCAGGAGTGACTGGACAAAAATTCTAATTTTTGGGTGGGTAAAACCCCTAACATACTTTGAATTTACCTGTTTGCAGTTAAACTGTACAGGCATACAAAAGTAGTTTATGAAGTGGCATTCTAACAGTCATAGCACCCACGTTTGTAAATTGTATAAATCAAACATGTGTAAAACTTGACAAAGCACCAGTTTAATTAATAAATTCTTTAATTTAGTAACTTTAAGACAGACCCACTAGTAAACACAACCATCCACAAACAGGACTTTTCTTGAGCAGCTTGGTAGGTATGTATCTTGCCCCAAAAATGATCACTGAAAATGTAAATTCTCATATAAAACCCTAACATTTACACAGTTATTTATTAAAAAAATATGTATTTCAATTCACCCAGTGAATGTACATTTTTTCTGTGCAAATGTGGCAAAAGTGCTCTGACGAATGATTTACGTGTTAAAATGGAAAATACTGCATTTAGCTCCTAAATGGTACAAAGACCTATAGGAAATTCCCACAATAGGGAATAAAAAACATTTGGCCAGCACAGGAAATTGCCCAATAACATTATTTGTTAGCCGTTTCTACAGAATGAATGTACATGTACTTTCACTGGGCGAATATTTAGTATGTAAACCCTAACAGTGAACTCTTCAAATACTGTTGCAAGCTTTTTGTTCTGCTTGATAAGAACAAGATTACCTTCTATGAGAAAAACAGTGCTTTTGTATCGCCTGTTCCTTGTACACTCTTCTATTCCAAGCATGTTGACATGCCTAGTTTACTGCTGTGAACTACATAACCCCCCCCCCCCCCCCATGACATCATGGAGATGAGGAAAGGGGTGGGGTTCTGTGGTCTTACATATTTCCTATATTAGGGTGAAAAGTTGCTCCTTCAAAGATACAGTATTTTCTATGTAGGAAAATATTTTTGACAAGTTTACTAGGTAAAAATAATGGAACAAAAACCTAGAAACAAACGCCATATTTAAGAACTGGTAAGTTACAAAATTTCTTGGGTTTAGATGCACTTCAAATGAAGTGTTCATAACACGTTGCCAATATGCCACATCTCATCCACAACTAATTTCACAAATATCTAGAAGGCTCTTCAAAGTACAATTATTATTATAAATACTTAAAAGTATGCAGTATTTGATGAATAAATACAAAAAAATAGTTGATCAGTCTACCAGAATTTTGCAAATAAACTGATGTTACATTATAACTATTCAACACCATAGAGATACAATGAGGATGTAAAGAGATGTGAAGATACAGATTATACTAGAAGAGAAGAAGAAAAAAGTATAAGAATCCAGAGTTTATAAAGACCATCAAGAACAATTTTCTTGTTTTCACTAACATATACAGCACATGTGTCAACAACATACTTTTAAACTGAACCTCAGTCATTTCATTTTGCACTATACAGTATTTCAGAGATACATAAGTTGTTAAAGAAATGTAGAGGTTAATTTCTATAGTTAGAATCACTTAGATCAGGGGTAGGCAACCTCAACCCTCCAGCTGTCGTGAAACTACAAATCCCATCATGTGCCTGCCTCTAGGAGTCATGCTTGTGATTGGCAGGGTCTTGCAATGTCTCATGGGACTTGTAGTTTCAAAACAGCTGTAAGGCCGAGGTTGCCTACCCCTGACTTAGATATTTAGATTTGGGTGAAGAGTCAGAAGGGATAACTAGAGTGTTTTGTTCCGTAATATATGTCCTGTGAAGTTCTTCTGTCAATCTCTTCCAGTCACTGCTTTTGCAGAGTGAGCAATAAGGAGATACATTTAATGCAGGAACGTCATGCTAGTTGGCCTTTAGAGTGCTCTATGCCTGTCCAGTGAAACTTGTTAATGCACCCAATGTATAAAGTACCTATACACAAAACTAAAGTGAACATTTTTGGTTCTGCAAAACATTAAAACCAGTTGACATTATTATACATTTGTACATTTAGTCTGCTTTGACACTGACAAACTTGCTGGTTGACAACCTTGTTAAGTCCTCCTCAAATCAATGTGCAAGTGCTGTACATGCATTAAGAACACATAAAGGGAATAACATTTAAATTAGCACATAACAGCTATGTAGTGTTAAAAATAATATATGCTTTAAGGGCACTTTCACACTCACAGTGCCTAGGCATTGACAGTAAAGCGTCACTATTTTTAGCTCCGCTTTATCATCCTTTTAGCCACGCTTTTCAGCTGCTAGTGGGACACTTTTAACCCCTGCTAGCACCCAAAAAGGGTTAAAAGCACCGCAACGGCGCTTTGCCAGCACTTCGGCGGTGCTGTCCATTGATTTCAATGGCTGGGGTGCTTTAGGAGCGGACTATACACTGCTCCTAAAGCGCCTCAAAGAAGCTGCTAGCAGGACTTGTTTTGACGTCCTGCCAGCTTACCGCTCCACTGTTAAAGTTCTCAGGTTTTCACATTGGAGTGACAGGAGAAGCGCTTTACAGGCACTTTACAGGTGCTATTTTTAGTGATATAGTGCCTGTAAAATGCCTCAGTGTGAAAGGGGTCTAATTCTTGCTTACTGTGTATTTGGTGCAGTAAAATGTTAAAGGACACCATCTGCCTCTCTGAGATTAGCAGCGGCATTAGAATCCTTGGGTTGACTTCAACTTTTTCACTGGCTAAACATACATGTTACATTGTTTTTCTATTATGAAAATGCAATCATTAATATAAAAAGAAGAAGTTCCTGCAAAGACTATTTACATTCATTTTAATAAAAAAAAATTTAGGCTGAAGAAAAGATCAACTTTCATCTGTTGCCTTATAACTACAAAATTACTGATTATTACCTTGACAAGTGAACCCTCGCTCTTCAAAACCAGGATTGCACAGACATTTCCCAATGGGTACCAACCATTCACCCTCGGTGCTGCAGTACATTTTGGGTGGATCCTCTTCTTTGGAATGGTTGACACAGGAACCTCTCACCTCCACCAGAGAATGTGAGTCCATAGGTACAGTGTCTGGGAACATGGCTAAGTTCTTCACAGTGAAAGGACACTTTTTGTAATATACCCGCACGGATACTAAGGCAACACAGGCACCAACATCCTGAAAAGCCAAATAGAGTCCTTTTTTACTGATAGGTCCCACTTCCCGGACCTCAGTGTTTAATTTCAGAATTCGATCTCCCAGGTCCATCTGGGTGAAGCTCTCATCAGCTGCGATTGTGTCAATCTTTGTAAACTGATGCTCCCTAAACTTGACCCCATGGTCCTCATCTGACTCCCAATAGTAAAGGTTAAATGTTTCTTTACATGTTCCCAGTACAAGTGGGATGCTGTTGCAGTCTCGTAAGGTGAATTTTAGCTCAACATAGATTTTTTGAGCTGCGTTGCGGGGAATCCAATTTGTCCTAAGCCAGTTATTTTGATTATGGTCCATAACATTGCAGACTTGGTAGGTTCTTATGGGAGTGTAGTGCTCATCCACTCCACTAATTTCTTCCCACTGAAAGCAAAAACAAAGAGAACATATGAATCTATGGAAAATGAAAATGTAAGTTATATGATTCCTACAAAACAATGACATACATGGGGTTTATAGACTATGATTGATTGAAGCATTTGAGGTGAACACACTGGATCAAATAACTTTTTATATACATACATACTTTAACATGTTTGGATATCGGAGGCCAAGATACAAAATATAGACTGATTAGGGGTTTTGAATATAGATTCGAAGAGTGTCTAAAGCCAAAGCGTTTTTAGCATTGGATAGAGTGGAGACGTTTTTTTTCTTTCTGGTTACTGGTTAAAGAGATTTGCTCTCTCTTTCTCAAAGAAAGAGCTCATAAAAAATTTTAAGTCAGAATGGAGGGGAAATCTTCTAATGGGAACACTGTTCTAGTGACAACTGTCTAAGATGGTATTTCCCTAACTTTGGAAAGACAACCTGTTATATCTACAGGAAAGTAAGTTATGGAAACTCTCTTGAATAGTACACAGAAAAAAACAAACTCATTTTTCAGGGTTCTCTACTCTATTCAAAATGGAAAAAAATTGGATTTAAATAAGTTTTAAAATCATGATCCGCTTAATATCTTAGAATGATCAATAATAATGTCATCTCATGATAATAATATAAATAAGAAACAAAAAATAAAACATTACATTTCCCTAAAATCGCAATAAATATTTCTCCATTAGATTGACAAAAGATCCCAGGAATGTTTAGAATGAACAACAAGTGGCTTAATTGGCTATGGCCAATAGGAGCATGAGAACAATCACGTTATGGCCCACTGGATGATATTTGAAAGCGCAGTAGGTAATCTATTTCTTCCAGTCATTTTATTGTAATCTATGATAACAGAAACAGCAACAAAATACATGATAAATATGCCTTGCCATGAACTGCAGCTCATATATCTGACTTGTTATCTATCCCATCCATCAAGTGTGACACCACCACTCTATGCAAATGAGACAGAAGAGAACATTTCAACAACAAAACAAGTCATGTTGTGTTCTTATTACATACCAGCATATAGGAAGGCTGTACCTATCGAATAACTCCTATAGGGTCTGCAATTTTGGTATGAAATGCAGTAGAAAACAGACAAAACATCATTTCAAATAACTTTCAGCTATATTTTTCCCGTGATGGAATGCGTTCAATTTTACATTATCAGAATACAAAGTCCCACTGAGACCAACAATTCTTTTTGGTTGCCATGATTAATCATTTCGTTTGACCTTGTCAAAAGAATACAATATGGCTTCTGAGACCATGGCACCAGGCCCCAGTGAGCTCATGGACTAATGTTGATGGGAAGTGTATGTGGTTTTCAGCCTGAAAGCCCATGTGAACTAGTTTACTTTATTTAGCCCTGAAACTGATATACATGGCACGGCCAAAAAAAAAAAAAAAAAACGGTGGCATGGCTAAAGTTTTTCTTGTAATTTTAGCTGTAAGTATGCATTATTTCTCCTTATTAACTACAGTTGTATTGTGATTTTTACATGGAGCATATGCAGACTATAGAATTTCATATACACAACCAATGTTAAGTATAACTCCATGGCAAACGTAGATTGATTTACTGTGGAATTCCCACAATTAATTGCAAAGATGATCGGATTACTATGCCATTCTCCATATACAGTAAGGGAGTGCCTTCACTAAGGCTGCTTTCACACTGGGGCGGTATTCAGGCGTTACAGCGCTAAAAATAGCGCCTGTGTAACGCCTGAAAAAAACCGGCCCCTTTAACTCCAGTGTGAAAGCCGGAGGGCTTTCACACTGGAGCGATGCGCTGGCAGGACGGTGAAAAAAGTCCTGCCAGCCGCATCTTTGCAGCGGTGAAGGAGCGGTGTATTCACCGCTCCTATACCGCTGCTACCCATTGAAATCAATGGGACACCGCGGCAATACCGCCGGCAAAGCGCCGCTGCAGCGGCGCTTTGCGGGCGGGTTTAACCCCTTTTCGGCCGCTAGCGGGGGTTAAAACCACCCCGCTAGCGCCCGCGCACCGCCGCTAAAACGACGGTAAAGCGCCGCTGCTCTCGCCCCAGTGTGAAAGCAGCCTAACTAGCATGTGTTTTATTACAGTAGAATTCTTTTGCAACAAAAAAATGTTCAGGTAATGAAACTCTACAACTTGCTTCAAATTAGTTTTTTTCCCCCATAGTCTCAGGTTAGTTCTATTCCTGCACTTTCAATACACCAATACATCATTTGAACTTTGTCGTTTGCAGCTTATTTAATGATATTTATATTATTACAGATATTTATATAGCACCAACAGTTTACACCAACAGTTTACACCGACAGTTTACACAGAACTTTACATACCGTATTTATCAGCGTATAACACGCACTTTTTTCCCTTAAAATCAGGAGAAAATTGTGGATGTGTGTTATACGCCGATCCTCCGCCGATTGTGAGCCTGTGGGTGGCTTTCGGCCCCTTTAGGCCATTCTCTGCGTCTTTCGGCTGCGTATTGTAATATTGGGGGTTGTATAAGTCAAGTGTAGCACCCACTAGCGAGACCAATCCAGACCAGAAACTCAATTTCAGGGCTTTTTTACCCACTTTTATTAAAAAAAAGAAAAGAAAATGTCCATCAATAATTCCTACGCATGGGTTTCAATTTCACAGCAGTAGTAAACGAAAAAATACTAAGCCACCTGGCTCTATGGTCAGCAGTACTGCCGTTTAGGCTTTACCCGTTAGCCCTCTTGGCCATGTAACAGAGATCACGTACAAGGACTGTACCTCTTTTAATCTCCCTGACTGCTCATCCCACAGCTTTGGGCCCTCTGACTACACCATGCAGACATGCATGCTTTTCCCTTGCTTGCCTGGACTCCTCGGGAGGGTGGAGCCTAGAACTATGGTCAGGTGTCTAGAAATAGACCAATACACACCCGACCAGTCAGTGTGCTGGTGAATCCCAAAATCTGGACCCAGGACTGGGGATTTCATCCCACCTGGATCACTACGAAATCCCCGGGCTCCAGATCCCAAAACAGATTTCAGTAAATAATGAGGAAACTAAAAAGTCAGTTTCCTCCTAACATTGCAAGCTCCCTGGAGCCCCTCAACCCGCATGGTTGAAAATGCTGGGTCCATACACTGGTGGGGTACCACACTACCACAATATATATGTATATATATATATATATATATATATATATATATATATATATATATATATATATATATAGTGCTGCGTAAACTGTTGGGGCTATATAAATCGTGTATAATAATAATAATAATAATAAATATATATATATCCCAGTCAACCTTTTGCCATTTTTCCCATTCTTCGCTCCGCTGTACTGGTGTTTTCTCTTTTTTAATCGGCCCTCAGTTCTGCCTTAAGGGAATCTATTCTATTTTTCTATTTTCCTGAACATGCTTAGGTTTATGAAACAAACGCAGGTTAACCGTGCTGGGTAGAAACAAGCCCTCTAGAAATTCACTCCTTCATTGTTTTAGCAGACCCTTCTCAGTAGGGAAAAGACACAAGCTGAATAATGTCTGTGGCTTTCAGATAATTGTACTATATTTACAGTTCTGGAAAGTATTTAAAACTTCGCAATGCCGAGCTGAATAAAGCTGGAAACACCAGCAGCTGCCTTTGTTCTGTATGGCAATTTTCCAAGTCCCAAACGTCTTATTTGTATACAATGGTATCTTGCCAGCTGTTTAATATTCATACCTAATAAATATAATTCAGAAGAATAAACAGAGGCACATTAGTTTACCTCTTCACAGCAGATCATCTAAATATGATTTTTTATTTGTAGCAGTTAAATGTGCTCTTGAAAAAATCATGAAAGAAGCAATAATCAGTTTATATTAATGTATACAAAATGTAATACTATAGGGCTTGTTTTAAGTTAATGGTTTACAGCATATTAGTGGGTAGAAGAAATGAGAAATCCAAAAATCCTAAAGAATGATGTAGAACATTAACCTTCCTTACCTTGTGTATACACTTTTGTATACACACTCACCGGCCACTTTAATAGGTTCACCTGTTCGATTGCTTGGTGACACAAATTGCTAATCAGCCAATCACATGGCAGCAACTCAATGCATTTAGGCATCTAGACGTTCTGCTCCTCGTTCAAAACAAGGATCAGAATGGGGAAGAAAGGGGATTTAAGTGACTTTGAATGTGGCATGATTGTTGGTGCCAAACAGGCTGGTCTGAGTATTTCAAAAGCTGCTGATCTACTGGGATTTTTACACACAACCATCTCTAGGGTTTACAGAGAATGGTCTGAAAAAGAGAAAATATCCAGCGGCAGTTGTATGGAGGAAAATTCCTTGTTGATGTCAGAGGAGAATGGGCAGACTGGTTTGAGATGATAGAAAGGCAACAGCAACTCAAAAAAACACTTGTTTTTTAAGATTAAAGAATTTAGTGGGCTAAGCCCGTAATTTATGGAAATTCTCCAAATCCTCTATGCTGGTCGCAATCAGTGGCTCCCCTCCACTGAGGAAAAAAGACCCCAAGCTCTCTCCAGTATTCAAATTGGACTATCTAGTCTTATGAATACTGGAGAGAGCTTGGGGTCTTTTTTTCTCAGTGGAGGTGAGCCACTGATCGCGACCACCAGCATAGAGGATTCGGAGAATTTCCATAAATTACGGGCTTAGCCCACTAAATTATTTTAGAGGTAGCACCTAAAGCCCCATATTAATCTTAAAAAACAGTTGAGTATCCACAGCCTCCAGGTGGGGGCTGAGGACTTGCAGGGCGGCAGCAACCTATTACATTCCTGAGCGCGACTTTTCTAGCACCTTTTATTTGTTCAAAAAAACACTTGTTACAACCAAGGTATTCCAAATACCATCTCTGTACGCATAGCACATTAAACCTTGAAGCAGATGGGCTAAAGTAGCTAAAGATCACGACGGGTGCCACTCTTGTCAGCTAAGAACAGAAAACTGAGGCTACAATTCGCAGAGGCTCACCAAAATTGGACAACAGAAGTTTGCAAAATGTTGCCAGGTCTGATAAATCTCGATTTCAGCTGGGGGATTCAGATGGTAGCGTCAGAATTTGTCGTAAACAACATGAAAGCATAGATCCATGGTTCAGGCTGGTGGTGGTGGTGTAATGGTGTGGGGGATATTTTCTTGGCACACTTTGGGCCCCTTAGTACCAATTTATCATCATTTAAACGCCACAGCCTACCTGAGTATTGTTGCTGACCATGTCCATCCCTTTATGACTACAGTGTATCCATCTTCTGATGGCTTCTTCCAGCAGGATAATGCACCATGTCACACAAGGTTAAAATCATCTCAAACTGGTTTCTTGAACATGACAAGGAGGTCACTGTACTCCAATGGCCTTCACAGTCACCAGATCTCAATCCAATAGAACACCTTTGGGATGTGGTGGAATGGGATATTCGCATCATGGATGTGCAGCCAAACAATCTGCAGCAACTGCATGATGCTATCATGTCAATATGGACCAAAATCTTGGAGGAATGTTTCCAATGCCTTGTCAAATCTATGCCACGAAGAATTAAGGCAGTTCTGAAGACAAAAGGGGTCCAACCCGGTACTAGCAAGGTGTACCTTATAAAGTGGCCGGTGAGTGTATGTCCCTGTAATCATTTGGCCATTGTTTTCATTGCTGTTTTTTGCGTATTCCTTTATATAGTCAAACTCTTTTTTAAGGAAATCTGTCATCTTGATAAGTAAAAAATTTTCTACGGGTTAAAAGTGCAGGCACCTCAAATTAGCTTCACAAATCCTCATGAGATGGCCAAACCTTGGCTGGATCTGACAAGGAAAGTTCCAGCACTGTCCTAGCTCTGCCTCCATACATTCATGTTGACCCACCACTGTGTCTGGCAGCCCCACTGGCCAAAAATAATGCATAGGAGGCAATACGGAACAGGCAAGGTTTAGTAAGGAGGAGCCTGATCTTTGTCTGTCAAAACAGACCACATATTGTGGAACTGTATCATAAAAGCCCTTGGTGTTTTAGGAGAGATTTTGTTGTTGGTACTATAAAATCAAAGCTACCATCTTATTCCCGGTTTTGAGAAAGGCAGGCTGTGCCCGACCGAAACACAAACATTTATTAAGCTACACTGGAAAGTCCCACTGAGTGCACCTGCTCCCTGCTTCATATCTTATTGGTTATTGTAATCAAGACAGTTGGGGAGGCAAGAAAAACAGCTGTACATCTCTACTATACCTGAAAATTGCCTTTTTTTTTCTTGTTAAATTAATTTATTGAATTTTAACAATCAATATACTCAAGTACATATGGTATTCAATACTTGGTCAAACTTGAGATGACCAGTGTATGGGGGGGGGGGGGGGGGGGCAGTAGGGCAAAGCACACCATTTTCCTGGAGTTTGCATGTTCTCCCTGTGCCTGCGTGGTTTTTCTCCAGGTACTCTGGTTTCCTCCCACACCCTAAAAACATGCTGGTAGGTTAATCAGATCCTGTCTACAAAAATTTGCCCTAGTATGTGTATATGTGTATGTGTTTGTAAGTGCGTCGGGACCCTGCAGGGTAAAGGACTGCGCTATATCAAGATTCAACTCAAATCAAACCAAAGGGGGTCAGGAGGGCACAGGACACAGGGGCTAGAGAGCACACTACATGGGGTGGCAGCAAGGCAAATTACATGAGAGTAGAGCCATTACATAAGAGCATTGCATGTTACATGGGAGCAGGGCATATTACATGGGAGCAGAGCACATTACATGAGAGCTGGGCACATTACATAAGAGTAGTGCACATTACTTAAGAGTAGGGCACATCATGTAATAGTAGGGCACATTACACAAGAGTAGGGCACATTACATAAGAATTTAGGAAAAAAAGAAAATACCAAATATAAAAATAAAGCTGCAAACACAAAAAGGAGATATCCCTCCCAGTACAAGTTAAACAAAAAGTGTGTTGCGCTAAATAAACGTGAATATGCAAATTCTAAATGTGCGAATTCACAATACCATCATAAATAAATAAGACAATTTCATAGACTAGATACATATACCAATACATATAGAATATAATAATGTTCATACACTGCAGATTAAAAAGTGATCCAAAAAAGTCCCATTAACTCCAAGTGAAATCAGGAAAATGGGATGGGAGCTGGGTGCATTATATGGGAGCTGGGCACATTACATGAGAGCAGGGCACATTACATGGGA
This sequence comes from Lithobates pipiens, assembly GCF_037356315.1. Taxonomy (NCBI): domain Eukaryota; kingdom Metazoa; phylum Chordata; class Amphibia; order Anura; family Ranidae; genus Lithobates; species Lithobates pipiens. The sequence goes on along the minus strand of NW_027507748.1, from coordinate 98,348,988 downwards.
TCATCAACATTATTAGGCACACAGTAGGGCATCTTACATGGGATCAGGGTGCAGGACATGGAATCATGGCACACTATGGGGCACACAGTGGATTACTTTACATGGGAGCAGGGCACTTTACATGGAAGCAGGGCACTTTACATGGAAGCAGGGCACATTACATTGGAGCATGGCACATTACATAGGAGAAGGGCATATTACATGGAAGCAGGATACATTACATGGTAGCAGGGCACATTATATGAGAGCAGTGTACTTTACATGGGAGCAAGGAACTTTATATGGGGCAGGGCACATTAGACTGGAGCAGGGTGCATTAAATGGTAGCAGGGCACATTACATAAGAATAGGGCACTTTACATGGGATCAGGGCACATTATGGGGCACACAGCAGGACACCTTACATGGGATTAGGGGGCAGGACATGCGATCAGGGCAGATTATGGGTCACACACCAGGGCGCTATAGATGGGAGCAGGGCACTTTCCATGGGAGCAGGGCACCTTAAAATGGCAGCAGATCACATTACATGAGAGAAGGACACATTTCATGGGATCAGGGCACTTTATGGGGCACACAGCAGGGCATTTTACATGGGTTCAGGGCAGATTACATGGGATCTGGGGACCTCTCTTGGAACCCTATGATTCTGCAGAACTCTGTATTGTGAATGAAAGGCATGCAATACTAATCATGCCTGTAGAAACCAATGAACTGAGTTACCATGGTCCCAATTGCCTAGGTTTTGACCACATGACCCCCGCTAAAGGGTCGGGTCAGTGTTAAAACTTGGTGATCCTCCCCTTCAACAAAGACCATATGAGGGACAGGGTCATTTTTCGAATGCAGTGAGCCTGTGTCCAAGTTCAACTTCCTTCTTTAAGAAAAGAAAAACTAAAGCTTCCTTGACAATGGCCTTTGTGGTGCTGTGTCCAGATCCATAAATCTAACAAAGCTTAAGGTAGCACAACTTTGGACTATTGGCACATACAGTGGAACCTTGGATTATGAGCATAATCCATTCTAGGAGAATGCTTGTAATCCAAAGCACTCGCATATCAAAGCGAGTTTACCCATAGAAGTCAATGGAAATGAAGATAATTCATTCCGCATTGACTTTTATTGCATGCAATCCCGCATGTGGCCAGAGGTGGGGGGGTGGCGCCGGAGAGCCTCATAAATACTTGGGACAGCTCGGCTGAACTCGGAAACCCTCGGAAAGGCTCAGGAACAAAGTATTTCTGAGTGTTTCCAAGTATTTCTAAAGTGATTCTGAATATTTCCGAATGGCTTCCAACTGTTCTGAGTGTCATCGGCGCCCCCCTAATGCGGTACTGCACACTACATTAGCTTGAATTCTGCTCATTTTCACAAACTGAGTCAGGATTTTTTTTTAAAAGTTATTTGTCTTTCAAAACGCTCATTAACCAAGGTTCCACTGTACAAGTTGTAGTTTTACCTGACCAGATGGACATACACAGTGGAATGCAAGGATAGAATAAACAAAAACATTTTCCATATTATTCTCATCATGTACCAGGCTTTTCATCCCCACATGCCGGATGACAGCTATTGAGTGTTTTCGAGTATCAGCAGTTCATTTCCTGTCCAATCACACTGTGATGTCATCCATACTCCATCACCATACTAGAGAGAGAACCAATAATAGACAGCCTATCCCTCATGTAGGCTTCCTCACTGTTTCACTGTCTCTTTGTAGAATGCTGATGTGCAGATGGGTAGCACATTGGATGATGCACTGGGGTTGACTAGGGAGTAGGTTGGGAGTGTTTTCTTATGTAACTATAGTTCCCCTCCAAATACATTTACTGTGATTAACTTGTAAATGACTCAGACAACAACATATCCTTCATATTGCTGAAAGGGTAGAGTTCATTGCCCAATACTATGCACTGATAATTACAGCATATGGAACGTGTAAGAAAATGACATAACTTTAAAAATTTTCATAGCTAGGGGCACCTGCCAAGATCCACAAGATATACAGAAAAGTGTGAAAACTTCTCTCCAGATAATTCTCACATTTCTGGTGTATATAAATGCGTTTGTTTCATTCGTCATAGTTCCATATGACTTTCTGCTCGCACAATGCGCAGGTTATAAATATACATAATTATGGTACTTGTCTAAGCTTAACAGTTGGTGCACAGTATGTTTTTTCAGCATTGTTAACTTCTCTGTTAGAATTGGTGATGAAAGTGTTAATTGATATTTCTGTTTGCGTTACAGAGACTGCTGTAGGTACATCAGATTTGGAACACATGATTCCTAAGCCCACTGATTGGTGCAATTTATGGATTATTAAACTATTACAGAACCATTATACTATAGGAATGAGTTGTACACCAGATTCATTAGAAGACGTATTCATTTTCACTACGTAATACTTGGAACTGAGCGTATTATTTATGGATTGTTGCAAATGTTCATTTTGGCTTTGTACGCATTTTCTTAACCAATGATGATTATACTGTACAAAAAAGGAATATACAAAATAAGGCACACCATTGTACTACTTGGTGTCAGACCCGACGGAACTATACTGTATATTGTTTTGGCTTCTTTGGGGGGGGGTTTTTTGTTTGGTTTTTTATTTAACCACTTCAGCCCCGGAAGGATTTACCCCCTTCCTGACCAGAGCACTTTTTGCGATTTAGCACTGCGTCGCTTTAACTGACAATTGCGCAGTCGTGCGACGTGGCTCCAAAACAAAATTGACGTCCTTTTTTTCCCACAAATAGAGCTTTCTTTTGGTGGTATTTAATCACCTCTGTGGTTTTTATTCTTTGCGCTATAAACAAAAAGAGAGCGACAATTTTGAAAAAAAAACGCATTATTTTTTACTTTTTGCTATAATAAATATCCCACAAAAATATATATAAAAAAAATGTTTTTTTTTGCTCAATTTAGGCCGATACGTATTCTTCTACATATTTTTGGTAAAAAAAAAAAAATCGCAATAAGAGTTTATTGATTGGTTTGCGCAAAAGTTATAGTGTCTTCAAAATAGGGGATATTTTTATGGCATTTTTTTATATATATATATTTTTACTAGTAATGGTGGCAATCAGTGATTTTTTATCATGACTGCGACATTATTGCGGACACATCGGATAATTTTGACACATTTTTGGGACCATTGGCATTAATACAACGATCAATGCTATAAAATTGCATTGATTACTGTAAAAATGTCACTGGCAGTGAAGGGGTTAACCACTGGGGTGGGGGGGGGTTAAGTGTGTCCTGGGGAGTGTTTCTAACTGTCTGGGGTATGGGCTAGCAGAGACACGGCACTGATCTCTGCTCCCGATGACAGAGAGCAGACGATCGGTGTCCTGTCACTAGGCAGAACAGGGAGATGCTGTCTACATCAGCATCTCCCCGTTTTTCAGCTCTGAGACACGATCGTGGGTATCCCAGCGGCGATTGAGTCCACGGGCCCTGCGGGCACGGTCACATAGAGTGCACGGTGGGTAATTCAAAGTAACGTATGGGTAAGTTACTTTGCCCAGCCGTGCCATTCTGCCAACGTATATTTGCTGACAGCGGTCGGCAAGTGGTTAAAATTTCCACAAGATCCAATAAGAGTACAAAGATACAGAAAGTAACTGTGGTATAAGAAGCATTTATTGTTTAAAGATCAACTCATATGTTTTAGTTGCCTTTTGTTTTCTAGCCTATCCTCTCCCTCCTAGGTATTAGCTTACGGAACAGCAGGCATGCCAGGACAAGACTGATTTCACTTTTCAGCTGCAAAGTGTTACTAAACCCACAACAGTAAAATCAGTCTGTATATATGCAGAAAAGAACGCTTGTTATACTCACTGTGGAATATAAGGGGTTAATCCTGCGCATTGTGTAAAAAGGCTGTTTGACCCTTTCTTCTCTGATCCTCAACTTTTTCCACAGTCCCCAAACCCTCTCCTGATAGTACAGAGCCCTGGGGGCACTCTGCACATGCTTAGTTTGGTGTGTATTGCTAGAGAGTTTTGTTTTTCTTGGGAGGGTGCATGTGATCAGCACAGGGCGAATCAGCACTGTCCAGACAGAGGGTCAGGGGTCTTGCAACCTCAAAAGGACAGGAGGAGAGAAAAAACTCCTCCTACAAGCTTTAACATGTGCTCCGTCAGATACTGATAGAAGTCACAAGACTGCTATACACTGCTGATGAGAAAAGCTATTTAGCAGGTTATATTTAATAAAATGATTGCATTTCTGAGTTCTCTGTACTGTGGGAGACCAGATATAGTGAATGCAGGGTCCTGGGTTTATTAACACTTTAATATAAGGATTCATTTCAGGAATTATATTCTTTTTTTTTTTTAATAATTCAGTATTTTTGTATGTAATTACAACATAGTATGTAATTGATAATAAACAAAAAAGATATGTTTGTATAATGACCTGTACTTCTTAGGGCCGGTTCACACAGGGGGCGATGCGAGGCGACACCGACTTGCCTCGCCGCGACCTGCCGCGACCTCAGCGGCGACTTGCAAATGACTTCTGTATAGAAGTCAATGCAAGACACCCCGAGGTCGCCCAAAAGTAGTACAGGAACCTTTTTTCTGAGTCGGAGCGACTCGAGTCGCTCCTCTCAGAACGGTTCCATTGTACAGAACGGGGGCGACTTGTCAGATCGTGGCACGGCAAGTCGTGTCGCCTCGTGTCGCCCCCTGTGTGAACCGGCCCTTAGTTAAAAGTCCAATATGTAGGTGAATGCTAATATTTAGGCCGAACAAATATCATCTAAATACAAGAAGCATGTGTATTCGTGATTTAATCTTGATTTCCTTGTGTTTTTCTTCCAGATTTATACAGGAATCCAGCATGAAACTCCTTTGCTTTGCCTTTATCTGTACTAAGGACTGATCACTGCTGCTCTTTTCCCTTAGACAATGGGACTGGTCTTGTAAACATCCCCTGTCTTTTCCTGGAGGCATCCTGTAGTAGGAGAGCCTGCTATATACCTTTTACCTCTCTGCCCTTTACATAGGATATGTGCAGCACTAACTTTACCAGGTAATATCTGGGTTTGGAGCAGCATTTGGTACACAAAATGAAGTTATGTCTGTTGTGGCTATTGGGGAATATAATTTAATCCATAATGCCCATAAAAGACTCAAAGGGAATGTCCTAATTGTACTTTCTGCTATAAGGAATATGGACAGTGTACAGCTACGCTATGGCAATGAGCAAAATTTAAAAACGTAAAACATTTCTCACTGGATACACTTGATCTTTAACTGTACAATTATAATTCATACAGATATACACTCACCGGCCACTTTATTAGGTACACCTGTTCATTTGCTTGGTAACACAAATTGCTAATCAGCCAATCACATGGTAGCAACTCAATGCATTTAGGCACCTAGACATGGTGAAGATTGCTGAAGTTCAAATCAGAATGGGGAAGAAAGAGGATTTAAGTGACTTTGAACGTGGCATGGTTGTTGATGCTAGATGAGCTGGTCTGAGTATTTAAAAAACTGCTGATCTACTGGGATTTACATCTCTAGGGTTTACAGGGAATGGTCCGAAAAAGATAAAATATCCCATGAGCAGCAGCTGTGTGGACAAAAATGCCTTGTTGATGTCAGAAGTCAGAGGAGAATGGGCAGACTGGTTCGAATTGATAGAAAGGCAACAGTAACCCAAATAACCACTTGTTACAACCAAGGTATGCAGAATACCATCTCTGAAAGCACAGCACATCGAACCTTGAAGCAGATGGGCTACAGCAGCAGAAGACCACACCAGGAACCATTCCTGTCAGCTAAGAACAGGAAACTGAGGCTACAGTTCGCACAGGATCACCAAAATTGGACAATAGAAGACTGGAAAAACTTTGCCTGGTCTAATGAGTTCTGATTTCCGCTGCGACATTCAGATGGTGGGATCAGCATTTGGCATAAACAACATGAAAGCATGGATCCATCCTACCTTGTATCAGTGGTTCAGGCTGGTGGTGGTGGTATAATGGTGTAAGGGATATTTTCTTTGAACACTTCTGCCCCCTTAGTACCAACTGACCATCATTTGAATACCAAGGTCTACCTGGGTATTGTTGCTGACCACGTCCATCCCTTTATTACTACAGTGTACCCATCTTCCAATGGCTCCTTCCAGACTGATAATGCACCATGTCCCAAAGCTCACTGGTTTCTTGAACACGATGCTATCATGTCAATATGGACCAAAATCTCTAAGGTCCAAGATTTAGATCAAGGTCCAAGATCAAGCTCTAAAACCCAACACCTTGTTGAATCTATGCCATGAAAAATTAAGGCAGTTAAGGCAAAAAGGGGGTCCAAGCCAAAATTAGCAAGGTTTACCTAATAAAGTGGCCAGTGAGTATATGGTAAATGGTATTTATCATATTCATTTTTTTCAATACTTGTTCAACAGTATTAGGTTTGTCAAATAGGGCATTTGGAACATGTGTACAATGGATAGGGCCATTCTGTAATAAATGTCTTTCTAAAATTGATTTAGCACAATCATACAGTATCTCACACCCTCACATTGTTGTATATATTTTATTATAACTTTTAATGTGACAACACTAAAGGAATGGCACTTAGCTGCAATGTAAAGTGGTGAGTGTACAGCTTGTATAGCAAGGTAAATTTGCTGTCCCCTCAAAATAAATCAACACACAGCCATTAATGTCTAAACTGCTGGCAACAAAAGTGAGCACACCCCTAAGTGAAAATGTCCAAAATGTTCCCTCCCAGGTGTCATGTGACTCGTTAGTGTTACAAAATTTCACGTGTGAATGGGGACCAGGTGTGGTAAATTTGGTGTTATCGTTCTCACTCTCTCATACTGGACACTGGAAGTTCAACATGTCACCTCATGGCAAAGAACTCTCTGAGGATCTTAAAAAAAAAAAGAATTGTTGCTCTACATAAAGATGGCCCAGGCTATAAGAAGATTGCCAAGACCCTGACACTGAGCTTTAGAACGGTGGCCAAGACCATACAGTGATTTAAGTGGACAGGTTCCACTCAGAATAGGCCTTGCCATGGTCGACCAAAGAAGTTGAGTGCACATGCTCACCGCCATATCCAGAGGTTGTCTTTGGGAAATAGATGTATGAGTACTGCCAGAATTGCTGCAGAGGTTGATGGGGTGGGGGGACTGCCTGTCAGTGCTCAGACCATACGCTTCACACTGCATCAAATTGGTCTGCATGGTCATCCCAGAAGGAAGCCTCTTTTAAAGATGATGCACAAGAAAGTCCGCAAACAGTTTGCTGAAGAAAAGCAGACTAAGGACAAGGATTACTGGAACCATGCCCTGTGGTCTGATGAGACCAAGATAAACTTATTTGGTTCAGATGGTGTCAAGCATGTGTGACAGGAACCAGATGAGGAGTACAAAGACAAGTCTGTCTTGCCTACAGTCAAGAATGGTGGTGGGAGTGTCATGGCCTGGGGCTGCATGAGTGCTGCCACCACTGGGGAGCTACAGTTCATTGAGGGAACCTTGAATGCCAACATGTACTGTGAGATACTGAAGCAGAGCATGATCACCTCCCTTTGGAGACTGGGCCACAGGGCAGTATTCCAACATGAAAATTACCCCAAACACACCTCCTAAAGGACCACTGCCTTGCTAAAGAAGCTGAGGGTAATGGTGGTGGATTGGCCAAGCATGTCTCCAGACCTAAACCCAATTGAGAATCTGTGGGGCATCCTCAAACAGAAGGTGGAAGAGCGCAAGGTCTCTAACATCCACCAGCTCCATGATATCATCATGGTGGAGTGGAAGAGGACTCCAGTGGCAACCTGTGAAGCTCTGGTGAACTCCATGCCCAAGAGGGTTAAGGCAGTGTTGGAAAATATTGGTGGGTACACAAAATATTGACACTTTGGGCCCAACTTTTGACTTAGGGGTGTACTCACTTTTATTGCCAGCGGTTTAGACATTAATGGCTGTATGTTGAGTTATTTTGAGGGGACAGCAAATTTACACTGTTATACAAGCTGTACACTCACTACTTTACATTGTAGCAAAGTGTAATTTCTTCAGTGTTGTCACATGAAAATATATAATAAAATATTTACAAAAATGTGAGGGGTGTACTCACTTTTGTGAGATACTGTATAAATGTATCCTGTTTGATATGAGCCAACAAAGTCCATTTTTGTTGTCACTGCTGTATTCAATAGAACAGCAAGAAGTGCACAGACTGTGCAAAGTGCACTAATCCATAGCAATAACTAGCATTTCATTTATGGCATTAATTTATTAGATTTTTAGTGACTGGAATTTAAATCAATACATGATGATCACAAAAGCATTTTTATGAATAATGGCTCATCCCTTGCTGTGCTTACCTGTACTGTTTGTGGAAGACCACATTTTATATAGACAACCCATTTCTTCATATGATGATAGATATGTGAATATTTGAAAGTTCACTTTAAAGTAAACCTGTCAAAAATCTGAGTAAGTCAGACTAAACATATAATGAAAAAACAGGCACAGGCAGAGGTTATCTTTAGTGGATACTGCATGTCAAAATAATCCGTATTTCCCAAGATACAGGCAGTTGAAGTTATATCCACAACCTTCTTTGCTAAGGTTGGTCTGAACTTTGCCTCTCCCGCATTGTAATCTTCTCCAATGGTCAAGGATGTCATCTATTACTTTAAAGAACCAATATGGAGGTTGGAGGGGTTGAGGACCAAGATTTGATTTTTTAAGAAGTCAAGACTTCCACATAACTTCAGACTTCTATATGTTTGGTTCTATGAACTGTTTGGATAGGCAGTGTTCAATGAAGGTGCTCTACTTGTGCAATTGTTTTATTATGTGTCACCCCAGGGTTGTAGCAGGTTCAGAAGTGCAAAGTTATGTGTCAGGCTAGATATTATTCATTACAATTCAGCTTTAAAGCCTACTCCATCTTCACATCTTAGAGTATGCAGCTGCTCTCCACTATTGACACCATGACAACAACAGAGGATCCAACAACACCATCCATTTACAAGCTATGCAATTCAAACCATGACTGTTGAGAAGCATAGGAATAATAACATACTGTATATTAAAATGAAATCAAAGGTAGCTTGCCCCTTCTTCATTCAATAAAACACTGAATCTGTTTTGATTGGAAGAGCTAGGCCAACACTTTATTACATATAAATAACCTACATGGCAAACAACAAATAACTGTGAACACCCATTTAGCAAAAGGTAATATAAAGGCCATTCCTCACCATAAGTTCGACTATCCACAGGTCACACCATTCAACTAAAACAGCCCATAAGGGTGTTAATCAGATACCATTTGGTTGCTGGCAAATATAAAGAAGAAAGGATCGCCACTACTCCTAACCAACCCATGTGAACAAACAATAAGGAGCCGCCTCAGCCTACATGTCTCCATCATACCACACACCCTGATGCATTTCGTCCCACCCACCCGGGCTTAGCCATATTCACCCTATGCCTAAGCCCAGGTGGGTGGGGCGAAATACATCATGGTCCAATTTCGAACAAATTTTCTTTTGAAAATCAGAAAGTTTTTTTTTTTTGTGATCCAGTGGTATATCATTGCTTTTTGAAATTCGGCCGACCAAGACTTCAATTTCACCTCATGTTTCAACAGAAAAGAATTTTCGTGGCTGGGAATCTTCTTTTCTTTTTACATTTCTCGCACGAATGTCCGATTCCTCAAATTTGATTTCCACATGAAAATCGGCTGTTGCTGCAGCCCACTAATGGTGTGAAATTCGTACAAAAATTCGGATACAATTTTTGAAAGAAAATTCTTTTGAAGTTTGAACTGTGTATGGCCGGCATAAGGCTGCTCCTTATTGTTTGTTCACCTGGGTTGGTAGGGAGTAGTGGTAATCCTTTCTTTTTTTTTATATTTACTAGCCCTCTGGATTGGTATCAGGATGAGCCTGCCCACCATGCTCCGTGACACAAGGATATACTTTCACTTCTACTTTAAACTGCGCCATTATTTCTAGAATTTGGTTGCTGTCAATGTAAACCCAGGCAATAAAGTTGTGACAATGGCAAGAAAATAGGGTGAAAAATAGGGTAATCATTATATGCATAATCTGGTAGTACGGAACCAAAAAACCTGTTTGGGAATGGTACACATCCTTTAGACCCCTTTCACACCACGCCGCCCATAGCGTCGGCGGTAAAACGGCGCTATTTTTAGCAGGGTTCTACCGCCGGATTTGCGGCGCATTTCGGACGCTAGCGGGGCACTTTTACCCCCTGCTAGCGGCCGAGAAAGGGTTAAAACTGCCGGCAATACGCCGCAATAGCAGCACTTTGCCGGCGGTATTACAGCGCTGACCCATTGATTTCAATGGGGAGGAGCGGTAAACACACCACTCCTTCACCGCTCCAAAGAAGCGCACCGCAGCAGTGTGAAAGCCCTCAGTTTAATTGACAGCAGCAGCCCTCGATTTAATTGACACCAGTATATCAACATTAAAATATTCTAGAATAAAAACAACAATAAGACAATGTTAGAAACATGTAGTTGTAATTCAACAGCATTGATTTATTCAAATAAAACAAACCTCATGACTATCAGTATCTCTCCAGAAAGACAACTGTAATAGAAATAAAAGGTACACATTGCCAGGACAGCATACCGGGTGTTCAATGGTGATTTCTATTCTGAGTGGGAAATCTCTCAGGAACAAATCATTGCAACATAAACAATATTCTCTTCGCATCGCTACAACCTCAAAATAAGAATCATACGTAAGCCGATCTGTTAAATACCCTAACCTTAATACCACACAGAAAATATTTTAGCTGATTACAGTACAGATCTGTTTTTAGATTGCCGGTAAACTTAAAAGCGGACTCTAACAATTAACAATGCACTGCACAAGTAATTCCAGTGTTGGCAACAAAAAAACTACAGAGATGATTCAACCACTAATGGCCACAGTTTCCTTGCTGGCCTGCAACTTTGATCCCTTGCTGTCTACAGGCTGCCCTGTGTAGTCTGATCCAATAGAAGAGCTACTGTAGCTCAAATTGCTGGTACCAATAGAAATGTGTCAGAATCCACAGTGCGTCACCGGTTGTTGTGTATTTAGCTGCATAACAGCAGACCGCTCAAGGTGCCCATGCTGACCAGTTTCCACAGCCAAAAGTGACTACAATGGGCACGTGAGCATCAGAACTGGATGGCAGCACAATGAAAGAAGGTGGTCTGATGAATTCAAGTATGGTTTGAGGAACACAGCATTCCAGGTTTTAATCTAATAAAGCATCTGTTGTATGTGCTGGGAAAAGTCTGATCCATGGAGGCCCGTGTTGCAACTTACAGGGCTTAAAGGGTCTTCTACTGACAGCTTGGTGCCAGTATACCTTCAGAGGTTTAGTGCAGTCCATCCTTGACAGGTTAGGGTGGGGTGTCATAATGTTATGACTGATCAATGTACAGTATCTCAACAAGTGAAAGTTAAGGCACTAACAGGTCTTAAAGCAGGAAAATGTGTTATAAAATAACTATTTTTGGTGTCAGATATTTCAGTTGGATTCAGGCCTTAATAATCCAGGCCCAGCGAAATGTTGGACACAAGAAATTCAACTTCAAGACCTTTGAGTGCCTCAATTTTCACTTGCTGATATATTGATGCTTTTGACATCAGCGCACCCAGGTAGATGTCATCTTATGGGTCCCATCTTACTAGGAAAAGCACAATTGGCTAAAAAGAATTTGTATGCTGTAGCATTAACAATAGTATATTTTACTGGAAATCCCTAAACTCAATTATTTGGATGGGGGGACCCTCACATACACTATATTGTCAAAAGTATTGTGACACCTGCCTTTACAAGCACATAAACTTTAATGGCATCCCAGACTTAGTCCGTAGAGTTCAATATTGAGATGAAAGGTAAACAAAGGGGAGGCACCTCTAATTATAGGATTATAAATGATATAATTATAGAATTTAAAAGCAAGAGGTGATCCACAGGCATACTTGTGACCTGCAGAGACAGGAGCGAAGGATACTAACCTCTCACCGATGACATCTCCTGGGACCTCTCTTACATGGATGTACTTTTCTAATTCTGTACACATGTGAGTTGCCAATTGGATGACACAATAAATTGCTTTTAAATCCTACATTTTGAGGCTCCTCTCCCTTTGTTTACATTTCAGCCTTGCTGGAATCTGGCTTCTATTCTACATGGTGGCAGCCCTTGGTGTATGGACTCTATCATCACTTATGTTTCATAAACTATCTATGGACTTTTACGCAGTTATTGGGTTGCATTAGAACCTCATTGTTTTGTGCCTTCACTTGTGTGTTCAATATTGAGTTGGCCCACCCTTTGCAGCTATAACAGCTTTAACTCTTCTGGGGACGCTGTCCACAAGGTTTAGGAGTGTGCTTATGGTAATGTTTGACCATTCTTCCAGACACACAATTGTGAGGTCAGGCACTGATGTTGGATCGAGAAGGCCTTGCTTGCAGTCTCCGCTCTAATTCATCCCAAAGGTGTTCTATTGGGTTGAGAAAAGGACTCTGTGCAGGTCAGTCAAGTTCTTCCACCCCATTCATCCATGTCTTTATGGACCTTGCTTTGTGCACTGGTGTACAGTCATGTTTGAACAGGAAGGTTCCATCCCCAAACTGTTCCCACAAAGTTGGGAGCATGAAATTGTCCAAAATGTCTTGGTATACTGACACCTTAAGAGTTCCCTTCACTGAATGGGCCAAGCCCAACCTCCGAAAGACAACCCCAAACCTTAATCCCGTTACACCAAATGATTTGGACCATTGCTTGTGCCTGACCTCACAAATGACTTCTGCAAGAATGGTCAAACATTCCCATAGACACACTCCTAAACCTTGTGGACAGCCTTCCTAGAAGAGTTGAAGCTGTTATAGCTGCAAAGGGTGGGCCAACTCAATATTGAACATTACGGACAAAAAACTGGAATGAGTGTGTGTAAAGGCAGGTGTCCCAGTACTTTTGACAATATAGTGTACATTTGCCAAATAGTGAGCGTGATGAGCAAATATCCTCAAACATTTAGTTATGTGACATATTTGTAAGTAATTTAATATAGTTGATTGTATGTAGAAATGTACCCATGTGCACATGTTATCACACAGGTAAATGTTTATTTTGCTTTGTGTTTAACATAAAGATTGTTTTGTCAAGTTTACTTCTTTCCTAATATTACCCTTGATTTGGAAGTTGCCCACGAAGCTTTGTTGAGGTAAAAAAAATGAAACTCCAGTGCTAGAACCACAATATGACATTGATTTGATCCTTTGCATTAAGTGTTTGAAATTGTAATTACAAATAGTCAGAGAGCAGACAGCTTTGCTAGTGATGAGATTAGGCTGCCACATGCGTTTGATAACCATAAATTAACACCTTGCCGATCGCACAGCTTGGGAGAAGGTGAAGAATAATGTGAAGAGTACTTAGTATGCAAGAAAATGCAAACTAGAGGAAGAAGTTAGAATGTGTTTTTCGCAACATTCCCATGGCTCTAATTACTTAGGAGGGCTGCTTTCAATGTATCTGCTTAGAAACTCACTCTCTAAAACAATGCATTGTGATCTGTGCTACTTTTTTTTTAGAATTACATTTTTGCTTGGTTGCTTAAAGATAATACAATGCATCTGACACACAGGACTTTATTAGACAGTAAAATAGTATATCTTGAAGAGACGATAAGCATGAGCGTGGATGCTTAAATAAAGCTAATCCAATTATTCTGTCACTCATTTCTTATAACTATATAATAATGAGGAGCTTGCAGGTAGTGTAGAATTGGTAATTAGTTAAGGGAATGCGTAGTAGTTTTGCAGACTATATATGTTCTTTATTTATCATAACCAGGACTAAAAAATATGTTTTACAACTGTTGTATCTTTTTTAAGAACATAAGTATGAAACATTGCATATTTCCAGCTAGCAGTTGGCACTCTCAGCACCTTTTTGTGTGATTTTTAGGTTACCCTTATTGACTGCTGAAAAAAGGCCTGTTGATGCATGAGTTATTGAGCTCTTTAAACAACATGCCTTATTATGGTCAAATAAGACCTGTTTAAAGAGCTCAAGCTTAAATATTCACACCATGCAATCCTTTCTCTCTTACCCGCTGTAATCAGACAGCTCATTTCAAAGTTTGAAATAGATATAGACAGCATGACGATAAACTGCATCTGCTTCTCTCTCTCTCTCTCTCTCTCTCTCTCTCTCTCTCTCTCTCTCTCCCATAATGCTCGGTGAATGCTGGTACATGGATACACCCTGTATTAAAGTGCACCTGAACTCAAAAAGTAAAGATTTTCAGGCTTATAGGGAATACCTATAAAAATGTTAATTTGTGTATAAGCACTATCCTTGAATTCCTTCTGAAAAATAGCAGTGCATTTGTGAACATGTGACTGTGCCCAAGTACTCATGTGTGTTGTGCCTCATAGAAGTATATCTGTACTGCTTGTCTCAAGGCTGGGGTGAGATTTGGTGATTTCCATATTGTACAGCTCATTATTCTAGATACAATGTCAGTGTCAGGACCCCTTGCGTCTGCTACATTTAATTCGGGGGTCAGTGTTTTCTCTACCTCTCCTGCTGCTACTTGATCACTAGTCATCAGATCATTTGTTATCAGGTGAGCAATTTTGACCCGAGGGAGCAAAGCTCTACTCCTCTACCAAGATGGCTTCCTCCAAACAGAAGGTGAGAAACAAGGTATGGTAGGTCAGTGATGAGGAAAAAAGATGGACTGTGGGGAGCTTACAGGCAATACTGGTGACTAGTTATTTGCCCTCCAGGTGCCTTATGGGACTTTCACATAAGAGATAAAAGATATAATACAATCTAAAGACTTTTCCTTTTAAAGAGTCAGGGCAAAGTATCATTGTCCTTGCAAAGCCCTCCCACACCCACTCTATTTACTTTACTTTACTTTATCTTATCCCAATTAATTTTCCTTACCAGTGTTCCTTCATTGCTTTTGCTTCTGCTGTAGCCAGCCCTGAAATCAAACATGTCTACTGGTGTCAGACACTAAAGAAAATAATAACGTCATTGACAGCATTGCAGCTTCGCTGCTAGACTCCATGTTTCACTGTACCCAGTAATGCTAACTGTCCTTTCTTTTCTGATTTAACATTAAAAGCTGGCTTGTGTAAGCTTAGAATTATTGATGTGGGGATTAACCTCCAGATGCAGGGATTCTCATTAAATATTGGCGTTATATATGCCTTAAAATATGTCATTTGCTAAACCAGCCAACCAGCCAGGAAATGGGGGAGGTGGTAAGCCACCTTCACTAGTGGATGGTTCTCCACTACTGTGACCTAGTGCCTAGGAACAAAAGAGAGGGAGAGAGATGAAGTAGTGAGGCACTGGAAAAATAACAAACATGGAGTTGTAGAGAAAGTATGTTACCTGCATCCAGTGGGACCAATCACTAGGAGCAAAGTGACAGTAATGCTGAGTTAGTGGAGACCAGCACATACTGCACAGTACTGGCTTAAAAATGCTGCACACCTGGAAGGAGAGGCATTCTCTAACAGAAATGTGTCCAGAGTGCTTATTGTCTACAGTGTAAAGAAGTTCATCCACAGATCACAAAGAAGTAACAGTGCAAGCTGCTGCTCACTTCTAATGTTCAGAGATCTGCCCTAATGTTGATTTTCACATGACCACAGCTTCCTGCCTAGGTTAGGGGCATCTGCAGTTCTTAAGCCTCCACCCACAAACTAGGTTTAATATATATATATATATATATATATATATATATATATATATATATATATATATATTATACTGTATGTGTGGGGAGAGAGAGAAAGAGAGAGAGAAAGATTAGTCCTCAGAGCTTTAGAAACTTTAACAAAATAAATACTGTCATATTTAGTGATATGAACATCACTGCCATTGGTAGCTATGGGATAATTAAAAGTTAGAGATTAATTTATTAGGCTATAATGTATTAAATTATTCTGGCTTGTATGAAGACTGATGCTTTTTGAAGTTTCTGCCTCTTTAGATACTAGACTTTGCTCCTCCTTACAGACTGCTGCACTTCTGACCTGTTACTGCTAATTAACCCAAGATACACAAGAGAAATATCCACATGAGAAAATTAGCAGTCTTTTTTAACCACCTAACTCCAGCTTGCACTGTCATATGTTCTGCTTCTTTTTAGCTTAAGTCCTCATTTAAAAAGGGCTTATGAATGCATTTTCCATGCGAGGAACTTGTTTACTTGCACAGGGATGCACAGGTGTTCCATGCATCCCTGAGTAGGCAGTCTTATAAATGGCAATTTGTTGCAGCAGCTGCATGGATACAGTCACTAGCAGCAGTTTCACATTGTGTCTGCGTTCAGGGTCGTGCACCCGTGCACACATGGATATCCTTATAGACATCATAGGGACTGCCTACTTGTAGGTAACACCTGTGCATCTGCGTGTGGGTAAACATTGATACACATTGATACACCTTGTGTGAACAAGACCTAAAAACTAGATGGAAGTTTTTGTTTATATCTCTACCTTAAAGTGGTTGTAAACCCTTTACAACCACTTTTACCTACAGGTAAGCCTAGATTAAGGCTTACCTGTAGGTGCTTGAAATATCTCCTAAACCGTGGATATTTGCAAAAGAGACAGGCACCAATGTCTATGGTACATGCGCCATAGTCAACGGTGCACGTGCACTGTAGAAAGCTTTAGAAATGGCAATCGTGCCATTTCTAAAGGAATTAGTTCTGTGACTGGCGGCTCCTCATGTGCGGGAGTGATGTCCAGGTATCGCAGCTCCGACTGATTGGCCGGAGCCGCGATACCTGGAAGGAAGAGGGTGAAAGATAGACGCTTCATGGAAGCAAGAAAATTGGGGACATCACAGGCTTCAGTTTCAGGTAAGTGACACATAATGGGCTACTATGCGATGCATAGTAGCCCATTATGCTTTACCTTTGCAGGAAAACAAAGAGGAAGTAAAATCCATCAGTGAACTAGTATTAAGACTTAGTTTAACAGTTAGGACAATTTTAAGATTGTAGTAAGTTCAGTGTTTTAAGGCAGTAATCTCACCTTTCGGACCCCACGGACTACTAAACTCACAATTTTGAATCCTGTGAACCACTAACATGAATTTTACATGCCCAATACACACAATGTTTTGGCTTTCTGCCCCCCTCCCCCTGAATCACACTGCTGCCCTATACACACAATGCTCCGGCTCTCTGCACCCTGCACTCTTCATCACGCTTCTGCCTTACACAGACTCGTCATTGGATCTCACCTCCTCATTCAGCCATGTACTCACGCTTTAAGTGTGGGGAAAAAGTGTTAAGGGTTCATCTATGAGGTTTAGTTAAGGAGTTGAGTTGGGGGCTTAAAGCTCTATCTACTGTACATCAATGGATACATGCACACAACATGTGGTATATATAAAATGTATTATGTTGCCATTTATCCTGAATGGTACCCCGAAGCACTATAATTCAGTCATTGAATGGATATTATTTTTATTTTTATTTTTTTGCATGAAGGCTCATTAGGGACCAATAATTATTCACACCGCGGCCCACATTTTATTGGCCATTCATAAAATGTTGAACATGGTGTGGAGCTTGCAGTGCCTATTGAAGTTCTTTATGCTTAATGCAGCAGAGAGGACACTGACATTAAAATAGACCCCCAAGTATCAATGGAATAGCAAACTAATTTGTATTGTTTGTGGGCCTGTTGAAGCAAATGAATATCATGTGCTTTTCTGTCCTGCACTTGGGTCCCTTTCATGTGCTTTTCAATATCTTCTCAGCTCCTATGTTTAACAAAGATTATTGATTACAGAGCTCAAAAGCCAAAGCTGAAGTTTAAGTACAGATGTGCATTAATGGAGTGAGTCAGTGGAGTAGGCTCATCCCAAGGTCTGTTAGACAAAGAAAGCCTCAAGGCAGACATATATTGATGTGTTGTCTATTTAGGTTACGCACGTTAGTTCTTTGTGCCAGGAATTTCACAAATATGAAAAACGTTTGAGAGTGGCAGTGGTGGACACCTCCTTTTCACTAAATATTACAGCTGCATACTGTTCTGCATGCTGATATGAAATAATCGTAGGTACCAGCTACTGCAAGATGGAATCAAGACATCAAACAGAACCATGAACTAGCTAGTTCCCTCCTAATTTCCAGAACCCAGACCATTACCTCACTTCCTGCCTAATGAGGAGGAGAGCTATTCTTCCTGGATAGAGTAGAGGATCATGGGACCTGTAGTCCTGCAGTCAATTCCCACTGTATTTTCCCCTTTGGAACTACAGATTTCAGAAAGCTGATCTGGCAAAGGATTATGGGAGAGCTGATGTTTTTGACTGCTTCTGGTGGGCTTGCTCTCTCGGCTCAAGTACATTAAAGAGGCCAGTTTGATGCTTTCGCTCTGTATCCAGCTGCACTGGGACTCGACGGCTAGCGGCACAAAGCTCATGCATCTGTGCAGCTGAAACAAAGATCATCTCACAGAGGGATCGCAGCCACTCTCCACTATCAAGTGATCCCCATAGCCCTTCTCAGCCCCATCTGTCACAGCTGTCAGCGTACTAGTAGCTTGCTCAATAACAGATGGTATATGCAATATGATTATGTTACATTGACTGTGTATATATCTGTTATTTTTAAAGGTGATTTTGTTCTACACATCTCCCCCCCCCCTCCCCCGAAGAAGGAATTAAACTTCTGAAACGCATTGGTTGTCTGTTTGACTGCCAACAGAAATTGTGGAACATTGTTCACATATACATTATTCTTTTGGTTGCCAGAATATTACAGCAACTGCAAATTGTTTTTAATATTTGTTTAATAATAGTGTTTAAGTTGAGATTTTATATTATGCAAAAAACGTTTGATTTGTATTACGTAAAAAGCCCCGTAGGTGTTTTTTCTTTTTGTATTATAATAATTTGGGATGATGGCCTAATTATTCCCTGGCTATACCTTTACCCACAGTAAATTTGAATTGCCCACCTTTCTGTTTAGCCAGCTGTATAAAGACACTGCTAGCAGACATCTGTTTATCTAAATCAATCAAGAAATTCTTGCTTTGATACTTCCCTAGTTCTGTCAGCAGATCTGATTCTGTCATTGCTCATTACTCTTCACCTTTAAAGGGCCCCAACTTGCTAGCAGAAGATACTATCCCCCAACTTCTGGATTTACTTTATTCCATATGCACAACTACTCATCGCTTATTTAAAGGGGTGCTCCTCCTCTATACAATTATTCATCGGTCACAAGGCAGCTGGCGGTTTTCTTAATCCTCTCACCCACAATCAGTTTTGCACTCTCAACAGGCACCATTGATGCACAGTGGTTATGCATAGTCTGCTGACACTATTTAAGTGATGATATTCACCTTTGCTTAATCCTTCAAATTGAGTATATTACTGTAAATAGTTGTAATTCCATAAGTGTTAACTTGAGCCATCATTGAGATATTCAGCATAACTGTGGTTACTGAAATACTGTGTCTATTGCCATTTTCACTCTGTGCTGGGTATTATTGGGAACTAGTTTGGTGAACATTGTTGATCTAACCATGTCTAAACCTAGTGTCAAATGGGTTAAGGAGGTTGCAGGGTCATGGCAGCATCAAAGGAGAAGCATCCTCCAGCGCCTTCTATGGGGGTAGCACTAAATAAGTTATTTGAACAATAAAAAGCCTGCAGTTATTTATAAGTATCTGTATGTAGATTGCCATTACTGAACATTTTAAAGGTGCATATAAAAAGGGTGAAGCTCCTCTTAGATTTTTAAAACAACCTCTTGCTGACTTTAGTAGTTATAGTCATTGTGGAGCACCTCATCCTTAAACTTGACAAGAGATTCATCCTTTCCTAATTACCCGCTCTGTGTTTATATTAGTGTATAAATGTTGGCAGGCTGACAAATCATGGTTGGCAAGGGGAAGCAAGGGGAAGCAGGATGAGCTGAAAGTAAAAGTGTCTCTGCTGTAAATATTTGGGATGAATTACAGTCCTGTAGACACAACAGGAAGTAAGAGGAAAGAGTCACCAGAAAAAAGGGAGTGTCTCTCCCCAGCCGGGACAGAGACAACAATAGAGACCTGTCAGAGGTTCTATCCCCTCATTACTCTATCCAAAACTAAAAATAAAACTTTTGCCTTAAAATATACTTTAGCTTTTAATGGATGAAAATAAAACACATTGCTATTGCTTTGCAGCTACGAGCTCTACCTTCTATCTTCCCTGGAAACCCATGCAAACCAATTCAAATGGAAAAAAGCAATTTCACTATTTATAAACCGCACTTACAAACAACATTAACATCATTTAACACAGCAGTGTACCACCCACACAGTGCCAAGCAACTGTTTAGTGACAGCTAAAATATTCGAAGACGGTTCAGTGATTGTCTAAACAATCGAGAGAGTAACACTGACAACAATGCCTCTTCTAGGCTGCAGAGAGGCTGCAATAAAACTGTATATGCTGTAATTTCATTTCATGTCTGTTACGGGGTGAAATGTTTAGCTTTGGAAATCCAGGGGCTGAAAGGCTTGGGAATAATAAAATACAAGAACAGGTAGACAAGCAGTAATTGAATGCTTCACTTAGGAAGAAAAAACATTGAATTTGCAAGGGAAAAAACACACAGCCCATCAATCTAATAACAAAGTGTTTGAAGGGATAAAGAACAAGCACAACATAATAAAGCATGTTGGCTGCAGCTAAAGAAAATGAAGATAATAGTGAACCAGTACTGAAGTATCAAGCTGTTTTCTGAAACCTTTTTTTTTTACTTGTAGTAAAATGTGTGGGTCAAATTCAAACATGGCATTAGTGAGATACCTTTAACCTGTTGCCGACCAGCCGCCGCAGTTATATTCCGACTAGTTGGCTCGGCTGTGTGAATCGACGTACTGGTACGTCAGTGCGCACACTGCCTTTTGCTTTTCGGGTCTGGTGGACTCGATGTCTGTCGGCCACCTGCGATCGTGGCAAAGAGAAGCAGAACGGGGGTCTGCCTTTGTAAACAAGGTGGATCCCAGTTCTGACAGGGTAGGAGAGAGAGATCAGCTGTTCCTTCTGTTCCAGTGAGCCCATCATCCTGACAGTTAGAAAGCACATCCCTAGGGAACACATAACGCCTTGATCACCTCTAGTGTTAACCACTTCCCTGCTAATGCTATTTATATGGTGATCAGTGCACTGACTATTATATTGGTGTCACTGGTCACCAAAAAGTGTCACTTAGGATCAGATTTGTCGGCCGCAATGGCGCAATCCCGCTAAAAATAAAAATAAATAAAAAGTCCCTAAATCTCTCCCCTATTTTGTAGACGCGATAATTTTTTGTGCAAACCAATCAATATACGCTTATTGCGATTTTTGTTTACCAAAAGTTTGTAGCAGAATACATATTGGCCTAAACTTATGAATACATTTTTTTATTTATATATATTTTTTGGATATGTATTATAGCATAAAGTAAAAAATATATTTTTTTGCGCAAAAAATAAAAATCGCAGATATGGTCAAAAAGAAAGCTCTGTTTGTGGGAAAAAAAATACATCAATTTTTTTGGGTGCGGCGTCGCATGACTGCGCAATTGTCAGTTAAAATAATGCAGTGCCGTATCACAAAAAAAGGCCTGGTAAGGAAGTGGGTAAATCCTTCCAGGGCTGAAGTGATTAAAAACTAGCCACAGTATAATTTTTTCAAGAGACCCTACTCCTACCAGACCGAAGTACGAGGAAGGGGGGACAGTAGCTATGCATGCTTGAGCACTCCCAGAAAAAGGACAGTGTTTGTATATCCATAGCCTGGACACACAACAAACAATTGGCACTTTTGAGGAGCTGGGGGGGGGGGGGGCAGATACCCGATTTTGACAGGTACCCACATCCCACTTCCGTCCTTAGCACAGCAGCTCCCGGGAAACTGAAGTTCTCCTCCCTCCCTCTCCCTGCAGTCTTCTGGGACACTGATAGGTGAGTCACAGCTGGGTGCCCATAGTAAAGATGCCAGTGCCAGGTACTGAAGACAGTGGATGAGACCGACTGGGGTGAGCACACCGGTGGATCATGGAACAAGTGAGTGGTTGTTTTTTAAAGGTCAGTAGCTACAGTTTTATTTTTTCCACAGGTGATTGGAACTCCGCTTTAAGGCCTCATAAACACTACAGCTGCTAAAATTATGTTCAGGAGCAGTTGGGCATTTTTTTTTTCAGCCTTTGAACTCGCCTTTATGTTATCTTATGCGTACACTCAGTAGTTTATAGTCGTTTAGAGTTGCAGGCATTTTTTTGAAAGCAGAAAAATTGCATTCAGGACATTTCACACGTCAAATGCTTGTAACCACGGTAAACTGCAATTATGTGTGTTTGCGTTTATAAGCGTTTTTAAAGAAGAAAACATTTCTGATAATTTTTGAACATATAAAAATGTTGAAAAAATACAAATTTCACCACATGATGTTATCTGCATCCGAGTCCAGTAGCGACAAACTCATGAGCATGGTCCTCTCACACAATTTTCTATGTCTTCAGAGCCTCAACAACAGCAACATCAGGAGCATTTCCTCACACATGCTCATGATGGGATCCATTGTGAAAACACAAAAAATAAGACAGGTATCTACAAGTACACGGCTTTCTCTGCTGCTGCTCTCTATTCTCTCACAGAATGGCTGAAATAGTTAATAATTGACTTGTTTTTCATGCATTGTGGGCATTTGGGAGGGACTCCTGAGGTTATCTTTAAAAAACGCTTCTAACCTCATATGCTCATAACCACTGCTAAACTCGCATAAACGCGGTATGTAAAAGCTGTAATACTGATGTTTTTCCCCATTGGTTTGCAGCTGTCCGTTTCCAGCATTCAGAAAAGATTTTCAACCGCCCTGTATACATGAGCCTGAAATATATTTGAAATCACACAATGAAAACAGTTGAGTGATATTTGTTTACTGGTACTGCTGCCAACTGAGTTTTTTGAGACCAGGTACAGATTTTTGCTATTTTTTTTGACTAAGGTGTCATGAGTCTAACAAGGCCTCAGGAGCTCATCTGATCATAAAAAAGTGCATTGTCAGGCATGAAAAGCAATTTCCAGGCTATTGTATCCAGCGGCTATCCACACACCTATTCAAGTTGTATGCAGTTCCTAAATTATTCCCCATCCACCCTGGGGAATGGGACTCTAAGTCTGATGCGGTATATACCGTGATGGATCCCACAGGTAATAGCAGGATAATAGAGTGATCTCTTGCTGAGCTGCTTATACACAGTTTGATCTTTTCAGCCTAATGGATAACAGAAAATGAAATATGACAGATCACAGTCACATCCACTGTCTGCAGAGCATTCACCCTCATATCCAGAAAAGGTAGATCGCATTATAGGTACATGCATTGCCAATTGTGCTCCCTGCTGGAATTTGGCTTGACTCCATGTCTGATTATGATACCTGTATATTTCCTGTTCTCTGGATCCATTCTGATCAGGATTTTTGAGGTGATACTTTACCAGCTTGTATCCAGCTTCTCATTTTCTTCCTGCCAATTTAGACTGCTTACCTCGACCGTTGCATTCTTCTGATTTTATTACTTGCTATTACACTACCTAGTGATTTCACAGTGCTCTAAATCAGTGGTCATCAACCCCGTCCTCAGGGCCCACTAACAGGCCAGGTTTTATATATTACCTTGGGGAGATGCAGACTAGAATACGGCAATCACTGAGCAGCAAATTACATCACCTGCGATGTATTTCAGTTATCTTGCAAACCTGGCCTGTTAGTGCGCCCTGAGGACAGGGTTGATGACCGCTGCTCTAAAATATCCTCATTATGATGCATGTGTAGCGCAGACATTCTCATATATGTTTGTTTGTTTGTACGTATTTGTTTGCTCACTGACAACATTATCACCAGATGCTGCACAATGGAGATTTTCTCATGTATTCCTGTTCTTGTATAATTTGATATTTTATCTAGCATTTAATAAATTAATATATTTTTGACACCCAAGTTGTACTCTTTAGACCAGGGGTCTCAAACTGGTGGCCCTCCAGCTGTTGTGAAACTACAAGTCCCATCATGCCTCTGGCTGTGGGAGTCATGCTTGTAACTGTCAGCCTTGCAATGCCTCATGGGACTTGTAGTTTTGCAACAGCTGGAGGCCCACCAGTTTCGAGACCCCTGCTTTAGACACAATATCTATGTGGCTCTATATGTGGCATCTATTTCTATGCCTGCTTTTGGCATAGATGTATATATTTTCCATGAAAAGCAATTACTTCATCACTTATTGTATTGTCACAGATAGGAAACAAATGATTGCCTTTATTTAAATATTCTAATTGTATAAATTCATTATGATAGTGCCCCAAATAAGAGGTTTTCTACTATGAAGCCCTTGCACTATAGAGCAGGCTGTATTGTCTGTTAATGGGTCACATCTATATTGGGGTAGGTTAGATTCTT
Organism: Lithobates pipiens; assembly: GCF_037356315.1. Classification (NCBI taxonomy): domain Eukaryota; kingdom Metazoa; phylum Chordata; class Amphibia; order Anura; family Ranidae; genus Lithobates; species Lithobates pipiens. The sequence continues at coordinate 98,324,464 of NW_027507748.1, read as the reverse complement.
AAAGTGATTGTAAAGTCTCATTTTATTTTTTGTTCAATATTTTTATTGAGGTATGCATAAGAAAGACAGAAAAGTTTATAAACAGTTACTTGGGATACATTCACTACAAACAGTAGTATGTATAAACTTATATGCCTAGGGGTGAGCATCTAAGGCATAATCCATATAAAACCAATACCAATAAAACAGGGGGGCCTAGAGGGCATGAACAAGGGTCCTCAAACATTCTGTAACCATTGTGGGATGGGCTTACAAACCACCCATTTGCCCCTAATGGGATCAAGCTGTGAACAGATGGGGCACGTCTGTCAGAAAACAAATGGTCCTTGTCTATAACTTGAGGTGTGTTATATGAGGTATGAAGGTGGCGTGCTATTTGCACCACTACCCACATTAAAGTAACGTATTAGTCCTAAAAGAAAATTTTAAAGATTGTAACATTTGATGAAGTGATATGAGTTCATCCTTAGCTATAAGCTATAGATTATGTGGGTCACTCTTACAAATGCATTTGATTTTGACATTTGATTCAGAGGTGAACCCGTCCTGAGGAGGGGTATATAGAAATTCTTAACTTGCAGGTAGTGAAAGAGCTCAGTTCTGGGGAGCCCAAAAGTTTTGCATAAACAAGGAAATGTATTGATAGTATTATTGGAGACTAGTTTATGGAGTCTAAATAGGTTTGTGTTAGACCAGGCTGAGAAGGACATTGGGGATTCCCAAGCAAGGTAAAAGGCTGGGTTCCTGAGGAAGGAAAGAAGGGGTTGTGTGGGGATTGGAGATTGCAGGAGCCCCTAAATTTGTCCCAGATGGATAGGGTGTTTTAGTAATGGGGTTTGAGAGGTGAGCTCTGTCTTTGGGTTTTGAGCCACAACATATTGGCTGCAGAGATGGGGCCACAGTCGATCCATTTGATAGCAACCCACAGGGGAGTTGCACCGCATAGTAGTAAGATGAGAAATTTGGTATGCCCAACCCACCGCCTAGTTTAGTAAGGTAGAGCGTTGGTTTAGGGATACGGGGCTTAGTAGTACCCCTTATGTATGAAATAACTCTGCGCTACGTGAGACATAGGAAGTATGACGGTACTGGTATGGGGAGTACTCTGAATAGATATAATAATTTTGGTAAGATCGACATTTTCGTGGCATTGATCTGACCTATCAAGGATAAGGGAAGAGAAGACCACGGTTTCATGAGGTTAGTGACTTGTCTCAGCAATGGTGGGTAGTTAGCTGCAAAAAAGGTACTCCTACATATGGAAGATGGTGTGGTACCCAAGTAAATGGCAGGGAGGTCTGGGCTTGTTCCGACTGTGTTAAGGAAATGTTGAGCACATTTGATTTTTTGGGATTGACATGGAGTCCTGAGATTTTGGCAAATTTATCCAATATGGCTAGCAGATTCAGGGTGGATAAGTGCAGATGAGCTAGGAAGATGAGAATGTCATCTGCAAAGAGGCATAATTTATAGTGGTGACCGCCTAGTTCTATCCCTTTGACATCAGAGTCTGACCTGATCAATTATGCTAAGGGCTCTATACTTAATATATGCCCGCGGGTTATTTGTACAGAGAGGTACAGGCCATGAAATGATTCCCAAAATCCCATTTCTGGAGGATATATTACATGTATGGCTAGGTGACCGATTCAAATGCCTTCTTAATGTCCAGGGAAAGAAGGTAGGTCGGGATGAGTCTGGTCTTAGCTCATAGATGAGTAAGAGAGCACGTCTGATATTGTCGCCAGACAGACGGGTTGGCATGAATCCTTTGGTCACGATGAAACAGTCGGCCTATAATGCATAGACTGCATTAAGATAAAAGAAAAACTACTGAATTTACGACTCCTCTAACTTCCTGGGTGAGAGAAAACATCTAGCAAAGATGGAATAAACAGTTACCAAGTTACATGAATATTATAAAGCACATGTGGGTTACATGCATATCCATGGTAATTCGCAAGTGTAAAATATTATATCAAATGCTGAAATGTACGTTTTGGTTGAACCTAGGTTTTAAAATTCCACCAGAACACCAGATACAATTGACTGCAAAGTGTCAGGATGAACTTTTTTTTGTTTTGTTTTTTAATAATCATAAAAAATAAAAATAAAGATAAAAAAGATAAAAATCAGACAAGATGTACTGTATGGGGATGATTTACTATAGATAAATACACTATGCACTTTGCAAAGTGCAGCTGCACTCTGCAAGAGCAGTTGCTCCAGGGCTTAGCAAATGAGCAAAAGCTCTGCTGACCTCTATCATCCAATCATGTGCAACCAAAAATGCAGTCTTTTTTTATTTTAATTGCACGTGATTGGGTACTTTTTACCAAGTGAAGCTTTACCTCATTTACTAAGCTCTGGAGCAACTGCACATGCAGAGTGCACAGTCTATTTGTCTTTAGTAAACCAATCCCTATGTGTCACACTCTTGCTGTTGATTCTCTATGTATTCATTAATTTATTAATTTTCCCTGCAGTGGCTGTTGTAGAACTTTGGTATAGAGATCTCAGTGCCATTATCTCCAAGAGATATACTGTAAGAATTTGGTTTATGTAGTCCTACAGGGTATACTTAACAGCTTGCCGACTGTATAACTTACATATACAGCAGCAAGGTGGTTCTCCTGTGTAGTATCACATGCCTAGTACATGTTCCTGCACTTCCAGGTCTGGGGTGTGCCATTGGCGGTCCATTCCTGCTGTGATCATACACCGTGGGAGATGATCTGCGGGTATTGGGGACCGATGGCATTCACCGATCATTAGGGAGAGATGAAGAACGGCAGTATGCCTATGTAAACAAGGCAGATCACCAATTTGTCAGTAGGGAAGGCATTGATCCAGGGATACTAATAATACTTGGCTATGTGTTTTACTTCAAATGCCATTTTGGGAGTAGGCAGCTACATTTAAAAAAATACAATGTAAAATTGAAAAGGGACACCAACATAGTTGTATCTTTGATATAAAAAATTACGGGATAATGGTGTTGTGGTAACTTGTCCTCCTCCAAATAAAAAAGAAAGCATAATAATGTTATTTTTGACATCACTAGAAAAAAAAGCCTTTGAAAATTTGTTTACAATAACTCTATCAGTATCACCAGCAAAGCAGCTTCATTATTATCCCATTAAAGAAGAAGAGAATGTGCGCTGGATTTTGAGATTTCATAATTTGCCACGTCACGAATGTTAATTCTCCATTATGAATGCTTGTTTACAAGATCGACCGCTTCTGGCTCCTCCTCGCTTCCGAGCATGTTTGTACTTTGGACTTTTGTCCGACAGACTTGTGTACACAGGCTCAGAAAATCCGACAACAGACAATTTTAAAACCTGCCATCCAACATTTGTCCGAGGAAAATCCGACAACAATTGTCCAATGGAGCGTACAAGCTGGATTTGCTGCCAACAGCCTGTCATCACACATTTCCCGTCTGAAAATCTGATCGTGTGTATGAGGCTTAAGTGTCTGATTTGCAATATATCGCAGTCCGGCTATAAGTCACTGATCACTGCCATTACTAGTAAAAAAAATTAAATAAATACAAATTCCATATAAATATAAATATCCCATGGTTTGTAGACACTATAACTTTTGCGCAAACCAATCAATATACGCTTATTGGAATTTTTTTTTACCAAAAATATGTAGCAGAATACATATTAGCCTAAATGGATGAAGAAAGTCGATTTTTTACATTTTTTATTGGATGTGTTTTATAGCAGAAAGTAAAAAAAAAAAAAGAAAAATGTTTTGCTTTTCAAAATTGTCCGTCTTTTTAGTTTATAGCGCAAAAAATAAAAAAAACGCAGAGGTGATCAAATACCACCAAAAGAAAGCTCTATTTGTGAAGAAAAAAGGACATACATTTTATTTGCATGCTGTAAACAAATAAAATGTGTGTCCTTTTTTCCCCACAAGTAGATCTTTCTTTTGATGATATTTGATCACCTCTGCTTTTTTTTTATTTTTTGCACTATAAACATCGCCCGTGCAATTGTCAGTTAAAGTAATGCAGTGCCATATTGCAAAAAAATGCCTGGTCATGAAGGGGGGTAAATCTTTCGGAGGTCAAGTGGTTAAGAAATGTACTAGCACTAAGGACTTTGTCTACCTTATGCCGCGTACACACAAACTGACTTTTCAACGGACTAGGTCCGACGTTCTTCCAGATGGACTTTCGGCAGAGTTCTGATGGACTTTCCAAACTAACGGACTTGGCCACACACAAGCACACCAAAGTTCAACAGATTCGAACGTGATGACGTATGACCGGACTAGAATAAGGAAGTTCATAGCAAGTAGCCAATAGCATACAGACGAACGGATTTTTCAAGTCCGTCGAAAAGATTTGAAACATGTTTTATTTTCTAGGTCTGTCGGCATTTTGGGAAAAAAAGTCAGCTGGAGCCCATACACAATCGTAATATCCGACGGATTCATTCCGTTGGACCTAGTTCGTCGAAAAAGTTCAGACATGTGTACGCGCCATTAAAGCTGGACTGAACCCACTCATTTAACTATTTCCCAAAAACAGTTAAATTCAAGGCATGCCGTAAATTAAATTGCCACAGTTGCTTATGCACTCAACTGAGCTATCATAAACAGATCACATGTGCAGCACCATGGCCCTTACAGTTCAAATAAAGTCTAAAATGGCAGCCTTCTGCTGTAAAAGATTGGAGGGGTTTTAGTTCTGCTTTAAGTCTCAACCACTCCAACTACTTTGTTTACCTGGAACTGAATTATGGTTAAGTTCATATCGTTTATATCTGTAAAACGTAGACAACAGCCTCCATTTTGGTAGGTGAAGCCCATATCCCACCAATCCGAAGAATCAACACACCTTTACAGCACTGGATCAAAGCACTGTATTTTCCTTCTGTCGCTGTGTGATGTAATGGGGATAAATGTAATTCTCTGTGTTTATGTATAGCGCTGTAGTTAGGTTAAACTTTATGTTAGGTCACGCACCAGGATTCTCCAGTGTAAATACATTCCGTCTTAGTGTGTGGGCCATATAATGGCTGTACAACCCATATGTCAAACATGTAAACATTTGTATGTTAAATTAACAACGCATCCTTACATTGTATTCAGCTGTGTATGTCGCCTGTAAACAAAATAATAAAGTTGGCTCACCTTTTAACTTAAGAAAGACTTAAATATTTTCACATTCTTCAATGAAAGTACTTCATATGGGTGTTATTCCTGTAGCCCTTTTTATTGCAAAATTAGGACCATCTTGAACAAAAGGCTTTGGGGCCGTTCCCTAAATGTCATTTAAACACAGTGCTGACATGCTCAAATGTGCGTGATGACAATGCCTTTGAATGATGGAGTAACTGCTTCCCGAACACTTAAAAAGAGTCAATGGAATGTTTATACATCAATGGCAGGCCTGTAAATCAGATATTACTTAAAACAAATCCAAAATCACTGGTAGGTGGGATGTCACAGACTGAGAGATCCCTGTAGACATGGATAAAGAAGGCAAATTATCCAGCCTGGTTTTCTGATACAGGGTTTAATTGGAGCTGATTCAGGAAAGCAGAAATGCAAACTTCTCCATGTAAAAAAATAAATTGCGCACTTTTGCACCTGATTTACAAACGTTTGTGTGTGCACTGAAAAGGTACAAAGGTTCCTTTGCCAATTCAGTTTGTCAATACAATACATGTTCCAATGTAAACTGGCCTTTATACATCATCATGCGCTCAGCTGCAAAAAGCTGCGCCCAAGCTGTTCTTGGAGGTTATTGCTGGCCTTTCACTGATGCAGCTAGACAAGTTGCCAGGAGCCATGGTAAGTGGATATCCAGCATGACCTATCAAATTCATCACAATAAAATAAAAAGTATACCATTTTGAATGCCAGCGGATGATGCCAGCCAAAAAAATTTAGGAATGTAAGAATTTTTTAAGTTTTAAACTTTGTGTGCAAAAAGATTTGTATTGAAAAAATTATTTCAGGATGTTTCACTTACAGTGCATCCAGAAACTATTCACAGAGCTTCACTTTTTCCACATTTTGTTATGTTACAGCCTTATTCCAAAATGTATTGAATTCATTATTTTCTTCAAAATTCTACAAACAATACCCTATAATGACAACGTTAAAGAAGTTTGTTTGAAATCTTTGAAAATCTATTTAAAATAAAATAAAAAAACGAAAAAAATCCCACATACGTATTTACAGCCTTTGCTCAATACTTTGGTGAAGCACATCTGGCACCAATTACAGCCTCAAGTTTTTTTGAATATGATGCCTCAAGCTTGGCACACCTATTTTTGGGCAGTTTCTCCCATTCTTCTTTGCAGGACCTCTCAAGCTCCATCAGGTTGGATGGGGAGGGTCGGTGCACAGCCATTTTCTGATCTCTCCAGAGATGTTCAATTGGGTTCACATCTGGGCTCTGGCTACTCAAGAACATTCACAGAGTTGTCCTGTAGCCACTCCTTTGTTATCTTGACTGTGTGCTGAGGGTCCTGTTGGAAGATGAACCTTCACCACAGTCTGAGGTCCATAGTTCTCTGGAGCAGGTTTTCATCAAGGATGTCTCTGTACAGTGCTGAATTTATCTTTACCTCAATCCTGACTAGTCTCCCAGTTTCTGCTGAAGCATGCCACCACTATGCTTCACTGTAGGGATGGTATTGGCCAGATGATGAGCGGTGCCTGGTTTCCTCCAGACGTGACACTTGCCATTCAGGTCAAAAAGTTCAATCTTTGTTTCAACAAAGCAGAGCATTTTGTTTCTCATGGTCTGAGAGTCCTTTAAGTACCCTTTGGCAAACTCCAGGCAGGCTGTCACATGCCTTTTACTGAGGGGTGGCTTCCATCTGGCCACACTCTACCATACAGGCCTGATTGCTGCAGAGATTCTGGAAGGCCCTCCTCTCTCCACAGAGAAATGCTGGAGCTCTTGCATGTACGCATCGTAGTTGATTTACTAAAGGCAAATAGACCAGGCACTTTGCAACTGCAGTTGTATTTCGTGAATGTGGTAAAGCTTCATTTTGTAATACATACCCAATCAGATGCAAGAAAAAAAAACAGATGGATTATGGAAATCAGCAGAGCTTTACTGCATTTACTAAGCGCTGGGAAAAATTAGTGCAACTGCATTGCAAAATTCTATTTTTTTTAGGAAATCAACCCCATTGAGCTTAACAAATTTACATCCAATATCTGTAGAGCAAGACATTTTTAGTTTAGATGGTAAAAAAAAAAAGATAAAAAAGCATGGGAAATATGACAAAATAAAAGTACAAACCTTCTGTGATTTTGTTATCCAAATTCGTTGGGGTTATTTTTCATTTCTATGAATTTATTGTAGCTGAGACTGAGGGGGTGATTTACTAAAGGCAAATATACTGTGCACTTTGGAAGTGCAGTTGCTCCAGAGCTTAGTAAATAAGCAGAAGCTCAGTTGACTTTCAGCATCCAATCATGTGCAAGCAATAAAGCTGTTTTTTTTTTCCGTGCATGTGATTGGGTATACTGTGCAAAGTAAAGCAAAGTGCACAGTCTATTTGCCTTTAGTAAATCAATCCCAGGGTTTCTTCTTTTACAGTTTGCAACTATTCATTTTATTTTAGTTATCTTTGTCACACTATCGGCATTTTCATGCCCTTCCACTTAGTGTTGAACACACACACACCCTATCCACAGCAGGACTGTTGTCCATCCTAGTACCTGTACCAGGGCCGTCTTTAAGGCAGGGCAAAAGGGGCAGCTGCACTGGGCCTAATCATTGTTGTGGGGCCCAAAGCAGCTAACTCATACTTGCCAACTAACCCAGTTTAAATTATCTTGTCCTTTGAAGTTTTCGTCCTGTGCTGTGTCCTGATATCTCAGTGTGAAGTGATGCTACTAATGCTGCCCAGCTCTGCCCTATTGTTGTGTACAGATGACTCACCTGCAGACCTGTGTTTACATGTAAATAGCTTGGGCAAGTGGTATTGATATGTAAATAAAGGCAGTATTCATATAGATCATGCCCCCCTGCAGTGAGGAGAGGATGTGCTGTAACCTCTAGCAACCAATCAGTGAGCAATAATACTGTACAGTAATCTCTAGCAACCAATTAACAAGCATAAATCATTTCCTGTAACCTCTAGCAACTAATCAGTGAGCCATAATGTGTGCTGAAACCTCTAGCAACCAGTCAGTAAGCAGTAATGATATGCTGTAACCGCTGGCAACCAATCACAATTGCTGCCTGATCTGATACAGTTAACTGATTTTAAGACAAGCTGCTATTTATTGTATGTCTCAGAGCAGATGGAGAGTGAAATTGCATGGGGGGGGGCAAGAAAATTTTTGCCCAGGGTCCAATCAATATTAAAGACGGCCCTGACCTGTACCCCCTATTTCAGTCCTTCTTTGGCCACTCTAAAACACATTACATGGACAAAACAAAACAATAACATTGGGAAGCTATTAAATATCATTAGCCCTAGTAAAGGTTTCTGATAAAGTGCAACTGGCATTCAAAACAACTAGTGGGGGAGCTTTACACCTTTAAGAGCTGAAACTTTAGACAGACCAATATCCTGAAAAAAAAATAGAAGTAGAGAATTATCTCTCTGGGATCATGCCTCTCTCTGTTTTATATATATTTTAATAAAGATTTATAAAAAAAAATCTCTCTTGGTTTATTGAAGATCTGTATCACAAAACTGAATATCATAATGAAAACTTAATGTATTTATAACATTTCATAAGAGTAATACCACTCATCCTATGAAACTTTTATTTAAAATATAAACATGATGTATGGGTAGAAGCCAAAGTTAATTGTCCTCATACACCTAAGCAGAACTATAGGCAACCAGCTAAATGCATATTCACAAGGACTTACTGTATCTCACAAGTGAGTACACCCCTCACATTTTTGTAAATATTTTATTATACCTTTTCATGTGACAACACTGAAGAAATGACACCTTGCTACAATGTAAAGTAGTGAGTGTACAACTTGTATAACAATGTAAATTTGCTGTCCCCTCAAAATAACTCAACACACAGCAATTAATGTCTAAACTGCTGGAAACAAAAGTGAGTACACCCCTAAGTGCGAATGTCTAAATTGGGGCCCGGTTAACCATTCCCCCCCATATCATGTGACTCATTAGTATTACAAGGTCTCAGGTGTGAATGGGGAGCGGGTGTATTAAATTTGGTGCCATCGCTTTCACTCTTTCATACTAGTCACTGGAAGTTCAACATGGCACCTCATGGCAAAGAACTCTCTGAAAAAAAGAATTGTTGCCCTACATACAGATGGCCTAGGCTATAAGAAGATTGCCAAGACCCTGAAGCTGAGCTGCAGCACGGTGGCCAAGACCATACAGCAGTTTAACAGGACAGGTTCCATTCAGAACAGGTCTCGCCATGGTTGACCAAAAAAGTTAAGTACTTGTGCTCAGCATCATATCCAGAGGTTTCTTTGGGAAATAGACGTAGAGTGCTACTAGTATTTCTGCAGAGGTTGAAGGGGTGGGGGTGGGGGGGTCAGCCTGTCAGTGCTCAGACCTTAGCAGCACATTGCATTAGCCACTGCATGGCTGTCATCCGAGAAGGAAGCCTCTTCTAAATATGATGCACAAGAAAGCCCGTAAACAGTTTGGTGAAGACAAGCAGACTAAGGACATGGATTACTTGAACCTAGTCAGTACTTCTAGTCAGTACTAGAAGGAGATGGCTCGAACCACTTGAGGCTGGTTGTACAGAGCCTCTGGAGGCTGGGGGGAACAAAGCCATGGGGGCTCGCCGGCCAGGTGTGGGGCAGCAAGGAGAAGCAAGGAGAGGCCCCAGATGCCCACAGTCAAATGAGAGCCGGAGCTGGTGGAACCCGTCATGCAGAGATGTTTCCCACATTTCTCCTGTGCGAAATTCACTATGACAAGCCTGGGTTCACATGGGAGTGGTGCAGGAAACCACATTCAATTTTTACAGGAATCACACTGCATTCCTGTTCAAATCACATGCAATTCTTTGCAGTGTGATTTGCACCCATTCATTTTGTATTGACACAAATTGCACCACAAAGCATTGGTTTCGGTATAGGGAGCATTTTCACGAGTACTTGTGAAAACACTTGTATTAGTACATCCCTACTTTAAAGTGGATGTAAACCCTCACATATACCCAGTGAAGTGAACAGCCTCAGATGATACACAGAGCTGAAACAAATCACCCTACATAAGTTTTACTTGCTGCCTTCAGCTTTCTAGACTCTAGAAAGTGCACATCATGTTAGAAATTTTTCTTACTGTTTCAGCAGCGGGAGGGGAGTCTGGGCATACACTGTGTTTGAGCTGATTGGAGGAAAGGTGCACACCCTTCCACATAGGCAGAGGAACGAAAAACCTTACAGAGCTGTGCTGTAAATAGACCAGCTCTACTAGTCTTAGGGCTTTGGAGAGAGATAAGTATACACTAAAGATATATGGTCCCAGGTCAGATTTCATGAATTGGGTTTACAACTACTTTAACCACTAAGGACCGCCCCAGGTACATATACTGCGGCAGGGCGGCCCTTAAGCGTGAAATCACTTACTTGTACGTGATTTCTTCTTCCTTGTCTGAAGTGCGTGCGCCCGCCGCCAAAGACCTGTTCCCGCTGTGATTGGACACAGCAGAAGCCAATCAGTGGGTCACGGGGACAGGATGTCCGCTGTGAATCCAGCGATTATTCGGAGAGAGGCAAAGCGGTGGTCTGCCTATGTAATCAAAGCAGGCCACTGTTCTGCTAGAGGGGAAAATGGAGATCTTTTATTTCTGCTAAGCAGAAACACGGATCTCTGTTTTCCTTTAGTCCCCTACAGTTAGAAAGCACCCCCTAGGGACACATTTGACTCTTTGATTTCCCCTGATGTTAACCCCTTCCCTGTCAGTGTCATTAGTACAGAGTCAGATCTGACACTTTGATTTGGGTTAGTGTCAGATTTGTCTGCCGCAATGTCACATTTCAACTAAAAATCGCTTTTCGCTGCCATTACTAGTAAAAAATATTAAAATAAAAAGTCCCTGAATATATCCCATAGTTTGTAGACGCTATCACTTTTGCGCAAACCAATCAATATACGCTTATTGGGACTCTTTTTTACCAAAAACACATAGCAGAATACATATTGGCTTAAATTGGTGAACAAATTTGTTTTTGTTTTTTTTACAATTTTTTTTATTGGATATGTTTTATAGCAGAAAGTAAAAATAATAATAATAATAATAATAATAATAATAATAATATTAATAATATATATATATATATATATATATATATATATATATATATATATATATATATTTTTTTTTTTTTTTAATTGTCGTTCTCTTCAATTAAATTAACTTAATTTACCAATATCAGAATAATAATATAAATAAGGAATTAAGAAACATGCAGGATCGGCCAAAATGTATAAATGTGTGATATTTACTTACTAAATAAATATTAGAGAAACGTTTGCGGGAAAAAAACGTTTTTTTTTTTTTTGCCTTGATGAAATTGTATTTGTTTTCCTTTCCTTCATCTTTCAAGGTGCTGTTAGCTTACCAAATATCATAATTTGTTATGAAGCTTCCAGCTCCAAAAGACTTGAAGTTCACTTTAAATAAATAGACCTCGAGGAGCAGTGCAATTATTAGCAATTTAAGTTGAGTTACTAATGCAAAGGTTAGCTTTGAGTGATAAAGTGAGAGAGCTAATTATGATGTCAGGGAATTATTCCTGAATCTTGAGGAGTTAATTAAGCATGGCGAGGCAGCGTGCACATTTGAAAGCGATCACTTCACTCTCCACATAGCCTGCCTAAAGAAAGTTGACTGCGATAAAAAAAAAAAAAAGACTGCGTTTAGGGAGTTTTTAGACGGGGGGTCCCTAAGATGAGAGCAATTACAGAACCTATAAAGAAAGTTCACTATGCTTTGATCAACTTAGTGAACTTTAAATCTGACTTGTCGTTTTATTTTTTTTCATATTTATTTATGTTACCCAAACATTGAGCTATTTATCTTCATTTTTTTTTCCCTTTCAGCAACGACGTCTCGAAATCTCAGAACACAATAAATATATATTCTCATAACTAGAGATGCACAAGCCTCTAAACATCGAGATCTTCTAGAGTAAATATGACCACTGCGACCAAATCTGTGACAATTTGTCCACACAGTGTAGAATTGTAACACACACTATATTAGCAAAAGTGTTGGGACACTTGCCTTTACACACACATGAACTGTAGCCACCCTGGCGGTATGATTATGTCAGATTTTTGCATCTCAAAGCGGTACAATTGTTTTGCATAGAAATTTGGCGTTTTATATTGTAGGCCTGTAATTCTTAGCAATAATACACTTAAATCTGTCCAAACAAGAGTCTAGTAGACTTATCGGGTATAATAAAGTTTGAAACACAAAATCATAAATTATAATATAATAAATAACTATAAATAATTATAAAAAAATTATAATATAATAATAATAAAATTAATTTCCCCACTAATCACTTTCACTCAATTCTGCAAGTGATCTAATTTATTATCGCTGTTTTCTAGCTGGTCTAAAAGCACTTTTGATGTAAAGGGACACTTTTTAGTTGCTATGGACAATCTCAAGTTTCCAGGCAGAAAGAACAGTTTATATAATATAAAACTACATTCAGGGCACTGGACAAAGCACTGGGGACAAAAGGGATGTGAAATTATTTCATACAGTAATGTAATCTGTAAGAATACAGTGTACTGTGTGTGTTATGGGAACGGAGCCCGACATGCAGAGGCATCAGGCGGAGGACAGAACCCGCAGACACAGCGGGTAGACATTGCAGGATCCAGGGGACAAGGTAAGTAACCTGGACTAGGATCCTGCAATGCAATCCTGAGTGTGGCTCGGGAGTTACCGCTAATAGTAAAGAAATTTAACCCCAAGCCACACTCGGGAAAACCACCAGAGAGGTTAAAGATAGAAGACTTTCTATCTTAACGCATTCTATGCATTAACCTCCGCAGCACCCCTAATACTTACCTGAGCCCCATCTCTGTCCAGCAATGTCCACGAGTCCTTCAACCATCCCTGAATTTACCTCCTGATTGGCTGAGACACAGTAGCAGTGCTGTTGGCTCCAGAAGCTGTCAATCAAAGTCAGTTAGCCAATCAGGAGAGAGGGGGCGGGACTGAAAAGCAGCTCTGTGTCTGAAAAGATACACTGAGCTCAAAGCAAGCTGCTTGCTGTGGGGGCACTAAAAAGAAGGGAGTAGCCAGGAGCAGCGAAGAGGGACTCGAGAAGAGGAAGATCGGGGCTGCTCTGTGCAAGACCACTACACAGAGGAGGTAATGTTTGTTATTGAAAAAACAAAACAAACAAAAAACAAGCCTTTACAATCACTTTAATGGCATCCCAGTCTTAGTCCACAGGGTTTAATATTGATTTGTAGCTATAACAGCTTCAACTCTTCTGGGAAGGCTGTCCACAAGCCTTAGGAGTGTGTCTATGGGAATGTTTGACCATTCTTCAGGAAGAACATTTGTGAGGTCAGACACTGATGTTGAAAGAGGAAGGCCTGGCTCACAATCTGCACTCTAATTCATCCCAAAGGTGTTCTGTTGGGTTGAATTTAGGATTCTGTGTATGCCAGATAAGATCCTCCACCCCAAACTTGCTCATCCATGTTTTTATGGACCTTGCTTTGTGCACAGGTCCAAATCTTTTGGTGGAGGGGGATTATGGGGTGTGGGTGTTGTTTTTCCGGGGTTGGGCTTGGCCCCTTAGTTCCAGTGAAGGTAACTCTTAAGGCGTCAGCATAAGAAGACATTTTGGACAATTTCATGCTCCCAACTTTGTGGGAACAGTTTGGGCCCCTTCCTGTTCCAACATGACTGTACACCAGTGCACAAAGCAAGGTCCAGAAAGACATGAATGAGCAAGTTTGGGGTGGAGGAACTTGACTGGCCTGCACAGAGTCCTGACCTCAACCCGATAGAACACTTTTGGGTGAATTAGAGTGTAGACTGTGAGCTAGGCCTTCTCTGAAACATCAGTGCTTGACCTCACAAATGTGCTTCTGGAAAAATGGTCAAACATTCCCATAGACACACTCCTAAACCTTGTGGATAGCTTTCCCAGAAGATTTGAAGCTGTTATAGCAGCAAAGGGTCTCAATATTGAAACCTACAGACTAAGACCGGGATGCCATTAAAGTTCATGTGCGTGTAAAGGCAGGTGTCCCAATACTTTTGGTAATATAGTGTATGTGGACAAAATCCGGGTCCAGCCTTTCTGTTAGTTTTGGACAGAGAGGGGTAGGGACAGAACCCCTGTCAGGTTTCTAAGAGGTCCGGATACAACTTTATTACGATAAAAGTCAGGGAGACAATCCAGAAAATATCAAACACATTTCAGGTGTCCAAAAAGGCTTCCTTCGTCAGGGCATGTGTGTCTTACTGCTCATTTCTTGTCTTGCTATCAAATGATGTCAGAGGGACAGCAAGTGAGGTAACATTGCTCCAACAGGGTCAAAGAAAGAAAAAAAATGTACTCTTCCCAAGTCTTTCCAAAAACTAGGGGCGGACTGACAACTCATGGGGCCCCCGGGCAACAGGAGATTATGGGGCCCCCGGGCAATCAGAGATTATGGGGCACACAGTATACACACACAGTATACATTCACACAGTATACACATACATGTACACACAATATACACAGACATGTTTTTATTGGCTGAGAAGGTACTGGAGAGGTGGGGCAGCTATAATCTCGGGATTTTTAGACCAAAAGGATGTTGGTAAGAGACATTTCAGAGACAGATGTAATAAAAACACAGATTTTTACATACTGTCCCTGGTTTTACTGAGGCTGGCAACCCTGATGGGGCCCCCTAGTGGCCCGGGGCCCTCGGGCAGTGCCCGAGTGGCCAAATGGTCAGTCTGCCCCTGCCAAAAAAAACCCCAAAAGTTCTGAAATAAGGCTTTAAAACAGGCTGCTTTAGTGCAATTCAATTGTATCATGTCAATTTTATGTAAAAAATGTACCGTAACATGTCCATATTGCCCTTTTCTTTTCTTTTTTTAAGTTAGGTTACTAGAAACAAAGTTAGCAGTGTTCAGAAAACATAGTGAAACAAATCATAAAACACACTCTGAAACAATAAACACAATGGTGGAATTGACTAAAACCGGAGTAGACAGAATCTGGAGCAGCTGTGCATAGTAATCAATCATCTTTTAACATCAGCTTGTTTACCGTAGTTAGGCCCCATGCACACTGAGCTTTTGGCCCCGGTGCACAGGCCTCCAACGTTTAGGTGTCCACAGTTGCACCATCCAGCCCCACTGTCATCAACCTGCCATACACTGGGTGGGGCTGATACTTGTTGCTGTTGGACAAAGTACCCTGCAGTACTAACATTGAGGGCAGTATGCGCCCAGGGACCAATCCCAAGAATGCAAGAAGACTTAAGAGCATTTATCACTGTATGCATATTGTTGTAATAGTCAGTACCACTCAGTGCACCATCCAGCTGAAGCAGCTGTCAGTTTGATAGGCTGCCAACAGCGGGGCTGTATGGTACACCTGTGCCTTCCCCCTGCGGAAAATGCCAGAGCATCATCCAAAAGCCCAGTGTGTATGGGACTTTAAGCTTTCAAAATGAAAGCTAGAAACTGCTTGGTCGCTTTGCATAGCTGCTCCAGATTCTGGCAGCTCCAGTATTAGTAAATCCCACTCAATGGGACAGGAGTAATAAGAAGAGCACCTTCATACGTTATGGGTCACAGTTCCAGTTATGTTTCCCTAACAACAGCTACTACTACCCAGCAGTAGTCAAAACAATGTTTGGAATGTTGCTAAGGAATATTTTCATAATTGTTATTAAAACCACGTGTTTTTAAAAACTCAAATCTATTGGGCGTCTATGTTAAAGAGAAAATTTTGCCAAATTCCTAAATATACCATCTACATTTATATTTTGGTGCATCGTTGCTTGAGAACACACATGCCTGTCACACGGGGATTTTACTAAAACTGGAGAGCGCAAAATATGGTGCAGCTCTACTTAGAAACCAATCAGCTTCCAGGTTTTTCTTTTGTCAACGCTTAATCGAACAAGCTGTATTTAGAAGCTGATTGGCTATCATGTACAGCTGTACCAGATTATGTACTCTCACAATTTTAGGAAATGACCCCATAATGTTGCCATGAGGATGGTTCTGCTATTCTAGTATTGCAGCTCTTTAAATTTCTGTGTCACCTCCTTGCTTCCACTTTTTTCGTTGTACTATAAAAGAGAAGCCCCCCTTTTTAGGATCCCAAGAGTGCCCCTGCCCCTCCATCCAGTAAACCTACCTAAATATCCCTGTCAACATAAAGCCCCGTACGCACGGGCCGAATGTCGGGAGACATTGGCCGATTCGGCCCGTGTGCATGTCAACCAGGACCTATAGAAGCCGGCCGCTTGGAAAACCAGCAGCTGACCAGCTCCCGATCAGCGCTCTCAGCCAATGGCTGATCACTGACCGGAGTGTTCTGGTAGGGGGCTTGTCCCCCTTTCAGAACAAAACAGCTCAGCGGGTGAAATCGCTGTACTAACATTGGACTGTTAGCTATCAGTTTTTTTTTTTGTTCAACCCAACGGTTTACAGCGTTGTCCAATAAAACACAAAGCCCCAGTTGCTCCTAGTCCTGACATTCCCACTGATAACCTGATTTCTCTTGCGCAAAGGATTATGGGAAAGTCAATTGCATCTAAACTAAAGAACAAAAAAATGATATAATGCAGCTTAGCAGTCCTCATGCCTCATACACACGATCAGAAATTCCATCAGAAAAATCTTGGATGGTTTTTCTGACGGAATTCCATTTAAGCTTGGCCTGCATACACACGGTCACACAAAAATTATCGACCGTCAAGAACGCGGTGACGTACAATACGACAAGCCGAGAAAATGAAGTTCAATGCTTCCGAGCATGTGTCGAATTGTTTCCGAGCATGCGTAGGAGAATTTGCTCTCAGTCTTTTGCTAGCTGGAATTCTGCCAGCAAAAGTCTGATTCAGCATACACATGGTCGGAATTTCTGACCAAAAGCTCTCATCCGACTTTTGCTGGCAGAATTTCTGATCGTGTGTATGGAGCTTTAGATGTTTTGGCTGAATTTGTTTTTCTGTAAATAAACAAAATAACTGGTTTATCCTGCCAGAAATCCAGTGTGCTTCAAACATTCTGGTGCACTAAACTTACATGTTAGACTTTGTTATCAGTTTTCTGTGAACTACAGAACACTCCATTCCCTAACATATGGAGATGGAGGGGTGGGTGCATTTTAGATCATGAGAGCAGCTTAGGCTGAGCGAATGTTGTCACTCTAGGTTGTGATAGTATCTCTTTGTGAAAAATAGAGGAACATCTTAAACAAAGAAAATAAATACAGCTACCACACATAGGTGTGCGCACAGGATGTGACAGGTGTGACTGGGCACACCCTAATCACTCCATGCAGTACCAATTTTCCTTTGCTTCTTGGTGCCTCCTGTTTCCCCCCTGCAGTGCTGCCAGCCTCCCTACTCTCCCCTCAGCTCCTGAGGGGGTTGTTTCAGGATTGAGAGTGGGGGCAGGGGGCCAGTAAATATTTAATTTGCCAGCCCCTTCCTTTTCTGAATGAACACAGTGAGTGATCTGTACCAATCGCTCCTGTGTTCATTCTTATCTGAAACATAGTAAACTCTGCTGCTTAGCACAGCAGACCTTCCTTTTCCTTCATTGTCCAGTGCAGCTGAGGTTGTAGAGAAAGGGACTGGGGAAGCTCTGTCCTCTGTCCCTTTTCTCTCTCTGAAAAGTGAGACCTCAGGGGGTCTGTCGATATTTCACCAAAGCCCCCCCCCCCCCCCCCCAACGGGGCTCCTAACAAAAATTGTAAATTGCCCTACTGACACTATCTCTGCTCTACTCACACCGCCCACTGCTCTGCTGATATACACGCATGTGTTTTTGCTCTGGGGTGCACACCCTGATGCAATAGGCTGCGCACACCAATGCTACCACATCTAAGGACTGGTTAGATGCACATTACATTTTGTTCTTAGGTTGAAATATTCTGTAACATAGACATCATCCCACTGAGATTATATAAAATGGCATTTTACGTTAACTGAATAAATGCACAACTGGATGTAACTTGATTTTACAAATATTTTACAAGGGTTTTTCTATAAAGCAGAGTTCTACCGAAAAGTGGAATTTCTGCTCATTTGATTCCTCCCCCCCTCCGGTGCCACAATTGGCACCTTTCGGGGGGGGGGCAGGGAATAGACTCCAGCGGGAGTCACGCCCCTTCCCGCATCCCCCGCTGTCTCCTGGGAAACACACAGGTCCCAGTAGATAGCGGGGACCACTTACGATGCACGCAGCTTGACTCGCGCATGCATACTAGGGAACCAGGAAGTGAAGCCACAACACTTCACTTCCTGATTCCCTCAATGAGAAAGGCGGCGGCAGTGGGTGAGAGCCGAATGATTGCTCGGCTTCGGATACCGACATCGCTGGACCCTGGGGCAGACAAGTGTCCATTTATTAAAAGTCAGCAACTGCAGTATTTGTAGCTGTTGGCTTTTAATAATTTCTTTTTAGGTGGACTCCCTCTTTAATATAAAAAAAAAGTGTATATACCTCCATTAGCAAAGCACTGTGTACTATTTTCTGCAAAATCTAGCTTGTAGGTTTTAAATGATCTTAGTATAACGTCTTCAATGCCCACAAAGCAGCAATACTAAGTATTGCTCATGTGAGCTTTAAAATATTCATAAGCCGGTCGCAAGTTGTATGCTGATATGGCATCTAAACAAAGCTAATTTATGTTGACAACCCAAAAATGTAAATAATCCATTTGTATAATGTATGATAGCTTTTGACAGATGCCCGCGTCTCTGTGGAATTCAGGAATAATACCATGAAATTGAGCCTATTTTGCTGGTAACTGGTGTAAGTCTCCTGCTTAGAACTGAAGACACCTGATATTGCTAAAAGCATTTCTTATGTGATTTATTGGCTCCCTCTAGTATTCAGTAAGTCATTACTTAACTCGAGATGGACCAGAAAATATGACCCTTTTCTAACCAAAATCCAATTAGGCTGGGAAGTCAATAGTTAATGTAATACAGGACCTTATCCTATAGTTATACTGTCCATGTTCAGTGTCACGTTTATTTCTTGGTGGCCTCTCTGGGTTAATCTTAAAACATGGAGCCCGTGTGTACTAAAGATTTGTTGCATGTTTATTACCAGGTGGACAGTTAACCTTCAAAATGATCATTTTAGCTTCTTTCCCCACATGAAAAAGAGAGAAGACAGAAAAGTAAAGAATCAAAGACAATATACAATCGCATTATTTCAAGGGGCTCTGTAATCAGGATCAGAGAAGTGAAACGATACAAGCTGTCCTAATCTGCTGCTGGAGCCCAACCAAATTTCCACACATGGGGAAAACCTGCAAACACCCACCCACAATGTATTATTTGGTGTCTGAATGTCCCATCAATTGACCCAAACTTTGTCACATGGGGATTTTTTAGGAAGTACTGTCAAGGCAAGGGCAGGCACTTTATAATGTTTGCTTTAGAGCAGCTCTGATACCTTTTTTACGTGGCACTGACGACGAGGTTGATATATTAACCACTTGCCGACCGCCCTATAACAGTTTTACTTCCGGGTACCAGGCGCGAGTGCGCTCAGCTGGTGGCTCGCTGTCGCTGTGATTCTACACAGCAGGAGCTGATCAGCGGGTCCTGCGGACTCGATATCTGCTGGCGCCCGCTGACCTTAGGGTACACAGGCAGATTGCCGTCCTGTCAGTAAGGAAGGCATGGATCCTGTGTTCATGCAATGCCTACCCCTAGTAAAAGCACCTCTCGCAGTACACACTAAAACATCAACTATTGTAGGCATACAGTTAACCCTTTGATCACCCCTGATGTTAACCCCTTCCCTGCCAGTGTTATTGGTACAGTGAAAGTGCGTATTTTGTAGCACCGATTACTGTATTAGTGTCGCTAGTTCCCAAAAAAGTGTCAAAAGTATCAGTTAGTGTCTGATTTGTCTGCCGCAATATCACAGTCCCGCTATAAGTCACTCATTATCACATTTTTTGGAGTTGCCCTTTGATTGTACTTTTTTGGTCTATGGTCCAATCCCTGCTCCATACCGTGTTGGGGATCGTTATCCCTTTAGACCCTAGGCATTACTTACTGGGCCTGCCTGTTGCAACGCTATCAAAATGCGCTAAGAAGCTGACAGCATATATCCTCCTAGCTGCCAAGAGAGTGATTCCTGCTCTCTGGTTGTCCTCCTCCCCCCCCAACTCACTCACAGTTGATTTCCGCTATTGCAGACATACGCAGGATGGAACATATGACTGCTTTGGTACAAGACTCCCTACCTAAATTTTCTAAAATATGGGACAGATGGGACAACTCCATATCTAATCCTGAGGCAACACCCTGATGTATAGATATGAGCTTCCAGGAAAATTTTTCCCATGGCTCTCTCCCGGGATCCTATCCCTACGTTCCCTATATAACATACGGCACTTGGTTTAACTATGCATCTTTATTTGCGAATCCGTGGTGTATCCTTTTCCTTCCCCCTTAATGTGATATATTAAGATACCAACATTTGATATCCCGCCTGCGGCGGTATTTGCTGTTACAGTTGCAATGTTAATTTTGATTGTATGTATCGGAAGCATAAATACATTGTTCTGCGAAAGAAAACTTTTTCTCAATAAATATACATTTAAAAAAAAAAAAAAAAAGTCACTGATCACTCCCCATGGCTAGTAAATGTAGCGCTGGCTCCTGACGAGCAGGCGCTATATGTTTTTTCAAAGTAAATTTTCCTGAAACCACAGTTGGGTTTTGGGGCTAATTTTCTAAATTTATGGTTTCAGTACCAGTCTAGCTGGGTTGCACTGGGTTCTCCTTGACCGCAGATGTCACTGTCACCGCCGGCAAGAGTAATATTGCAGTCTAGCTGGCTGTATTGAATGTCACTGTTCTTTCGGAACCAGCCCAGTGGGAGTGTTCTCCTGCTGTGCATTCTGGGAGGTGGTATTTAAGGTACTGACATCACGTGCTTCGGGGTTCTGTTCTGTTCCGGAGGATATATTCTGCCTGTCGGTTTGGGTGGTCCTTCTGACCCAGCCCCATGGCCCTCCTGGCCTGGGGGGCGTAACCATGCATTTTGAGTCTCAGGGCTGGTTGGCCCGAGGCAACGCAACTGCAGGGACAGGCCTGAATGGATTTCGGGGCCTATTGATCCAAAGGTGGTCCGGTGCCGTCTCATCCAAGGGAGAGGCCCAGCAACTGGAGAAACCCCAGGAGAGGACTCTTCAGGAGAAGGTTGTGCCTGGAGGCTTAGTTGAAGGACACTACATGGATCTACACTCATACGTTATCGCCGGATCGGCTGAGAGATACTGGTCCCATATGATAGCTCTTTAAATTTGTCTATGTCCCTCAGTAAAGCTCAAGTCTGTGGCAGAGACTTTCTCAAAGATCCTACGCTCAAGTCAGTGGCAGAGACTTTACTTAACACCCTACCGGCTGCTAGGTTGCTATTCTCTGGATTTTTCCTATAAGTGACTTTCCATTTTTGCAGTCTAAAGTACCTGAACTTACTGGTTGTGCCACCCTTGGTGACAACTGACATTGAGTCTTTCACATTGCTGTGGAGCAATTTTGGCCCACTCTTCTTTGCAGAATTGTTTTAATTCAGCCACATTGGATGATTTTTGCAACACGAACGGCCTGTGTAAGGTCATGATACAGCATCTCAATTGGATTTAAGTCTAGGCTTTGACTAGACCACTCCAAATAATTCATGGTTCCATCAATTATGGTTAGTCATCCAGGTCCTGAAGCTGCAAAGCAGCCCCAGGTCATCATGCTACCACCACCATGTCTAACTGCTGGTATGATGTTATAAAATGCTGTATTCATTTTATGCCAGATGTAATGGGACACACACCTTCCAAAAAGTAAAATTATTGTCTCATCAGTCCACAGAATATTTTCCTAAAAGTCTTGGGGATAATCAAGATGTTTTTTGGTAACTGTGAGATAAGCCTTTTTGTTCTTTTTGTTCAGCAGTGGCTTTGGCCTTGGAACTCCCCCATGGATGCCATTTTTGCCCAGTCTCTTTCTTATTGTTGAATCATAAACACTGATTTTAGCTTAGGCAAGTGAGGCCTGCAGTTCTTTAGATGTTGTTCTGGTTTTTTTTTATGACTTCCTGGATGAGCCACAAAGAGAATAGTGCTGGCATGAGATGGGTAGAGGTGATACTCAGTCCCCAAAAGTATGCACACAACAAAAAACAAGATGCCCATGGGACTTTTAAAGAGCACACCTCAGGTAAAATGTATAAATTATTTATTTAACACACATTTAAAATACAGAAAAGGATTTCTTGATTCAACAGGCCTGACAGTAATCCGGTCTGGGTGTGGCAAATTAAATTTAACTCAGCTTTCCAAAAAATTGTGCTAAATCACAGTTCATTCATGATTCAGCATGGGAGGGGGCAATTACATTTTCACATAGGGCCAGGCAGGTTTGAACAGCTTTTTTCCCTTAATAAATTAAATAATATTTTAAAAACGACATCTTGGATTTACACGGGTTATCTTTGTGTAATTTTAAAATTTGTTTGATGATCTGCATAATTTAAGTGTGAGAACAATGCAAAAAAAAATTAAAAATCAGGAAGGGCCCAAATACTTTTTCACAGAACTGTATATATATATATATATATATATATATATATATATATATATATATATATACATGTCACTTGGCAAATAAATCACAGTACAACTGTGGCCTCTCTAATGTTTAAATCGTATTATACTTTTGGCAATGCAAACTCGGTATGTTTTGTACTATTGTTGAAAAGTGGCATTAGACAAAATGTGACCTGACAAATGGAAAATTCAAAAGAGAATGCCCCATAAACAAAAGTATCTGAGACAGACATGTATTCAGATTATTGGCATTGTATGTAAAAAAATATATCTGTTTCTTATCAAGATCTGTGTTTAGTGCGAGGGACCTTCAATCCATTCATCATTGTCGGTACATGAACATTCTAATTATTTTTAAATGGTTTTCCCAGCCAGAGGTCTAGGACGAATTCAAGCATGCCAATAATAGCACTTATGAATAATTGTGCATCATTTGCATTAAACACTAGACTGGTCTGTCACTTTAACTCTTATCTGTCGTACAAGGACTGCCCGAAGTCACACAAATAATACAAAGGTAATATCATATATACAGTATAAAGTAATTATGAAGTAAAAATAAATAGGACTTAAATCTTGATTTATGATTTTAAAAAAATAGTTTAGTTCCATGATAGATTAAATTACTGTATGTGTAAATAAAGCTAGTAGTTGATTCAACATACATTTTTTGTTATCACTGTTATAGTAACACAGGATTCATAAAAATATTAATTTTTCAATACATATTCAAACATCCTCAAAAAATAAAGTTTTGATTTTTCAATATCCACATAAAGTCACATGCAATGGCTAATAATGTCAACACTAATAATAAAAATAATATTCATAACTAAAACTATCCCTATCTTCCTATATATATAATGAAAGTGAAGAAAAGTGAAGATTTACTCGGCAAAGTATATCCCATTATGTCCAGGGAAAATGTAATCACTTGCCGCCCACCATATAGCAATATGATGTTGTCAAAGTGGTTACAATATCCTGCCCGGACGTCATATGATGTCGCCAGGATATCAAGCCGATGCATGCCCTCAGGGGCGTGCATAGCGACGATCCTTCTTGCGGTGTGTCAGTCTGACATACCGATACATTACCACGTGATCAGCCATGTCTAATCATGGCTGATCACGATGTAAACAGGAAGAGCTGTTGATCGGCTTTTCCTCGCTCGCTTCTGTTAGACGCGAGTAGAGAAGAACCGATCAGCTGCTCCTCTGACAGGGAGTCTGTGCTGATTGATTATCAGCAAAGCCCCCTCCCCCCGAGGGTGCCCACACTGGACCACCAGGGATGCCATTACTAGTCGCCACCAGGTTTGTCACCCTAGAACATCATTGATGCCAATCAGTGCCCACAATGGATGCCAATTAGTGCCCACAATGGGCATCACTGATTGGCAGACATTATTGTTTGGCATTGATTGGTATCCATCCATTGGTACCATCCATTAGTGCACATCAGTGCCACCTATCAGTGCCCATCCATGCCATCCCATGCCACCTATAAGTGCCCATCCATGTACCTATCAGTGCCCATCTGTGCTGCCTATCAGTGCCCATGCCTGCTGCCGTTCAGTGCCCAGTGCCACCTAGGTGTACCCATCAGTGCTGTATAACAGTGCCACCTATCAGTGCCCATCAGTGCTGCCTATCAGTGCACCATCAGTGCCACATATTAGTGTCCATCATCAGTGCCCATCAGTGCTACCTCATTGGTGACACCTCATTGGTGCTGCCTTATCAGTGCCCATCAGTGCAGCCCCATCAGTGCCCATCAGTGAAGGAGAAAACTTACTTATTTTCAAGGTTTTGTAACAGAAACAAAAAAAAAACATATTTTTGTTTAATATTTTCGGTCTTTTTTTTTTATTCCAGAGGTGATCAAATACCACCAAAAGAAAGCTCCATTTGTGGAAACAAAATTATAAAAATTTAGTTTGGGTACAGTGTTGCATGACCGCGCAATTGTCATTCAAAGTGTGACAGCGCTGAAAGCTGAAAATTGGTCTGGGCAGGAAGGTGTATACGTGCCTGGTATTGAAGTGGTTAAAAAACAGTATTTTTGCTTGCATATGATCGACAATTGAAGTCAGCTTTACCTCATTCAATACATTTTCTCTTAGCATAGTGATTATGATAAAGATAGCTGATTAGGGTGGATTTACTAAAGGCAAATAGACTGTGCACTTTGCAAGCACAGTTTCATTAATAAAGGGGAAACCTCAAAATCTAATCATGTGCAAGCAAAGCAAAAATTGAAGTTTTTTTTTTCTTTTTCCTTGCATATTATTGGGTGTTCTTCACAATGTGAAACTTCATCTAATTTATCTTAGCTGATTCGAACTGTGTATGGGCAGGCTGAATGTACCAAGTTGATTGATCGATCAACTTGGGTACAAGCAGCCTGCTGGATTTGCTAACAGTTATCACTAGTGGCTCCCGGCAGGGGCAATACCTCAACTCCCCCCCCCCCCCGTCAGAATACAATGTCACGGTAGGAGGGATTCCACTCTCAGCACTGTCTGTGTTAATAGGGAAATCATGTGAATTATTTTCATGAAACCTGGGTTGCAGGAAAGAAATTCAGACTGTCTATGGCCTTCCCAAGCCCTGGGACCCCTGGAACAACTTTACTTGCAGAGTGCATTTGCTATTTTCTTTTATCAATTCCACCCCAATGTGTCAAAGTAATCCTTCTCTGACCAGTCCCTGATATACTTTGCAAAATGCAAATTACTTACTTGCTCAAAACATACCATGTTGGCTTTACTGTATGCTTATTAAAGTATGACATGAGCAATTAAGTATTTGGCATTTTGGTTGAGTAAGGTTTTACAATATTTACAAACCTTGATTCAAAAACTTTTTTCTTTCCATGTATTACAGCTTTTATAGCACCATGATATGTTTATTAGCTAGAAAAGGTTTTTATGTGAAATATATGTTACACTTGATCTTCATCGTCTGAAGAAGACAATTTGTTGAAACACGTTGGGATCTTTATGTCCACTCAGTTCAGCTTTACTCTGCATGTATTGGGTTTACCCCTTTTGTATTTGTGATACTGGAATTACTATGTGACTTTCTATTTTAATAGTGTTGTTAAAATGCCTTTCCTCTTTTGAAGTTTTTTACATTACTTCCAAAATTTTTTTGATTTTTTGCTTCTATATCATTTTCATCTATTTTTATTATCTCCTGGGTATCGTATAGTCCAAATTTCCTCTTATACCCCTTTGTGGGTTTTTCTGCAATATGTTGCACTTGATTTACTAAATGGGTAGAGCATGTTCACCTTGCAAACTGACTTTTTACTTAAAGTGGTTGTAAATCCTTACTGTGCGAGACAATTTTTTTTATTTTCCATGGAAGTGATTGGGAATGTGTTTCATAGTACATTTTCATTTAGTGTTACCTCAATCACTAAGCTGCTGTAAGCGAAGATTCACTTTGCAAAGTGAACACACTCAACTCCTTTAGTAAATCAACTCCACTGTGTGCTAGCATAATTAGGCAGGTGATCTATTTAACTAGAATTTTTCCAGTTATTCTTGCAACAGGGTTCCCAGCCACCTACAATTGTATACACAATGCTCTCTTATTATGCCTTTAATTACTCTTCCAGTCCTTCCACATCCCACTTTTCTGGCACATTCGCTGCACTCTACTTCTCAGTGAGAACATAGAAGGGTACATCATTTGCAAATTTCATGTGACCACTTTAACATAAAAAAACAGAGCATGCGATGGATCTCCACCTCTACGCCATGTGATTAACAGCCAACTATATCTCATATGCAATATTATATCCAATGACCACCTAAGCAATGATCTGTAATGTAACACAATCTGTAAATATATTACAAGTATCTGCATTCATTGGTATAAATGTCTTATGTCACTGTCACCTGGGACAGTTTTTCATTATGCTTTCCATCTAAAAGTGATAGCGGTGACATATTCCATTTTATTTTAAGGCAAGTTCAATTAGTTTGGCGTGATTAAGTATATCTTATAAAATATGAGAACATTTCTCGTATAATAACAATAATAATAACACTGAGAAATAAATTTCAGCTAAAAAAACTGTGTTGTGGAGAACAATGACTGAAGTTGACAAGAATAAAAGAGCTGCTGCATTGTCAAAAATTAAACAAGTAAACTTCTCCCTGATGTCTTCACTGAGACAGAGCCGTTCCCCTTGGTGACTTCAGATGTCCACTCTGGCTTTCCTCCATAATCCCCAGGTGGCTTTCTCTCACTTTTGATGCAGTAAGAAAGAACATCTTACATTTTAATGTTGGATAAAATATCATTACACCTCAAAATACTATTTCTTTAAAAATAATAAAAATCACAAATTTGTAAACAGTGCCAATGTAAACGTTACGTAAACAAATATTTGTTCTCAGAGTATCACTTTGCCATCATACTAGAATTCCAAACGAAGAAAAAAGAATTTTTTTTATTGCTTATTGTGTCTTAGTGAAGCATAGTGAAGCAGTCTGGTTGGATGCATTGGGGACCAATTTCTCTCTCAGAGCCAATCAGTGGGCATTTGTCTTGCTGTGTATTCCAGGAGAGGGTACTTAAGGTTCTGAAGTCACGTGGTTCTGGGTTCCGGTCCAGAAGTTGTTGCTGACTCCATGGTCCTGGTCCTCCTGACCAGCCCCCAGGGGCTCTCATGGCCTGGGGTGTGGATCCGTTTCCAAGTCTCGGAACTGTCTAGTTCGTGGTGCAGTAACTGGAGGGAGGATCCTAAGGTGTTCCGGTGCCATCTCGGGTTCGGAGAGGCCCAGCAACTCTACATGCAACCAGGAGAGGACTCTTCAGTAAGAGGGCCATGCATGAGGCTGGCTGCTTGGTAAGAGCCTGGAAGCTGAGCTGCCATGGACATTGATTGAATCCACATTTCTTACGGTATCACCCGACCGGCTGCAAGATTCTGGTACAGTAAGAAAAGTTCCTACCTCTATCCTTCAGGTAACAACTAAGTTTTCAACCAGGTCTGCGTGAGAGACTTTGCAAAGCTAGAATTACTTGTTGGCTGCTAGATCCAAGGTCAAGGATTTATTCAACAGTTAAAGAATCCAGTTGCGAGTGGCTATTCCCTGGATTATGTACAGAGAGAGACTTTTATTGAAGTCAGCAGTTCCAAGCACCTGAGCTAAACTTTACCCTGATGCCCTCTATTCCCAACTTAGAGACTGAGTTTGTTCAACTGTTTTATGCAAAATAAAAATTCTAACAAGGAATTCAAGTGTCGGCCTCTAAAGTTATTGGGTCATCAACCCTGGGAACCCCTAGACAAGGACAACGAGTCCAAGCTGGTGGAGGTAATCGGTAAGCCCAGAAAAAGTCAGCTGCTCCTTCGGGGTTAAGTGCTACATAAAGAAAGATGTTATTAAATCCACACTCCAATTGAAATCTGTGGCTGCTATTCTATTGTTTAAAACCATGACTTCGGACCGTTCTATACTACTGCTTATAGCAGTATTTCTCAAACATTTTTCAGTCAAGGCACCCTTTAAAATTATGGACACTCTCGAAGCATCCCATTCTAAAATGTAAAAAATGATTCCATCAGTTTTAAACAATACATCAACATCCACATGTAGGACACCCAACGTTAGGGGGGATTTATTCTTCTAAAGCCAATGCACTTGTGCACACTGGTACTGACTAGCATTCTAACCTTTCTCTTCTCCCTCATTTTTTTTACATCACTCAGCTAATGTGACCCCAGCATTGACTGAGAGGGGCAGGGTAGGGTCATTGGTTGTTAGGACGCCAGCGGATAGAAGGTCATATTGATGCACAATGAAAACCTATGACTTTGTGTAACTAAAAGACAGGCTTCATCCATCTGCTGGCTTGTATACAATTCTGGGGCAATTTTTAGGCATTTTGCCAAGGCACCCCTGAAGAAACCTCAAGGCCCCCCTGGTTGAAAAAGGCTGCCTTTTAGAACTTTTCAGGACTCCCACCTTAACTTCTATGTATCAATAGCTCAGCTATGTTTCTCAAAAGTCTTCTCAAAGTTCTCAAATGACAGACATTACCTATAATAAGAGATTCATCCTTGGTTAAACATGTTTTAGGACACACAAAGGGAGGCTGCGGCTTTTCTGATTACACAGAAACGGATAGGGGTTTTCAAAGATGCTGGCAAAACCTATGTCAGTATCTCTAGAACAGAAACATTAGAATTGCTTAAATCCTTTCAATGAAAATAGCTAACCTGGATAGATTTTTTAATTAATAAAACTGGAGTTTAATTTTAAATTGCTACTGGCTATGAACTTCTGTCCTTTCGGTTTATAGCCTTAGCTGCCCTAGTTTGATAGAGTCTGTATTCCATCATATTCTAGTTAGCATAAACAAAAAAACAAAGTCATACACAAATATTAGGCTGTTTTATAAAAAAAAAAATTAATAATAATAATTTTCTCTTTTAACTATACCCCACAAGTTTTCTGCCAACAAGTTAGGTTTCCTGCATCACACAACAAGATCAATTCACCACAGTGTCTGGAATTATAGCTAATCGCCTAGCGGAGTTCATATTTAACTCCAGGCCAAAAAGATTTGCCAAAAATGCTATTAATGTGATGTTAAACTCTGCTAAAAAGCAGTAAAGAAAAACATTTGCAAGGAGAAATAAATGAGAGAGCAATACCAATAATATATAATTTGTTTTAAGGTTAATTCTGTATTAACATGTCATTTAACATGTCATTTGTCTGAATAATCACACAATTAGTAGCACATAGCCAACATATTACTGTTACATTAAAAATGAGGCACACTCAGGAAAATATTTAGGCTAATATATTGTGATATATTCAGAAATGGGCCTGAAAACATATCCTTTTTTTTTTTTCCATTTGGCTGTATATAAATATATATATATATATATATATATATATATATATATATATATATATATATATATATATATATATATATATATATATATATACATACACACACACTATATTGTCAAAAGTATTGCGACACCTGCCTTTACACGCACATGGCATTTTAATGGCATCAAGCCATTCTTTTACAAATTTATCTAAAAATGTTAATCACTTAAACTTAGGTGGATGTCATATTATGTCTTTAGGTTGAAGTGGAAATATCTGAATGATCATTCAGATATTTCTTTTTTTTTTCAGCAGGCGCTTCCCTGCATTATAAAAGCCATCATAGTGGATGTTTAGCCGCTTAATTGCTTTTACAGGCGGTGGGAGGGGATGCCCCACCACCACCCTCCGGTGCTTCTCCTGGCTCATCCATGCGATTGGCAAGCTGGAGAATGAATCCACCGCCGGTGGCGGTTTACTATAAAGCTAACTGTGGACCAGATGGTCCCCGGCTATCTCTATGACCCTCAGAGGCGACGTCATGATGTCACTTCTGGCGCTGGCAGATGTAAACACTAAAGTTTTTTGCTGGGAAGCCTGAGATCTTTTTTTTTTTTTTATCTCAGACTTTCCAGCATAGAGGAGAGATCTGAGGATCTATATAGAATAAGAGGACTTGTCGTGCCCTAAAGGGGTTTTCATTCCTTGTAATAGGAATAAAAGAGATAAAAAATGTTTAAAGGGAAAGTGTAAAAAAAATAAAACTAAAAATAGGCAAAGGCATATGTAGGCTGCACCCACATATGTAAACAGTGTTCAAACCCCACAAGAGAGGTAGCACCCCGAACATTAGAGTAAGAGCAATAATTCTAGCATGAAACCTGCTCTGTAACTGTCATTTTTTTTAAACGCAGCCTATGGAGATTATTAAGTAGCAAAGTTTGGCGCCATTCCACGAGTGTGCGCAATTTTAAAGCATGACGTGTTAGGTATCTATTTACTTGGCATAATATCATCTTTCACATTGTACAAAAAAATTGGACTTCAGCTTTGTTTTGTTTTTTTTCTAATTCATGAGACAGTTTTTTTTACCACAAATACCGCGTGACATATAGAATTGCAACGACCGCCATTTTATTCACTAGGGTCTCTGATTAAAAATATATATAATGTTTGTGGATCCTGAGTAATTTTCGAGCAAAAAAATTATGATTTTTACATGTAGGAGAGGAATGCCAGAATAGGCCTGGGCTGGAAGTTCTCCTATAAATCCAGTTCTGCATATCAAAAACCTAAATGCTCTTTAGACAACGAAAGTAGGAGTTTTTAGTTTTTTTTAACAAAGTGTATGTCAGGCAAAAAAAATAAAAAAATAGTGCATCTCTGCAATATATGAACTTTTTCCATGTTTTGTATACTGCCTGTTGATCAAGCAGAAATCTAGTGGGCTCCTAACTTCCTGTTTAGGATGATGGTGATCACACCTGGAATAATAAAAGCTTATTGCTTTTACAGGAACAGGGTAAAGGAACAGAATGATGTTGAGACATTATCTAGAGGAAAAACAAAGGGGTTTGTAGGTAAATTGGGTAAAGCCTGATTTAGATTGTTTAATATATGTCTAGGCAATGCCTTTGATGCCAAGAAATTGTTGGCTTCACCAAGGGCATAATCTGATACTGGTTGACTAAAGAAAAGGTTTTGCGATAGTTAAGGTACACTACCCCAAAGGAATAGTACAACTGGACAACTTTTTGTTAAAAGTTTTCACAAGGCATGATTAATATTAACAATACTCTTGAATAAATGTGGTCAAATACTTTGCAGAAAAGGTTACATATATTTATTTCTATAGCAAAAAATGAAAGTTTAATTATCAATAGCCATTCTTTGTATTATTTATTAAGAAAACATGTATTTGGCTCAGGTTTGACTGTTTCAATTTACAGTAGAAGACAGCTTGTAGAAACATGGCTTTGATATGACCCTGAAATTCAGTATAAAGTGTCTGCCAAGCAAAAAATTGTATTTGCTGTTTTTGGTTAAAGTGGGGTAGGATTAGAAGTCTCGTTTTTTACCAGAAGTTCTGTTACAGCATTTAAAGCTGACCAATAACTGCAGACTAATGCCCTGTACACACGGTCGGCCATTCCGATGACAAAATCCGTCAGATTTTTTCCGATGGATTTTGGCCCAAACTTGTCTTGCATACACACGGTCGCACAAAGTTGTCGGAAAATCCGATCGTTCAGAAAGAGGTGAGTAGCCAATAGCTTTCAACTGCATGTCGGAATTGTCTATACACGATCGAAATTTAAACAATCGGATTTTGTTGTTGGAAAATTTTAGGTCCAGCTCTAAAACTTTGTGTGTCGGAAATTCCGACGGAAAAAGTCCGATGGAGCCCACACACGATCGGATTTTTCGACAACATGATCCGATGGCACATTTTCCGTCTGAAAATCAGACCGGGTGTATGGGGTATAAGTGGGAAAAAAAATGAACAGATTCCTCCAACCTTGCTATACAACTTGAATGAACAAGTGCCCCTGCTGGGCTATTGTATTCTGACAGCTGGGTGGAGAAGGGGGGGAGCAGGCTGTCAGAATACCCGAACAACAGCTACACCTGATTGGATGTAGCCACTGTCCAGATGACTATTTTCTGCCTGGCTCATTTGATTTTTTTTAATTGAAGGATGTCGGTTGGGAAAGGGGTAACTAAGCAAATTTCAGCTGCTTTTACAGGAACCAGATGCGATTTATGGCCAATTTTTATCCTTACTTCCTGTCCAGGTGGCAGCAATTTTACTAGAGAGGAAGCGAGCAATAATTTGGAACATTTTAGTCTATGTTGCTATTAAAAGGATCCCTTCACTTTCTGTTTTTGTATAACATTGTCAGCTGACAGGACATGTGGGGAAATCTCTCTGATGAAGCCCCAGACATCAGTTAAAACCAACAGGGATTCCAACCCCTACCCACACTATCCAAAGCTAGGGAAATAAAGAAAGGTTTTGGTTAGACATAAACTTAAATAAGTCAGGTATATTTATGCAAACTTTAAATGAAAAGCTTAAATTAAACCCATAAAACAAATCTGAGTAATGCACTCACTGTAGAGTGAATGAAGAACATAAAAAGCATCTCCCTCTTTTTGCATATACTGTACATTGCCTTCCCTGAGTGAGCACATCACTGAAATCCAGTTGCACACATGGTAAATATAAAGGATGCAATTTGAGCATTCTTCTATTTTATCATGGTTGTTTGTTGGTTTCTGTGGTAAGCTGGTTGGCTTATGAATGTTTGACTCCTTGTCCCCAAGCAAAGGGCCAACATGCATTCAAAACCTTGCTTATTACAGTGTGGTGCCGTAATGCTGCTGCAGTAATTTAGGTTTGGTAATAAAGTCAGTTAGGAGGTAATATAATCTATATTAACTTGTATATTTATTGAACAGGCACATAATTAGGTAACTTTAACTCACATACTCAGTCCCTTCCATCAGATTTTCTGCAACACAAGAGATACTTCTATTACATTGTATGTTGTGCAACATATCAAGATACTTCTATTACCTCAATGTACAAAGGGCCATACTAATAAGTTAAAGAAGGCCTGACTTGTGGAAGCTGTGCCCAAAAAAGGGGACTGGAGCTCAAAGGACTAGTCAAAAGTATTGACTATGGTCGTTCTTGAGCTGATCTTTTTTCCATTACTGTCTTACCATTCCTTGTTCTGCACTGTGTCTCTGTGTGGGGGTTGCCATCTTGGTATATAAGCAGAGTATGGCTTCCTCATTTCAGAGCTTACCACCAATGACTGATGATTTCATGGCTAGTGGGGAAGGCCCATGCAGTATTGATCCCCAGAATAAATTAAGCTGAAGCAGGGGGGTCCTTGCACTGCTTGTTCTTGGGTACAGCTTCCTCTCCAGCAGAGAAAACAGTGAGCAGCAAAGTACTGATTTCAAATTCCACTCCAAATCTCCTAAAACTATCAGTCAGATGTAACTGTGCCCTATATATCACAATGCAGATATACAGTTACGATGCTGTAGGCTCCAAAATGCTTAGGCATAGCCAGGAAATGCACTGCTATTTTTAAGGTGATATTCAAGTCAAAAGACACACTTTTGGGGTGCTACTTTTGGGGTACTAATTAGGCACATTTATCAATATTTATCATATTAATATATATATATAATACACTTTGCTACAATGTAAAGTAGTGAGTGTACAGCTTGTATAACAGTGGAAATTCTAAGCTGCTGGCAACAAAAGTGAATACACCCCTAAGTGAAAATGTCCAAATTGGGCCCAATTAGCTATTTTCGGCATTGCTGCAGAGGTTTAAGGGGTGAGATGTCAGCCTGTCAGTGTTCAGATCAAGCGCCACACACTGCATCAAATTGGTCTGCATGGTTGTTGCCCAAGAAGGAAGCTTCTTCTAAAGATGATGCCCAAGAAAGCCACAGTTTGCTGAAAACAAGCAGACTAAGATCATGGATTACTGGAACCCTGTTCTGCGGTCTGATGAGACCAAGAAAAACTTATTTTGTTCAGATGGTGTCAAGCGTGTGTGGAGGCAACCAGGTGAGGAGTACAAAGACAAGTGTGTATTGCCTACAGTCAAACATGGTGTGGGAGTGTCATGGTCTGGGGCTGCATGAGTGCTGCCAGCACTAGGGAGCTACAGTTCATTGAGGGAACCATGAAGGCCAATGGGTTCTGTGACATACTGAAGCCAAGCATGATCCCCTCCCTTCGGAGACTGGGCCGCAGGGCAGTATTCCAACATGATAACAACCCCAAACATACCTCCAAGATGACCACTGCCTTGCTAAAAAAGCTGAGGGTAAAGGTGATGGACTGGCCAAGCATGTCTCCAGACCTAAACCCTATTGAGCATCTGTGGAGCATCCTCAAACAGAAGGTGGAGGAGTGCAAGGTCTCTAACATCCACCAGCTCTGTGATGTCATCATGGAGGAGTGGAAAATGACTCCAGTGGCAACCTGTGAAGCTCTGGTGAACTCCATGCCCAAGAGGGTCAAGGCAGTGCTGGAAAATAATGGTGGCCACACAAAATATTGACACTTCGGGACCAGTTGGGACATTTTCACTTAGGGGTGTACTCACTTTTGTTGCCAGCGGTTTAGACATTACAAGCTGTACACTCACTACTTTACATTGCAGCAAAGTGTAATTTCTTCAGTGTTGTCACATGAAAAGATGTAATAAAATATTTACAAAAAGGTGAGGGGTGTACTCACTTTTGTAAAATATTGTATATATATATATATATATATATATATATATATATATATATATATATATATATATATATATATATATATATATACATGAAATTAGCATTGCTTAATAAGGAATATTTGATATGTTCTAGCTGTATTATATAACTTTATAACAACAGTGGTGCCTAGCTTTCTCAGTTACTCAACAGAATAAACACACAGCATGCCTACAATCATTACAGACCAATGCAATTACCCACATAACTTTACTTTTTCCTATACCCTGAGGGCACAGACATAGAATAAAATAGAAAAAGAAACTCAAGCTAAAAGTCTACACCGTATAAAAGAAAACTAAAACAATTCAATGAAAACACCAAGATAACCTCCCACAAGTGGTCTTCATTTATGCTGACAGACCGAGAAAAACACAAATGGTAGCCACCAGGGAAATGATGGTACTTCAAAGCAAACAGCCATGGCTGGGAAGTATGCCGCACTTGTCCTATATAAAATCTCTTCTCGCTTGCTCACCGTCATGTTTCTGAAATAACAGCTGAAACATTTTTCTTAACCGCTGGAAAGTGAAACTCAACCTGCGCCAATCTCTTTCACAAATGGAAAAATGATCGATCAGACAAAAAAATAAAATACAGCAGCTCAGCACTTTTACTCTCGCCAGGACCCTGCAGTATACCGGCTACTCGTCTGGAATCCCTTTCACCAGGAAGATACCACAACTAATGAGGAACAGCACAGCCACACATGTGGGGGAAATACATTCTAGATAAACCTATAATTTAGCTGGGCTCAGAGGAACTCAAACATCCAGCCCATGGAATCATTTGTCAGATGGCTTTTTCTTGCACGTCATTTGTTTTGTTATAACACACCCGATGACATGGAACAATTCAGACTTTGTCCGATTTGGTGAGGTTTGGGCACATCATTAGCCAAATATGCTCCAGGAAATCACTAGAAATCCTAGGGATTTCAGCTTAAATTACGCTGTTATGTAAAGGTAGGCTTTGATTTGTTGTGTCTACAGAACTTTGGTGTCTTTTATATAGGAAGGTGATGAGAAACTGGCTGGCTTGAAACAGGACTGAAAAAAAATATGAAGTCTACAGTGAATACAAAATTTGAGGCCTAAATTCTTGATCTGATCTGAGAGTGTATAAAGCACACTGAGGGGATTTTCAAAGGCCAGCTACATTTAAAATTGATGTTTTAGTTTTGGTTTCTGGCAAGTTATTCCACATGATTCTTATATTGATAGACTAATAGAGCAGCAAGAAATCCCAGCATAGATGTCTTTTCTATTCAACTGCTAAGGCTACTTTAAAGTCATGTTAAGGATCCATGATCTGCTGTTGGCTTCTGCAAATAGGAAGCAGAAAATAAAGGCATTAAAAAAGTAGTGCAAGACAGCATCAACACAAGTTACAAAAGGAAATTTCTCCATTGGAGTGTCTGCGATGTATAGTATAAGAAACTGACCAACCAACCAATGCCTACCCAAAACTACCATTTAAATCTGTCGTTGCCTTTCATTTCCATGCCCAGTGCATTCTGCATGCCTTATGCCCCGTACACACGAGAGGGATTAAGTCTGACAGACCTCCAAAGGAGTTCCGCCGGAGTTACGACGGAGTTCTGGCGGACTTTTCGACCGAACGGACTTGACCACACACCATCACACCAAACTCCGACGGAGTCGAACGTGATGACGTACGACTGGATTCGACGTAGGAAGTTCCTAGACAGTAGCCAATAGCTGCCCTAGCGTCGGTTTTAGTCCGTCGGAGTAGCACACACACGAGCGGATTTTTCAAAGGGGACCGGGTCCGGCGGAGTTCCGTCGGGAAAATTTAAAGCATGCTTCATTTCTAAAGTCCGTCAGACTTTAGCTTCGCTAAAGTCCGTTGCAGCCCACACACGATCGGATAGTCCGCCGGACTCAGTCCGTCGGAGTTTGGATGTCGAAAAGTCCGCTCGTGTGTACGGGGCATTAGAAGCTATATTTAAATGAGCCAAGCCACCCGCAGGCACTGCATAGCAGGCACCTTGAGGCACTTGCAAATTAGTTTGTTGCCCTGGTCGGTACCCTTGATACCTCAAATGCTAGGTACTTTAATATAGACATATCAAACCAGCTTTATTGTTCTATAGCTGGGATTCTACCACATCTCCTCTTAAAGCTGCAGTCCAGCCAGGCACCTCCCACAAATAATACCCCAACCCCCCCTCCAGATGATTGCTGAAGAAACAGTAAAGAAAATAATGCCCAAACTGAAATAGCTACATTTGTGGTCACTTGACCTTTCTTTTTTGGGTGCACGTGACACTGTTTGATGATGTGGACACATCCCAGTTTGTAGTTTGTTTCCCTGTTTGGTACCCTTGATACCTCAAATGCTAGGTACTTTAGTATGGACATATCAAGCCAGCTTTATTGTTCTATAGCTCGGATTCTACCCCATCTCCTTTTAAAGCTGCAGTCCATCCAGGCACCCCCCCCCCCCAAAATAATACCCCGACCCCCTCTCTTGATGATTGCTGAAGCAAAATTAAAGAAAATAATTCCCAAACCCAAATAGCTAACTTTGTGGTTACTTGACCTTTTCTTTTTTGGGTGCACGTGACACTGCTTGATGATGTGGACACATCCCATTGGCTGTCTATCAGCTGGCTCCTCATAGGTCCTGAGGACTCTAGTGGTAGCGTGGTGACGCCATGACGAGGAATGTGACAAGGCCTGAAGGCAGTGGTCTTGGAGTGTATTGTTGGATAACCAGTCTCCACTAGCAGAAGAAGTGCTGTGGAGAGTCATGTTATGGTGAAGTCAGGCAAAAAAAAGTCCTTTAAAGAAAAAATATTGAATGGGGGTTGTGTGAATTATATATTTGCTCAGAAATAGACTTTAAGACTCATTATACACCCGACACTGTTATAGACAGACTATTAGCCCTTGTACACACGGTCAGACATTCTGACAACCAAATCCCTTGGATTTTGTCTGACGGATTTTGTTCGAAACTGTTGCATACACACGGTCGGACAAAGTTGTCGGAAAATCCGATTGTACATAATGTGATGACGTTATTTCGTTACGACGGGACTACGTTCAGGCTAGTAGCCAATAGCTTTGGTCTAGGAATTTAATCTGAGCATGTGTGGCACTTTGTCCGTCTGAGTAGGCTACACATGATCGGAGTATGTCCGATCGGAGCATTTTGTCGTAAAAT
This sequence comes from Lithobates pipiens, assembly GCF_037356315.1. Classification (NCBI taxonomy): domain Eukaryota; kingdom Metazoa; phylum Chordata; class Amphibia; order Anura; family Ranidae; genus Lithobates; species Lithobates pipiens. Next base: position 98,286,280 of record NW_027507748.1, on the reverse strand, counting down.
TTTACCGGCAAGTTGGAAAAGTTGGTCCGTTGGATATTCCGACAGAAACAGTCCGATGGAGACCACACACAGTCGGAATATCTGACAAAATGATCTAATAGGACACATTCCGTCTGAATCTCCGACCGTGTGTACAAGGGCTAAGACAAATACTACAGCAGAGAACCAGGGTGTTTTCCAGGGGACTGTGGGAAGGCAGTGTTATGTCACTAGCGATTAGATAAACAGGTCTGAAGATAGGGTCTACAGTAGACCCCCAACAAAGCACTACCTGCATGGAGTTTTCATTTTTTCCCTGTACTCTGGTTTTTTACCACACTCCAAAGGCATACTGGCAGGATAATTGGCTCCTGTCTAAATTGGCCCTAGTATGTGTATGTATGTATGGGAAGTAGAGATACATACACATACTAGAGATACATATACATACACATACACATACATAATGTATGGGAAGTAGAGATCTTAGATTGTAAGATTAGATTGTAAGTTCCTTGAGGACAAGGAATGATGTAAAATATTTAGAGTTCTGCATAAATTGTTGGTGCTTTTTTAAATACCTGTAATAATAATAAAAATAATAATAATAATAATAATAATAATAATATTAATAATTGGTAACTTTTACTATTTATTGCTCATTTCTTTTTGTTAGAGATCTTACATGTGGAGGATGATATATAGACGTTAGGTCAAGTTTAGTGAAAAGTCTACTTCAAATAAAGGACAGCTCCATCAAAATAAGATCAGTAAATAAAAGTTAAATATATTCTGATCCAAATTAGTCACAGAAGATGTTTTCATTTAGATTTATAGGCACTAGAACATAAAAAACAAAGGGGGCAGATTCCAAAGTATTATGAAAGGGTTAAATTCAGCACAACACCTGAACCATGCAATCTAAAAAAAAATGAAAAAAAGATAAAGTCTGTTCACCTGCAGACATTTTTTAATGCCATGTCACGGAAGGTTGAGCATACAGTGGTATTCACAAATGGTTAGCCTTGCTGAATTCTATTAGCGCCCAGTTTCTGAAAACATTCCCAGCAGTAGAGGGAACCTGAGGACCTAATACATCATCACTGTGTCTAGCGTGGACAACGTGGTTACGTCTCCGGAACGCGCTGGCAGAGTTATGGCTGGAGAAACCAGTCGATTTATCAAGGAGTCTAGAAATTTTACAGCGGAGTGATCATGCTTCTATTTTTTTTTTTCACATTTCAGATTTTGCAGACATTCTATGCATCACTTTTCTGTATAAATATTCAAATATTGTTTCTCACACATAGAGCGTCAATAGAAGCTCCAGACATGAATACAAACAGACTTGGCGGTGTCTGTCTTTCATATCTTTCATATCATAACAGACAGGAGACAGAATGTACAGCACCAGCTGCAATTTATCACACGCATTCATTTCTCCCACAGTTTGGTACATGTTGGGACCCTGCAATAAATTTTGGACTGCTACAAAAATATTATATTTTTAGGATGGCATTCATAATGAATTTGACAAGCACTGCTATTATTATTATTATTATTATGTGTCTTTGCGTCTAGAAACACAATATTGATAGTGGCACTAAATATATTACTGCTTTATTCCATCATAAATGAAAAGTGCTCTGATATAATGGGCATAGCTTATTAAATATAAACTATACTAATCAATCAGAAGGATGCCATTGCTGTTATCCTCCTGAAGATGCCCGTTGTATGGCTGTTTCTGTAGCACGCAGAGGAACGCGACTTGGAACAAGCATGCAGATCAGAACAGTCAGAGTGAAGTTGGAGATCCTAATGTGCATATTTGTTCTGAGCCATGGACTATGAAATGACTGATGTTATTGAATGAGAATATCAACTTGGGAAGTGGCATTTGCAAAAAAAAGAGGTCTGCACTGAGAGCCTTCATATTTCTTTACTACAGGTTTTCCTAATAATATGGGCTATAATCAGTGTTGGGACAAGGTCACCCAGTGCCCAGGGCAAAGATGCCAAACTGCAACATTCATGATGTGCAAGCTTAGGGAATCCTATGCCCAGCAGTCACTGTGCAGCTCAGTTTTAACACTGGAAAAAAGTTGTGTTAATGTCTTTCTCCTCCACTCCTGGCTCTCTCCTCCCTTCCAGGCTCTCTCCTCCACTCCTGGCTCTCTCCTCCCTTCCAGGCTCTCTCCTCCACTCCTGGATCTCTCCTCCCTTCCAGGTTCTCTCCTCCACTCCTGGATCTCTCCTCCCTTCCAGGCTCTCTCCTCCACTCCTGGCTCTCTCATCCCTTCCAGGCTCTCTCCTCCACTCCTGGCTCTCTCCTCCCTTCCAGGCTCTCTCCTCCACTCCTGGATCTCTCCTCCCTTCCAGGTTCTCTCCTCCACTCCTGGATCTCTCATCCCTTCCAGGCTCTCTCCTCCACTCCTGGCTCTCTCATCCCTTCCAAGCTCTCTCCTCCACTCCTGGCTCTCTCATCCCTTCCAGGCTCTCTCCTTCACTCCTGGCTCTCTCCTCCCTTCCAGGCTCTCTCGTCCACTCCTGGCTCTCTCCTCCCTTCCAGGCTCTCTCCTCCACTCCTGGCTCTCTCCTCCCTTCCAGGTTCTCTCCTCCACTCCTGGATCTCTCATCCCTTCCAGGCTCTCTCCTCCACTCCTGGCTCTCTCATCCCTTCCAGGCTCTCTCCTCCACTCCTGGCTCTCTCATCCCTTCCAGGCTCTCTCCTCCACTCCTGGCTCTCTCATCCCTTCCAGGCTCTCTCCTCCACTCCTGGCTCTCTCATCCCTTCCAGGCTCTCTCGTCCACTCCTGGCTCTCTCCTCCCTTCCAGGCTCTCTCATCCACTCCTGGCTCTCTCCTCCCTTCCAGGCTCTCTCCTCCCTTCCAGGCTCTCTCCTCCACTCCTGGCTCTCTCCTCCCTTTCAGGCTCTCTCATCCACTCCTGGCTCTCTCCTCCCTTTCAGGCTCTCTCATCCACTCCTGGCTCTCTCCTCCCTTCCAGGCTCTCTCCTCCCTTCCAGGCTCTCTCCTCCACTCCTGGCTCTCTCCTCCCTTTCAGGCTCTCTCCTCCACTCCTGGCTCTCTCCTCCCTTCCAGGCTCTCTCGTCCACTCCTGGCTCTCTCCTCCACTCCTGGATTTTCTCCTCTACTCCTGGCTCTCTCCTCCACTCCTGGCTCTCTCCTCCCTTCCAGGGTCTCTCCTCCACTCCAGGCTCTCTCCTCCACTCCTGGCTCTCTCCTCCACTCCTGGCTCTCTCCTCCCTTCCAGGCTCTCTCCTGGACACTTCTCCACTGGGCAGTGCAGATTGTGCTCTCTCTCCCTCTCCTCCTTCCTGCTAGTTCAGCTCCTGTGTGTCTGAATACTTCAGTCCAGCTTGTTAATACAGGAGTGCTGCACTTTCATGAAAGAGGAAGGGGGAGGGGTGACAACACAGCCCACACCATGTCCTGGCTCTCTTATCCTCTCCTTACTGCTCCCAGCACTAGGCTGACAGGAGTAGTAATGCCATTGTCACTACTCCTGTCAGCCTTGTAACAGAAGGAAAGCACCCCCATCCGTACAGCAAACCATTGCTCCCAGGGCAGCCGCCCCTCCAGGTCATCCCTTGTCCTGGCCCTGGCTATAATGCTAACACCTCCAATGGATCTGGCTTGTTGCTATGTGTAAAAACTCCAGTAATTTACCTGGCTGGTTGCTTTGGGTAACCCATCCAGTGAATTACATGGCTGGTTGCTATGAGTAACACCTCCAGCGAATCATCTGACTGGTTAATGTGGGTAACTCCTGCAGTGAATCATGTTGCTGGCTGATATGGGTAACATCTCCAGTGAATTACCTGGCTGGTTGCTATGAGTAATATCTCCAGTGGCTCATCTGACTGGTTGATTTGGGTAATTCGCCAGTTCTCAATTTTACATGAGGCCAGTATCCTTAGTTTCCATTTAAAAAAATGAAATCTTAATGCAGAAACTGACAAAAAATAACAACTAAAAGAGTCTGTTATAATATAGAAAATAACATTTTCCAATTTTTTTGCACACGTAAAGTGTGTACCCCTTGGCCTACAGTGCTAACAAACAGCTGCACCCTGCCGAGCATGGGAGGCCCTAAACTGTAGGATCTCTGGAGACCCAGAAGACCAGGGCAACATGGTCCAGTGCAAGAATAGGTGGCAGGATGAAAATTTAGAAACTGAACACATGCTATTCTATGGCAGACGCTGATGTTTCAAACTGTGTTATTTAATTACAGTTCATTAAAAGATACTGTATAAATTGATCAAGTGATCAGCAAACAGCAACGAAGAATGCTAGAATCAGTAGCTCCTTTAAAAATTAGAATGCCAAGATTACAGTATCCATTACTACAGGATGAACACATCATTACTGGATGATACATACATATGATACATACTCTCTTGCCTTTTTGTCCCAAGCTTTTGTAAAAGGAAGACTGTTTGCCAAAAGATCAACACTGACATAAATTATGATTAAGCTTTTCCTCTGTGTAATTACAGTATAGAAATGATGGCTTTGTGGTTTTATAGCAGCGCATTCCTTGTTTGATTCACATTAGATTAAAGATGTTGGCTAATTTTGCACATTTGACAAAAAATAATCTGTAAACGGCTGTCACTGCCACCGCCGCACATGGAACCACTTTAGAGCATTTAGGAAAAATATCTTGTTTGGAAATGTTCACAAACTGAATTTAAAAGAAGACAGACATAACTGGTTTACCAATTGTCTTCTGTCATTTACAGATCATATTTAGTACTTCTCATGTAGCAAGAGCTTGAATGGAATAAATAAAGTTCCTATTTCTCTGCTTTGGTAGAGTACAGCCAGAAAAATGGTAGTACGTATGCATAAAAAGTGTTACGGTTGTCCTTTTTAGTGCAAATTAAGGAATTAACAAAATACAAAATGTGTTACATTATATCTCATCATTCCCTTTGTCAGTCAGTGGTGGCTGTAAGGGAGAGGAGAGAGCGCCTTGACAATGGCTGGAGAGGTGGCATCATCTATAGACTTCAATGGCCCATCTAGTGTCGGTGCTCCCTTATCTCTCCTAAAGCCACACTGGCTGATAAAGGTGAGCCAGATCATGTGATAATGTGAAAATAGGTAAATATATACATCTTTGTTAACCAGGGAGGGCATTTGTAAATGTAGCTAGGGTTAAGTTGGAATTCAACTTTAATGTATATTTAATGTAATGTACATGCGTTCGGAAATTCCAACGGAAAAGGTCTAATCGGATTGTATTGTTGGAAAATCCAAGCCCACACACAATCTGACTTTTTCCGTCGGAAATTCCGATGTAAAAATATTTGAGAGCAGGGTCTAAAATTTTCCCACAAAAAAATCCGATCAGAAATTTTCCGATCGTTTGTAGAGAACTCCGATGGACAAGGTGCCAAGCATGCTCAGATCAAATTACAAGACCAAAGCTATTGGCTACTAGCCTCTACATAGTCCAATCAAACACAACGAATGTCACCACATTCCGAACGATCGGATTTTCCGACAACTTTGTGCGACTGTGTGTATGCCACCAGTTTCGGCCAAAATCCGTCTGAAAAAATCTGATGGATTTTGTGGTCGAAATGTCCAACCGTGTGTACAGGGCATTAGTCTGGAGTAGAGGAATACAATGTCATATTTACTTTATTTCTTACTCGGACAAGCTTCTCTCTGCTCAGCTCTAGTTCTCTGGGTTGTGGGCGAGCTATCGCCATCCTCCCTTACAATGCATGATGGCTGGCCCTGCATTGTACAGTACATGATCATGTCAGAGCGTGACCACCAGCTGAAGTGCCAAGGAGAAGACGCTTCCAGGGTCACACAGCGACCTGGTGGAAACCTGCCAGAGAGTAAATCAAATATATTACACTTTATTCCTCTACCCCTTGACTTAATGAGCATTTAACCCATGAGGTGCATATAGACCCCACTGCAATGATGTTTTAAAAAAAAACACAGAGTGAGGCTTTTGGGCTTATAAAGTGATGGCCACTGATGGATCGATTCTGAAAAAGGTCTGAACTGGGCGTTGCTCCTAGCCCTAATTTGTTTCAAACAGTTGTCAACTGCTATACAGTCTCAGTTTTTGCTTGAAGCTCATCTTGAAAGAGGTTATTAGTAGTATTTTTTGTGTTTTTTATTCTTGGCTATTACAGTTCATTTCAAAGTATATTGAGTCAGCTCTGTAGTCAGTTGTATAGCCATAGACTGTATATTTATATTTAACCACTTCCAGACCACTGCACAATGATGTATGTCCTTACTTTGAAGGGAGGTATCATTGTTATGGCAGCAGCTAGCTGCCATAACCCCAGTATCTACTTCTTCATCCGGCGAGCTGGTTTCCGATAAGAGTGGTCTCTGCGGCGGGTTCGCCGCAAGATCACTTTTATTGGCAGAGAGGCAATCAGATCTTCACCCTTGCTGGGCATGGGCATAGAGACGAGTGAGGGGAAGATGGCCCCACCCGTCTCCATAACAATGCAGGGCAGAAGCAACATCAAAACATCACTTCCGCCCACAGCTCTTAAAGGGCCATTTTTTTAAATGGTAATTTTGAAAAAAAAATGTATTGCATTTAAGTGTAAATATGAGATCTGAGGTCTTTTTGGCCCAATATCTGATATTTAAGAGGTCCTGTCATGCTTTTTTTCTATTACAATGGATGTTTACATTCCTTGTAATAGAAATAAAAGTGACACAATTAAAAAAAAAATACTGTGTAAAAATAAAAAATAAAAGATAAAATAAATAAGATTTTTTTTTTAAACGTGCCCCGTCCCACTGAGCTCGTGTGCAGAAGCGAACGCATACGCGAGTAGCGCACGCATATGAAAACAGTGTTCAAACCACACATGTGAGGTATTGCCGCGATCGGTAGAGCGAGTGCAATAATTCTAGCACTAGACTTTCTCTGTGATTTAAAACATGCAACCTGTAGAATATTTTAAATGTCGTCTATGGAGATTTATAAGGGTAAAAGTTTGTCGCCATTTCATGAGCGGGCACCATTTTGAAGCATGACATGTTAGGTATCAATTTACTCAGCGTAACATTATCTTTCACAATATAAAAAAATTGGGCTAACTTTACTGTGGTCTTAATTTTTAATTCAAAAAGAAGTGCGCTTGTAAGACCGCTGCACAAATATGGTGTAACAGAAAGTATTGCAACGATCGCCATTTTATTCTCTAGGGTGTTAGAAAAATAAATGTATAATGTTTGGGGTTCTAAGTAATTTTCTAGCAAAAAAAACAGTTTTTAACTTGTAAACAACACATCTCAAAAAGAGGCTCGTCCTTAAGTGGTTAAAATGAGGGGAGAACTGAGTTGGGTGATCAGGGAGCATTTACCCCTTGGGCTAATTCAAAGAAAATAGAAGGAACCACACTTAGTGCCACATGCTAGGCGTTACAGTTACCTGCTCCCTGTTCAGTATTGCTTAAAATGTTTCACAAAAGCTATTTTTCCAGCACTAACTTCCTTTGCAACTTTGCATGACTGAAAAGAGCAGCAAGGTAAGCTGATGCTGGAAGATGTGAAGATGTGTCACAATAAACCATGTCAGGAACATCCATAATGGCACAAATTCCACAGTACACTTCCTATATCCCATGAATATCTGTCTCCACCATGAAAGGGCTAGTTGGTGGCGTTTGCCTCCTAGGCCAAATGATCCAAGTCTTCACCTTAAATACATATATTGGCAGGATGATCTCTTGCATCCCCTAATCATCTCAGTAAAAGGGAGCACTGCTCTGACAAAAGGTGTGGAGCTTTATCATATTTAAGTGAGATATTACCATATTCATGGAAAATGTTTCCCTGTAGAGTAATGTAAATCTACTATTAATGCCTACAAAAGAGCATAGATATGGACGGGGGGTGGTAAGGTGGAACTGTCTGCCCTCCTGTATGGGACGAGGCCAGCAGGGGGGAATGGACAGCTGTTAAACTGGGGGGAATCCTATGGTGGGCACGAAGGAGGAAAGTTAATGGAATCAATCCCCCTGAGTGGCACTCCTTGCAGTAGGAGTGAGAGGAGGAGAGGCCCTTTTTCAGCTGCTGCACGGGGGAACAACAGATGATCTGTTCCAGTAAATGCACTCCCGCCACACAAATTACCCCCTTCTGTCCACAATCCGATTCTTCCTAGTGCCCCGGCCTCCCGTGTGCCCCTTTTCCCCACAATGCTGCTGGTTTCCCCTCCTTTTTCTCCTGGAAAATGTTTTATGATTGAGAACGGGGGGGGGGGGGGCTTAATTATGTCAAATTGATGGTTCCTTCATTTTCTGAATGAGCTCACTGTGTTCATTAGTAACTGAAAACTGTGATATGCTTTGGTTTGTGAATGAACAAGAAGCCTCTGTACAGAATGCTACCTATTTATTCATCTGCAATGCAACTAAGGGATTGAGGAATCTATGTCCTCAATTATTTTCTCTGAATCTGAAAAGTAAGACACCAGGGCTCTGTTTAGACCCCTGATATTTCACTAAAGCTTTCTCAACAGCACCATTGAAAAATGTAAAAAAAATAACCAAACTGTAAAAAAAATTTAAAAAAATATTTAAAAAAATTAAGAGCTTGTTTACATGGGTTCTCTGGACCATGCAGTGTGAATGAGTGGTTTGTTTGTGCGGCCAGATCAGCCTGTTACTCCATGAGGATGCAGCTGCTGTACACAGTCGCAGATCCTAAATAGTCAAGTGTGCAGGAGTGGGTGAGTGGTCCGAAATGCTCACTGTCTGTATTTGGTTTGTGAATGAACAAGAAGCCTCTGTACAGAATGCTACCTATTTATTCATCTGCAATGCAACTAAGGCTGCAGAGAAAGGGATTGAGGAATCTATGTGCTCAATTATTTTCTCTGAATCTGAAAAGTAAGACACCAGGACTCTGTTTAGACCCCTGACATTTCACATTATTTAAACATTTTTCAATGGTGCTGTTGAGAAAGCTTTAGCTTTCTTAACAGCACCATTGAAAAATGTTAAAAAAATAACCAAATTGTAAAAAAAATTGTAAAAAAATATTTAAAAAAATTAAGAGCTTGTTTACATGGGTTCTCTGGACCATGGAGTGTGAATGAGTGGTTTGTTTGTGCGGCCAGATCAGCCTGTTACTCCATGAGGATGCAGCTGCTGTACACAGTCGCAGATCCTAAATAGTCAAGTGTGCAGGAGTGGGTGAGTGGTCCGAAATGCTCACTGTCTGTATTTGGGGCTGTGCCCAAACGCTAGTTGAATTAGAACCTGCGGCTGTGTTTGCATTTGTGCAGCTGCTGCGTCCCCATAGTGTAATATGCTGATTCACGCTGTAATCTCTTGGAAATTCCGACCACAAAATCCGTCTGATTTTTTCCGATGGATTTTGTCCAAAACTGGTGTTGCATACACATGGTTGGACAAAGTTGTCGGAAAATCCGATCGTTCGGAACGTGATGACGTTCGTTCGTTACAACGGGACTACGTTCAGGCTAATGGCCAATAGCTTTGGTTTCGTAATTTGATCTGAGCATGCGTGGCACTTTGTCTGATCGGAATTCTCTACAAACGATCGGACAATCAGATCATGTTGTTGGAAAATTTTATATCCAGCTCTCAAACTTTGTTGGTCGGACATTTCAATGGAAAAAGTCAGATGGAGCCCACACACGGTCGGATTATCCGGCAACACGTTCCGATCGGACATTTTCTGTTGGAATTTCCGACCGTGTGTACAAGGGCTAAAAGCCAGGGCACCCAAGCTCACAACTCAATACAGTTCTAGATTTAGCAGAAATTTTGTAAGTTACGTTGTGTTACGCTAATAATAATTTCAGTGTATTTTTTGTGAAAATATCATTCCCCATCGGGTAGCTGTATTTCTAATAGCAGCCCTGGATATGGATAGACCTATATGTGTGATTCTTTATTCCTGTCTATCAGAATAGTCCTCTGCTTCTAGGAGCTGACCCAGCAATATGTGAGGATAATTGCTTCACATTGTTTTAATTTCTAGCAACAGACAAAAAGTCATGTGGGGTGAAGGGTGACAGTTTGGTATTTTTGGATGGGTGACACAGCCTCCGCACTGGCACCTGTAATTCATCAAATACACTTTTATCAGTTTTTATTTCATTCTAATTGTTCGAAAGAACTAAATGTACCATGAAGAGAAAATATACAGTAATAATCATGTCCATTTAATGTCCTCTTGGACGGCTTGGCTTCTTTCCCTAAATAACTGAAATGGCTCAAGAAGAAAAGAAGTTGATTTCTTTGTAAAATATTTGTGTTGATTTTTCCTTAATGGTTCCAATTTAGAAACACAGGATGTGGAATTTCTACATCAGTCCCAGCTGTCTCATGTACCAACAATCAGGTGTACGTTCAGCATTCAGACTTCCCATTGAATAAGTTGCTTTGTGTGCAAACCTTAAGGGGTAACTCCAGTTTTGTGTGGAAAAAAATAGCAAATAAAAAAATAATAATATAGCGTATACACTTGCGAAACAAGTCATATCTTAATTGAATGTTATTAAAAATGACCTTTCCTTTTCAATTTTCAGCTCTGTAATTGTCTGTAAAATGCAACATGGCTACCTAGAGGTGTTCTGTATACATAATTTGTATAGAATGCCTCCCGTAAACATTATTTCCTACTTGTGTGATTGGCTAACTGATTTTCCCAAAAGTTTGCACTAAGATACACGTCATATTGTGGGCATCTTCTGCAAACAAAAAAGTCATTTTTAGTGGGATGCTCCCAAAGGGAAATCACATCTACAGGGATGCAGGCCCTGACAATTTCCTCATTAGAGCCCTGCAGGCGTAGCAGCTGACTGATAATTATAAACCCAATCACAGACAAACAAACAGCTATTTCCTAAAAAAATAACAAATAATAACAAAACAAAATAACAAATAACAAAGGTAGGAATGTACAACAAAGTTTGTTAAAATCCTTGCAATGTAAATAGATCACCCAGAGGGAAATGTTTTTTCTCAGCAAAAGTGGAGTTACTCTTTGAAGTGTAGTTCCACTTAATTTGAGAACTCCCACCCTATACGTTTGTTATGTGTTCCTATTCACCGCACATACCTAAAAATATAGGTTTTAAAAATATTTCCTACCGTTTGTGGAGCAGTCTTATACATGACTGCAGCAATTCTGGACATTACCAAAGTGAAGACACACTGGGGACAGGCAGCGATAAAGTGCACTAGCCTTACAATGCACCACTCCTTGAGAGCTTTAACCCAGACAGTGCTCAAATCTAGTTTACAACTTATAATGAGATATGCCAGCATACTACAAACATGGTAATAATATTAAACATAACTCACTACCCTTTCTTTAACATTACATAGAGGGAGAAAGCAACGTAGAGATTACGGGCATGTAAAAAGCAAGTCAATAGGCAAGCTGTGCTTTTTAAATATTTTAAAGCCCAACCCTGGAATGGAAAAAAAAACCCTTGCAATGGACCCCACCTAGCACCGCAGGAGTTGAATGCTCATGAACTGTAGGGCATAGAGGAAGAGGCTGCATTACTTATCTTACCCTTTAATTGGGTAATTTCTTTATATATATATATATATATATATATATATATATATCTATCTCTCTCTCTCTCTTTTATATATATATATACAGTATTTCACAAAAGTGAGACCTAAACTCTTTTGAGCATCTGTGGGGCATCCTCAAATGGGGCTGGTCTCTAACATCCGCCAGCTCTGTAATGTCGTCGTGGAGAAGTGGAAGAGGACTCCAGTGGCAACCTGTGAAGCTCTGGTGAACTCTGGACACTTTTGGTCCAATTTGGACATTTTCACGTAGGGGTGTACAGTGGTTTAGACATTAATGGCTGTGTGTTGAGTTATTTTGCGGAGACAGCAAATGTACACTGTTATACAAGCTGTACACTCACTACTCTACATTCTAGCAAACTGTCATTTCTTCAGTGTTGACACATGAAAAGATATAATAAAAGACAATAAAATATTTACAAAAATGTGAGGGGTGTACTCACTTTTGTGAGATACTGTATATATATATATATATATATATATATATATATATATATATATATACAGTATCTTTATACAGTACATACACCCTAGACAAAACGTGGCTATACCAGGATTGTGGCTGCAGTCATCCCGGTATCAACATTTTCAGCCAGCAACCGGCTTTTTGGGCTCTACAGTGGCCCAATCACTTTAACAGGGCTCAGAAAGGGACCAAACTCCCACCGCTGCTTGTCACTGTTCCCGGGCATTGCCTTTCCATCAGGGACTACAGGACTACAGCAAGTAGTAGGGTTGGCTGAGCACAGAGGAGGAGGTACATCCATTCCTCCTCCTCCTTTGTGACGAATGAAACCAGAGGATTCCATCACTGGTTTTGTTTCTTGTTTACCCGGCCGGTACCAGCCGGCGGGGCAGCTGATTAAACTGATCTGGATTTGATCAACTGCCCTGGAGGACAGTGGAGTGATGAGGAGTCTAATAGACACCACTTCTCTCAACAAAGTGTGCTTGTCACTGCCCAAGCTATCACAAGTGATCACAGGCTCACTTTAAGATTCCTAAGACTAGAGTGACAACAAAATAAAAGAAGTAGAAGCATGCTAAATACAAAACTAAGGCCAGGTACACACGGGCGGACTGTTCGCCCAACCTTGTTCGTCAAACAGTTTGACAAACAGTCCGTTCAAAATTAGCATGAACGGACTTGACCACACACGACGAACGAACAGTCCGCTGAAACCTTGCGCGATGACGTGAACGGCACGTACGACGGGACGAGAAATTCGGCGTCCGATACACTGCAATGCAACCTTCGCCGTGTAAATTCTTTCTGAGCATGCGCGAGACTTAGTTTGCCGAACAAGCCTACACACGAGCGGACTGTCCGCTCAAACCAAGTTTCAGCGGACAGTCTTACGGAAATTCCGAAAAACTTTGTTCGTCAGACTGTCCGCTGAAACTGTCCGCTGAAGCCCACACACGAGCGGACTGTCCGCTGAAACACTGTTCAGCGGACAAAGTTGGACGAACAGTCCGCCCGTGTGTACGTGGCCTTAGTAGTATACTAACAAATTACTGACATTAAGCACTGCAGTATTTGTTTTTTCCCCCCTTTTGGCAGAATCATACAGAACAATGAATTGCCAAGATAAAAGTTGTCAAAATTCCTTTGGCAAAATCCCCAGAATATTCATTTTTTTCTGCAATGAAATGTGTATACATTTTGAATGTTTTCTACCTTTTTTCTTTATCTGCTGTTTCTAAATTTACTACTGGGTTCATTCGTAACTGGATCCTCTGGATGGTACAAATCCATTTTCCCATAATAATGCCACTTAGGTGTTTTCATAATCAGGTTACTGTAGCTACAATGTGTTTCTTTTTTAAATGGGATAACTAATAAGTTAAAATGAATGGATAGCTATGCTTTTAAATAACCTTTGTCCTACCAGTGCAGAAAAGAATAGGAGCACTTCCCAGCCAAAGATAGGTGCTGCTACTTTCCCTGGTCACCTAGGGTAACAGGATCTAAGATATGTGAAAAAAGGTCTACTTGATATACACTATATTATCAAATATATTGGGACACCTGCCTTTACACGCACATGAACTTTAATGGCATCCCAGTCTTAGTCTGTAGGGTTCAATATTGATTTTCCCCCTCTTTGACGCTATGACAGCTTCAACTCTTCTGTCCACAAGGTTTAGGAGTGTGTCTATGGGAATGTTTGACCATTCTTCCAGAAGCACATTTATGAGGTCAGCCACTGATGTTGGATGAGAGGGTCTGTTTTGCAGTTATTGGGCTTGGCCCCTTAGTTCCAGTGAAGGGAACTCTATGGAAATGTTTGACCGTTCTTCCAGAAGCACATTTGTGAGGTCGGACACTGATGCAGAAGAGAAGCCTGGCTCGTAAACTCTGCTCTAATTCATCCCAAATGTGTTCTATCGGGTTGAGGTCAGGACTTTGCGTAGGCCAGTGAAGATCCTCCACCCCAAACTCCTTCATCCATATCTGTATGGACCTTGCTTTGTACACTGGTGCGCAGTCATGTTGGAACAGGAAGGGCCCATCCCCAAACTGTTCCCACAAAGTTGGGAGCAAGGAATTGTCCAAAATGTCTTGGTATACTGACACCTTAAGGGCTTCCTTCACTGGAACTAAGGTGCCAAGCCCAACCCCTGAAAAACAACCCCAAACCATAATCCCCCTCCACCAAAAGATTTGGACCATTGCACAAAGTAAGGTCCATTAAGACATTTATAATTGAAGGCACTTTGGACATTTATGCATGTTGGTTATATGCACTGGCACATAGGTTACTTTGATTATTTTATGTGAATCACATATAGGTAAAAAAATAGTTTGAAGTGTATCACACATTTATTATTTTGAATATTTATTTGGTATTTGTTTATTAGTTATGTCAGCAGCACAACACAGTAACTACATTTGATTACTTAGCTATGTGGGGAACACACTAAGGCAGTGATGGCGAACCTTGGCACCCCAGATGTTTTGGAACTACATTTCCCATGATGCTTAACTACACTGAAGAGCGCATGAGCATCATGGGAAATGTAGTTCCAAAACATCTGGGGTGCCAAGGTTCGCCATCACTGCACTAAGGTGACTACAGCAGCTGTGAAATGGTTAATTTACCACTTGGTGGATTCAGAGGCAGCACATAAGTGCTTTTTGTGTTTATTAGATTTGAACAATCAGTCCTAGTAAAGGGTTCTGCATTCTAAAGGCGATATACTTACTGTCTCTCTAACTGTCTAACTCTAGTCCTCCCCCCCCCCCCCCCCCGATGTAAAAGCGCAAGCTGTTTTAACATTTGAACCTCTACTGGTTATGTTGGCTTTTGTAATCTCTATGATGAGCTCTATTTAATGTATTGTTATATGTACTAACATGCATGATTAAACATTAAATAGACACAAAGGGGGCCATTCAATTAAGCATTCACAACACTTTTCTGGTTTTATGATCCCTTTAGACAGTCCTGTGCTGAATTCATGAAATTCTTGCACTATTGTTTTAACAAATTTATTAAGAAAGACCGCTATTTTGATGAGAAGGAAAGAGGGGGTAAATAACAGCTCTTGAATGATGGAGTAAAATGTGTCACAAAGCAGATGATTAATTAGGTCAGTTCAGTGTTCTCATCTGCTGTCAGTCTGGTAGCCCCTCTGCTTTATAGAGAGCTGGGAGAAGTCTCTGGAATATAGGTGGAGCACTATGCAGATGGCAGCATGAATATTTATACAGCCTTGGCCAATCCCAGGGAGCAAGGCTCTGAAGGCTGCTGGTAGTCTGTATATATTCTGTGGGACACTGAGCTCTGGGTCTTTTCCTAGAGAGAATCAGTCCAGCTTAAAGGGCTTGCTGCCCTCCAAGGCAACCCGGCTATATGCTTTTTTATGAGAGGCCTTGGGTGGGTGACTTGAGAGCTTGGATGCTGAAGCTACAGAAAGCTGACTGAGGGTCTGTCTGTTGAAGATCCAGTCTGGTATCACTGGAGGAAAGTGTCACTTGGAAGTTGTAAGGAGGCAGCCAGCTGTCCCTTGATGATTTGTGACAGACTGATGAGAGATCTTAGAGACTTTTTGGCTGCTTCCACCCCTCTTGTGCTAGAGAGTCAGCCGTGTGTTTGCTAAAGGGGACATCGGCTGGTGTCCCGAAGAGCTTAGCTTATCAATTTCTTTGTGAAGGGACTATAATTGTATTGCTCTAAAGTAAGAAGCTTGTGTGCTGTTAACTGCTTCTACTCCAAGCCAAGTCCACTGTTTGTTATATACAAGGACTTCTGTTTCAGCTCTACATTTAACAGTTTTCACTACAAAGCCAAGTCCATAGTTTGTTATATGCAAGTACTTCTGCTTCGGCTTAATAGAAAAGAGTTCACTCTCCTCTACCTATACATAGTTGTTGTTTTTGGAGTAACCCACTCAATTATCTCAACCCTATCCAAGTTCTCCAAAAATAAAAACAATAAAAAACAACACCTCTAGACTGGTTATTGAGGGAAAGTGTGGCTGAGATTGTGTGCATGGCTGCGGGGCTATCAACTGAGGAAGAACCTGGGCACATCTTCAGCTGCTCCTAATCGATACACTTGCAAATATTGGTTGAAGTAGATGGACTTGTGTCTTTTTTCAACCATACTAAATAGTTTGTTGCAAGCTGCATTATTTGTTGCAAGGACGAGAGACAGATTTCTAATGAGTGTCTATAACACTTTTGTGTGTATAGGAAAGTTTTAACATAGATTTTGATATCTTTGGGCTCATTTACAGTTGCCCTCTGATAGGTGGTGAGAAGGGAATATGCCACCTCCTTCCTCCGGTATTATTTTCCAAAAGCCTGCGCCCGCATACATTGAATGGGTCGTGTTTGGGTGGCAGTTCTTTTTGCCGAACGCAACAGGGGACATAATTCTTACTTTGCTGTCAATCAAAGCATAGTGGCTGCGGCAAGTATACAATCCCATCCAGCTGCTTTTTCAGCTTTGAATTGAAAAAATATAGTAGCGCAAGCTTCAAAGACACAGAAAATCCACAGGACTTTCATATACTGTACGTGTTTATCCACTCCTTAGCATTTCAATCCATGTTTCATTAGGATAGCCATAAGCATTAGCGCTACACAAACAAGGTTAATTAAATAAATTAAAGAGTTTGGTTTGAACTCAGTCAAGCGTAAGCTAAAAACCAAACAACACGAAAAATATGAAAACACGCTCTAAATAAACAGTTCACATAAAGTTATTTTGATGTCTTCTTACTTCAATAATAAGATCAAACATTAGAGGAAAGCGGGACATCCGCACAGGGAAATAAGTTGTGCTTTGAACTTTACTTTTGTATTCCGCACACTTTGAAAGTACATAAAACAATGTAGAGTGATGAAGCAAATACAGGCGAGCAGACAAGTAATTTCGCTGTTTACGGATGCAAACCTAAATGTGTCATGTCCAACAATAAGGATGGAAGGTGTAGTGCGCTGAATACCAATGGATCATCGGATCATTATGTGCAGTCAAACATGAAGATTTTGACAATAGGAGCTATAGTAAAGAAAAAAAGAAAAGTCAGCAGCTAGAAATACTCTAGCTGCTGAGTTTTAGAAAAGGGACACTCACCTGTCCGAGTAGCCAGTGCCATCCACACCTTGGTGGGTTCTTTGCTGGTCCCCAGGTCCCCAGCACCAGCATGTTTAGGGAAGCTGTGACTCCTTATGACTTCACAGCTGTCTTCCCGTTACTCATGCACGAGCCACATTGTGCTTTGTGGTCAGTCCTGCAGCCTCCCAGGGCCAGTGACGTGTCCAAGAATTTTGCAGGTAGGAAGAGGAAGATAGAGCATTTACCCTTAGATCACCTAGGGCAGTGATGGCGAACCTTGGCACCCCAGATGTTTTGGAACTACATTTCCCATGATGCTCATGCACTCTGCAGTGTAGCTGAGCATCATGGGAAATGTAGTTCCAAAACATCCGGGGTCCCAAGGTTCGCCATCACTGACCTAGGGGGTTGAATCTGAAGTGGGAGCAGGTACCTGCTAAAACCAGGTACCAGCTTCCCCCTCAAAAAAACCTTCAAAAGTGGAAGAGGAGGGGGGAAGGAGGTGTTAAAGCAGAACTTTCCATTTAGGGTGACGTTCCGCTTTAAGATACATATGTGAATGTGATGAACTTAGCTTAGATGTAACGCATAATCTGCAATAATTAATTTAATTCCAAATCTGTACAGAAATCACATTTCAACCGTGCATTCTGGATCTATTACCCTATTTATCCTTTCACACACATTTTTGTATGCACATGACATATCCCAGGGGGTACCAATTTTAACACAGCGCCCCAAGCAGGACAAATCTAGTAGTACATCATTGCAGGGGGGATTGATCTGCCTGAACCAGAAACAGATAGCCAGTTCCAATGAAATCAGAAAGGAGGATGGTGGCGCAGGACCCAGCGTCCAACAGCAGTTCAGTGGATCACAGTAAGACAAGGCTGGATTTGATGTGCATGTCTGTATGTTTGTTTAGGACAACCTACAAGGTAAGTGGGGCCATAAATAAAATGTACAGGCATGGGGATTTAAATTCCTCTTTAAGCTTAAGTGAGATTTCTGGGAAAAACAGTGAGCCAATCACACAACTGGGAAATGAGAAGATGAGTCTTCGTAAAGACAATAAATCAAAATATGTTCCTTCTAAAAGTATACTGGATGGGCACAGTTTACCTGCCGATTGGCTCTGAATTACATCCTGGCATTCAGCGTGTATATTCTGGCTGTCATGTTCCCTAATCCCAATGCCTTTTGATTTTGTTATATATTATTTAATATTTCGCACTTTGGAGCCGCAGTTGCAGGAAGAGAACAGTTAAAAAGCACAGCAGAAAACATTATTTTCAGCATGACTGCCAATGTCTCCTGGCTTTCTTAGCTGGATTCTGATAAGTGCGGTTGCAATGGCACAGAGAACAGTCAACTGCAAGACCAAACGTTTGCCAACAGAACATATTTCAGATGAAGATGAGAAATTTTACAGGAAGCTGGGATTTAAGATGAAATAAAGTTTCTGTCGTGACCAGAAATTCTGATCAATTCTGAGCAAGAGAATTTTTGACTTAGTGATCAGACTTGATGAGCTGCAAGAATGATTTACTGAAGTACTGAAGGAGTCACTTTTCTACTTGTCCAGTGGTCTTCTGCTCATTCTAACTTATTCAAGTCAGGGAATGTTAAGGGAAAATGTAGAGAAAAATTAAACTGAAGCTAAACTTCAGCAGTGAAATGCACAGTTAAAAAACATATAAGGGAACAAACATGCATTTATGATTGTGGTAAGCCAGTGTTGAGATTCAGGCACCCCAGCCAGACAGCAAAGTCAGACCTCTGATCTTGCTTCCCCCATTGCATTTATGCAGTAATGGTTGTTCATTGACCCACATCCTAACTGTCCAGGTACAAAAGTACACATTAGTAAATCCAATAATGAATAAATAAGACAGCAATGTTCGTGACTAGAAAACCTGTGCTGAGGGAAATATGGAAGCTGAAATTGCAGACCTCTCATTATAAAAAATGCTACTTACCTGGCTATCATGCTCATATAATGGCTTCAATACTTAATGAGCCATCAGTCCAGAATGACTTCAGACTCTGACTTTACTAGCTGCCTGCATCTTCTGGGTCAGTGGGTTGGTGGATGAGTTTCAGCACCACACCCCAATATTACTCAGAGGAAACAGCTGTTACAAAGCAGGGTTTTTAAGGTGCTTACAAATACACAAATCTTAAAATTATGTTTCAAAATTGAATTTTTACATTACTTTTCAAGTATGATTAAAGATATATATATATATATATATATATATATATATATATATATATATATATATGATATAATAAAGATTTCATTATAACATTATTGATAAATTCTTCTTTAATCTTCTGAGGAAGGTTTTGCAAAATGCCACAAGAAGAATATTGTCACCTATATATAATATAGATGAAAACTGCGTGGAGGGGGTGGGGGGCTGGGGGAAATGGGTGAAAGCTGTACCATGAATCATTCTTTGTTCAGCGTATTCTTTATGCATTCAATTAATATAATTTCCCTGATAGCAAGCAATAGTGCTGCAAGTTTGAAAATGACTTGCTAAGCTATTGCTAGACTTGCCAGGCTTCACAGGTTAGTTGCACAATTACAGCAAGTCTGCATTGCATATCTCCAGATCAACTTTCTTTGCAAACATTCTGCAAGTCTGTTAGTTATGTTGTGAAATAGTCATCCCACCACAGGGGTCACTGTGGCTGAATTTTCATCCTGTAGGCTTGCTGCAGACACACCACCATTGGTGACTGCTCCATTAGGGACGCAGGAGTACCACCCCCCTAATACATGAGCCCGGCTCCTAATCTACATGCAGGGCGACGAGCGCATGGATTTTTTTTTTTTAAAACACATGATTAGAACTTGAGGCTCTAATTGGCTTCAAAAAAGGGTGAGCCCACCTAGTTGTATGACAACAGCAAATTAATATTCGTTATTGTCTTCCTGCTTCCCCCTTTCTGGTCAATCAGTAAGCAGGTCTTAAGACACGATAGGAAAGGCAACCATATTGGCCGCTGAGGAAGAAGCCCCCGGGGAGAAGGAGACGCAGGGGAAAACTGAAGCTGCCCGCGACCTAGATGGGCTAAGTGTGGGTCTGGTGGGCTGGTGGGCGGACGGGCGAGCGATGGGGGGGTGGTGTTTGGTTTACAGAGCGACAGGGGGTGTTGGGTCTGACTGATGGACTGACTGCACGGGGTGGTGGATAGTTTTTTGCCACTCCTCCCCA
Organism: Lithobates pipiens; assembly: GCF_037356315.1. NCBI lineage: Eukaryota > Metazoa > Chordata > Amphibia > Anura > Ranidae > Lithobates > Lithobates pipiens. The sequence goes on along the minus strand of NW_027507748.1, from coordinate 98,265,890 downwards.
AAAAATGGTGCACCAGCCACCACTGCTCACCACTGCAACTTTGCTCTTGCTAGAGACTTGCCATGCCAATTTGCTACAGATTGGAAAACTTGTGCTTTAAGCGCTCTGCAAGTGTACTTGCCAGTGAAAATGTGCAGAAATTTTACAAGACTTACAATTCAACACTGCCACAAATTTGTGGCAAGTTATCCTTGCTAGCTGGGTTATTTTATTACTGGTATCTGTCTATATGGCACCAACAATTTTCACAGAGCTTATTGTACATCCATATCAGTCCCTGCCCAAAAGGAGCTCACAACCTAAAGGTTCCAATCTCACATGCATACATAGTAATACAGTAATTATCGCTATCAACAATCTGCCATATTACATCATCAAGGTACATAGATGCTCTGGCTATGCAGAAAGTTGACACAAGCCTGTAACAGGATGGCATTATTTTGGTTCCATAAACCACTTGCCAACCGCCTTCTGCATATTTACTGTGGCAAGGTGGCTCAACTGCGGAAATTGACGTACCTGTACGTCGGTCCGTGCATGTGGTGTCGTGGCCGCACAAGTGCGCCGCATGCTGCGGGAGCACTCTCGCGGACTCAATGTCTGCGGCGGCCCGTGATCACAGTACTGGGAAGCAGAACGGGGATCTGCCTATGTAAACAAGGCGGATCCCTGTTCTGACGAGGCAACTCATAGGTCTGCTGTTCCTAGTGATCAGAAACAGTGATCTCTGTGTTTCCCCAGCAAGCCCATTCCCCACACAGTTAGAACACACCCAGGAAACACAGTTAACCCCTTGATTGCCCCCTATTCTTACTAAAAATATGTAGCAGAATACATTTTGACCTAAACTGGCGAATACATTTGTTTTTTTTATAATTTTTTTGGGCTATGTATTATAGCAGAAAGTAAAAAATATATCTATTTTTAAAAAAGTTGTCAGTCTTTTTTGTTTATAGTGAAAAAAATAAAACCGCAGAGTTGACCAAAAGAGCTCTATTTGTGGGGAAAAAAAGGATATCAAATCTTGTATGGGTACAGCATAGCACGAACGTGCAATTTAAAGAGACGCAATGCCATATCGCAAAAAATGGCCTGGTCATTAAGGGGGTAAATCCTTCTGGGGCTGAAGTGGTTAAAGAAAGCGATGATGTAACGGCTGATGAATGAAAACAGACCCTGGTGCTGGACATCTTCTAGCCCAGAAGCTGCTTTTCACTTTTTTTTCTTGAAATCGGAAATCCCCTTTAAATATGTTTCAACATCAAAGTGACGCAGCTCCTATTTTGGTAGTTCAGTCTGGGACTTTGAATTTATTTTCTTATATCTATCCATGTGGTGTCCACATTTTCCACAGTTTACTAGACTTCAGGGTATATATTTACTGATCCACTGCATAGATTTGTGCCTTAAGCCACAGTAGACTTATGCTTTATTATTCATTTTACATATATATCACTCATCTATTCTAGAGAGATAATAAAAACCTGGCTGCATTTTTCCTGTTATATATTTCCTGTAGGGTATATGAAATTTTACTCTGAACACATTGCACTAAAAATATGATGCTTGACGGGATAATTGGGATCAGGGACTACCTTAGTAACCATCCCTTCAATGAGACTTTGTATAATTACACCTTCTATCAGATGGTTCTATCTGTCTATATTTTAGATTGTAAGCTCTAAGAAGCAGGGCTTTCTGATCCCTCTTGTATTGAATTCTATCGTAACTCTACTGTCTCTCTTTAGTAAAGTGCTGTGCAAACTGTTGGTGCTTCTCTATAATGATATAATAATATGTGATCAGCTCTATTATCTCCTAGCACATATTATTCTGATTTTGTTTAACTTCTACTTAGCCTTTTTGTCCTCCATATGGAACACAACTGATGTCTGATTAAATGCAAACAAAACATTATTAAAAAAAAGTGTTATAAAGGAATAAACTTGCACGCTACTATGTGTAATTTTGATTTAAAAAAATGTAAACTATAAACCTATGGGGAATATAGTCAAAATGAACTTAGAAAAGGAAAAAATAAAAGTCTAGTGACTGTGAATTAGCTGCAACCACTTGGATGAGCCAAACATATCACCTATCAGGTGCTAGGCAGTTTTCTCTGGCCATGACAGATGTTTTTTCTTATTGACCAATTAATTATATTGGACACAGATGAACTGATGAGTCACCTGTTACTAAGGCTTACCCATTGGTTGTAGGGGTATAAATAACCAGCACTTGTCACTTGGTTCCTATCCCTGAGGAAATCACATGACCAGTGACGCAACGCATTGTGATGTCATTGTCGTTGGTGTTTTATGGAAGTGTGGTGAGGAGGCAAATGTGTGACACTACTCCCATTGTTCACCACTGCGATTTTTATTCTTACTTGATGTAAGCAGCTTTTTTTACTTAATAAATTTACTTTTTATTTGGCAATCTTGCACTACCCAAGTTGATCAATCAACTTGGTACATTCTGTTCTTTATAAAAACCTAAAAAATACAGCGCTGTTCCTATGTAAACTTAATGTGAAGTAATGAAACAAAAAAAACAAAAAAAAAAAAAAAATTGTGAATTATAAACGCAGCAGCAGCTTTAACCGTGAGATACCCACAATTCAAATAATTATTCCCAAATAAGCTGCGCTATACTGATCCGATAAATGCTATGTGAAGCAAATGAGTGAATAAATAAAGCATGAAATCAAAAAATATTAACAAAGTGCAGACAGGGAAATGCATATACTAATGTTCAAATATTAGTCCATCATCCCATCAACAAAAAACGTTTGCTTGTAATCTCCAACGTGTTTTAAACACACCACACCGATATAGGAAAAGTGTCATCAGAGTTTGCAGGAAAAAAGAGGACTTCCACCACCAACACTACTGCCGCTTACCAGCTACACTGATCCCATCTCAGAGACCAGATATCGCCAAATCAAAAACGCTTCCTCTGAGTCAGGACTGCATGGAGGGTGTATCCTCTTTAAGCGCTTGGTTCAAATGGTTAGAAGAATCCTACGGCCACACCGCTTATTCCAATGGTTAGAAAAATCCTACGGACACACCGCTCATTGCCCAGCACATATAATAACGAAAGGAATCGCCATAGTGTGATATAGTCACGAAATTTAATATAATAAAAAAGATTGCACTTACATCAAGTAGAAAAAACTTTGCTTTGTAAAACAAACAAATTCGCCGGCCGGCTTAGTAACGCTGCCCGTCGCTTCCGGGTCCAGCGTAGATCGCGGTGACGTCAGTACGTCGCTCCTCCCTACGCCGTTTCGTTATAGGTAACGTCTTCCAGGGGCACAGGCGGCGTACTGACTCACCGCATTAAATAGCACTGTGTACAATTAACTCCGCCCCGCTCTGAGCTTCCATTGACCATGTCAGTTAAGGGCAAGATTCCCTATAATGTGGGCGGAAATGAGATCACTTCCGCCACATGTGATCAGCTGTAATGAGATCACTTCCGCCCCATGTGATCAGCTGTAATGAGATCACTTCCGCCACATGTGATCAGCTGTAATGAGATCACTTCCGCCACATGTGATCAGCTATATTGTAAACAACATCGGCCATATTAAATCTAAAAGTAACCATATTAGATCTGGGCAAAAATTACTTTATATCAAACCGAACGCCAGGATATGCATTGACCTTGCGGCCAGCACATTCAAATCAATAGGCATATCGGAGCAAGGGAAAATAATTAATTAATTTGAGACAAAAAAGACAATATATAAATTATCTAAAAAATAAAATGAAAATTATTTTAAAAGACAAAAATATATATCTAAAAAATATAAAAAAAAATTTTTTTTATAAAATAAGGGAAAAAAAGGTTTAATTCCCTTACATTATTATTTCTACCTATAGGATTACCAGCCACTATTCTACACATTTCTGAGGGGAACCTATAAAAAATATAGAAAATATATAAGGACCCCATTTAATTCAAATGGATCATATATGGTATGTCAGAAACCTTTCTTTTAAGATTGTTTATTGGTGGGCTATTTATGTAAATTGCCACCCCACAAATAATAATAACAAACGTTAATCTGCCATCATAATAGTGGGGCTCTCTAAAGACACCTCAAGAGAAAATTCATTTTATTAGAAAAAAATAGTAAAAATAAATGGAGAGCAAAATTCATGTTACTTGGTCATAGAGAAACTCACAGTGGGTTCACAGCTTATCTTATCACCTGCCATCTAACTATTATCAATAAAAGCGTTAACATCCACTTCCACATTAAGGCCATAAGGAGTATAACAACGTACCCTATGTATCCAAGTCATTTCTAACTTGGATAATTCTCTTACCAGAGAGCTTCCCCTCCAATGAGCACTGTATTTATCTATTCCCAAGAACAACGTGTTAGCTGGGTTGCGATTATGATGAATAGCATAATGTTTTGACACTGAGTGAAATCTGAACCCGTTTCTTATATTGGTTAGATGTTCACCCAAACGCACCTGCATGGTGCGTTTGGTCCTACCTATATATTGGAACCCACAGGGACATTGTAAGAGATACACCACCCCCGTGGAGCTACATGTAATGAACGGTTCGATTATGTGTTCCCTAGATGTACTTGTAGAAATGAAAGATTCAGTTTTCCTCTGTTTATTTTTGTTTAGTGCGCAAATTTGGCATTTGCGACACTGATGATATCCTGACATGTTCTGGAAAAAAGATATCTTTTTAGTGGGCGGATCTACAGCATTCGGAGCAATTCTATCTCGGAGCGAGGGTGCTCCCCTAAACACCACCTGAGGTTTAGCCGGTAAAAAAGTTTTAATGATCCTATCATTCCCCAACAGATGCCAATGTTTGCAAAGCAATTTTTTAATGAGGTAATGTTGAGTTGAAAATGTGGTAATGAAAGGTATAACCGGTCTCTCCCTCTTTTTCTTATTGTTGTTTGGGCCTACAGTTAGCAAGATAGAACGATCGATCTCTCCTATTTGGTGCATTATCTGATTCAACGACTCAACCTCATAGCCCTTCTCTATTAATCTGTTTTTAATTATATCTGCCTGCAGCTTATAATCAACGAGGTCAGTACAGTTTCGTCTCATTCTCAAAAATTGACTCTTTGGGACCGAGTCCAACCATACCTCATGATGGCAACTCCCTTTGGGTATAAACGCATTCCTATCAGTCTTCTTGAAAAAAGAGACTGTCTTAAGTGTATCACCACTCTTCCAAATAGTTAAATCCAAAAAGTTAATTCTCTCTTGATTAGCCTCATATGTGAACTTAATACCTCTCTCATTATTGTTTAAGTTAATAAAAAATTCTTCCAATTCCAAAACTGTCCCATCCCATAGGAGGAGGACGTCATCTATATATCTAGCCCAAAAGGACAGATGAGGACTCTTGTCCTTATAGACGACGTCCTCCTCCCACTTGGCCAAAAACAAATTGGCGAGGCTGGGGGCATATTTTGCCCCCATAGCTACACCGCGAATTTGTCGGTAGTATTCTTGTTCAAACCAAAAATAATTATGATTGGCCGCGTAATCCAAAAGATCCATAATGAATGTTCGTTGCACCTTAGATGTAGTGGAGAAACCCTCCAAAAAATATTTTACCGCAGAGATTCCCATGGCATGCGGAATTATAGTGTACAAGGAAGACACGTCTGCTGTTACTAGGAAGGTGGAGACACCCACTTTTAATTCTGACAGTAAATTAATTACATGTCTGGTGTCCTTGATGTATGATGGCATACATTGAACCAAGGGTTGAAGAAAGAAGTCTATGTACTTGCCCACCCGGGCCGTGACGGAGTCAATACCACTCACGATCGGACGGCCCGGGGGGCAAGTAAGACTCTTGTGGATCTTGGGAAGATAATACAAAACTGGGGTTCGTGGTGCTTTAGGGATCAAAAAGATTTTTTCTTTTTCATTTAATATACTCAAACGAGAACCCTTATCCACCAATAATTGCAAAGTTTTTTTATATTGAATGACCGGATTACCCGGGAGGATCATATAGGTGTCTTTATCATCCACTATCCTATGCATCTCTGCCAGGTAATCTTTGCGGTCCAAAACCACTATTCCCCCCCCCTTATCCGCTGGGCGTATTACCAGATTTTTGTTCTGGCATAATGAGTCTAAACCCTCTTCTAAGTTTTTTTCCATTTTGATGTTTTTAATTTTAATGGAATCCAAATCACGTAGGAGAACATCCCTAAAGACCCTAACCGATGGGGCCAATACACCAGGGGGATTAAAAGTGGATGCATTAGAGAGACCTGTATGTATGTATTCCTGTTGCGTACTTTCATATTGAGTAGTTGGAGTAAGCGTAAAGTGTCTCTTTATATTGATAGTACGGACGTACTTATGTATGTCCATGTACGTTTGAAACCTATTTAATTTCTTAGGAGGTGCATATTTTAAGCCTTTATTGAGAAGGGCTGTTTCAGCCATAGTGAGAGTTTGAGAGCTTAGGTTAAAAATACCGTCCCCATTTATTTCTTTGATTTTTTTTGATTGTGCTCTCCTCCCCCCTCTGGTTCCTCTTTGTTTTCTATTGCCCTTTTTACACCTTGATTTGCCTTGGGAAAACCCCAATTCTGCTGAGTTTGACTATTTGCTCCCGACCTAGGGGGATCCACTCTTGAGTCGCCATAATCCCTTCCTTTTTGAGTGTAATTTTGTGTACTTTGATTATTCGGACCTTCCCTATCATGTAAGGGGAAGAAACGATTCCGGGTCTCCACCCCATACTCAAAATCCTCCCCTCTCCAATTGTCATGGTAAGGTCGTTGGCCACCATAATGATTAGGTGGTGCACCATAATTGAAAGGTCTCTCATTAGATATGAAATGGTTATATGGTCTTTCTATTCTTCCTATGTTTCCATAAGGATCTCTACCATAATGAGATTGTTCTGGGTTAAAGGGCTGACGATATTCCCTATCATAATATCCTGTCTGCCTATATGGGGGTGGATAATTCCCTCCAGGATTACGATATTGTTGTCCCATTCTCCCAGTGTTAGAATTTTTTTGGGGAGATGAATACGACACCCTTCTCTCTTTCTTATTAAGTTTACTAACAGATTTCTTTGGAGTTTTCTGACCTTGACCTGCTACGGGCATATGTTGTATTTGAGAGGGCTCCTGTTCAGAGGTGCCTCCTCCCTGGGTCCCTACTTCCATTTGTGAGTCTGAACATAATATTTGTTCCTCTCTCAATTTCTTTTGCCATGCAAACACACTATTAGACTGGTAATCCTCAAAATCCCTATTGAACTTTTTCCTTTTTTTATCTTTTGTTCTCTTTCTTCTTTATCTAACGTTTTGAGCAAAGCTGTGCTCCTATTCTTATTCTGTTCTTTGTTTCCTTTGAGTGCCATTTATACAAGAAGAGACATTTCATAGAGCAAGCTGTTTTCTCTACATATGGAGCTTCCTAAGATGTTTTGATACCAAGATCTGGACGTAGTTTTTCGTATTCACTTGGGACCTGGATGTCTCTACAGATCCATCAGCAGAATTTTGTTATCTGACTATCTGATGAGCCTTGTTTGACCTTTTGGCTCATTTTTGGAGGTGAGCGGCCAACTCATAAATATAACAGTCGATGTTTATGATTGATGTGTTGTCTGTTTTTTTCTTCTATCAAATTACTCCTATGAGATTCTTATCTCTATATGAACTGACTCCTACCATTGGGCTTTAGTTGAACTTTTATTCACATTTATTTATTTGTATGTTTTTGGATGTTAATTTTTTTAAGTATATTATTTCATGTCATGTTATTGAATAAACGCACCACTCTTATTTCTTCCTCTTACATTATCAATAAAGTGATACCAAAGTCTTGTTTTTCTTTTTGTTAAAAATAACACACACGTTATACTTACCTGTTCTGTATAGTTGTTTTCCAGCCCAGATCCTCCTCTTCTCAGTTCCCTCTTTGACTCTCCTGGCCCCTCCCTCCTGTTGAGTGCCCCCCACAGCAAGCAACTTGCTGTGGGGGCACCCGAGCCGAGCCACAGCTCCGTGGGTCCATTCAGATATGGAGCAGTGACCCGGCCCCTCCCCTCCCCTCTCTCTCTCCTCATAGGCTCACTGACTTTGATTGACAGCAGCAGGGGCCAATGTCGCTTTGCTGCTGTCTCAGCCAATAAGGAGGGAACGTTCCTGGACATCCAAGACTCTTGTGCAACGTTGCTGGATTGAGATGGGCTCAGGTAAGTATTAGGGGGGCTGCTGCACACAGAATGCATAGAATGCCTTTATAACTACTTTAAATATAGTTTTGTTTTGCTCACACAGACCTAAAATTTATTTTAATGTTTACAAATGTAGCGGAAATATCATATTATTAGCATGCAAGATTGCAAGGGAACATTAGCTTGTTAAAATGATAGACTATGCACTAACTTTTAAAATGTTCAAATGTATACATTTTTATTGAGGGATATAACATGATAGCTGCACCTGGAAGCTTCTTTTCCCTTTTATCATTTTTAAATGCTTCCAAGACATTTTATTGCTGTCTAGAAATCAAAGTCAGCCCTGGATGTTCTGCAGAGAAAACAGTGATGCATAGATTAGACAATGCTATTTTAGAAAGTTTGGCGTGCTGTCAGCAGTGAGGTGTGCCAGGAGAAGCAGACACATCGATGACAGATATATTAAGTACCTGTGATACAAAGCACTCACGGTGGAAGGATGGACAGAATTACTCCGGCTGTGTTCGGATACATTTAATGAGTGAAAATAAAACACAAAACAGTGTCATCCTTTAAAAACATACACAGTTAACCCTCTACGTCTAACTGACCTGTGAGAGTAGAATAGAATACAAAAGAATAAGAGAGGTGAGAAGACGACAGAAAAAAATAAATATGGAGAAGAAAATCATAGACTAAGGAAAGACGAAAGAGAAAAGAGGAAGACACTGTATAAATTCTCTATAAAAGATAACAGATAGTAGATTGACAAAAAGAGAAAAGACAAAGAAGAGAAAAGATGAAGAATATAAAATATGACAGAAAAGTGGAGAGAGATAGATAATAAATGAAGAAATGAATAAATTAAGAAATAAATAGATAGATAGATAGATAGATAGATAGATAGATAGATAGATAGATAGATAGATAGTTGAGAGGAGAAGAGAGGCAAATAGTAGACTAAGGAAAGAGAAAAGATGAAGGTACTGTATAAAAGATAATAGATAGATGATTATAGAAAAAATAACAATATGAAATATGATAAAAAGGTGGAGAGATAGAGAGACAGATAGATAGATAGATAGATAGATAGATAGATAGATAGATAGATACGATACGATAGAAAGAGAGGATAGGAGAGGAGAAGAGAGGAAAATAGTTGACTAAGGAAATAAGAAAGAGAAAAGAGGAAGAAGATACGGTATAAAAGAAAATAGATAACCAACTATAGAAAAAAGAGGAAAAATTAAGGATATAAAATATGATAGAAAAGTGAAGAAATAAATAGATAGATAGATAGATAGATAGATAGATTGAATAAGATAAGAGGAGAGGAGATATATTCACAATGTAGAGTAAATGTAAAGGTTAGAATTTATTACCTGTGAATGTAAAAGGTTTAAAGAGAACACAAAGCTATTGCAATGTAAGGAATGTAATTATGTGACACTTGATAGGATACTGTGATGATATTCACAACAGTGAATCTAGATTCACTAATCTAGATTTGCATGTACCCAGATTTCCTCCCACACTCCAAAGAAATGCTAGTAGGTTACTTGGCGCCTGTCTAAATTGGCCCTAGTATATGTGTGAATGTGAGTTAGGGACTTTAGATTGCAAGCTCCCTGAGGGCAGGGGCCGATGTGAATGTGCAATACTGTATATATGTAAAGTGCTGCGTAAATTGACAGCGCTATATAAGTACCTGTAATAAATAAATAAAAATAAAATACGTGGATGGAATTGCACTATCAATGATTTTATGCTTTAACCACTTCATCTCTGGAAGATTTACCCCCCCCCCCCTTCATGACCAGGCCATTTTTGTTGCAATATGGCACAGCAGTCATGCACACAAGGCCCAAATAAAATGAACCCAAATAAAATGTATGTCCTATTTTCACCACAAGTTGAGATTTAATTTGGTGGTATTTGATCACCTCCACTTCTGTTTTTTTTTTTTGGTGAAGAAATCACAATTTGTGTCTATTGATTGGCTTTCTCAAAAGGTAGAGCATCTATTTTTTTTTTACTAGTAATGGTGGTGATCAGTGAATTATAGCCAGACTGTGATATTGCGGCAGACAAATCAGACACTAACTGACACTTTTGACACTTTTTTGGGGAACCAGTGCAACTAATACAGTGATCAGTGCTACAAATATGCACTGTGACTGTACTAATGACACTGGCTGGGAAGGGGTTAACATCAGGGGCGATCAAAGGGTTAACTGTGTGCCTAGCCAGTGTTTTTGTACAGTGTGGTACAGTGTGGTAGGTGCTTTTACTAGGGGAAGACAGGGATCCTTGCCCATGCTTTGCGGGAACACAGGATCCATGTTCTCTACTGACAGAATGGCAATCTGTCTTGTTTACATAGGCCGTTCTGTCTCTCTGCAGGATGATTGGCAGATGCCAGCGGACATTGAGTCCTCAGTACCCACTGATTGGCTCAGCTGTGTATAATCACAGCGGTGGCAAGGTGATGGCGGAGCGCATTCACGCCCACTACCCCGGAAGTGCAGGATCATGTATATATACATGAGCCTGCACACAGCGGCCGCCCTGTAGCAGTATATCTGCTATAGGGTGGTGGGCAAGTAGTTAAACTAGTGGTCTCCAAAATGTGGCCCATGGCTTGGATGTGGCCCTTTTTTTGCCTTTATCTGACCCTTGAGGCACTTTTCCTGCCACGGACACAAGGTGATCTTCTCCCACTAACACCAGTGGGGCCCTATTCCTCCCGCTGATACCAAAAATGGGACACAAATCCTCCCGCTGACACCAACAATGGGACACAAATCCTCCCGCTGACACCAACAATGGGACACAAATCCTCCTGCTGACACAAACAATGGGCCACTAGTCCTCCCATTGATACCAATGATGGGGCATTGGTTACTCCCAGGATATTTTCTACAAAGTTTGGCCCCCTCAAAGTCTGAAGGACAGTAAACTGGCCCTCTGTTTGGAGACCCCTGAAAGACTTGCTATTTTAAAGGCAGCATACCCAGACAGACATCTGATGTGTGAGTGGGAAGAATCTAAAAAAAAGATCTGTCAGACACAGCTCACAATATCTAAATGTACGGGAGTACGCATTTGTTGGTGTCACACTCTCCTTAAGAGCTCTTTAAGTGGTGGTGTCAACAATCTGCTGCGGGGACAACTTGCAGAGTTTGGAAAAATAACACGGGTTAAAAGTCCAACTTAAAAGACGGTGGCCATGGCTTAAAGAGCCTGGCACATATCTGAGAATTTTAGGTCACTTGCCAAGTATGCAGGTCAGACTACAGAAAGCCAGTCGCAGCTGGATTAAGCCCTCTGGTAATGAGTGGATTTAGATATGGTGGTGTGAAATTGCAGCATATTTTTTTACAGAGAGAACAAAGATGTGACAGCTCTCCTCTGGATCTCTCCAGTTGTTATGTGGATATTTTCTGCCTTTAGAATCAGCACATAAATTTCAGAGGAAAAACACGTAAGCGTGAATGGGTATCAACTAGTCATTAGACGGGATAACATCAGACATCCCACCAAGTGTTTAGCACTCAAATGGTCTTAAACTAGCAAAGAAAACTTGGCCCTGTGAATTAGGTGGGTTTCCCATTTCTGGATCAAGCAGCAAGAAAAATCAATCGGTACAGTTGTAATGCAATCCAGGAAACATTGCAAAAGGGATAGAACAGTCAACTTGGTTTACCTTTCTTTTAAAGGAACACGTCACTTAAAAAAATAAAAATAAATAATAATAAAAAGCTGATAACATGTATAAGTTGGCACTTGCAGCAGCTTTCAGTATTTCCTTATTGCCAGGCAAAGCTCACTTCTGGGTTGCAGGAAAGAAATTTGCACAAATTCCTGCTGAACCGGCTGAGATTCAAGCCAACTATGGTTTTTAGAGTGGCTTCTTTATCTATGGAGAAGCAATGCAGACACTACTAGGCAGGCCATACATGGTGTCATTTTTTTTCCTGCAATCACAATTCCCCCCATCAACACAGGCAGTGCTGACAGGGAAATCAGCAATTGGGGATTATTTACTAAATGCAACTTCACTTTGCACTACAAGTGCACTGAAAGTGCACTTGGAAGTAAAGTCGCTGTAGATCCGAAAGGGTCATGCATGGAAAATAAAAAACAGCATTTTAGCTTGCGCATGATTGGATGATAAAATCAGCAGAGCGTCCCCTCATTTGCACTTGTAGTGCAAAGTGGATTTGCCTTTAGTAAATCAACCCCATTGTCTTCTATTAGCAGGTGGGACTGGGGTGAGTGGGGGAAGCCCTCCCCACTGGGAGAAGACAGTGATTATCGCTAGTGGCTGTATCAGTAATCACAAGCAAATCTCTCAGGCTGGTTGTACCCAAACTGATCGATTAATCAACTTGGTCCATTCAGCCTGCCAATTAATGGTTCGAATCTCGGCCAGTACTTGCTGAACCGGCCGAGATCCAAACTGTATACGGTCAGCATTAGACAGCAGCACTAGCATCATCTGCAGAGGGTAGTGTTAGATGGACTAGTACATTTACTGTACATAAGTGGCTAATAAATGAAAACCACACTTCAGCTAAAACGTGTTAAGAAATTACAGAAACATTTTTTAATGTATGTTTTGGGTAAAGGTTTTATATAAATGAATAAAAGCTGACTATTGTACACATCCCTGTCAGTGATGAATGGTTTGTCTCAACCCTCTAACTCCTACTTTTAGAAACAGCTTGGTCTTTTATTGTAAGCTGAAAAATAACAGCAGGATCAGCAGGCAAAACAACTGAGTTACAGAGGGACCGCAGAAAAACAAAGACGGCTTTGTTAATGCGAGTGACAGATTGCATCATACATGTCATTTTTTTGATTTTACCTTTAATACCACTTTAAAAAAAACTCTGTCTCTACCAAAATATTTTTACATCACTTTTATGGACATATAAGGCTTTTTTTTGGCACACTGCTTTAATAGATACAATGATAGCGCAGTCTAGGAACCAGGAGCGTGCACAGCTGAGCGCTTTTAATTCCACAATAGAACATAAATGAACATGCTCTCCAACCATGCTGAGAAATGGTAATCTACAAATTGTGGGTTTATAGCTGTTAAGCAGGGAAATTCACTACAGATTTCAAAGAACAAACATTCATCCTAGAGTTGCTTCTGCTCACCCAACAAATACAATTTAAAATACTAACAACAACCCACAACTCTGCCCACAGCTACATCACAAACCTTGCTTTAAAATACCAACTGTTTTATTTACTCTTCCTAAGCCCTTGTACACACGGTCGGAAATTTCGACAACAAAATCCGTCTGATTTTTTCACATGGATTTTGTCTGAAACTGGTATTGCATACGCACGGTCGGACAAAGTTGTTGGAAAATCCGATCGTTCGGAACGTGATGCCGTTCGTTCGTTCCGACGGGACCATGTTCAGCCTAGTAGGCAATAGCTTTGCTCTTGTACTTTGATCTGAGCATGCGTGGCACTTTGTCCCATCAGAATTCTCTACAAACCATCAGACAAAGTCCGATCGGATCATGTTGTCGGAAAATTTTATATCCAGCTCTCAAACTTTGTTGGTCGGACATTCCGATGGAAAAAGTCAGATGGAGCCCACGCACGGTCGGATTATCCGACAACACGGTCCGATCTGACATTTTCCGTTGGAATGTCCGACCGTGTGCACAAGGGCTAAGACCTCCCGCACTCTGGCTTCCTTGTCAACACCTCCAATGCTCACCTCCAGGATTTCTCCAAAGCCTCTTCCATTCTCTGGAGCTCCTTACCTCAGTCTGTCCGACTATCTCCTACTCTGTCCAAATTTAGGTTATCCCTGAAATCCCATTTCTTAGAGGGATCATCAGTATGGGGAAGGAGGTCCTGATTTCCCTACAGTATATAGATCTTTGGTTAGACCTCATTTAAAATACCGTGTCCAGTTCTGGAAACCTCACTTACAAAAAAAGATATTGATACAGTAGAATAAATCCAGAGATGGCTAACAAAAATTATGAAAGGTTTGGGGGATAAAACATATCAAGAACAACTTCAGGAACTTAATACAGTGCATCCGGAAAGCATTCAAGGAGCTTCACTTTTTCCACATTTTGTTCATTATTTTCCTCAAAATTCTACAAAAAATACCCCATAATGGCAAGATCAAAGAAGTTTGAAATCTTTGCAAATTTATAAAAACAAAACAAAAAAAAAACATATTCACATCCTTTCCCATAACACTCAACATTGAGCTCAGGTGCATCCTGTTTCCACGGATCATCCTTGAGAGGTTTTTACAACTTTATTGGAGTCCACTTGTGGTAAATTCAGTTGATTGGACATGATTTGGAAAGTCACACACCTGTCTATATATGATCCCACAGTTAACAGTGCACGTCAGAGCACAAACCAAGCCATGAAGCCCAAGGAATTGTCTGTAGATCCCCGAGACAGGATTGTATCGAGGCACAGATCTGGGGAAGGGTACAGAAAAATTTCTGCAGCATTGAAGGTCCCAATAAGCACAGCGGCCCCCATCAACAATGCATGGAAGAAGTCTGGAACCCCCAGGACTCTACCTAAAATGGGCTGCCCGGCCAGAATGAGTGATCGGGGTAGAAGGGCCTTAGTCAGGGAGGTGACAAAGAACCCCATGGTCACTCTGACAGAGCCCCAGCGTTTCTCTGTGGAGAGAGGATTACCTTCCAGAAGAACCACCATCTCTGCAGCACTCCACCAATCAGGCGTGTATGGTAGAGTGGCCAGATGGAAGCCACTCATCAGTAAAAGGCCCATGAGAGCCCACCTGAGGTTTCCCAAAAGGCACCTGAAGGACTCTCAGACCATGAGAACCAAAATTCTCTGGTCTGCATAAACAAGGATTGAACCTTTTGGCCTGAATAGTAAGTGCCATTTCTGGAGGAAACAAGGAAATGCTCATCACCTGACCAATACCATCTCTACAGTGAAGCATGGTGGTGGCAGCATCAAGCTGTGGGGATGTTTCAGTGGCAGGAACTGGGATACTAGTCAGGATTGAGGGAAAGATGAATGCAGCAATGTACAGAGACATCCTTGATAAATACCTACTCTGGAGCGCTCTGGACTTAAGAGTGTGGCAAAGGTTCATCTTCCAACAGGACAACTACTCTAAGCACACAGTCAAGATAACAAAGGAGTGGCTATGGAGCAACTCTGTGAATGTCCTTGAGTGGCCCAGCCAGAGTCCAGACTTTAACCCAAATAAACATATGTGGAGAGATCTGAAAATGGCTGTGCACCAACGCTCCTTACCCAACCTAATGGAGCTTGAGAGGCCCTGCAAAGAAGAATGGGAGAAACTGCACAAAAATAGGTGTGCCAAGCTTGTAGCATCATATTAAAAAACACTTGAGGCTGTAATTGTTGCCAAAGGTGCTTCAACAAAGTACTGAACAAAGGCTGTGAATACTTACTGTATATACTTGTAATTTTCTTTCGTTTTTTTATTTTTAATAAATTTGCAAAGATTTCAAACAAGCTTCTTTCACGCTGTCATTATAGGGAATTATTTGTAGAATTTTGAAGAATATAATTAATTTAATCAATTTTGGAATAAGGCTATAAACAAAATGTGTAAAAAGTTAAGCGCAGTGAATCCTTTCTGGATGCACTTTATGTACAGTCTGGAGGAAATGGGTGATATGATTTAAACCTTTAAATACTTCCAGGGGGTGAATAAGGTTCAATGGGGTAGTATTTTCAATATGAAACCAAGATCAAGAACACGGGGGCATGACCTCAAACTAACTGGAAGAAAGTTCAAAATTAATCTTAGAAAGTATAATTTTAGTGAAAGGGTAGTTGATGCTTGGGATAGACTTTCAGCAGAGGTAGTGAGTGAGTCAACAGTATGTGATTTCAAACATGGATGAGATAAACATACTGTAGATCTAAACTCTGACAAAATATTTTTTTACAAAAACGGGCAGCTTGGTCTTTTTTATATCGTCAATTTTCTTTATGTTTCTATGTGTTTATCAGCTCATCCCACACAGTTATTACCTTTTGCATCACTTGACTCTCCATTTTATATTGTAAGCTCTAAGTAGCAGGGCCCTCTGATCCCTCCTGTATTGAATTGTATTGTAAGCCCTTGTACACACGGTCGGACATTTCGACAACCAAATCCGTCGGATTTTGTCTGACGGATTTTGTCTGGCGGATTTTGTCCGAAACTGTTGCATACACACGGTCGGACAAAGTTGTCAGAAAATCAGATCGTACGTAACGTGATGACGTTATTTCGTTACGATGGGACTACGTTCATGCTAGTAGCCAATAGCTTTGGTCTAGGGATTTGATCTGAGCATGTGTGGCATTTTGTCTGATCGGAATTCTCTACACATGATCGGACAAAGTCCGATCGGAGCATGTTGTTAGAAAATTTTATAGACAAGTTGGAAAACTTGGTCCGTCGGATACGCCGATAGAAACAGTCCGATGGAGCCCACACACAGTCGGATTATCCGACAACACGGTCCTATCGGACATTGTCCATCGGAATATCCGACCGTGTGTACAAGGGCTTACTGTACTGTCTACCCTCAAGTTACCCTCAAGTTGTAAAGCACTGCGCAGACTGTTGGTGCTATATAAATCCTGTATAATAATAATAATAATAATTATTATTATTATTATTATTATTCAGGATTTATATAGCGCCAACAGTTTGCGCAGCGCTTTACAATATGAGGGCAGACAGTACACTTACAATACAAATCAATACAGGAGGGATCAGAGGGCCCTGCTCGTTAGAGCTTACAATCTAGAAGGGAGGGTCAAGTTGAAACAAAAAGGTAATAACTGTGGGGGATGAGCTGATGGAGAAAATGAAAATACAATTAGGTGTGGGTGGGGTAGGCTTCTCTGAAGAGAAGTGTTTTCAGGGATCGTCTAAAAGCTAATAAAGTAGGAGATAAGCGGACAGATTGGGGTAAGGCATTCCATAGGATTGGGGAGGCTTTGGAAAAGTCCTGGAGGCGAGTATGGGAGGAGGTGATGAGGGAGCTAGAGAGCAGGAGGTCTTGAGAGGAACGAAGAGGACGAGAAGGTTGGTATTTAGAGACTAAGCTAGTGATGTAGCTGGGGGCAGAGTTGTGGATGGCTTTGTATGTAATTGTTAGTATTTTGAATTTAATTCTTTGGTTGAGCGGAAGCCAGTGGAGGGATTGACAGAGAGGAGTAGCAGACACCGAGCGATTGGTAAGGTGGATGAGTCTGGCAGCGGCATTCATAATGGATTGAAGAGGTGATAGACTATGTAGAGGTAAGCCAATGAGAAGGGAGTTGCAGTAGTCAAGGCGAGAGATGACAAGCGAGTGAATTAAGAGCTTTGTTGTCTCATTGGTTAGAAAGGGGCGTATTTTGGCGATGTTGCGGAGGTTGAGGCGGCAGGATTTGGACAGTGATTGGATGTGTTGCTTGAAGGAGAGTTCAGAGTCCAGGACTACACCTAGAACCTTGGCATGAGGGGATGGGCTTATGGTTGTGGCATCAATTTTGACAGTGAGATTAGGGGAAGGGGCATATGGGGGAGGAAAAATTATAAGTTCGGTTTTGGATAGATTGATTTTGAGGAAGTGATGTGACATCCAGACTGATATATCTGATAGTAAATTAGTGATACGTGAGGAGACAGAGGGAGTGAGCTGAGGGGTAGAGAAATAGATTTGGGTGTCGTCAGCATAGAGGTGGTATTGGAAGCCGTGGGAGGCTATCAGTTGACCCAGGGAGGAGGTATAGATTGAAAATAGGAGTGGTCCAAGAACAGACCCTTGGGGGACCCCAACAGAGAAAGGAAGAGGGGAGGAGGAAGTAGAGTTGTAAGAAACGCTAAAGGTGCGGTTGGATAAGTAGGAAGAGAACCATCGTAGAGTACGGTCACGGAGACCAAAGGTGTGGAGTTTTTTGAGAAGGAGGGGGTGGTCAACCGTATCAAAGGCAGCAGAGAGGTCCAGGAGGAGGAGTACAGAATAATGTCGTTTGGTTTTGGCCGTTAGTAGATCGTTTGTTAGTTTTAGGAGAGCAGTTTCTGTGGAGTGTTGAGGACGAAATCCAGACTGAAGGGGATCAAGAAGGCTATTATCAGCAAGGTGGTCACTCAGTCGGTTGTAAACCAGACGTTCGAGTAGTTTGGATAAAAAGGGGAGCAAGGAGATGGGGCGTAGGTTGTTTGGATTGGATGGGTCCAGTGAGGGTTTTTTAAGTATGGGTTTGACAAGTGCATGTTTTAGAGAGTTGGGGAAGATGCCAGAAGAGAGGGAGAGATTGAAGATGTGAGTTAGAGAGTGTAGCATAGAGTCAGAGGGTGAACGCAGCATTTGTGAGGGAACAGGATCTAGAGGGCAGGTGGTAAGGTGGACATTACCAAGTAGTTTAGCAACTTCGTCTATAGTGGTGGGGTTGAAAGAGGGAAGTAATGATTGTGCCTGTGGGCATGATGTGTAAAGCGTGGAGGGTATCAGAACAGTAGAAATCTCCACCCGAATTGTATCAATCTTCTGTTTGAAGTGGTTAGCAATCTCCTGGGCAGTGAGTGAGTTGGCGGGTGGAGGCGGTGGAGGACGAAGTAGAGAGTTGAAAGTAGAGAAGAGTTGATGGGGACGGGATGATAGGTTGCCGATGAGAGTGATAAAATAGTTCTGCTTGGCAGAGAGGAGGCTAGAATTGTAATTTTGGAGGGCAGATTTATATTGGTTGAAATCTCTCTGAGACTTGGTCTTGCGCCACAGGCGCTCATGAGCACGACTAAGTTTTTTCAGACTTCTAGTGGCATCTGTTTGCCAAGGTAATAATAATATAAGTCCTGTATAGTATTATTATTATAATAATAATAATATCACACCAAAAGAGCATTTTTTCTCATTTGTACCTGCTCAGCCTTAAGTCACTGAGAAATGGCCAAAGACAGGATCTATCAATATTTCGGGATAGGACTATAACAAGCATTTTTCGCAAAAACTATTTTTGTTTATCTCAGATTTATCTTAGATTTCACCGGAGGGTTTGTTATGGCTCCAGGTTATATGCAAACATCACTTATCAGAATTCTTAACAATGAAAAGGAATAATACAAAAATAAAAACTAGGTTGCCCTTTAAATGTTAAAAAGAAGGGTGAATAATTTGATATAACATCACAAGGTATCACTGTGCATGCATGTGTGAGATAAGATGACATCTACAAGGTATTTTAGGAATAAACACAAACCACCTTTCTCTGTTGAAAATAACATTTTTTTGTTTCCATAACCATCCAGGAGAGGCTTAGCGGCAGCGTACCATGAAAAGGAAACAGTCGTTAAATGGCATATTGTTCTGAAACAGCATTTTCCCATTTCACAGTCTGGTAAACTCACCCCATGTGACGGGTAGGAGATCCAGCCCAACTCCCCTTGAATTGCTTTCGAATCCAGCAGATTAACTACAAAAGAAGAGGGAGAAAAAAATAAATAAATAAACAGAATGGGATGTGATATCTGTCTGTGTCCAGTTAACCTTCAAAAGACATGTTTATTTGTCGTCCCGCAAAGGATTCCATTTTTTCAGGTGGTCTTCAGGACCAGAAAGAAACAGACAAGTGACATGGGCAGACTCATTTACTCTGAAACAACAGTACTGCAAAGGACCCATATGTTTTTAAAACAAACACTCAGCGTGTTCCGCGGAGGAATTCTGCTCTAAATTATTAACAGATAAAAACAGTGAAGTTATTAATTAGATACGTTTAGCAGTTCTTTTGCCAAGCACACCTTGTACAATGAACTAGGGGTCTGACAACACGTTTTGATGCCTCGTTCCTTCTTCGACCTGAAATGTTTATCACCAAGGAGGATCTGATCGCTCTGCCCAGGAAAATAATACGGGTATTTATATCATGAAAAGGCCAAGGACCTATGACATTAGTCTTGGTTTATGAACAATTTAGGGATGGGCAAAGGAGGTATTTTATTAAGGGCTTTGGCTTCCCAGGATCTTTAGCTGGGTGGGGGGCACAGAACATCATGATGCCAACATAGCTTACTAATTATTGTGTGTTTTTATTGACACTGAATGTATGAACAACTTAAGGACAAACGATTCTATTTCTTTTAATAACGCCAACCTTTTGGAAATATACTGTAAACTGCTAGTGAGTAAATACATTAATACATTACTGCACGGCTATCTGGATATACTATGATTATTTTTTGTGTATGGTATATTTTCACTCCAAGATACCAGAACAAGCTGCTACAGATCTAGCTGGTACATTTGGCATGAAAAAATGTTTGTAGGGCTACAGGGAGAGTCGAAGGTGTTACTGTCTGAACACTGTGTTCCCCATCCAGACTAAGGGGCTTGCAGGTGAAAACCCATAAAATTCTGCCCTGTAGCTGTATATCTGCCCTGTATATAATTATTATGTAAATCCAATAACTAAAATCTCATGCAAGTGAAAACATGTTAATGTAATTTCAGAAGTAATTTTTCTTTTCCTATGCAGTGGCACTGTGCCTGTACTGCATCTTCTAGGGGAGAAGAGAGTGGCTATATACTTACCTAATCCTCTGATCCTCCCAGTACAAGACCGGTCTTGCACTCCTGCGCCCCAGCAGTCTTCAGTAGTGGACTGTTCCTGACATCATTACATCCAGAGCAGGCTCCATAGACCAGGAACAGTCCACCTCTGGACTGTGGGGGAGCCCTGTTTTCCAGGAGATTGAAGAATCAGGTGAGTATATGCTTTCTAGCCCCACTGCATGGGGAAAAAAAGATTTCAGCATTATTGCCTAGTTTAAAATTGGAGTTGGGGGATCTCTCCAGTAGGTAGTTCACACTGGCCTCTGCGAACCGCTGCAGGTGTCAATACAAAGTTAATGACACTCCCAGATCGTTTCACAGATCGCAGTGCAAACTGTGAACTCGCACAGGAAGCGGATCACCCATGCGATCCGATTCCAGTGCGGGGAAAGAAAAAGTATTTTTTGGCAGTGACACCAATGCAATTTCAGCTACACAACTGTATGGCTGAACTCGCACTGCTCAGACACCTACAGTGCGGGTGCGAATCACATGCAATGAGATCGCACAAGTGTGAACCTGGGCTAAAGGTTTTTAAGGCTACTTTTACACTGATGCACTTTTCAGGCATTTTAGTGCTAAATATAGCACCTGTAAAGCACCTGAAAAGCTCCTATCATGCTTCTCCAGTTCAAAAGCCAGAGTGCTTTTCGGGCGCTTTTAACCCCTTGTTAACCCCTTCGCTAGAACGAGCAGCACTTTACCACTAGTGCGGGGCGGTGTTCAGTGTGAAAGGGGTCCATGTTCTGGAAGTTACCGGAAGTTTCTAGAAGCTAATGGGTGGAGGGCAAGAAGCTGAAATCTGCATATTTATAGGACTGTGACTAAGCCCCAGGCAGGAGGCCTGGCAAGGTGGCTAGATCAGCCCATAAATATTGTAGAGACAGTGTGAGTACCTCTACACCCCCAGGGCCTAGAAGGGAGCGAGCTGCCAATGCAATATCTATCAAGCTTTATGGGACAGTGCCAACAAGCTAAACCCAATCCCTTGTCCTGGGACATTTCACCAAGCATCCAAGTGGACTGATATTTTCAAGAGAGGGGCCTTAGAGCTCCTACAAATTGGGACTTTGCTAGAATTCCACCCAGGGGATGCTAGCTGCAAGAAGGGGAATTTCTATTGCCAATTCCAGAAAGAATGTTACTGTTCCAGAGGAAATACAGTTGAGGATGTTGTCCTCATTTGTTGTTTTTCAAGTCAAGTTGGGCATCCCATAATCCCTATTACCTATCCAAGATGTTTTCCCCCAATAAGACAACAAAAAAAAAAGCCAGTGGATTGATTTCTGTCTCAGAATGAGAGTTGGAAAATGCATGTTGCCTGGCTGTGAAGGAAAAGGGGGACCCAAAATCCAGTGGTACTCCAGAGGGTAGCGCTACACTTATATAAATAGTACACTACAGTACAAACAAAAATAATGTGTAGTTATTAAGGCAAATCTAAAATCAGCTTTCAGCCTTTTGCAATTGTTCAAAAAACGTATTTGCCGTGTGCATGCGATGTACATGGTAACAAACATGTGTAGGCCTGAATGAACCTATGGGGGGGGGGGGGGGGGATTTACTAAAGCTGGTGCACACAAAATCTGCTAGAGCTGTGCATAGTAACCAATCAGCTTTTTGGTTTGATTGGCAAAGCTTAATTGAACAAGCTGAAGTTAGAAGCTTATTGGTTACTATGCCCAGCTGCACCAGATTCTGTGTACTCCAGCTTTAGTAAATCCCTCCCATAGAGTTTCCCTTTATCTTTCATATAGAACCTCGGTACATATATGTGATCCAGACACATAAGATAGAATGGGATTTCTACTTGACATGCATTTTCGTGCAGTAAAAATGCAAGAGTTTTGCTGCATCTAAACAGAAAAGCATAAATCGTAAGCATCACATATATTGAATATTAATAAGAAAAATGAAAAAATATAATTCATAAAACGACAGTAATATATAATATTCAAAGGATGAATTAAAATGCTTGAGTAATGTGACGGTGAGAATTCCAAACACATAACTAGATGTTGAAAGTTTTCTGGTAGAACTTGTCCAACTGCTTTGACATGAGAAGCCTTACAAAGTTTAACCGCTTCAGCCCCAGAAGATTTTACCCCCTTCCTGACCAGGGCACTTTTTGAGATTCAGCACTGAGTCGCTTTAACTGACAACTGCGCGGTCATGTGATATTGCACCCAAACAAAATTGAAGTAATTTTTTTCTCAAAAAATCTCTTTTGGTGGTATTTGATCACCACTGCTTTTTTTTATTTTTTGCGCTATAAACAAAAAATAGTGACAAGTTTGAAAAAAATGCAATATTTTTAACTTTTTGCTATAATAAATATCCCCCAAAAATATATATAAAAAATGTTTTTTTTCCTCAGTTTAGGCCGATGTGTATTCTTCTACATATTCTTGGTAAAAAAAATAAGCGTATATTGATTGGTTTGCGCAAAAGTTATAGCGTCTACAAAATAGGGGATAGTTTTATGGCAATTTTATTATTAATTTTCTTTTATTAGTGATGACAGCGATCTGTGATTTTTACCATGACTGCGACATTATAGCGGACACATCGGACACTTTTGACACTATTTTGGGACCATTGTCTTTTATACAGCGATCAGTGCTATAAAATGCACTGATTACTGTGTAAATGACACTGATAGGGAAAGGGTTGAACACTAGGGGGTGATCAAGGGGTTTAGTGTGTCCTAGGGACTGATTCTAACTGTGGGGAGGATGGGCTTCAACTCACATGACAGCGATCACTGCTCCCGATGACAGGGAGCAGTGATTTCTGTCATGTCACTAGGCAGAACGGGAAATGCCTTGTCACTTCCACGTTCTGCGGCTCCGTAAAATGATGACCGGGAGACCGGCGGACATCGAGTCTGACGGTCCCGCAGGCATGGTCATGTGGTACGCGGCAGGTGGGCGCACGCGCGCCTGCTAGCCTTGCCAATTGAATGGGACATACAGGTACGCCCATTTGCCCACTGCTGCCATTGTGCCGATGTATATCGGTGTGCAGCGATCGGCAAGTGGTTAACAGCCTCTGTTATAATACATTCCTTCTTTAATAGAGTAAAGGGTTAAACTGCTGCCCTTGAAGTATAGAACTAATATCCTCTACCTGCTGATATCAGTCAGGATTATAAGTGCATTTTTTCATGTTTTTTTCAAATGTAATATCCTGAATATACCGACAAATCTTTAAAGCTTTTCACAGATACAACCCATAAAAATAATGATATTGCTTATGGAAGTATTTTACCTCTAACATAACCACTAACAGTGCATATCTGAACCAAATGGAGAAATCGATAATGTTGTCGTATCAGTAGCAGTAGGCAGTCAGGACACAACGCCGCAATCAAATGAAGGGAATATACCCAGTGCTTCCTTTGTAGAAAATCAATGGCTCTGTTCTTTTTCATTAGTGGGACATGGAGACATTGTATACAATCAATATACATCATGAGACAAAATGACAAGGAGGAAGGATGACTTTACTACTTATCACTGTGCTGACATGCTGTACCTCCTAACATTGAATTTACTGTATGTTATTTGTGTTCTCTTTTTGCACTCACATCATTTCTCCATTGATCTACTTATTCTGAAAAGGATTCATTTGGCTTTCCTCTTATGGGTAAAATAAATATATCCAGATAAAACAGAACTGGATACCTATGGAGTTGACATATCTATGTCCGTGTAGGTGAGTAAAGCAAACTCAATTTTTTTTTTTTTAAATCAATTTTCTGATTTTCTTACTCTGGAAATGCTGAGTATTACATTTCATATAGGAAGGGATTTTTTAAACAGTCTGTGAAATAATATTCTTTACAGGCTTATAATATTTGGAAAATGTTCCTCTCTACCTCTTCTTAGTTGCTTGACTCTCTGCTTTCATCTTTTTTTATGTTTTTAAATATCCCAAATCCTTGTCACGGCTCAGTTAAAATAGGAAAGTATAGTCATTTTTTTAATTGGAATCATATTTACTTAGGTGGATGTAGCATTGGTCCAATGCTGAATTTGTCCCCACCGACACTAACACTGAGACCCGAGTGATCAAACATCTCCAATCGCTCAGTTCTTAGAGCTCCGTGAGTAGAGAGCCAGTGACTGTCAGTCACCGCCTCTCTGCTCTTACACCCCGCGCTCACTGGAGCACTGGGCTGTGGAGGGGGCGGGAGGGGCCAACGCAGGCTTTCAACAGCTCACTAAGAGGCTGAGTCAGCCCAGGCATGTGGGCAGATCCATATGGTCGAGATCTTTGATTAGCTCTGTCACGTCAGCCGACAGTGGCTTCATCCCGCTGTTTACTGACCCACAGGAGAAATACAGCCAAATGAGCTTTGGGTGTACTTCTCCTTTAACCTGTTGCCGACAAGCCGCCGCAGTTACACTGCAGCAAAGGGGGCTCGGCTACGCGAATTGCCGTATTGGTACATTGGTCCATGCACTGGCTTTTGCGGGCAGGTGGCCACCGCTGGAGGTATGCGCACACGCCCACCGTGCATCATGGGAGCTCGCCCGTGGGTCTGGTAGACTCGATGTCTGCCAGTCACCCACTATCGTGGGAAAGAGAGACAGAACGGATATCTGCCTTTGTAAACAAGGCAGATCCCCGTTCTGACAGGGGAGGAGAAAGAGGGATCAGCTGTTCTTCTCTCTACTGCCAGTTAGCCCATCCCACTGACAGTGAGAATGCACCTCCCTAGGGAACACTTAACCCTTTTATCACCACTAGTGTTAACCCCTTCCCTGGCAGTGCCATTTATACAGTGAGCGGTGCATTTTTTTTTAGCATTGATCACTGAATTGGTCACCAAACAGTGTCACTTATGCCGCGTACACACGAGCGGACTGTATGGCGTACTTAGTCCGTCGAAACACATTTCAGCGGACAATCCGCTCGTGTGTGGGCTTCAGCGGACTTTTTCAGCGTGCAGTCCGGCGTACTAAGAATTTCAGATTTTTCTAAATTCTGTCCGTCGTACTTTGGTTTCAGCGGACAATCCGCTCGTCAGTATGCTATTTCGACGGACTAAGAATGGCGCATGCCCAGAAAGGATTTACACGGCGGAAGGGTGCTTTGCTGTGTCTTGGACTTCCTATTTCTAGTCCCGTCGTACGTGCTGTACACGTTATCGCGCAAGCTTTCGACGGACTGTTTGTGCATCCGTGTGTGGTCAAGTCCGTTCAGTCGAAAGTACGACGGACTGTCCGTCGGATTGTATGACGAACTAAGTACGCCATACAGTCCGCTCGTGTGTACGCGGCATTAGGGTCAGATTTGTCTGCCGCGATTTCGCAGTTCTGCTAAAAACCGAAAATCGCCGCCATTACTAGGAAAAAACACTTTTTTGTACCAAAAATATGTAGCAGAATACATATCGGCCTAAACTGGTGAATACATTTGTTATTCTCTATATATTTTTTGATATGTATTATAGCAGAAAGCAAAAAATGTTATTTTTTTCAAAATTGGCGGTCTTTTGTTGTCTATAGCGCAAAAAAATAAATTGCAGAGGTGATCAAATACCACCAAAAGAAAGCTCTATTTGTGGGGGAAAAGAAAGGACATCATCTTTGTTTGGGTACAGTGTCGCACCAACCGCGCAATTGTCAGTTAAAGTAATGCAGTGCCGTATCGCAAAAAATGGTCTGGTCAGGAAGTGGGTAAATCCTTCCGGGGTTGAAATGGTTAAAGACCTGCAAAGGATTGGAAACCCACAAGTATCAGTGAAATGTTTAAACTAAGGAGCTAATTTACTAAGGGTAAATAGGCTCTTTACTTTGCAAAAGAATTTTCAAATTGCAAGGAAACTTTCCTTTAGGTTCCAAACAAAAGAGCTGAATATTGTCTGCAATCAGCAGGTACAGTAGATACCAGCCAACATTTGACCCATGTTTACAGGTCCTTGTTTGACAGAAGCCAATCTTACGGCTGGTTTCTGTCAAACGAGCTTGCTTGAAAACAAGCAGCCAATCGGCATCCGATCAGCGCTCTCAGCCAGTGACTGCAAGCACTGACTAGTGTTTTCTGGCGGTGGGGATGGGGGGGGGGGGCAGCCCCCCTATCAGAACACAATTGCTCAGCGGGGAGATCGATGTACAAAAATGGCATCGTTAGTACAGGACCTCCTCGCAAGCTCCTCGGTTTTTTGTCGTTCAGCCCAGCCGGTGTGTACCAGGCTTTAGATTAGTTAATAAGATGAATCTCTGCTGAATTCCATCAACCAATTGTGTGCAATTAAGAACACTGGTAGGAACTCTACAAAGCTGCTGTTCCTTTTTTTCTGGTGTTAATCCATCTTGTTAATGTGTTACACCAAAATCATAAACATCTGTGACACTTGTGCTTCTGACAGTGACTTGTATGTGAAACTGAGGTAGTTGTAAAAATGTGCCACTTTTACAATGTGGCACAATGAATGTGCCAAATTCAAACTAAAATACCAACAATTCATATCTTACAAAAGTGAAGCTAATTACGACAAACTCTTTTGGTCAGAAAATTGGGTATTCTTTTCAAATGAAATTTTACCACATTTAATAAACTCTTTGGGAAATCCTCTAGCAAAGTCCAACTTCCCTTGCAAAGGGAACAGCCTATTTGCCTTTAGTAAATCAACCTCATTGTATGGACATGATTCACCAATGTCACTATCAGGAAGCCAGTCCATAACAACTATTGTATATGCAACTTATGCTTGAAGAAGTACATGTAGACGGGAAGTGGCTGAAGTCTGCTGAGAGTGCATGAAAGTAGATCAGCACAGATGGTCTGTAGGGGCCCCAGAAAGTCTTTATGCCCCCCTGCCAAGATGAAGAGAGACAGAGAAGACATACAGATTGGCAGCATGCCAACAAGAAAACAGCAAAAACAGGAGAACCGCAGGTACACTCTTCAACTATTGCAAGCCTCTCTGCTATTCACAGTGCTATATTGCTGCCAATTATGCCCCAATTAACACCTTGCTTTCATACCTTCCTAACTACCACTTCTGTATACACTAAATAAATTCAGATATCTTTACTGGATTGAAAAATAAAACCAGAGACAGATATCTGACATATATGTATTTGAAATGCAAAGGAAATATTATTGCTTGGTGTGTATGGGGTGTGGAGATGATACCTCTGCTTCTTTGCTGAGAAAGTTCCAATTAGGTCCCAAAGACACCATGAAGAAAAAATCCCACCAGGCCTCCTTGACATCTCATACAAAAATATTTTTAAGTGAGACCATTAACAAACAGTGCTTTTGGTACTTTTCAGGTAGGTTGTATGGGGCTCCTTGATTTTAAGTGGCAGCTCTGGTTTCAACATGGCAACTGCCCAAGTATGTTTTCTTCTATGTGAATTATGTAGCTGCTGGCTTTTGTCCCTGCGCTCCTATCCAACCACCACCTCTCACACTAGTAGCATAGGGCCGAGGAGTCGTTTTGGAGGATGTCCCTTTATTCACATATAAAAGAAAAGAAATGTGGGATGTGGTGCCAAGACCCAGGGTGCACTCCAGCAGAATAGCAGATGCACTGCAATGCCAAAATCTGTTAAGTACAATTCAGGAATTGAAGAATGAGGAAATGTATTATGCTGGAGGTGGTTTTGTGAGAGGGGTGGGGGGTTTGTATTAAGATAAGAGTAATTTCAGCTTGGGAGGTACCCTGTGCGTTTATTACTCTTGTCTTCTGCACTTGCATTGTACACAGCTCATCCTAGTTCTCTGTGCATCACGCACTCTTGACCTACAACAGAATAGACTCAGGTCTTTATTAACCAAACCCTGTAATGTCCCTCCCACCATTAGCACAATTTGGACACATCAACCATTGGCCATAGAGCAGTATGCATGCCACATCAATCCTCTCCTCAGAATTCCCAAGGATGCCCCATGTCTTTCAAAATCCTAGCAGTGCCCCTAAGTCCTCTTCTATTTTATATTGCCAGGTAGGGATCTTAGGGATGGCACCAGTAAGAACTGCAGATGGCACCCTAATATGACATTGTTGGAGCCAGCCACGCATATGCACCAATCTCATTTCAGGCTGGCTTTCCTAGGCACTGCTCAGCCATGCTTTATTTTTTTTTAAGATTTTATGACTGTGGCTACAAATAGGAGCTTGTGAGTGTGGTTTACAGTGGGAGAGATCAGTAGGGTGTCCCCAAATGTCATCTTGAAAATCCAGTGCTCTTAGTATAAAAAAAGTATGACATACAGAAATAAAACAGTAAAGAATTGTACAGCTATTCATTTCCGAGATCTACTACACACACTGTAGCCATTGTTTGCAAAGTGTATCTAGTAAAGCAAAATATGATTTCTATATAAATGTAAATGGTTTGTACTTGGCAGCTTTACACATAAAAGCCCGTGCCAAAACTAAGTGTTGTTTGGTACATAAAATGTGGAGAGTAATATTAATTCAAGAAAAATAAATCCTAACAAAACATTATTTTGGCAACTTAAGCTCTATGTCATTGATTTGAATTTTGAATGCACATTAACCTCTTCCCCTGCTAAAATGATTCCTACCTTGTCATACGTTGCACTGGAACATTGTACCGCTATAACATTTTTGGCTTTTGTGACCTTACTTGGTCTAGCCAAGTGCAACTTATAAAAGAAAAGTGTCTCTGTTGTCACAGTGATTAAAGAAAAGAATTAATAAAGAACTATGGTTCTATACAGAATGAAAATGTCAACACATGATTGGTCATGAGCTGCGACTATTAAGCTGACTACAAAATTATTTTTACAGATTTAATCTGTAAGATTGATATAATTTTCAATCCTAGATAAAGAGATTGGGTAGGAGGAAATCCATCCTAAAATAGCATAAATGTATAAATAAAAAGAAGCAGGGTTTTAAAGGTGCCCATTCAGAAAACACAATATATAGTTTTTAAAACGAAAAAAAAAATATTATTGAAACAATTAACAGAAAAACATTAAAAGCACAGGTATAACCAAGTCCCCAAAAGATATAAAGGTTGGTTTAGTCTAACTCTATTCCATTAGTGGCTTCAAGTAGTGCCCTCAACATGTTTCGTCATGATTGGCTTCAGCAGGGAGAACTACTAGAAGCAAACACCAACCGACTTCCATATCATTTCCAGGTTCTGTACTTCTTAACCCATTATGAGAAAACACCATCTAAAAAAAAACAGATGGTTTGAAGAGATAATCCATGTATGCGTGCTTTAAAGTGAACAAAGGGCAGTATATGGTAAACACAGAAGGAGTATAAAGGACTAAACTAAGCGAATAGAGAGATTTTCTTAATATAAACTCAAGAGAGTGTCCCATCCTTTTGTGCATCTGCCCTTGGTATTGAGTGTGGATAAATAATTAATTAAAGGTACTGCACAATATTTAGATGACTCTGGCTCCTTCAATCAGTCGGATTTTCGACACTCTTCTGTAACCTTCTTACTCTAAGAAGCTAGCTGTGGTCATTCATAACAAGAAAATTGTAAACACCTTCATAGGGAATATCCTATATAGGGATGAGCTTCGAGTTCGAGTCAAACTCATGTTCGACTTGAACATTGCCTGTGGTTTTCCCAGGTACGAAATTTAAAGGAATATTACACTTTTATTATTTCCCTTTAAGCATTAAAGTATTTTAAAACTTTATTTTTGCATTGATACATGTCCCCTGGGGCAGGACCCAGGTCCCCAAACACTTTTTAGGACAATAACTTGCATATTAGCCTTTAAAATTAGCACTTTAGATTTTGAACGTTCGAGTCCCATAGACTTTAATAGGGTTCTAAAGTTCACACAAAGTTTAGGTCTGTTCGCAGGTTCTGGTGCGAACCGAACCGGGGGGTGTTCGGCTCATCCTTACTCCTATATCAGTGATTGCAATCCTTGGCACCCCAGATGTTTTGGTACTACATTTCTTATGATGCTAATGCATTCTGCAGTGTAGTTAAGCATCATGGGAAATGTAGTTCCAAAGCATTTGAGGTGCCAAGGTTTGCTATCATTATTCTGTATCTACCCTCTTAGCATCTTCAAACTGAGAACATGGAGGAACAAACATACAAACTAGTAGGTCTTTTTTGTGCCAAACCTTGTCTTTACTGGGTACCGTAATTTCTGTCCTGCAAGCTTCCTATTCTGTCCTAGCGATTGCTCAGCAACATTGGCATTTAGCAGATGGAGCAGAGTACTCCTATTGGTTCTGGTGCTGTCAGATAAAGTACTGGTTGGAGTTGTGTAGGACCCAGTGCATTCTTTTGCAGAACCTATTGAGGCTTTAGCTTCAAAGAAGCTTCTTTCAAAGAAGGTCAGTCTTTTATCATTAAAAAGCAGCCCTTGAGCTCATCAGTGACTTTGCCGAAGCTGAGGTGACATTGTCAGTCTGTTGCAGGCAGGATAAAGCATTTTCTTGGTCTCCTCTCCCACAGTAATCTGGCTGCAACATGGTAACTTTTGTATAACAAGGTGAGAGGCCGCAGAAGGAGCTCATGTGGGTCAGACATTTGTGAACATAGCCAAGAACCACACAGGCACCAGGATTTACTTGATTGTGTTATCCTAGAATATTTGTGCTAAAAGACATTGCAGTCCTTGGGAATAAAAGGTACATGAAGGCATTGTCATAGTAGTATTCTGATTGCTGTGAGAAGTAAAATAAGGTATACAAGCTCATTTACACTTGTGCCAGCCCTCTGAAGAGCAATCTGCAGTGAATCACTTTGGACAGGTGGTGAGGAGATGTTATGTCACCTCCTCACCACCTGTTTTCACCCCGAAAAGCCAACATCACCGTACATTGTGGAAGTGGGGCAGTTACGACAGAGCCCCTTTCACATCAGGGGGGGGGGTCATCAGGGGGGGATCATTGCAAAGCATCATGGTCACTCTATGTGTGTACTCCTTTACAGATGCCTTGATAGCTTGGGTAGGGGGCAGTTGGGAGGCAGTAAAATGTTCAACTGCTTGTTTTTACTGCCCTCCAACCACAACTATAAATTAGACCTACAGTATGTGTGAATTACTTTTCTTGAAAATCCTATTTCTTCCATAATCCTTTGGCAAAGGTTGAAATTTCCCAGTCATTCTTCTATCTGCTTTATGAAGCTGTCCTATTGATTCCAATAGCATCTTCCCATCTCATTTCAGAAAGGTGAAGCAATTGATGACAACTTGGCATATTATAACAACAGGGCTACAAAACTAAATACCATTTTATATAAAAGAGTTCCTTGTCATTCTGTGCCCAGGTACAAATGAATCTGTTTTGACTGTAATTGTTCTTGCAGTATATCAAACTATCTTACAGTATTTCAGAATCAGAAGCAGAGTTGGGCAACTGCCAGTACTAATCTATAGATGCTACTAGCAATTTGTAATACACACGATTTAATAAAAATGTATAAAGATAAAATTAACAGACTAATTATAACTTTCCCACAGGTTGTACAAGGCAGGAAAAAATATCTTTTGGATGCCAAATGTAGTATATTAATAAAGCTAAAATGAGCAACAAGGGACCCAACGACAAAAAACATCAGCAAATTTCCCATGTTATTTTGCGGCTTACAAAATATTTATGGCATTAGCAGCTAAACAGTGTTCAAATTTGGAATTTCATAACAGCAACGACACATGATTCTAGTATGCAGATGAGGTTTAATATAATACCATAAGCATAATATGAAGACCCAAAAATGATACAATGCATTGTCTTTTGGGTGAGCACACAGCATAGCCAAAATCAAATAGATTGCGCAATAAGAATTTACATTAGAAAGATAAATACCCCAAGTGTTTCCTGGTCACAGGTTTTTAACGCCCTTTAGGTGTATAAGGTTCCTCTGCCTGGACAGAGAAGGGAAAATGTTGTATATACACCTCTGGGATTATATTTTTTTGGAACTTTAGGTCCACTTTAACCACTACAATACAGGGCACTTTCACCCCCTTCCTTCCCAGCCCAATTTTCAGCTTTCATCGCTCTAGCGCTTTCAGTGACAATTGCGCGGTCGTGCTACACTGTACCCAAATGAAATTTTTATCATTTTGTTCGCACAAATAGAGCTTTATTTTGGTGGTATTTATTCACGACTCCGTTTTTTATTTTTTGCGATATAAGCGCAAAAAAGCGGAAATTTGGAAAAAAAACAATATTTTCTTTTTTCTATTTTAAAAGAAATCCAATAAAATCAAATTTTGTCATAAATTTAAGCCAAAATGTATTCTGCTACATGTTTTTGGTAAAAAAATTCCGTTAAGTGTATAATAATTGGTTTGTGTGATCACGGACATATGTACGCAAATGATCATGTACATATGTGTGCAGGTGATCACGTACATATGTGTGCAGATAATCATTGGGACAAGTGATTTTAGTGGGACATATGTGGGGGACATGTTTTTATTATTAGGGACATGTGTTTTTATTTTTTGGGGACATGTATGTTTTGGGGACATGTGTGTTATGGGGACATATGTGGGGACTGTGTTTACACTGTGTGGTGTGTTGTGTGTTTACACTAGACTGAAGATCAGTGAGTAAAAAGCTGTAAAAAACAGCTCATACTCACTGATCATCAGCCGGCTGCAGCAATCTGCTCTCCTCTCCTCAGCGATGACTTCTGTGTGAGGAGAGGAGGAGCCGATTGCCTAGCAACCGGCTGTTTGTTTACATCACATGACGGGCGTGATTGGACACGGCCGTCATGTGATCAGGAGGGCCAATCACAGAGCCCTCCTGCCGATCTGAGATGTGCCGTGTCCCGGTGACACGGGCGCATCGGGATCGCGCCGCTGCGCGGGCACGCGCGCGCGCGATCCCGCTCCTCCTGATGGACGTTCCTGAACGTCCTATCAGGAGTAGACGGCTCCCACCCGGCCGTATATATGCATTGGCTGGGTGGGAAGTGGTTAAAGGGGTTGTAAAGGTAAATATTTTTTCACCTTAATGCATTCTATACATTAAGGTGAAAAAACATCTCACACTGCCGGCACCCCCAGTCCCCCCGTTTTACTTACTATGCATTAAGATGAAAAAACATCTCACAGTGCCGGCGCCCCCAGTCCCCCCACTTACCTGACCCCTCGAAAGTCCCGCGCTCACTCCCGACATCCTCTTCGTCGCTCAGCCTGGCCGCTGATTGGCTGGAGTGGATGGATTGAAAGCAGCACAGCCATTGGCTCGCGCTGCTGTCAATCACGTCCAATGATGCGGCGCCCCGGGGGGCGGGCCCAAGTGGTACAGTGAGAAGCTATAGCCGCCGGCTGTATCACGGAAGCGCGCCCCGCAAGTGCTTCTCACCAAGCGAGGGAGCTCGCATGAATGTGAGAAGTACTTGCGGGAGGAAGCACAGGCAGCCACCGAGGGACCCCAGAAGACCAGGTTCGGGCCACTCTGTGCAAAACGAGTTGCACAGTGGAAGTAAGTATAACATGTTTGTTATTTAAACAAAAAAAATATAACTTTACAACCCCTTTAAAGTAGAACTAAAGGCATTTTTTGGCTATACAGGCAGTCCCCGAGGTACGAACGCCTGAGTTATGAACTACTCCTACTTACAAACGGACCGTAATGCTGGCCACTTGTGCTCCACGCTGGTCCTGAATACCTCCCAGTAGCTATTTTGTAGCGTCAGACACATTACACACTGGAGTACTACATATACTGCATGGCCAGCAGAGCCCCAGATAACATAACTGCATGCCCAGAAGTGCCCGGAACATCCCACATCCCTGCACAGGCTGAAGTTACACCTAAAAATACACGCACATGAACCTTAATGGAATCCCAGTCTTAGTCCGTAGTGTTCAATATTGAGTTGGCCTACCCTTTGCAGCTATAACAGCTTCAACTCTTCTGGGAAGGCTGTCCACAAGGTTTAGGAGTGTGTCTATGGGAATGTTTGAACATTCTTCCAGAAGCGCATTTGTGAGATCAGGCACTGATGTTGGATGAGAAAGCCTGGCTCACAATCTCTACTCTAATTCATCCCAAAAATAAGGCTGAGGTGCAGGACAGTCAAGTTCCTCCACCCCAAACTTGTTCAGCCATGTCTTTATGGACTTTGCTTTGTGTACTGGTGCCCAGTTATGTTGGAACAGGAAAGGGCCATCCCCAAACTGTTCCCACAATGTTGGAAGCATGAAATTGTCCAAAATGTCTTGGTATGCTGACGCTTTAAGAGTTACCTCCACTGGAACTAAGGGTCCAAGCCCAACCCATGAAAAACAACCCCACACTATAATCCCCCTCCACCAAATGATTTGGTTGGGTGGTCCAATACTTTTGGCAATATAGTGTGGATGAGCCAGTTTGGGGTGGAGGAACCTGACTGGCCTCAACCTGATAGAACACCTTTGGGATGAATTAGAGCAGAGACTGCGAGTCAGGCCTTCTCATCCAACATCAGTGCCTGACCTCACTAATGCGCTTCTGGAAGAATGGTCAAACTTTCCCATAGACACGTTCCTAAACCTTGTGGACAGCTTTCCCAAAAGAGATGAAGCTTTTTTAGCTGCAAAGGGTGGGCCAACTCAATATTGAACCCTAAGGCGGACTGTATGGCCAACTTAGTCCGTCAGACAATCTGACAGACAGTCCGTCCTACTTTCGAATGAACGGACTTGACCACACACGATGAACAAACAGTCCGTTGAAAGCTTGCGCGATGACGTGTACAGCACGTACAATGGGACTAGAAATCGGAAGTCCAATACACAGCAATGCAACCTTTCGTCGTGTAAATCCTTTCTGAGCATGCGCCATACTTAGTCCGTCCAACTAGCCTACTCACGAGCGGACTGTCCGCTGAAACCAAAGTTGGACGGACAATATTACGGAAATTCCGAAATACTTAGTCCGCCAGACTGCACGCTGAAAAAGTCCGCTGAAGCCCACACACGAGCGGACTGTCCGCTGAAATGTGTTTCGGTGGACTAAGTTGGACGGACAGTCCTCTCGTGTGTACGCGGCCTAAGGACTAAGAGTGGGATGCCATTAAAGTTTATGTGCGTGTAAAGGCAGGTGCCCCAATACTTTTGGCAATATAGTGTATGTCCAAACTAGACCACTGTAAGTATGCAATAAAACCTCTTTAGATACCTACTGTTCAGCTTTAAAGTGGTTCTAAAGGCTGAAAGTTTTTTTTTTTTTACTGGTTAAAAACCTTTTGTGTGCAGCCCAATCCATACCTGAGCTTCCTCCGATCCAGCAATGTTCATGATAGACTTTCGCTCCTCATTGGCTAAGACAGCAGTGGGAGCCCATTGGCTCCCACTGCTGTCAATCACAGCCAGTGAGCTAACGAGGAGAGAGTGGGGGGGGGGGCCCGGGACCTGATGCGGCTCTATGTGTCTTATGGATGGCATTCACGCCCCTGAGTGGCTCAGGGGCGTGCATGCTTTCTCTGGGGCCACTGCTCGAGAGGGAGGAGCCAGGAGTGCCGGCGGGGAACCTGAAAAGAAGAAGATAGGATCTTCTCTGTTCAAAACTATTACACAAAGCAGGTAAGTATGTTGTAAAAACAAATCTTTAACACCACTTTAAAGTAGCTCACCCTCACTCTCCTTCATCTTACTCTTTAACCTTTAAGGAGGCTCTATCATGTTGAACAAAACAAAAGTGTGCAACTCACTTTAAATAAAAGTCATTGATCCAAAAATCCCTTTAACATGAAGACTTCAATAGCACCAATAAAAAAAAGCACAGCTCCAAACAAAATAGTCTTTACGGACTTATGGTTATGCAGTAAGCACAGTTTAGACTTTGTGATAATGGCCAATAATAGCAACACATTTCAAATCTTAAGCCGGTATTGTTGGTTATGACCAAGAAGATATTTTTCCCATAAGGATATATTTAGCCAATGGCAAGCTGTCAACTCAGAAACACAAAGCAGTATATTTTTGGCTGAGTGTCCACTTATTTCTAAGTTTTTTTATTTCTGAAATTACAATAATATAACATTTTATTACAGGGCTTTATTAGGTATCCCTTTCCTACTACACACTGCAAGCAGAGCAATTAATGAAAATAGGGATACTGTATTATATTCTACTTCTTTTTTTATAGAAGAAAAAAATAATCATTTGAATTCTCCATTGTAAACTGACGTTCAGTGAACACTCAAAACATTTAAATACCGGTATATAAAATATTGAAAATTAATGGATAACAGTTCAGATTTGTATTTTTTATATTTGTACTTTTATTTTAACTTTACATATTGCTTTAGGCATTCAGAATTTGTTCAGTGTTATTACATTCACTGTCAAGATTAAGAAAAAAATTAAAATAAATTTAATTTACAAAATCCATCTCAAAATCTAAGTTCTGGAGTCTTCATGAGTTAGATCATCAAGTTAAATCATTCTCAACAAAGGATTAAACCCGAGTTACAGATCACTATTTGAACTCTCATTAAAAGCAACAGCTCTCATCTTACTTTCAGCTGATGATTTCATACTTCAACCCATCTACACTTGAATTTTTTGCTGCAGCTCAAAAAAATAAAAATGACAAATGTGCATACAACCAAATTTTACTACTATTTTGCACTTATTATCTTGAGAAATATTAAATCAAGTAACAAATTGGAAAACTGTATTATATTAACCACGAGCATTTTACAACTACAAGATGTCCACAAAGTCAACCTAATGCTGGAAAATATAAAAGACTTAATAGCAGACAATGAGAAGTGTTTGTGAATCTTGGCTGCTCAGTTTGAATTTAAAATCTCTACCACACTGTCAATGACTAGTTCCCTGTGATCTGTCCCAACAGAAAAGCTGGGGGCTGGCATAATCCAGTTCTCATTACCATATAACGGAGAAGCCCAGCTACTAAAGCTTTCCATATATGGATCAAAATTCTAGTTTCGCATAGATCAGGCCAATTTCCAATCTATGTATGGGCACTGAGGTTATACAGAAGTCTATCTACCAATCCACTTCCGTAGACCCGCCCTGTCCGATTTTTCCCTTTTCGATCGGCAGCACAGGCAATAGTCTGCAGTGTTGATCAGTGTATTCTGAGAGCGGGGAAGCACATACTTTCCCTGTAGCACTTTCCGTTACTCCTCCCCACTCCATTCATCCGCTAGGAGAAAGGATATATTCACAGTGTAACCTCCCAATCACAATAGTGGAAGCTTACACTGAGGACTTAAATCCAAATGAAAGTGATCAATTAACCGTAGTCAAATAATCTCCCTCTCCCAGCGCTCATAGACCACTATTAAAAATAATTCTTTGATATAAAAATTAATAGCAGCCGATATAACTAAAACCAACATTCAAACATATGCTACAGACAAGCTATGACATTAGCAGCGCTTGAAAAGTTCCGCCATAAGCAGACAAGGTGTTTGTTGAATTATCCACAATCAAACAAATTTAGATATATTAGGATCATTCATGTATGGTGTATTTTCCAAATTAGAATGCCGTCACGACACCGCGTGCACGATCTCCCCTATAGCCACAAATAGTGATGGACGAACTTCCGACGGGACGTTTCGCAAACACGAACCGCGAACGCGGCCATTGACTTTAATGGCAGGTGAACCTTAAAAACCTCCAGGTCATATTATTAGCCACAAAATACTTACTATCTGTGCACACATAGTCCCACCACATGGACACTGACAAAACAAAAGTATTAAGTAAATCTTGGACAAGCATTCTTTTTTTATCTGTGAAATTTTGACAATTCAGGAGCACATGAAGGCCATGGAGGAGAGGCAAGGTCAGGGCAGGCTATGAAGGGGGTATAGGAGATGATCAGTGCCACAGTCAGGGCAGCGCAGTCCTGTGTCCCTTTGTGCCAACCTGTGCTTGAGCCCCTCCCTCTGCCTGGCCCTTACCCCCACCTATGCAGGGCTCCACTGCGGTGGTCTGGAGGTGCCAGTCCATGTGCTGATCCACAGCCATGGTGCTGGCACTGCCTGCTGATTGGCTTCTCCGCTGCTATCTCCCTCACTGTCTGAAAACAGCACTGCGATAGAGACTGAGAACTGACACCAGCACCGTGATAGAGAGCACTGACACCAGTACCGAGATAGAGAGCACTGACATCAGCACCGTGATAGAGAGCACTGACACCAGCACCGTGACAGAGAACACTGACACCAGCACCGAGATAGAGAACACTGACATCAGCACTGTAATAGAGAGCACTGACACCAGCACTGAGATAGAGAGCACTGACACCAACACCGAGATAGAGAGCACTGACACCAGCACCGTGATAGAAAGCACTGACACCAGCACCGTGATAGAGAGCACTGAGACCACACCAGCACCGAGATAGAGAGCACTGACACCAGCACCATGATAGAGAGCACTGACACCAGCACCGTGATAGAGAGCACTGACATCAGCACCGAGATAGAGAGCACTGACACCAGCACCATGATAGAGACATTGACACCAGCACCGTGAGAGCACTGACACCAGCACCGTGATAGAGAGCACTGACACCAGCACCGTGATAGAGAGCACTGACACCAGCACCGTGATAGAGAGCACTGACACCAGCACCATGATAGAGAGCACTGACACCAGCACCGTGATAGAGAGCACTGAGACCACACCAGCACCGAGATATAAAGCATTGACCCCACACAGCGTCCTTTCCCTACACTGACAAAAGACAGCTGCAGAATCGGTCAGCAGTGCACTCAGCAGCAGAGCAGTCAGCAGCAGTGCACCAGAATATACTTTGTATATTTGAAAGAAAGTATATTCTAAGTGTATTACAACCCTATATACTGTACACCTATACCAGTCCTTAAAAGGACTTTTGTGGACCTAATAGTAATAGCTAGTGATTAAACTGACTGTCCCTGCTCCACACAGTGACCTTTCCCTACACTGACAAAAGACAGAATGTAAAATGGCCGCCAGATCAGGTCTATTTATAAGGTAGGGGGAATGTCCAATTGTCCATGTACTGAAATGTCTCAATTGGCTGTCCTGTACCCCAAGATGGATGTGTCATCATGGGTCAAAGTTCTTCACAATGTAAACGCATATGTCTGCCGCGCGAACAGCGCCAGAAGTCCGCCGGTTTGGCGAATCGCGAAACGAGCAAAATTTGCCGCAAACTGACCCCCGGGCGAACCGCAAGGCCATCTCTAGCCACAAACTCACCAGATAAATTCAGAACTTGCACCTATAATGATCAGTGTCTTTACATCTGGGATTGCTTCAGTCAATCTAGATGGTTCTCACAATAAAAAAAGATGCATGCACATAGCGTTATTCTGTCATGAAATTGATTGTAAACACCCCCCTTACAAATGCACACTTACAATGTATATGGATTAACCACTTCAGCCCCGGAAGATTTGGCTGCTCAAAGATCAGGCCATTTTTTGCAATACAGCTCTGCGTCAATTTAACTGACAATTGCGCAGTCGTGCGATGCTGTACCCAAACAAAATCAGCATCCTTTTTTTCCCACAAATAAAGATTTCTTTTGGTGGTATATAAACAAAAGAAAGGTGACAATTTTGAAAAAAACATTATCTTTTTACTTTTTGCTATAACAAATATCCCAATTTAACAAAAAAATATGTTATTCCTCAGTTTAGGCTGATTTGTATACTTCTACATATTTTTGGTAAAAAAAACAAAAAACGCTATAAGCATATATTGATTGGTTTGCGCAAAAGTTATAGTGTCTACTAAATAATTTACTAGTAATGGTGGTATTCTGCGATTTTTATTATGACTGCGATATTGCAGCGGACAAATTGGACACCTTTGACACATTTTTGGGACCATCGACAATTATACAGTAATCGGTGCATTTTTATAGCACTGATCGCTTTATAAGTGTCACTGGCAGGGAAGGGATTAACACTAGGGGTGATCAAGGGATTAACGTTGTTACCTGGGTGTGTTCTAACTGTAGGGGGGATGGGACTGACTAGGGCAAGAACACCCGATCTGTGTTCATACTTAGTATGAACACCCGATCTGTCTCCTCTCCCTTGAGAGAACCGAGATCTGTGTTTTTACTCACGCACGAGCGATCACAGGTGCAGGGCGGGCATTCACATCGGCTCCGCTCAAACACTGAGGGCATGTGCGCCCCTAGTGGCCAAAAGGTGTAGTGACATAAGGTAACGTCAAATTGCCCAGCCAAGCCAACCTACTGCAGTAAAACTGCAGCGACTAGTCCAGAAGTGGTAAAAAAAGCATAATCAAACTCACAATCCTATATCCACAATTTATAAATCACTTGTCTCTCTCTCACCACTCCTTGGAAATTTCACAGAGTGCGGTGTTCTCGGGTTGAGAAGACCGCTGACAGAAAGTCTAGGTAACTACATGGTCACACCTGACGCATTTTGTCATCACTTCATCAGAGAGTATGGCCACACAGCACAGTACCATTCATTTATACTCTACGAACGTTAGGATATTAACCCTACACCAGCTCACTGCTACTTTTCTATTGCAGTGTATACTACTACGGAGGCACACACAATTGTGGTAACCCTTGGCACACAACAGTAGATCTGAGCAAATTAGTATATATTTGTAAACTATCATTATACTCAATAGCTCAAAG
This sequence comes from Lithobates pipiens, assembly GCF_037356315.1. NCBI lineage: Eukaryota > Metazoa > Chordata > Amphibia > Anura > Ranidae > Lithobates > Lithobates pipiens. Next base: position 98,224,478 of record NW_027507748.1, on the reverse strand, counting down.
TCACCACCAAACCAAGTTACTGAGAACTGTACTAATTGTTCTGATCGATCTCAAACAATCGCTCCATGTATGGATTCTTAATTTTTTCATCCACATTTTGGACTCTCGGGAGAGTAAGCTACAGGGGATGATTTACTAAAGGCAAATAGACCATTCAATTTGAACTGTCTCCCAATTGCATTACTGTATTTTACCCTTCTAGATTGGGCCCTGGTGGTGATTAAAGGAATTGTGCAAACAGCTGTTGTGAAGACATGGTCATGTATTGTCACTATCAGGAAGCTTATTCAAAATGATTTGGTACAGCTCATGGTGGAGCAAGTGGCTGTCAAAAGAAGGTGACTGAAAAGGCTGGAGTAGGTCAGCAGCGCTAAGAAGTAAAAAAAGTGAAAATAATGCTCTGTACACATGGTCGGAATTTCCGACAAAAAATGTGTGATCGGATTGTGTTGTCGGAAAATCCGATCGTATGTGGGCTCCATTGGACTTTTTCCATCAGAATTTCCAACACACAAAGTTTAAGAGCAGGATCTAAATTTTTCCGACAACAAAATCCGATCATTTAAATTCCAATCGTGTGTAGACAATTCCGATGGACAAAGTGCCACACATGCACAGAATAAATTAAGAGATCACAGCTATTGGTTACTGGCCCGTTTATAGTCCCGACATACGTGTTGTACGTCACCTCGTTCAAGTTTTCGAACAACTTTGTCCGACCGTGTGTATGCAAGACAAGTTTGGCACAAAATCTGTCAGAAAAAATCTGATGGATTTTGTTGCCGGAATGTCCGACCGTGTGTACAGGGAAAAAGTGTTTTATGAAAACAAAGGAATTATTTATGACACACAATGCTAGACTACATTTCATCCAGTGGAATGCAGGTCCACTTTAACATATGGTTGTAAATTAAAGCAATCTATGCCTATGCATTTTTTTTATCATTGGCTCAGTTTGAAAGGCCCAACTTTGTGACAGATGTGCGTTAATGTACATTACGTGATTTCAGCCAATTTACATGCCTGTCCGGAGCGTAGTTGTTTACTCATAACTCTGTAAGTCGTTATTTAAAGGAACCTTATATTTCAAGATACTGCAATGTTCAGCAACTCACTGTAGATGTGTATTGCTGTGTAAAGTTAATTGCAAACTAATGCACATCTAAAGTGTACTGCAATTAACAAATTCATACGATCTGTGATTTGCCTTTTCAGTCTCTGAAACAAATGTGTTCAGGACCTATTTTTGCATACTTTTAGATGTGCTGTCAACACATTCATTTTAAAAGGCCTTAGTAACACAATGGGGGTTATTTACGAAAGGCAAATCCACTTTGCACTGCAGTGCAGTCGCTCTAAATCTAAAGGGTAGATCTAAAATGAGTGGAAGCTCTGCTGATTTTACCATCCAATAATGTGCAAGCAAAAATGCTGTTTTTTATTTTCCTTTCATGTCCCCCTCGGATCTACAGCGACTTTACTTCCAAGTGCATTTGCAGTGCAAAGTGGATTTTCCTTTAGTAAATAACTCCCAATGCTCCTTAACACACAAAAATGTGTGCATTGCAACACGCTACATTGCCCATAGTAAAATGGTCCTAACTTAGTGAATACACCAAATATGACCTGACAGATTACCTGGACTAAAAATTTCATATGATGGTCCCACACTATCTCAGTGGTTTCTCCATAATATAGAACGAACAAATAATTGCAGAAATTCACCTGCAAGAGAGTAAAACCTATTTGAGATGTTTTCAGAAGGGGCCAAGACTGAAAGAACTGCAGAGATGTCACACAATCCTAGCATCCTGAAACGAACTCCACCCAAAAGTCTTTTTTTTATACAGTTTTAAAATGCTGGAAAGTTTGGTACCCTGCTAGGTGTTAACTGCTGCCTATGGACTCAGTGCAGAGCTCTCTCCTCCCCCTGCATGAACCTGACTGCCAGGATCATGCTGTTGGCTGAACCTCCTTCTACAGAACATCAACACATAAAGTTATGTTAGAACCTGCTAACGAGCCAGTGGAGGAACAAGGAAGCACACCCTGTCTGGTAGAAGTATAACTCCCTGGCTGGAGTCAATAATAGATATAAGGATCGTGGGGTTAATTTATTAAGACTGGAGAGTGCAAAATCTGGTGCATCTCTGCATAGAACCAACCAGCTTCCAGGTTTTATTGTCAAAGCTTAATTTAAGTTAGAAGCTGGTTGGCTACCATGCACAGTTGCACCAGATTTTGCACTCTTCAGGTTTTAGTAAATCTACCACCCTGTCAGAGATTAGAGCCTGCCTTGTTTCACCCAAAACTAAGAACTAAGAAAAACTAGAAAAAAAAAGTGGCGTAGAGCGGAATTTTTTTTAACCAGGGCATCATGGCACCCTGGGGTGTCTTCTGGGTTCCTCAAGGGTGCCATGATAAATTCTTAAAATTTGCCCCAAATTGGCCAAAAAATTGTCAACAGGCCTGCAAGTGGATCAAGCCTGACTTTTTGATAAATAAAGCCACAGGTTGGGCAGCATTACAACCTTGGGCACCATGCAGGCCAGCCACTGGAATCCTAACAACTTATGATGTAATTGATTAAGCGGACGTTGGGCGCCTGCATTCTTGTTTGCCCATTATTAATGTTTCCGCAGTTTAAAACCAAATTGCAGGACTTATAACTGAAGTTTTTGTCCCCTGCACTTGTCTCAGCCATCAGACAATCACAGATCAGTGGGCGTGTCTGCATGCCGGAGCTCAGGAGGCATAGTCGTGACCTCACTGGACTCTCCTCCCATCTCTACACTCCCCCCAGCAATCTCAAGGCTGACATTGGGACAGCGCAAACCCCGGTGGATGACCACGCCCCCTTTTGAGTATTGCCCAATCGGAGATCCAAGGAGCCACCACCTGACTTCTTCTTGTCCAATAATACTCAGTCATGAAGCAACCAATCCTGGGTGACCCGGGGGAGGTAGGGAGAGACATATGTGAGGAAATTCTGTACTCAAGCCCCCCTTTTCTCATGCTCATGCATGAGATGGCTACATGATCTGTCAGTCACAGGAGTGGGGGTGGGGTGACACATATTTAAGTAGTGTGTCCATTTTTAACTGCTGGAGCGCATAGAGGATTTTAGAGTGCTGGATGATCCTTCCTTGGCAAGACTGGGAATATATGGCTTTTGCCGCTTAACTGTAAGAGGTAAATTGCATATTTAACTTTAGATTTTTCAGGTTTGCAACCACTTTTCTATCGTTGGGTGTCCTGTTTTTGTCTATCCCTTTGTAAAACTATGTGTTTATTTTATTTGCATCTAAGCCCTTGTACACACGGTCGGAGATTCCAACAACCAAATCCGTCGGATTTTGTCCGACGGATTTTGTCCGAAACTGTTGCATACACACGGTCGGACGAAGTTGTCAGAAAATCCGATCGTTCAGAACGTGATGACGTTATTTAGTTACGATGGGACTACGTTCAGGCTAGTAGCCAATAGCTTTGGTCTAGGAATTTGATCTGAGCATGTGTGGCACTTTGTCCGATCGGAATTCTCTACACATGATCGGAGTATGTCCGATCGGACCATTTTGTCAGAAAATATTTCCGGCAAGTTGGAAAATTTGGTCCGACGGAAACAGTCCGATGCAGACCACACACAGTTGAAATATCCGACAAAACGCTCCGATCGGACACATTCCATCGGAATCTCCGATCGTGTGTACAAGGGCTTAGAATAGGGTGCCCTGAGATTGTGCAGAGTTTTAAAGATGCCGTAAGTGAAAAATACTTGAGAAATACTGGTCTAGAGTTCCCCTTCAAATAAAGCAACAATTTCCTGAAACGCTTTTTTTTTCCCGTTTGACCAAAGCATCTCTTTAATTCAATTCTAATTAATAATGCAAACATAAAGTCATTAAAACACAATAATGAAAGTGTTCTTATAGTAACATTTCAAGAACAGTTACGGAATATGATGTTGTTGTTCATTAAAAATGAGTGGCTTTATTGCCTGGCAATAGAAAAGAACAATAGGCCAGTAAATGGAGTTATGTATAAATGGAGCAACAAATCACTAACAATCCCCCTTCCATTCTAGAACTGCCTTGTTCGCAGTGATTTGTGCAGCTCCTCTACAAGCCACATGGCATGGTGCCGGCAGTGCTGTTTATTAAAATGAACTTCTCTGCCTCTTGGGTTACTCCTTCATGCTCGGGACTGGTGGGGGTTTTTCAGCCAGTGAAAGAGAAATGTAATTAGTCGCTTCAGTTCATGTATGTGCCAAGCCATAGGAATAAATCTGCGCTCACAAATAAATCCGGGATAAATGGTTTGAATTGAGGCACAGAGTGCCGTGAAGTGTGCGCTGCTCTCTACGCTTGCTGATTGTATTAGAAGTTAATATAATTTTGTACGATGAAAACATTCCAACAGCTCGACAATTTCCTTGAGGCAGATAGTGTTAAGAAACGCATTGCATTTTTTTACTGAGGAAAAATGCCAAAAAAACACTTTAAAAGCGGATCTAAATGTGATGTCATATGAGAAAAATAAACAAAAATACACAAATATTCGGAGTAAATAAAAAACGTATAAAGCATTCCAAAAAGGCCTCCAGCACAAAAGTGAATGATTTTGGGCAAAATACGTTTTATCATCATTTACACCTGTTGTGTTAACCATGTTTTATTATAAAATAAATGTATTAAAACACAGTAAAATATATTTTTTTAATTATTTGTTGTAGGCTTGCATTTAGATTTAGTACACCAGTCCACCAATTCACACTTCTCTACTCGCCTACTCTCTCTTTCACTCTCTCCCTCCTTTAACCAGTTCCCACCAAGGCCATTCCTGACATTTCTCTCCTACATGTAAAAAATCAGCATTTTTTTGCTAGAAAATTACTTAGAACCCCCCAAACATTATATATCTATTTAATAGAGACCCTAGAGAATAAAATGGTGGGTGTTGCAATTTCTTTATGTCACATAGTATTTGCGCAGTGGTTTTTGAAACACTTAAAAAAAACAAAAAAAAAACACTTGTACCACCCTCTTGGTTGCCAGATGATGTAAATAGGTTTTTGGGCCGAGTAGCAAATTTAGGCAGGCCCAGCTGGTAGCTAGGCCTGTTTTTTTATCTGGTTTGGAAGTGACTCAGGGTAGAGCTGGTAACTCACAGGCAGCATCACTGGCACTTCCCACTTCTTTCTGGAATATTCTAGTGGCTTCTAGAAAAGAAGGAGGAAAAGAGAGAAGGAGCTGTCTGGGGTGTTTTAGGGAGACCTGACCAATCCCCAACTTGGATTGGCAGAGGGCAGGCCTCCTAAATACCTGGGGCCAGCCTAGCTGGGGGAGGAGTTGTTCAGGTGGAAGCTGGAGATGGACTATTAGGCTGTGATGGCTTTGGATGGAGCTCCCCAGTCTGGGGGGTGACCTTGGGCCTGGGCTTGGGTGCGGACAGGACCCTCTTACAACACACAGAGGTGTCCTGGATTGGCTGCCCGGGAGCAAGGAGGGGATAGCGGGAGAGAGGGCTCTGCCAGGCAAGTCTCCAGGGGGGGTCGCAGCCAGGAGGGCTGATGAGTGTAGCACAGTTGAGAGGACTGGGGAGGCAATTCTGAGAGGACGGGAAGATTTCAGTCTGAGATGGGTGCAGAACCAGAAGAGAGAACTGTAGAAACATGGGCAGTGGAGAGAGGCAGCTACAGCCATGAGGGCTGGCAGGGCCTGAAGATGTGGTACTGGGCTCAGTAGACACGAGGATAGCTAGCACTAAGGACTACCATATTTTTGTCATTACATTAAGGAGCCCACGGTCCCTGCCTGCAAGGGGCATTCACCTTAGACCTGGTTGAGTCCGTTTCGGCCTACAAATGAGCGCTAGGTGGTCCTTGTAGTGTAAGCAAGTGAAGTGCTGGAGGTATTGAGGAGGAATAGGCTGCAAGCGAGTGTTATGTTAAAGTGAAGACTGGAGTGTATATACAAGGAGTGTATATAGTTGGTCCCATGTAAATGTTCCGCAATCAAGTGGGCATCCCATAGATCCTTACCCCATTCAAGTTAATCCCCCTCAAGTCTAAGAGTGACTGGAAATCGTGTGCCTGGCTGGGCGGGATGACAGGTGGACTACAGTTCTCAGCAGCACTCCCAAGAGTATCGCTACACACTTTAAGAATTGTATTGCACACAAACACTAAATAATGCCTACTTTTTTTGTTAAAATATAGAAGATCATGTTATGAAGAATACACAGATACCTAACCATGCCATGTTTTAAAATTGTGTACGCCTGCAGAATGGCGTCAAACTACGATACCTAAAAATCCCCATAGGCGACACTTTAAAGGCCTTTACAGGTTACCAATTTTGACTTGTACCTTAGTGCAGAATTCTGGGAAAACCAGTAAGCCAATCAAAAAAACAGAAAACTATATAACTGGGGGGCATTCTGTACACCATTTGTGTACAGGACACCTGTACACAAATGTACATTTCATTTTGCAGAAAATTACAGCACCACAAATTTAAAAAAGTGAAAGGTAATTTTGTATAAAATTAAGTTACAATATGTCTTGTATAGCAATTGTATACACTATATTTAAATGTTTTTGTTTTTTTTTGCTATTTCTTCCCATGAAAGTGGCGTTTATATGGTATAAATCAAACAAAAAGTGATACCCTTTATTGGCAAACTAAATTTAGTAATGCAAACCTCTGGGATAACGTATATCCCTTTGTCAGTTGTTATATATCCCTTCTTCAGGGACATTAATCCTAAAAGCTTGTATCAGTAAGCATTTAACGTAGAACAAAAGGCAAAATTCGTTTTAGAGTAGAGTACTGGAAATATATAACCCTTGTCGTTTTTTTTTTTGCTATTTTTGTATTATTGGGAAGATTTCTCTTCACTTCCTGTCGCATAGCCAAAACAGGAAGTAAGAGGAAATGTATCCAAAGAGAGGGAATCCTTGACTGCCACCAGCGTCAGCAGAACTAGTGCCCCCTCTTCCTGTTCTGTTGGCAGCCCAAAATGTGGGATTTACTTTCACTCTCATTGATAAAGGTAAACAGGGTAAATGTAAAGGCAGAATCTCCCTAATAGGGGTGCAGACAGCAATAAGAACCTGGCAGGTCCACTCTTTCCAAAACGCATTTTTTTTTCTTTTTTTTAAATATGCTTTTAGATAAGTGTTAAGTTGACCAATAAAGGGTTTATTTTAAATTCAAAACTTGCTGTATTAATCAATAGCTAATATGGTACAATTACATACAACATACAACATATTAAACGATAACACGATAGTCGATTTGTTGCCTTTAACCACTTGCCCTCTGGAAGATTTATCCTCCTTCAAGACCAGGCGATATGGCACTGCATTATTTTAACTGACAATTGCACGATCATGTGACGATGTACCCAAATAAAATGTATGTCCTTTTTCCCCACAAATAGAGCTTTTTTTTGGTGGTATTTGATCACCTCTGTGGTTTTTATTTTTTGTGCTATAAACATAAAAAGACCGACAATTTTGAAAAAATAAAAATACATTTTTTACTTTTACTTTCTGTTATCAAACATATCAAACCAAAACATTAAAAAAATCTAATTGATTCACCAATTTAGGCCATTATGTATTCTGCTACTTGTTTTTATTAAAAAATCCCAATAAGCATATATTGATTGGTTTGCACAAAGGTTATAGCGTCTACAAACTACAGGATATTTTTATGGAATTTTTTTTTTTTACTTGTAATGGCAGCGATCAGCGACTAATAGCAGGACTGCGTCATAGCAGTGGACAAATCAGACACTAAGTGACACTTTTTGGGACCAGTGACATCGATACAGTGAACAGTACTCAAAAAATATGCACTGTCACTGTACTAATGACACTGTCAGGGAAGGGGTTAACATCAGGGGTGATCAAAGGGTTAAATGTGTTCCTAGGGAGTGCTTGCTAACTGTGTGGGGCATGCTTTAACTGTGGGAAGACAGAGATACATGTTCCTGCTTAGCAAAAACACAGGATCTCTGTCTTCTACTAACAGAATGACAATCTGCCTTGTTTACATAGGCAGACCGCCGTTCTGCCTCTGTCAGGAAAGATCAGGGGGTTCTGGCGGACATCGGCAGATTGGCTCCTGCTGTATCCAATCACAGCAGAAGTGGGTTGCTGGCGGCGAGCTTGTATCCTCAGACCCCGAAAGTACAAAATCACATAACTGTACGTGATTTTGCGCAGTAAATGTGGGGTGGTCGGTTGAAGGATAAATCCACTTCCGTGGGGAAAAAGTTGTAAAAAAAAAATATATATATATATATATATATATATATATATATACAGCAAAGAAAATTGCTACACAAGTCATATTGTAATTGACTGTTATTAAAAAATACCTTTCCTCTGTCAATCTACAGTTGCTGTAACTTTCTGTAATACTGTAACCTGAAGGTGTTCTGTACACAGCTGGTGTATGGAATGCCTCCAAAAAAATGTTTGGTTGGCTGTGCTAAGATGCAAGTTAGATTTTAGGCATCTTCTGCAGCAAAAATGTCATTTTTGGTGAGATATTTATAAAGGTTTAATCACTTCTAAAAGGATATGGACAATGGGACCAGAGCATTTATGTAAAATGATGATGTACCTAAAGTAAAGCAATTCCTTTTTTCACTTCTCAATGCAGGTACTGCATCGCAATAGACATTTACAGGCATAACTGATTACCTATGTAGGCAAGCTGGCTGACCACAAAATTGGATATGTTGTAGTCCTGGGTCCCCTTTCCTACACCCCAAGTTTGGTGTCCCTGCCACTTATGATTCGGGAGCAGTGCCATGTCAAGCTGACCATGCTTTCCCATAGACGCCAACGTTAAATGTTAAAAACCGGGATCAGTGCAATGTCAAGCTGACCATGCTTTCCCATAGACGCCAACATTAAATGTTAAAAACGAGGAGCAGTGCAATGTCAAGCTGACCATGCTTTCCCATAGACGCCAACATTAAATGTTAAAAACCGGGAGCAGTGCCATGTCAAGCTGACCATGCTTTCCCATAGACACAAACGTTAAATGTTAAAAACCGGGAGCAGTGCCATGTCAAGTTGACCATGCTTTCCCATAGACACCAACGTTAAATGTTAAAAACTGGTAGCGGTGCCATGTCAAGCTGACAAAGATTTCCCATAGATGCCAATGAGTCCGTACTCACAAGTGTACATAAAGTGAGGGTTGTATTACAATCTTCTCATGTTTGTACTTCAGAGGTTGTGCAAATACTTTGATCTTTCATTTTCCATTTAGCATTAAAAGTCATAATCCAGATCCTATATCAATGTATGCAGACAGCTGGGTGGGCCCTACCAGAGATTTTCTATGCACTGCAAGTTAAAAAAAAAATAACAGTGAAGATGATAGTAGTGTAGTCTATTCTATAATATGAGCCATGTTTCATTTGTTGCACTAAAAACACTGTTTAGTGCATTTCATCTTGTAAAATTAGATGAACTATAAAAATCTACTCTATTGCAATCTCTTAAGGTTTACTTGGATCTCTCGCTCACATATACATATACATCTGTGGTTACAAATTACGTTTTTATTGAAAAGGAAATACATTATTAATTGAAAAACTGTTCTTGGAAGCGCAATGGTATAAAATAAAACAGGAAACTGGAAGGAACAAAAAGCACACATAGCATCATATTTTGGAGAGTAAAGAAGCTTTGAAATATCCATATAGGGATAATAACTATACTTTAAAAAAAAAAAAATCAATATTAAACCACTCCAGGACTCTACAGCCAAAAATTAAACATAAAACAGTACCTTGGTGATGTAGACTACTCTGTCATACCACCAGGTCAGCCCAGGGCCATTAGTGTATATTAGAGAAAAGAGGGCGCACCAGCCTTGTGCATTATCCTTTTAGATACATATTTATCGAAGACATAAAAAGAAAACTACTCACAAACAATCGAATAAAATCTTCCAGTAAGACAGTAAGAGTAGTCATCAAGTGGCAGCATCTAGTACCAGACGAACGGGACTCTCCAGAGATCACAGAGGAGCTCACACCACTCATTAACCTGACGCGTTTCAAAGGGACGACCCTTCTTCCTCAGAGCTCAGCAGTGGGCCTTCCTTCAGCATTCCCTGTATTAATGCCCAAAATCACTTGCACACTTATATAAATAAATAAAGTCACATGTGTATGCACATAGGCGCCTGCACTCACTTAGGCTAAGGCCTAAGCCACTCCTACTCAGCCCAGCTGGGCCACCAGCTACAAAACAGTCCCCCCCCCAAAAAAAAGGAAGGGAAGAAAGGAGCACACAGGCTGACATCACCCCTTTTAAAAAAATAAGCCAAAGATTCGACGTTTGTATTTTTTTTGCTGCTTTGTCCAATCTTTGCCATTCATGTTGAATGTATCTAGTTCAAACAGAAAATGGACTGGTGATAGTGATCACTGATCAGACAGGTAATACGATAGGGTATATAGAATCTATACAGAATCTCAATCTATAATATAGAATAATATATAAATCCCCCTCCCCACAACACGGGCAGCTTCTGAGGCTATCACGACACTAGCAACACTAGTATCACTATCAGGTTCACAACACTAACACAATAGCAGCAGATTATTATGAAAAATTTACGTTGAACTGTAGCTTGCTTCACTATTGTTCTGCTACTGTGCTTATGCTTAATTGCTAAATAATTTAGGTTTTCTGACAAACGGACCAGCTAAGATTGACTGTCTTCTGAAATGATTCAGTGTGTGTGTCTCTCTCTCTGCTAGCAATCGTAAGTGAAAGTAAGTTGGCTGTACGTGTGTACTTAGTTTTAGCTATTTTACTGCTCTTCCTCTTTGGTTGCAATCAGCCAATAACATTCATCATCATCATTATTTTTATTTTACTTCCCCCACCCAATTCCAGCAGCACTCTTTTCTCTCTATGTCGAATCTTTCCTCTCTATGTCGAATCTTTTCTCTCTATGTAGAATCTTTTCTATGTCGAATCTTTCCTCTCTATGTAGAATCCTTTCTCTCTATGTAGAATCTTTCCTCTCTATGTAGAATCTTTTCTCTCTATGTAGAATCTTTTCTCTCTATGTAGAATCTTTCCTCTCTATGTCGAATCTTTTCTCTCTATGTCGAATCTTTTCTCTCTATGTAGAATAATCCTGGACTAATAGAGTTAAGGTTAGGCACATTTGACCACAGGTTCGATAGACACAGATTGTTATTGTCAGCGTCATGTCGAATCTCCTATCTATATGGAACTGTTGTCACAAAGAAAACGAAAATTAAGCATGTGTTTATGTCGGATCTTTCATTTTTCGGACTCTACACTTTCGTTATCATTTGTTAAAACGATAAAGAATATACCTGAACTTCAGAGGAAAATGCATTCGGACGAAAACAAATGCACATGTCTAAAGGATAATGCACAAGGCTGGTGTGCCCTCTTTTCTCTCTTTGACTTTTAGGGTTCCCCGCCCTTGAGGGCAGCAAGGCCAGTGTGTGTTTTTTCATAGCCGGTCTGGTGGTCCGCCTATGCGCAGGAGTGCTTTTGTTTTGTTTTTTTAATAGCCGGTAGTGTATATCAGTCCTGGTATCTGTTCCTCTTATGCCGCATACACACGACTGGGTTTTCCGGCAGACTAAGTCTGGCGGGATCAGTCTGTCGGACAATCCAATCGTGTGTGGGCTAGTCCGATAGTTTCAAAACAAAAAAAATCAGACGGACCTAGAAATACAACATGTTTCAAATCTATCTGATGGACTCAATTCTGATGGACTAAAAATCGGGAAAACCGTTCATCTGTGTGCTAGTCCGATGGACCAAATACGACGCAAGGGCAGCTATTGGCTACTGGCTATTGAGCTTCCTTGTTTTGTCCTGTTTACGTCATCACGTTCAAAACAAACAGACTTTCAAACAGACTTAGTCCGTTCGTGTGTGGCCAAGTCCGTTTGTTCGGAAAGTCAGTCAGAACTCCGCCGAAAGTCCTTCGAACCTAGTCTGCCGGAAAGTCAGGTCTTGTGTACGCGGCATTAAAGCATTGAACCCCAGTGTGTATTAGCCCTGGTATCTGTACTCCTTAAAAGATAGGTAACCCCCATCATAAAAAATAATATTTATAACAGACATTTGTATACATAGTTTTTTTTTTTTTTTACTGTGTGAATTACTTTAATTATTTCCTACGTAGAGCTAGATAGCTGAAAAGGGTGACAAAACTCCCAGAACCGAGAGAGCAGATGGAGATCAGGCTTAGGTAAGTATGGGGGTGGGGGCTGGGGGATCCTGCAGCATAGAAGATTCAGCCTTTACAATCACTTTAATGTATTGCAACTTAGCTGCATTTGTTTTCTTTTTTTTGGCATATTAGTGTATAAGTATAGAAACATGTCTGTTGATCTTGCCAAAAAAGCAGTGTTCTAGCTTACTTTCCAAGCACGGAGCAGATTTCTCAAACAATGTTATCAACTTTCCTAGTTATTTTCTGTGAACTACAAAATACCCCCTTTAGTTATACAGAGAGATGAGAGGTGTTTGTAGTCCAATTCAGGTCCTTTAGGGCAGTGGTTCTCAACCTTGGTCCTCAAGTATACCCAATAGGCCATGTTTTCAGTTTTTCTTTTGCACTGCTGTTTTATATCAATATCAATGACGTGGTATTGATAAGAGCTATTTTATCTAAGGGAAGTTCCCAAAACATGTCCAGTTGGGGGTACTTGAGGACAGAGGTTGAGAACCACTGCTTTAGGGTAATAGTGTTGCTCCTCCATAGATACAGTTTACCTTAGGATAGGAAGTTCTGTATGTAATTGGCAGGATCATTAGGTGAAAATAAAAAGAGAAAATTCCTGTATGAAAAAAGAAAATGAAGGCAATCACCACATCAAAAGACTAAAGCCGCGTACACACGGGCGGACTGTCTGTCCAACTTAGTCCGCTGAAACACATTTCAGCGGACAGTCCGCTGGTGTGTGGGCTTCAGCGGACTTTTTCAGCGGACAGTCTGGCGGACTAAGTCTTTCGGAATTTCCGTAATATTGTCCGTCCAACTTTGGTTTCAGCGGACAGTCCGCTCGTGAGTAGGCAAGTTGGACGGACTAAGTAGGGCGCATGCTCAGAAAGGATTTACACGGCCGAAGGTTGCATTGCATTGTATTGGACGTCGTATTTCTAGTCCCCTCGTACGTGCTGTACACGTCATCGCGCAAGCTTTCAACGGACTGTCTGTTCATCGTGTGTGGTCAAGTCCGTTCATTCAAAAGTAGGACGGACTGTCTGTCGGATTGTCTGACGGACTTAGTTGGCCAGACAGTCCGCCCGTGTGTACGCGGCTTAAGGCTAGCTTCCCAAATCTGTCGGTGCAGGACTGGGTATAAATCATATATTTTCCCGTATCCAAAGCAAAAATGTGCTACAGACGCAACGGGGTGCAATAATTCTTAATGGTATCCCCATGCACTAGAGGCTGCATTTTCATGTGCTGGAAACCACATAGCACTAGGTTTCTCTGCAGGTGCAGTTTTGGAGAAGGAACTTTTTCCCTTTGTGTTCCATAGATACAGCAGCAGTGGTGTCTGGTGCTCAATATTTGGGGGGCAGCAAATTAACCTCCCCCCGCCATCATCCGTCGCCGCCACCCCCCCACTGACACCGCTGACACCCACCATGGGTGAGGGACGGGAAGGCAGCCTTACCTTAGGAGGTGAGGAGGGGTAGGGCTGCTGCTCCTCGCTCCAGCCGAGGGAAGAGGCGGGGCTTCTCCTTCTGGCCGAACAGACAGGCTTCTCCTCCTGGCCGAAAAGGCAGGCTTCTCCTCCCAACCAAACAGGAGGAGGGTGTTGAGACTCCATGGCCAATCAGGTCTCAGGGCCCGCTTCCTGGTTGGCCGGAAGGAGAATCGGACAATAGCGAATTTGAATTCACTATTGTCACATAACTAGATGGGCACAATGTCCCTGAGCCCACCCTTTTGTGAAGCCAATTAGAGCCTCAGGGTCTAATCATGTGCTTCCAAAAAAAACTTATTGAAATCCATGCATCCAGCGCCCAGCATGTAGATTAGGGGCTGGGTGCATGGATTAGGGCTGGCAGCACATGGACAGGCCGCCACTGTACAGCAGCCCATTTATATGCATCGACTGCTGTGTCTGCGCAAACTCAGCCGCAGGAAAAATGCAATAGTGTGAACCTAGCCTAGCAAACATTTTTTTTTTTATAGTTCAGACACACTTTAACATATGCTTTAATACTGCCATTGGCTTGCACCAAGGTAAGGATGGTACGGCGGCTCTGTCACAGGCTCAGTATAATATAGTTAATATTAAAAAGGAGCTGCTCTAAAAAGTCCCAATCATTCAAGATAAGGCATATTAAAAGTCCATATTAAGAAATCGCTCTCTCTTCTTAATGGAACCACAGTGATTTCACACAAAAAAGGAGAGTGCCCAACCACCGTAACAAAGACCTGCTTACCAGATGGCAAGCATAAAGAGCTGATGGCTATAACCCAGCTACGGCCTTTAGCTAGATGGCTGCAAATCTCCCCCTCTCACCGTTTATGGAGTCTGTGTTTGTTTAAGGCAAGTGACCCAAAAAGAAAAGACTGACCATAGCGTAATACAGTCTGTAATATTTAACAGGAAAAAGAGTAATACATTTACATCCATAAGTTGAAATATCGCATGTGTTTAAAAACAGTGCCGGCCGGCAGAAAACAAACAGAGCCCATCCTTCTAGTACTAGCACTTACTCCTAGCACATATGATGCATTTCGTCATACCTGACGTTGTCAATGAGGACAACGTCACGTATGACAAAACGCGTCTGGAGAAGGGTACGAACTGACATCACCACGTGGTTTTACTAGGACGGGCTCCATTTGTTTCCTGCGGGCCGCCACTGTTTTTAAACACATGCAATATTTCAACTTAAGAATGTAAGCGTATTACTCTTTTTCCTATTAAATATTATAGACTGTATTACGCTGTGGTCAGTCTTTTCTTTTTGGGCCACTTGCCTTAAACAAACGCGGACTCCATAGACTGTGAGAAGTGGAGATTTGCAGCCATTTAGCCTGCTTAAATCGATTTGGTCGTCACCTGCATGCTAAAAGCCGTGGATGGGTTATAGCCATCTGCTCTTTATGCTTGCCGTCTGGTAAGCAGGTCTTTGTTATGGTGGTTGGGCACTCTCCTTTTTTGAGTGAAATCACTGTGGTGCCATTAAGAAGAGAGAGCGCTTTCTTAATATTGACTTTTAATATGCCTTATCTTGAATGATTGGAACTTTTTAGCGCAACTTCTCTATTTTTTTCATTTTACTTTTTGTGTGTATCCCACGTCAAGCTGTTGCTTTTACCATTTCTTCTACATGTGTTTTATTTAAGATCATGTTTTCTTGCCATAATATAGTAAATACATTTAGTTAGGAATGTAGTATATTATTTATATGATCAGTAAATATAAATTACACATTTAATTAACCGGTTTTATTTAAAAATACATAAAGGACTCAGGAAATTATTCACATATATGAATATATTTAAAAATTAAACAACATTGCTGGGAGGGGGCAATATTTTCCACTGACAGCTTACTTTCTGATCAGTATTCCCAGAGAATAAAACCACTAACACTATTCTTGATGCTACTTCATGCATGAAAGCTGACACAGAGAAATGGACGGCATGGCTAAGTTGTATAAATAGGAAATATCTTATTTTCTGGGCCGGTGTCAGTACTTATACACACACAATGGTAAATGTTACCATTAGCTCATTTATATAGTGTAGCATTTGTTTTTCATTTTGAGATCTTTTAAATATTAATACTGAGAACTTTGCAGCATTGTCCTAATACTAGTCCACGGAACATTGCTCTATAAAAGATGAAGTTGATACAACTGTGGATCCAGCAAAGGATTAGAGGTTGAGATAAAGGTTTTTATGGATGTTTGGGGCCTTGTAAGGTTTTTAGCTGGAACTATTAAGAGATAGGAGGCTCCAGGGTTATGGTCAGTGTAACCATTAAACAAATCCCGGTTATACGGCCTGCATTGCATGTGCCTGAGACATCAGTAAGCATTACCAACAGATGAGCACAGAAATGTAGATGCATGGAAACAGCACACTGGCTGGGAGAAAAGGTGGGGGGTGGGGGGGGGGGGAGCAGCAGGAAGGAGAGGAGAAAATGACAAGCAGTGAGATCTCCATTATTAAAAGATGAGCCAAGCCAACATGACAGTGTGTCTCCTGGTTTTGGAATCCAGGCTATATCTCAGCCAAGCCTATTTTAACCATTTCTGTCTTGTATGTTTTTTTATATTTTTTTCTTTGTTTCATTTTTCTATTACTTAGTAAACCTATAGATGAGGCAAGTCAAAATCATAAAGATTCTGTATAGAAGGGACCATGAGTCAGCTATTGTTCAATAAAGCCCCCAAAATGAAATACCAACTATATAAATTGCATATTGCACAGGGCTGGACACGCACACCTCCCGTGTGGCAGTGCTGGGTTCTGATAATTGACAATTGTAGAGTGTGTGGGGGTGTAATATGTTCCCTTTACCTTAAAGTCTGTAGTTACCTAGGCTCCAGTGTATATTAGAGTAGAAAACAGCTATGCCAGAGTACAAAAATACAGCCTAATCTATAGAGCAGGCTTTCTCAAACTTTTTACCGAAGAGGAACTCTTGAAATAATGTTCAGGTCTCAGGGAACCCTTGGTAAGATTAGATTATTGGAGTCTTTGGGAAAATGCCTCTTACATTGGTGGTGGAAAGAATGCCCCCCTTACAGTGGTGGCCAGAAAGACTCTCTTGCAGTCATGCTGCTAACTCTTCCAAGAGGCGTTGGACCTGAAACAATGCAGGCACCATCTCAAGGAACCCCCTAATCTCAAGGAACCCCTAGCCACCCGTGGAGGAAATCTAGGGTTCAATGGATGCTATAGAAGTTTGATCACTTTGATTAGTATTATTTTAGTGCAAGTAAACTTGAAGTGCTTTCAACTGTACCAGACAGACATGGCCTTACTATCAGTTCCAAGAAAAAAACTGCCATTAATACTGCCCTAGTCACCAATCAAATTTAAACCAGGACAGAGAATAAAAACTTGATCTGACTGATTGTGTTAGGAAATACAGACCACATTTTAGACACATTAAATATGTCCAGTTCATGATATAATTGTATCCTATCACAGGATCTATGAGTCTGGATGGCACCCAGGCTTATACACACAGAAAATGAGGGATCTTTGAACATCATTCTTGAATTTAGAGGTTGCAGCAGGAGAAGGGAACACTCCAATTCTTTAAAATGCCTTCAATCTCCACCTTTGTTTGATGCTACTCAGACCCATGTTCCTACAGCCAACACTACAAAACTGCTGGATAATAACTGTGGCAGCACCATCTCAAGTCATTCACAGATAAATGAAGACCAAGAGGCAATCAGTGATTACCTAATCCTCTTAATTCCTGCTCTTTACGGGTAAAAATTAAATTTCCCTTAAGCCGGCCAAACACTATCAGTTTTTAAAGTGAACATTTGTTTGAAAAATCTCAGTACATTAGGTGACTTGATGAATGTCGCTCAAGAGTACTTCAAAATATTATTTGTTTTTAACATCTGATTTTGGAATGAATATCAGTTCCTCAATGAAAACCACATACACTGTCAGAAATGTGTTCAATCAAAGACAATTTTCCATCCTGCTTGAATTTCCTCTTCAAAAAACAAATGAAACTAAACGTCTATTTGACCCCAATATCAATTAGAAATAGGTATGAATGTTCTTAAAATGAACTATTTTGAGCAAAATTCTACTAAAAAAAACAATCAAAAGATGGGTTGGTGGACAGAACCAGTAACCCATTAGTGTTTACTGAAAGAATACCTAAGCAAAAATGTTCACTTCTGATGTAGGACATATACTAATACAGGATATAATTTAGCTTTTGTAAAAAAAAAAAGAAGAAAAAATGGGGACTCTAAGTGGCTGAGAGGACCTTACTGGTTAATGGTATTTTAGCAAATATAGGATTTATGTACATGATAGGCAATATACCTATTGTACGCATAGTTCTAGCTGTGATGACCTTACTGGTTAGCTCCTAATATTCTTCTGGTATATATATAGTTAATGTACCCAACAGGCACTACAACCAGTGTCTTCAATGAAGACAGAATTGTTGTTCTGATAATAAAGTGAAAGCACAAAAGCTACTGCACATGATCAGTTCATTCAAGAGTGCAGATACCAGGGTACTGAAGGTTCACCACTGATATAGTTTACACAAACATTGCTGAGTCTCTTGTGTCATACAGCACCTAGAATCTGTAGCCTATACAAAATTCATATGGTACCTTGGAGGAATGGCCCTAGTTCCAGGTTTAAATGTACCTTACAGTGATTCTTAAGTTTAAACATTTTTTACCATAATGCATTCCCTGCATCAAAACAGAACTCCATCTTTTGAAATACTTTACATACTATGTCCTTCAGTAACGTGTGAGCTCGTTGTATGTGCGGTATGAACTGTTTGTAGCTGAGGCTACATGCAGCATACCCCATTGTGTTCTGGGTTTGAGCTGAGACTTCCAGTCTCATACCCAGAGCACAGTAGAGTCTATCACAGCAGCGCTCAACCAATTAGAGTGAGCGATGTATTCAATGAATGAATACAAAGTCAGAGAGTCAGAGAGGTGGGCTGATGATGTCATAACTTCTGACTCAGCCAACCAGAGGAAGCTTTGTATTCATTGTTAGACTACATAGCTTACACTGAATGGCTGAGCACCGCTGTGATAGACTCTACTCTGTTCCGGGTATGAGACTGGAAGTTTCGTCTTGAAGCCGGAACACAGTGCAGTATTCTGTATAGCTCTGACTACATACAGTTTATACAATGCATCCAGCGGCCTCATTAGTTAGTGTAAAATATGTCAAAAGTTGGAGTTAAGCTTTAACCACTTGCCACCCAGGCCAATTCGGACACTTCTCTGCCACATATAAAAATCATATTTTTTTTCCTAGAAAATCACTCAGAACTCCCAAAATATTATATATATTTTTTAGCAGAGACCCTAGGGAAGAAAATGGTGGTCGATGCAACTTTTTATCTTGCATGGTAAAAAAAATTTTGGCAAAAAAACATTTCCTGCATTAAAAAAATACAAAACACTAAAGTTAGCCCATTTGTTTTTTGCATAATGTGAAAGATTAAGTGGCCGAACAGCTACTATAATTGTTTTTACGGTGCAGGAAATCATTGGCTGTAAAAGAAGATATCTGAATGATGCCTGTAACTGCAGGCATCATTCAGATATCACCACTCAAAGTCTGTGACGTCATATGATGCCATCCCAGCGGGAAGTGGTAAAGATAAAAAATGTATCGGTATCGCCCCTTTACCCCCTCCTCCTTTTCCTTCTACTTGCTCACTCGATGCAGTGCTGGGTCCATCTGTAGTGGGTCTCTACTCTTACTTCCTGGTCTCACAGGGTTTGCTGAGGCATCCTGCTGCTGTCAGTCAAATCCTTTGATTGAGTGGGGCGGGGCCAAGCTGCCCTGCATATGTCTTTGGAGGCAGGGGCTCGTGATGGAGATTGCTAAGGTGGCAATCGCAGAAGAGGAAGAGCCAGGATCGCTGGGGACCCAAGCAGGGGAGCTTCGTGCCATGCTCTGCAATGCCATTGCACAGAGCATAACATGTTTTTTATGTAAAAAAGAAAAAAAAAATTTACAATCGCTTTAACTGTACAATATTTAGTTTCCCAAAGCCCTGTGCATTGTAAACATTTGCTATGGCTTTTTAAAAAAGAATAAAGTAAAGTTTTCAACTTTTTGTATTTTTATTTTTTTTTACTTAAATCTCAGTGCTGCTGGTCCAACCTTTTTCAAGCAATTCCTGCCTACATGCTACAGCATTGGATGTACACCTTTGCTCTAGAACGACTTCCCAATACTGTAGTAGCACCGTGCACCATTCCTGCACAATGTGTATCGGCATAGACATAAGTGCAACCCAGGGACTGATTTGCAACAATAGTAGAAAATGCCCATTTTGCAAAGTGAACCTTTAATTAGCTCAGAGGATATGGCTAAGCTGTTTTTTTCATTTTGTGGTTGGCTATTCGAAGTGATCACATTTTCATTTGACACATTTTCATTTTCATTTTCATTTCAACTTTTGCTTTAAAAAGTGAACCGTCTTCCTTTTAGTAAATCAACCCCATGACTTTAAAAGCTTATACCAATTACTTCAGTCTACTGTGTTTTATACAAGATAAGAAGATGAACATACTATAGGGATCAGAATCATCACCTTTATAATGCTTGTTTTTTTTGTTTTTTTTAACTGTACTGTGATTTAAATAATTTTGATAACACGGCACATCACAGCATATTCAGCAATGTAACACTGAAGAGCGCAACGGGTCCGGCTACATTCTGTAGATATGTTTGTTATTTCTAAAGAAACAAAAAAGTCTCATGTCATGGTCTTATTTCTGCCTTGTGTGCAGAGAATTTCATAGAATCATCTCCAAAAGTCTATAAAGTCAAAAGGAGATTAGGTGATAGCCCTGGACATAGCTGCTTGCAGGTTTACAAGCTGTTTTTGAAACGATTTATAGGTGATGTCAAATTTGAAATACTCTGTTCAGAAAAACAGGTACTCCATAACATAAATGTTTGCAAGGTTAAACTAAATAATGACAATTAGAACAATTCATTTACTGTACATTACGGTTTATTAGGTTATGCTACGAATAAGTACATGCACATAAATATAGTCAAACGTTTAGCCATTCCTGGTCAAATTACATATTTTGTTGATTTCCTCATTAAAGTTATTGCAACTTCCTAAGCTTCAGATTTAAAGAAAATGTCTTTCTGTAACTTTTACATGCAAGGGCTATTTATTTGCTGAATTTAGCACACTGTAAAACAATAAACTTGGGCAAAAGGTTAGCATACTGTATAACCAACTGATCCATTAGCTTTATGTTTTTGTTATTTATTTTATATTTATTTGGTTATTTTTTTGTACATGTTCTGATTCCATGCAGCAGCCATGAGCTTCTTTAAGCAGCTGAACAAGGATTTCACAAAAAACATTATAACTAATTTGGTGATTTTCACTGTACCAAATGTCTAAAGGTAAGCTTTGGGTATATTTTATTAATTTTTGAAGGATATATATATATATATATATATATATATATATATATATATATATACTTTTTTTTTTTTTTTTTTTACTGTACATTGCACTGTTTGTATTGATTGAATGATTGTACTGTATATCTACAATCTTTTATTTTTCAAAAACATTTGAGTTCAAGTCCTCTTTTACTGAACACATACCTAATGTTTTTGTCCACCCCACTTAGTGCAGCCTGTTGTGAGAAATACTTACATACTTACCTTTGTGCTCCATTCCAGCAATGTTCATTGCACCTGATGCTGCAGTCATTTAACGGAAATGTCCCTAAATGGCCCATTCTTACAATGCACACATGCAGGCCCCAACCCTATTCAGCTGTCTGCTAGAAAAAAGCTTACCCATAGGAATAAAGCTGGCTGAAACGTGCATGTACATTGAGAAGATTGGCTGACTGGGAATCTTTTTGCTAGAAGTCTGTGCAGTGCCAGGCAGGGCTGTACAGTGAACAAGGCTGGAATGGAAAGCAAGGTAAGTATTTCTCATAGTAGGCTGCGGTGGGCAATGAACTTATTCTTTAGGAAAATATCACTTAAAAGGTGTTCCTTTAGTAGTCCTGGCCATAATAAATAAAGAAAATATGAATAAAGCTCCCTCTATATTCCTTTTTAAATTTAAATTGATACTAAACACACACTGTTTAATGATCATTATTCCTTCTGTTTCTGCATGTGGATGATGGCACTGTAATTATCTTAATTAAAAAACAAAAAAATAAATAAAACATCTAAGTACCTTTTTCCTAATCAATATACAGCTGTCACATGACCCAGATCTTTCCCAGCCTGTCTGCAAGGAAACATAAGCAGAAGAAGCTTCTAGTCCTCTGTTGCTGGTCACATGTTCAAAACAAAAAATAAAAAAACAGCATTTGGAATACAGAGTAAAAATAAATAAATAATATCAATAAACTGTTTTAAAAGGTCATACAAATATATATTTGAAATCAAATCTTTATTATTTAGTGGAAATAACGTGGTGTGGGAGGATTTCTGACAATCACAGGCTGTGTCATGTCTCTTCAGCCTGTGTCTTCGAATAACAGGGATGTGAAGCCTCCATTAATCTACATGTAATATCCCACCCCCATTGTGTTTAGCTGGTTAGTGGCCAAGGAGGAGGAGGAAGGGAGTGGGCTGTCATTTACCACTGTGTATACACCCACATGTGTGACTCTATAGTCACATGGGCTGCTCAGATGTGATAGGGAGGAAATTCTCAGCATAGAAACTTACTGAAAATTGAGCATGGGCAGAGGTGACACCACAGCTGCAAAATCCCTAGCTGAATAGGGGACATGAAAAGAAGGTGGAAATAGAGAAGAGTAGGATCAACCTGTATTTTTGTGGAATACAGAAAACGAATCCCATAGTGACTGAGTGAGTATGAACAGAGTGTAATACAGCATTTTTTGATATTTTTTTTATGATGTGGGTTTAGTGGCACTTTAATGTTAAGGGAAACCGCTGTCATAACAAGATGTGAACAACCAATAAAAATCTGCGATACACCTGCCAGTAGAAAACAACCCATATTGCAGCAACAGACCTTATGAAAGTTTCAGCTATCACAGAAGTAGTGACATGTTGGCCCTGCTTGATTAAACATAATCTATATTGAAACGTCAATAAACCAAATACTTATTATAATATAACCTTACCACAAAAGATCAAAATATGAAATATGAAATTCAGCACTTAGATAAAATGAAGAAGTCTCTATTTATGAAAAAACTTGTCTCGTAAAGCTGGTGCTTGAGTCATTGCAAAAATGGGTCGACCATCACTGCCGTGTCTGAAGGCATAAAGTGTATCTCTCCCAATCTCTGACCTTAAAAAAATACTTTTCTAAACCTACCTTCGACTAGTGGTAGTTTGAGATGTGGTAAGATTGGATAGAATGGACAAGGATTAGAATACTGTAGGATATTTATTTCTGCCTGTGGTCCCATTGGGGAGAATTGCCATCTCTATTTCTCCTGTTTACTGTTATTACCGAAAGTAAAAGTGAAAGAAAATTTTGAGTTTCACCAGAACAGGAATAAAGAGGAAATCTTCCAATGGAGACCTTAATTCTGGTGACCCTGGTGACAATCAGGGATTCCCTCACTTGCTGACCACCTACTTTTACTGCTACATGGTGTCAGCTGTGGGCAGAATCACTTATATATATATATATATGTGATTCTGCGTTTCCGCCTACAGGGGGAGCGCATGCCACTAGTGGGCCACTTCTGCTGTGATGATTCACATCACAAAACGATCTGCGGGGACTCGATGTCCTCTGGCACCTACCAGTTGCAGGTAAAACATGTAGAACTGAGATATGCCTATGTAAACAAGGCATATCCCAGTTCTGACGGGGGGAGACGACCCTTTGCCTCTGCAAACCAGACACTAGGATCTTCCCCTAGTGAAAGCACCACACAGTGTACACAAAAACACTAGCTAGGCACACAGTTAACCCTTTGATCGCCCTTGAAGTTTAACCCCAGCCAGTATCATCAGTACAGTGAAAGTGTATATTTTTAACACAGATTATTAGTGACATTAGTGTCAGTTAGTATCCCGTAGTCTAACGCAATATTGAAGTCTCGCTATAAGTCGCTGGTCCTCGCCATTACTAGTATAAAAAAGCAGAAAGTAAAAATATTGTTTTTTTTTCCAATTGTTAGCCTATAGCGTTGTGTGACCATGCAATTTTCAGTTAAAGTAACGCAGTGCCGTATCGCAAAGAATGGCCTGGTCATGAAGCTAAGTCTTCCGAAAGTCAAGTGATTAATGTTAGGGGACTGTTTAAGGGACTGTTTAAGTTTTAGAATTCAGGTTATAGTTTTGGTAGAAAGGAAAAGTGATACGTGTAAACTGTAACCTACCCACTTTACAAGTTAAAGTGTAAGGATTAGTTTCAGCATTACATGTTAGAGTCATGTTAAGAGTTCAAGGTCAACTCTTAAGGCATAGTCTAATTATTATATTTAATGTGTTGGAAAGAGGGGAAAGTTTAAAATGTAACTGCCCCTACAGACAAATATACATTTTGTGTTGGGTCAGCCATCCCAGCTGCCTGCCCTGTTCCCAATTCAGCGAAATATATGTAGTGTAGCTCATCCTACAACCACTTGTCTAAATCCCTGCTGGCCAGGCCACTAAATCACTGCACACTCATTGAAACCTATGGAGAATTTGCACTCCATTGCACACTTTTAAAGGAAGGAATCATTTTTTCAAAATAAATACTTTTAGGTGGGGTGGTTGAAATTAATGGTTCAGAAAGGAGATATATTAAAGTTCAACTAAAGGCCCAGTCTAAATAAGTACCAAATCCAGTTACTATGTGGTGTACAAGCCTGATAAAATAAGCAAAAAACTGCATTTACCTTCCTTGACTGAACCAAAGCCTCCTTCAGTGGTGTCTCACACTCTTTCCATCCCAGACACTGCAGATCGCAGATGTGGGGGTTTCAGCAACAGAGGCAGTGTGGTCAATCCAGAACGCAGTGGGCAGGACTCGGTGCGGCCAGATTGGGATTGACAAGCTACAGGCTGGGAATCAGCAATGTTGATAGCCATGTCCCCCACAACTTATTCTCCTCTCACTGAAGTATAAGCAACCGCAACTTACATGAGAATGTCCCACTGAAGTACAAGGAGGCACAACCTACATGAGAGTGTCCTACTTTATTGCAAGGAGGCACAACCTACACGAGAGTGTCCCAGTGAAGTACAAGGAGTCACAACCTACATTAGAGTGTCGCACTGAAGTACAAGGATGCACAGCCTACATGAGAGTGTCCCACTGAAGTACAAGGAGGCACAATCTACATTAGAGTGTCCCACTGAAGTAAAAGGAGGCACAACTTACATGAGAGTGTCCCACTGAAGTGCAAGGAGGCAAAGCCTACATGATACTGTCCCAGTGAAGTACAAGGAGGCACAACCTACACGAGAGTGTCCCACTGAAGTACAAGGAGGTACAACCTACATGAGAGTGTCCCACTGAAGTGCAAGGAGGCAAAACCTACATGATAGTGTCCCAGTGAAGTACAAGGAGGCACAACCTACACGAGAGTGACCCACTGAAGTACAAGGAGGCACAACCTACATGAGAGTGTCCCACTGAAGTGCAAGGAGGCACAACCTACATGAGAGTGTCCCAATGAAGTGCAAGGAGGCACAACCCACATGATAGTTTCCCAATGAAGTACAAGGAGGCACAACCTGCACGAGAGTGTCCCACTGAAGTACAAGGAGGCACAACCTACATGAGAGTGTCCCACTGAAGTTCAAGGAGGCACAACCTACATGAGAGTATCCCACTGAAGTGTAAGGAGGCACAACCTACACGAGTGTGTCCCAGGGAAGTACAAGGATACACAACCTACATCAGAGTGCCCCACTGAAGTAAAAGGAGGCACAACCTACATGAGAGTGTCGCACTTAAGTACAAGGAGGCACAACCTACATTAGCGTGTCCCACTCAAGTAAAAGCAGGCACAACCTACATGAGAATGGCAACTCTGCTCTGAATTGCAGCATTGTTTCCACACCATCACAGGAAGATGCAGTATGAGGACTTAATTGGCAGGAGTACCAGGTATGTGTGGGGCTATGCAGGAGACAACTGTAAATGCACATGCAATATAATAACAGTCTAACTGAAGACAAAACTTTTAGATAGGAGAGAGAATGCAACACCTTTCAGGCTTTATTGCTGCCTATGCTTGTATAAGAAAGCATCCTGTTCTCTTTGTATTGCTTCCTTTATATGAATCCATGGTGTTCCTGCTAGTCCCTCTGCTTTCCTATAAACAAAAACTGTCCACACCAAGTAGGAGAACACGTCATGGTCAGCTCTCTAGCTATGCTGGGAACTCAGCCTGTGTTCCTCAAATGATCAGATTTGTCCTGACAGTGTGCTGCTGCTTCTCCTCCCCCAGCTTTTATGCAGCTGAGGACAGAGGGAATGTGATCTCTTATAAAAAAAAAGGGAATAAATATGTATTTATAATGTATTGTTTCACAAGGTGATCGTTTACAATCACTTTAAATTTTCTGGCCTGATTTAGTGTTAGGGGCATGTTTAAACATGGAAACACATAGGTGGCCTGCAGGATGTATGTATTTTTAGTGTCAAGAGCTTTGTGGCAGAAACATCCAGTGCTGAGAACTGATATCCAGCAGACAACACCTCGCTTATTACGGTGTCCGTGTTGATAGCGCACTGGAGCTCAAGCTATGAGCTAGGTCACAGTGTTCATGAAGCAACATAATAATCAATTTTATCTTCACAATAATGCTGCTTTTGCAGAGAAAGTTGTAGTTAATTGGAAAATTGTCCTTAAACTTGAAACACCAGAGTAGAAAGTTACAGTCATAGCCCAGTTACAAAAACTGGGCACAGTAATTAAAAATGTAACAGATATGGACAATAACCACCGCAGTAAAACATACAATAAAATATCAAGTAACAACAAATCTCCAATAATCTCCATGTAACACAACATGTAGATATCATTAGATTGCAATATTGTTATTTTAATAATAATCAAAACTTCTCAAGTTAATCGTATAAATCCCTCCTACAATGCTGATATTTGTAAAAGTTCTAACTGAACAGACCTCCATTTGACACAAATAGGCAATTTATATAAAAGAATATTTCTGCTGGAACGGCATCAACTTCAAATAACATTTTGAATTATTATATATTACATTCCTTACAAACAACCTGTTTCACCACAGTGTTGACATTTACATTATTAAATAAATTAGGCCCATTTAGTCATTATATTATAATTCCATAGCAAAAAAATAAATAAAAAATAAAATATTAGATGGAAAGTCATCCAAATTTAAACATATTATTAAGTGTTTTCATCCAAAGACCCGAGGCATATTTTTCTCCCCCTCTAATAAAGCTTTATAAAAACATTGTGTACATTTCAATCTTATACATAAAACACTCGTGAATGTATAAACAGCAGATTATATTGCTTTACAATTATCATAATAAACATGGAATACAGATTAAAACCTAGAATTTTTTCCAAAAGATAAAGTCAAGCATAAATATTTAGCTTTTAGCTTATGTCATTCAGTGCAATGTTTAGATTTCGTCTTTGAAAACAGCAATTGCCAAATTCTTGTATTCTTTTCTCCAGTGACAGAGCCTGGATCTTTTGTACTGCCTGTTGCTTGTTAGAACAGTAATGATGATAATAAATATAGACATAAATGGGTTTATACAATGCAATGTATTTCATAAAATATTGTTTTCTAGTTTATAAGCAGAGTATTGCAGGGCCAGTAATTATACTTTTACATATCCAAATAATATTTGATTTCAATACCGAAGCAAACAAAACACTCTGATAGTAGATTAAAAATAAATCATTTATATATATATATATATATATATATATATATATATATATATATATTACAAAAATATATAAATATATATATATACTTTTGTAATTTTCTTGTAATTCTTAATTTTGTAACCATTTTGGAATTTTTAAATACTTTTAAATAAAGCTGCTAACTGCAAATCATAAAAGTGACATTAATTTTGGAATTTTTCCTAATTTTAAATTTAATTAAATTTATGGTATTATTATGGTAAAACTTGCCAATATATTCAACAGTGTTCTGTCCGTTTTAAATTTGTACATTCATTTTCTGCAAGGTTAATGTTAATACTGAAGTTTCATTTAGTACACTTGAAAACTTCAGCTCTAGAAAATACAAACATGATTTAGTAACCATTTTACCATTACTTTTTTCTATATGATCTCCCCTCCTCTCCAAGCTTAAACCTAATTATAGGTTTTAATATTGTTTATTCAAGACTGGCATTTACTATTTGGAGCATACCCTGCTGGGTGTCTCAGCTTCAAAAGAACATTTACATGATTCCAGAAAGTAACAACCAAGGGTGGCAGTGGATACAATAATATAGAATCACTTCTACAGATAAACACTACAAGGGGACAAGCGAGATTTTAAAATGTAATAACTTTTGATATTAATAACCTTTAAACTGTCAAACTTTTCTTTGGAATATTTTCAAAATTATATATTTTATCCGTATGCATTTTACTGATAATTTCTGTTTTCAGACGAATATATCAGCTGTGCAAATTTTGCCAATATCTGGCCATAGCGATGAATCAAAAATTAAATTAAATAAAAGCCAACATCTTCAACATGTAGTAGTTTGAGATTCCCTGTACAGCCCGATAACATAATCTTTTTTTTAAGGCTTACTTAATATTTTAAATACATAGATACTAGTTATTAAGGATGAAAAATACACAAGTCCATCTAGTTCAATCAATTGAAAAAAATAAAAATAAATAGAAACCCTCTATACAGAACCCTATGCCCACAGTTGATTCAGAGGAAGGTGAAAAATCCCCTATAAAAAAAATCTCTAATTTGGTCTAATTTGCTCCAACAGGGGAAAAAAATCCCTTTCTGATCCCCCAGGATACAATTGGATATCCCTTGGAGAAAAACTTGGTGGTATTATTATCCATAAATGTTAATGTCCAGTTATATTTTGTGCATTTAGGAATACATGAAGCCCGTTTTAAAACAATCTACTGAGCTGGCCAGAACTAGTTATTGATGAAGTCTATTCCATATGTTCACAGCTCTTACTATGAAAAAGCTTTTCAGTATGTGGAGCATAAGTCTCTTTTCCTTCATATGTAAAGAGTGCCTCCTTGTTCTTTTTGAATAATTCTGCAAGCTTAATATATGGACGGCTTATGTATTTATACATGGTGATCACATGCCCCTTATTTACCTCTTCTCAAGAGAGATCAAATTCAGTTCAGCTGTACTAGACAGTTTATGTAGAGATATGTTAAACTCTTCCGATTGTTGGAAATGTTTGTTATCAACAAAAAGAATTCAGATTTGTAGAGGAGAAGGATCAAATCGTACACTGTGAGTATCATTATCACCCAGAGGTGCCTGTTGCATGTGACTAGTTGAAGGGTTGACAGATGTCTCTCCTCACACCATTGCCATTGAGATATCTGCTTATGTATGGCCACCATGAGATAAATCATCACCTGGATAAATGTAACAAAAGATATCTCTGGGTTCAGCCAAGGGGACTCATTTTCCGTAGTGTCCAGGCATACAATTTGCACATTGCAACTGACAGACTGTTCTTTGGCCAATGATTTAAATAAAAGCCATGCAAACAATAACTTTCCAATGCTGATTTCTCAGCACTATCAGCATTGCAAGGGCAAGCAATTTCAGCCATGTCTCCTCCTAATCTGAATAACTGAGCTTGCGCCACATGATCTTTTTTCAATTTCAGACCATCCTGAAAAGTCCTAGAGATGACAGCTGACCACTGGCATTAGATCATGGGTGCTCCACGTGTGGCCCTCCAGCTATTGAGGAACTACATGTCCAATGAGGCATTGCAAGGCTATCAATTAAACAAGCATGACTCACAAAGGCAGAAGAATGATGGGAGTTGTAGTCAACAGCCGGAGGAACACAGTTTGAGCACCCATGCATTAGACCAATCTTTGTGATTATGCAAAGGATCAGATTTATTTGAAGAAAAAATTAGAGCTACATTTTTTGGGCTTTGATGGGTGTTGGATCTCATGAGGGCCCTGGGCTGCTCAACACCTAAAGGTCCTGGGCAAAGTTCTGGTACCCCACATTGCTGAGTTCTATCTGATGTGTTGTAAACAGAAATTAGCTTCCTGACTTTTTTGTGCTTTGAAGCAAGAGTACATCTTGATTAAGTGGGACCATAAACTCCTAAACATGCATGTTCATATCACCAATGGACAAGGAAGGCAGGAGGATGGCCATACACCCTTGACAGCAATCTTGGGAAAAAACATAGATTGGCCACAAAATCCAACCCACCTGTTTCCTTGCATTCTCCATAAGCATAAGGCCGCGTACACACGCGCGGACTGTTGGCCCAACTTTGTCCGTCCAACAGTTTGAGCGAACAGTCCGCTCAAACTTAGCATGGACGGACATGGCCACACACGACGAACGAACAGTTTGCTGAAACCGTGCGCGATGACGTGAACGGCACGTACGACGGGACGCAAAATACGACGTCCTATACACTGCATTATAACTTTCGGCTTGAAAATCCTTTCTGAGCATGCGCGGAACTTAGTTTGACGAACAAGCCTACACACGGGCGGACTGTTCGTTGAAACAAGGTTTCAGCGGACAGTTTTTCGGAATTTCCGTAAAACCTTGTCCGTCCAACTGTCCGCTGAAACTGTCCGCTGAAAGCCCACACACGAGCGGACTGTCCGCCCAAACACTGTTCAGCGGACAAGGTTGGGCCAACAGTCCGCGCGTGTGTACGCGGCCTTAGAGTTGTGTTGCTGCCCCAAAAAATAATCCTTTAGATCAAACAAAAATAATTTAACCACTTTGGGCAATGTAAAATGTCACTTTTTTAAGCTGTTATATCCTCTTCCTGCCCACGCTATAGCCGGAAGATGGCTACAGCATGGGCATAAATTGCCAGGAGGGGGTCCATGTAGGTCCTCTCGTGCATGTGCAGCCTGTGCACCCCCTGCAAGTTCATGAGACTTGGCTGATCACAGATCAGAGTAAGGGGCCTATCCCGGCCCTTTATTACATGATCAGCTATCAGCTAATAACATGATGTAAACAGGAGTCGGTATTTGGCTAACAGTGTAAGGAGGAAAAAAAAAGCTGATTACTGGCTTGTGTAAATGGGTCATTGGTGCGGCACACAGACACCCACTACTGATAAGCAGTGCCTACCAGTGCTACCTACCAATGCCCACCAGTGCCACCTATCAGTGCCCACCGGTGCAACCTACTAGTGCCCACCAATGCCACCTATCAATTCCCACCAGTGCCACCTATCAGTGCTGCCAATCAGTGCCCATCAGTGCCTCATCATCAGTGCCACCTATCAGTGCTGCCTATCAGTGTCACCTACTAGTGCCTATCAGTGCCCTTCAGTGCCACCTATCAGTGCCCTTCAGTGCCGCCTGTCTGTGCCCATTAGTGCCACCTATCAGTGCAGCCTCATCAGTGCCCATCAGTGCCAACTATCAGTGCCGCCTTATCAGTGCCCATCAGTGCAGCCCCATCTGCACACATCAGTGAAGGAGAAAGATTATCTGTTTGCAAAATGTTATAACAAACTATGAACATTCATTTTTTTTTGGTCCTTTTTTGTTTGTTTAATAAAAATAAAATAAAAACCCCAGTAGTGATAAATACCACCAAAAGAAATCTCTATGTGTGTGAAAAAAATGATAAAGATTGCATTTGAGTACAGTGTAGCAGGTCCCCGTAATTGTGATTCAAAGTGTGACAGCGCTGAAAGCTGAAAATTGGCCTGGGCAGGAAGGAGGGTTAAATGCCCTGTATTGAAGTTGATTATAATTTTTATAATTATTCTTACCATTATTCTTACCAATCCTTTACATGAACAACATTTGCTAGACATAAATTAGTAGACAGGTGCTTCTTCCAAACATCCAATCAGGGCAACAGACAAGATGTGTTTAATTTATTAAGAAAGCCCGTACAGAGAAATATTCAGATTGTGATTGCTGACCTACTTATGAAAATGTTAGGTGATTGTCTGTCTCTAGCTTTATGATACACCAACCGGAAAGAAGCATGTGGGTGGGATCTACTGCGCCTGTACACATGGGGTAACACCTCACTTGAAGGTGTGCTCATCAATGCCCTGGACCAGGCGGCAGTTTCTCAGTGGTTAGCATGCCTGCCTTGAAGCAGTGGGTGCCTCGGTTTGAATCCTGACCAGGACACTGTCTGCATGAAGTTAACCACAAAGAACTAGATATTTACAATTGTGGGGGTTCTTCGTTATTAGACATGTTGTCAATCAAAAACAATAAATAAATGGCATAATCATTGTCAAGTTAACTGACCCATAGTAATGCTAACCAAAGGTTGGTCTGAGCATAAAAAAATAAATAAACAAATACAAATCTAGTTATGAGAGCATTAAACTGGCAGATTGCGCTAAACTACAGAGCAAATTGTAATAGAGCATGCTGTACTGTGCCTACATTCATACATTGTGTGGGATTCATCTTACACTCCCATGGCATGATGGGAGGTTAATTGGCTCCTGTAAAAAAAAAAAAAAATTGGCCCTAATAAGTGTGTGCATTTGAGATAGGGACCTTATACTGTAAGTTCCCCCAGGGCAGAGACTGATGTGTTTAAATAAAAATGCTGCATAAATTCATGATGCTATATAAATGCCTGTAATTAAGAATAAAATGAATTATGTCTTCCATTGCACCTCTGAGTGGAACTGCAGCTTCTTGTTGACTACCTAGTGCAACATGTTTGGCTGATATAGCAGTGAGCTTAGTGAAAAAAAAAAATATATATATTTAAAAATAAAATGTTCATTCACAAATGGAAACCTCCACAAGGGGATTAGAAGCAAAATCCAGCAGGAGCTACAGAATATACAAGAGAAGAGAGGTGCCTCTAATAATATGT
Organism: Lithobates pipiens; assembly: GCF_037356315.1. NCBI lineage: Eukaryota > Metazoa > Chordata > Amphibia > Anura > Ranidae > Lithobates > Lithobates pipiens. The sequence continues at coordinate 98,191,683 of NW_027507748.1, read as the reverse complement.
TGCTAAATGTTGTATCTTCAGTAAATGTAACCATATTGCTACACTTAGAGGTGCCTCTCTTCTCTTTTATACTCAGTTGTGACATGACGCTACTTGCATTTCAAGCTTCATAATTTATTAAAAAATGTTGCTTGTCTTGCAAAACGCTCTCAAACCAAGTTACTCTCAAACCAAGGTTTTACTGTGTGTGTGTTTGTGCATTTGATGTAAATCACATGGCAGTAAATCATAAATTACATGACAGAGGGTAGCTAAAGAGCACAACAATGAGTACAGGCATCTCTTTTTATGAACAAAAGTATCTGAATTAAAGTGGAAGTTTAGTCAAATGATAGCAATACTTAAACCTGCTCCCAACCCATTCTAAGCCTAGTCTAAGTACCCCATAAAGAATAATGTATAAACGTATCTATTCTGAAGGTGTTCTGATCTGGTCACATGATCATCTCCCAACACCGGCTTTAGTATAGAGGAGAGACAGCTGACAATGGATGCCACATAGAAAGCCTATGGGTGACATCAATGTCCAGGCTCTGCAGCCGTTGTCTGTGATCTCTCCTCTTCACTGAAGTCAGCGCAGGAGAGATCATGTGACCGCACTAAAGCACCCTAAGAATAGATAAGTATAGACATCTTTCCTTTACAAGGTAGATAGAATAGTCTTAGAATGGGGATGAAAGCAGGTTTAAGGATAGTAAGTGCAGTATTTGACTGAACTTCTACTCTACAAATTTGCACTGACTCAGGGATATGTCACCAAAATGAGTCACCCAGCTGTGTTTGGAAATTTCCCTTTGAGCTTTTGATCTCTGTAAAAATCTGATTACTTTTCAAAACCTCTGAAAATGAGCCCTCCTTCTGGCTGGGTTAAAAAAAACTACATGATATTTTTAATTTTCACATGAGAGTGAAAGTATGTACAAAACCACTATACATACACTTTAAATGAAACATGTTCACATTTGACTCATCATTGCTAAAGATACAAGTTGAAATACACATACAGAAGCTGTTTTGCTGGTTAAAGGGGTTTGTCTTTCTGTCCTTCCAGCTTTGTCACACAGCAAAGAACTGTTTTACAAAGTGAGAGTATAACAGACCACCTGGCCCCCAGCCTGGGTGCCTCCATAAAGATACAGCTTCCTCCACCCTGGAACCAGATATTATAGCATAAAATTGCACCCAAGAACTAGACGACACTAGCTTAGGTGCAAACAGGAACTGATTTTATCATAATCGTAATCTTTACCATGCTCTGACATGGAGAAGCAGACAAATTCCCTGGTCTCCTACATGGGCCATAATCAGTGGGTAGAAGGCTAACTCCTAGTCCCCATCCAAAGGCCTCTGTCCCAGTTGGGTCTGTCACAAGGAGATTTGATCATTTACTCTTCTGGAGAAGCAGCGGACTGATGAACCTATTTTTCTGTTTCTGTGGTATTAATATGTCCCTTGTTATCACATGATCAATGCAGTACAGCTGATTGGCTACTTGTCCTGCTTCTTCCTCTCCCAGTCTGAGTTCAACTGTACAAGGTTTGCAAAAGGAGGATACCAATCCAGATTCAGGGTCTTACACTTCTTGCATTAAATAGTTATTTTGTTGATCTGCGAGTGAATGCAGGTATTCATTAATTTGTGTATTTTTATCTGCCTGGAGTTCAGCTTTAACTAGATGTCATATTAGCCTAAGCCTTTAGCTATCCTTTTAGACATTAGTAATGCAGAAAATAATACATGTTAAACATTGGGCAAAATTTCATAAATGTTAAATATAATCTGGCCAGACACACTCTTCCACTCTTGGCACTCAGTTAGCACATCACTCGCGTCCTGATTAAATGTATGTCAGGTAATAAAAATCACACATCGTGTAACTCAGTTAATTAAAAAATATTGCATAAAAATGAAATATATTGTTGCACCGGTAAAGTTATATCACACAAATTGTCTGCGCATATTTCTCCAAGGAGACTAATTGACTGAATTGAACCTCAGTATATTTTTCAGTCACTAAATGTTTCAGCACAACCCGGACCGAGCTGGTTCTGCAAGACAATAGCTCTAATTAGATACATGCATTAAAAGACAAGCCTCCAAGTTCACTTATAAAACTCTATACCACAGGCTGCAGACCTCTGGTGCCAAAAAATAAATTTATAGTAATGAAGTTTTAATGTAAAACTTCATATTCTACTTAAAAAAAAAAACAACTAAAATTCTTTATGGGTCCCTCTTGCTTATATGTATAATTTAGACATATACCCATATACAATTTGCAACATGGAGCTTATACAAGGCTAAGGACACTTCCTTGCCCCCAAGACAATTCTAAACCAAGCACCAGCACTGTCATGTGAAAGGAATGGGAGGGAGTCGCTTGCTTCCTCATACTCAGAAATATCATATATTTCTCTTGCTTGTGGCTACTTAGCTAATTTTTTTAAAATTTTTAACACACATGTTAACCACTTCAGCCCCGGAAGATTTGGTCGCTGAATGACCAGGCCATTTTTTGCGATTCGCCACTGCGCCACTTTAATTGACAATTGCGCAGTCGTTCGACACTGTACCCAAACAAAATCGGCATCTTTTTTCCCCACAAATAGAGTTTCTTTTGGTGGCATTTGATCACCTCTGCGTTTTTTTTTTTTTTTTTGCTATAAACAAAAGAAGAGCAACAATTTTGAAAAAAAAACACACACTATCCTTTGCTTTTTGTTATAATAAATATCCAAACTAAAAAAACAACAAATTTTTTTTCTCAGTTTAAGCCGATATGTATTCTTCTATGTATTTTTGGTACAAAAAAAACGTAATAAGCGTATATTGATTGGTTTGCACAAAAGTTATAGCGTCTACAAAATAGGGAATAGATTTATAGCATTTTTATTTATTTATTTTTTTAATAGTAGTGCCGGTGATCTGCAATTTTTATCAGGACTGCGATATTGCGGCAGACAAATCGGACACTTTTGACACTTTTTTGACATTTATACAGCGACCGATCAGTGCTATAAAAATGCAGTTATCACTGTATAAATTACGCTGGCATGGAAGGGGTGATCTAGGGGTTAATTGTATTCCATAGGTGTGTTCTAAGTGTAGGGGGGATGGAACTGACTAGGGAAAGAGAGAGATCGGTGTTCATACTTAGTATGAACACATGATCTGTCTCATCTTCCCTGAGAGAAACGGGATCTTTGTGTTTACACACATGCATTCCTGTTCTCGTTCTGTACCGAACAATCGCTGGTGCCCAACGGTCATCGCACCCTCTGGGCATTCGCTCAGGGGACATGCTTCAGGCACACATGCCGCTAGAGGTGTCTTAAAGAGCCGTCGTACAGCTATGATGGCACGCTCAGGGGAGCCAACCTACCGCAGTATACAAGGTAAACAAGGCGGATCCCCATTCTGACATTGAACATGTCAGAGATCTACTGTTCCCAGTGATCGGGAACAGTGATCTCTGTCATGTCCCTTGTAACTCATCCCCCTACAGTTAGAACACGCTGAGGGAACACAGTTAACCCCTTGCTCGCCACCTAGTGTTAACCCCTTCCCTGCCAGTGTCATGTTTACATTGATCAGTGGATTTTTATAGCACTGATCAATGTAATAATGTCACTGGTCCCCAAAAAGTGTAATTTGAGGTCAGATTTGCCTACCGCAATGTCAAAGTCCCGCTAAAAATCACAGATCGCCACCATTACTAGTAAAAACAATAAAAAACAATAAAAGTCCTTAAATCTATCACGTAGTTTCTAGACACGATAACTTTTGCACAAGCCAATCAATATACGCCTATTGCGATTATTTTACCAAAAATATATAGATGAATGTATATCGGCCTAAACTGATGAATACATTTTTGCTTGCTATTTTTGTGGGGGATATGTATTATAGAAACAAAAAAAAACATCTTTGTTTATAGTGCAAAAAATAAAAACCACAGAGGTGATCAAATACCACCAAAAAAAAAACTCTATATGTTAGGAAATATATGTTTGGGTACAACGTCCCACGACCACGCAATTGTCAGTTAAAGCAACGCAGTGCCATATCGGAAAAAATGGCCTGCCCATTAAGGGGGCGAATCCCTTTGGGGCCGAAGTGGTTAAACTGTACATGCAATTGGAGGCCTTTGTTTTCTATGGGATTGTTTACACAACCATGCTTGCACAGCAATGGAAGCAAGATTCTTGCCAAAAAGTTATTTTCTAGCCTCTGTTGCCTCTCCAAGGTACAATAAGGGCACTAATAAGTGAGTAATACAAGCCATGTCTTTTTTTTAAATAATCTTTTTTTATTAAAGACAGGGTATTACATTGCAGTATGAAAAAAGAAAAAACATGGTAAAACGTAATACTCCAATCATTCCTTTTTTCGTTTTTCACTCGTAAAGGAAACAAAAATATGAATAGTGAACAGTTATAGATTAACCAGTTCCCGACCGGCGCACACGCCGATGTACATTGGCAGAATGGCACGGGCAGGCATATTGGCGTACAGGTACGTCCAATCTTCAATGCTGCCCTGTCATTGCGAGCGCGCCACCGGTCGGGACCCCCGTGAGCCCGGTCGCTGGTCCCGCGGACTCAATCGTCGCGGGCATACCCGCGATCGTCTCACGGGACGGCTGAATGGAGGAAATGCCGTGTAAACAGCATTTCCCATTCTGCCTAGCAACTAGTGATGCTGATCTCTGCTCCATGTGATTGGAGCAGAGATCAGTGTTCACTAAATGAAAGCCCAGCCCCCACACAGTTAGTAACACACCCCTAGGAACACTTAACCCCTACACTGCCATCCACTGGTTAACCCCTTCCCTGCCAGTGTCATTTACACAGGAATCACTGCATTTATATAGCAGTGATTGCTGTATAACTGACAATGGTCCCAAAAATGTGTCAAAAATTTCCGATGTGTCCGCCGCAATGTCGCAGTCACAATAAAAATCGATGATCGCCGCCATTACTAGTAAAAAAAATAATACATTTTTTTTAATAAAAATGCCATAAAACTATCCCTATTTTGTAAACGCTATAACTTTTGCGCAAACCAAATCGATTCTTGCGATTTTTCTTACCAAAAATATGTAGAAGAATATGTATCGGCCTAAACTGAGGGAAAAAAATGTTTTTTTATATATTTTTGGGGGATATTTATTATAACAAACAGTAAAAAATAATGCGTTTTTTTCAAAATTGTCGCTCTATTTTTGTTTATAGCGCAAAAAATGAAAACCGCAGGGGTGATCAACTACCACCAAAAGAAAGCTCTATTTGTGGGGAAAAAAGGACGTTGATTTTGTTTGGGAGCCACGTCGCATGACTGCGCAATTGTCAGTTAAAGCGACGCAATGCCGAATCGCAAAAAGTGGTCTGGTCTTTGACCAGCAAAATGGTCCAGTCTGTAAGTGGTTAACTTGGTGCGGCTTAGGTTATATTGAAGGTATTTGTCAGGTGGTGGGTCAGCGGGATAGTTTCAACCAGTTAATCTGGCTGAGTGGTCTCATATCGCAGCCCTTTTCATTTGCTATACGGCGCACCTGTTCCTCCAAGAGGGATTCTTACGCGTAGTGCACTTGGTCAGCTTTCCATGCATATGGCACCTCTCACGAGGGTGATCCAGGCGGGCGCACGCGGGCGAACGGGGGCAAACTTGCGCCACAAGCCATGTCTTTTAAACTGTATATGTCTTCTAAAATTTTTCACAACCAAAAAGTGGCACTGGTTGCAATGTATAATATCAAACCTAAATTATAGGCTAATCGTATGGATTTTCTGCCTTTAGTATGATATAACATTTGCATTACACCAAAATGATTTTACTTTTTTCCATTAGTTTTCTTTTGAAAACCATAGCAGAACACCACAGGCATAACGCATTTTAAATTCACTTTCATTTCTACTAAAGGAGAAGAGAATTAAAATAGAATCTTACATAAAGGAATTAACATATCAGAAAAGACGTCCTTGTTAGCATTTTGGTCAACTTATTTGATCCAGTTTCCAGAAATGTGATATTCGGAACTCCAGCTCTGTATGTTCATCCGCTTGCTTTTTATCCATCTTTGCTCAATGTAGACAGATCTTTGTGTTGCTTACAGCTCTGCAGTGACCCTCACTGGCAGTTTAATTGAGCAAATGAGCCTTTTCATCTTAGAATAGCACCAGTATGTTCCATAATTACACAAAAACTGATCCCATCACAGCCTCAGTAAACGCGTTTTGTTTTGTTCTCTACTACAGCATCTGTGGAACTTTGACAGCAAGAAAGTGATTTAATCTCTAATGGATTTATTCATTAAATTAAGAAGCCAAATCCTGTTTCTTTTGATCTTTCAACAAGGCAAACAGAAACAGTGCAATAACTAATCTGTATTTTAGAAAAGAAAGAGAAGGGAACTTGTGTGTCTTTACTGTATGCAGTTTTAGAGGAAGATATTTTAGTTTGATGATATATCTCTGAAATACCAACAAAAAATGAATTGTTAAAGCACTTTATAATTATGTTCTAATGATCAGAGTTATACTACAAGTGTGGAACACTTTTTTTATGCTTAACTGTAAGCCTTTGTACACACGGTCGGACATTCCGACCACAAAATCCATCAGATTTTTTCAGACGGATTTTGTCCGAAACTGATGTTGCATACACACATTCGGACAAAGTTGTCGGAAAATCCGATCGTTTGGAACGTGACAATGTTCATTCGCTACGGCGGGACTACGTTCAGGCTAGTAGCCAATAGCTTTGCTCTCATAATTTGATCTGAGCATGCGTGGCACTTTGTCCGATCGGAATTCTCTACAAACGATCGGACAAAGTCCGATCGAATCATGCTGTCGGAAAATTTTAAATCCAGCTCTCAAACTTTGTTGGTCGGACATTCTGATGGAAAAAGTCCAATGGAGCCCACACACGGTCGGATTATCCGACAACACGGTGCGATCGGACATTTTCCCTCGGAATTTCCAACCGTGTGTACAAGGGCTTACTATTAAAGCATATCTATGCTCAAAAGCAAAAATGTAACATATTGTAGACATGTGCGGTTCGTTTCAATTGAATCAAAAATTCATACGAATTTCTGAAAATGTGTACGAATTTCTGAAAATTTGTATGAATTTCCGAAAATTCGTACATTCGGAAGCATCCGAAATACCAATTTCTATGCTTCTGAATTATATACGAAAAACTAAATTTCATTGACGAATTTCGGATCCAAATTCCGTTACAACGGAAACGTGACTGGTGTTTTGTTGACCAATCAGAGGTTTTCTTCTGCTGCTGAGAGAGGGTTGGGAAAGGGACCTTTTTTAATATGGGAGTGGGAGACTGGTACTGGTAGCCGATGGGAGATTCAGAATCGGACAAAATAAGAATGTTCATTAATATCTTTTATTATTGTCATAATAATTACGATTATTCATTATGATGAAGTTAAAACCTCAGGAAGTCAGCACAGCACAAGGATGGTGGGAGCCCCTCATAATGAGCACAGCACAGGGATGGTGGGAGCCCCTCATAATGAGCACAGCACAGGGATGGTGGGAGCCCCTCATAATGAGCACAGCACAGGGATGGTGGGAGCCCCTCATAATGAGCACAGCACAGGGATGGTGGGAGCCCCTCATAATGCGCACAGCACAGGGATGGTGAGAGCCCCTCATAATGAGCACAGCAGGGGTACAAACCCAGGAAGTCAGCACAGCACAGGGATGGTGGGAGCCTCTCATAATAAGCATAATGAGTCATTGACTGCCATATTGAGAAAGGTATTTTTTTCTTTTTAAATTCATCATAATGAAAATTCGTATTTCATACGAATCCAAATTGGATTTCGGACACAAATTACGAAATATGAATCAACAGCTAATACGAAACGGAACGAAACGAAACAAAACAAATTTATTGACAGCGCACATGTCTAATATATTGCAGCTTACAATTCTTAAATGTGGTGGCTGTATTTGTTGTCTTTTTTTTTTTTTCAGGCTTTTTTTTCCCCATTCATTTTCACCTGGTAATACTGCCAGTAACATATTTTCTGTCCTATGGTGACAAAGCCCACTTCCCCTTATTGTAGCAGTGTCCTTGTCGCTTCTTTTCTATAACATAGAGGTGCAGGGTTCTGTAGTCTTTAGTGATAAAGAGGTGCAATGTAACTGATAACAATGCACACATATATAACAAAAACACTTTCAATTCTTTTTTTAGCAGGCCAAAAGGGGCCAAAAAAGCTTAGTTCATTGTTATGGTTTACATACCCTTTACATTGCACTGTAATTGTTACATAGCTCTTTACTACTTTGTGTACACTGATGTACATAAACTTTGTCAGGCAAAAGTGAAATCATAACAGCAATGCTACTTTCACTACTAGTAATGCTAACAAAGCTCCTACTACTCCTGCAACTAATAATGCTATTAGGGTCATCTGACACTAAATATCACTGTCCTTGCCATGTCACTGCTGAGAACTGGCTGGGGGTTCAAGGAGTGTGGTATGTTTAAAGCCAACTTGGACAACCTGCTGGGATTTTAAGTTTCTGGACAGCTGGATGTCTGCAGGATGCCACAGTTGGCAATATTAAAATACAAAAGGCACACTTTTTTCTCTGAAGTGATGTCACTAAATTAAACTTAAAGTCAACATGTCAGCCATTGTAAAATGTTAAAAGAAAAAGTGCCTCTAATTATACCTATAGACAGGAGAAGACCATTTTAGGCTAGACTGAGAAACAATTTCATATCTAATGCAAAGCCTTTTATTATAGTAATAATACTACTGTAGAAATATTGAATTGCTGTGTTTTCTTTGACTACTTTAATGCCTTGTACACACGGTCAGAAATTCCGACGGAAAAGGTCTGATCGGATTATATTGTCGGAAAATCCGATTGTGTGTGGGCTCTATCGGACTTCGACGGAAAAAATTTGAGAGCAGGATCTAAAATTTTCCGACAAAAAAATCCGATCTGACTTTTTCTGATCATTTGTAGAGAATTCCGACGGACAAAGTGCCACGCATGCTCAGATCAAATTACGAGACCAAAGCTATTGGCTACTAGCCTCTACGTAGAACGTCACCACGTTCTAAACGATCGGATTTGTCAGACCACGTGTATGCAACACAAGTTTCGGATACAAAACCCATTGTAAATAATCTGACGGATTTCGTGGTCGGAATGTGGGACCGTGTGTACAGAGCATAAGAGCATTTTGGTCATACAGTGTAACAGAATGCCACCTCTGAAAATAAACTTTTCATTTATTGCAAAGAGTGCCCCCATTCGCCTATGCTTAGGCTAGATGTGTAGACCAAATTGTAAATTATATAACCATGCCACAAACAAATCAACTACATTTTAAAAATATAATCTTACATTAACACAGTTGAGCTTGAGTCGTTGGATGTGATAATGGGATATTTTTCAGAAAGAGTAACAATAATTCCCTAAAGAATTGCTACTCTGATTGGCAAAACTGTCAAGCAAAATCTACCACCAGGAAGCATTAGTCTTAGTCTGGGGGGGCGGGGAAGCCATCCCCGTTGGAAGAAGATAATTAATATCGCTAACAGCTAAAGCAGCCGCTAACAATAATTGCAAGAGAATTCGGCAGGCTGATTGTACCCATGTTGATCGATCAATCAACTTGGTACATTCAGCCTGCTGAACCCGCTGAGATTTGAACCATGCAAGGCCAGCCTTAGCCCTTGTACACACGGTCGAACATTCCGACAACAAAATCCGTCGGATTTTGTCCGACGGATTTTGTCCGAAACTTGTGTTGCATACACACAGTCGGACAAAGTTGTCGGAAAATCTGATCTTTCAGAACGTGATGACGCCAAAAACTGTATACAAGCCAGCGGGTGGATCAACCCTTACAACATCTAGCTGCCAATGTCCTAACATCCAATGACCTCATTGGTTGATAAGCAGGACAGCGGGAGCATGCACAGCATCCTTGTTTTCCCCACCCCTGCCCCTCTCCATAACCATTGGGATGACGTTACATTAGCTGAATGAGCGAGAGAAACTAAGGAAGAAACACTGGAATACTAATCAGTACCAGTGTGCAAAAGTATACTTGCTTTTGAAGAATAAATCCCCTCTAACGTTGGGTGTCCCAAATGTGTGGATGTTGCTGCATTTTGTAAAACTATTCGTTTTGTTTTTTACAATTTAAAATGGGGTACCTTGATCCTTCAAAAACACTGTCTCCGGCTTCGTTTGAACATGCATGTTATCAATGTCCGCTAACTGATGTGTTGAACAGTAGTGTTTGAACTGTTTGGCCCAGTACACATCTTAATGTTGGCTGAGCACTGTTAGGCTGGCCATACATTATACAATTTTCTTCTATAGATTTTCTTTAGATTTACCAAAACCATATAATATGAGGTCAAATCTAAACACTTTCAGTTTGTGTGCAATCAGGTAGGCCCTTGTAATACACAGTTGAAGGTAAATCTAAAGGAAATTGAATAAGAAAATTGTATAGTGTGTGTCCAGCTTAAAGCTGCACTTATCCATGCAGTATGTTAAATGCAGCTTTTAGGCCAGGCTGTCCAACTAATTCCAACTGCTGCTCCCAGTGAGCCTCCCAAATGGGGCATGGGACAGCAGTGCAAGCTGGAAGGAAGGCATTAGATGGTCCTCTACATCCACTTTCCATGTAATGTACATTTTAATGGTAATATAATTCAATATTGCTTTCTTCCATTGATTTTATTATAAATATACATATATATATTGCTTTCTTCCATTGATTTTATTATAAATATACATATATATATATATATATATATATATATATATATATATATATATATATATATATATATTATGAATCTCTATATGTTTATAAATATTCTCTTTTTGTATAACTTATTTCTGTTGAGGCTATTTTCATAGTTCGTTACTGTGTGAATCCTATTTTTTTATTTAAATATGTGAAGATAATCTTTTGCCATAAACTGAGCTCTGACATCTTCCTAAACCTGGTCTGCTACAATGTTCTTGTACAATTGCCTTTAGATCTACCAACAACTATAAAGCAGAAGGGCCTGTCTGATTAGGCACAATTAAAGGAACTGTATAACAGTGGTGCACCTAGCATATCTGTCACCCTGGTCAGATCATTTTTTTTAACACCCCTGAAACAACATCAAAATTATTTTTAGTAATAAGCATAAAAATATATGCAATGCATGCCAAAGGCATGAGTAAAATTCGTTGCTGGAGGATGGAAAGTAGCAGTTGTAGGAACAGTTACAACTTTATGTCAAGATACTGACTATAGCATCTCAATTTGCCTAACATAAAAGGGTTCCAAAATGTTATTTTCTGCATTGTTATCAATATTTAAAAATAGTTTGCTGGCTTGCAGGTATCAGAAATAAAAATATAGTGCATGTAGCCTGCCAACTACCTAAAGGCATTGCTAATATAGGGGGAACTTCTTCATAGTGTATGGCTTGTAATGTAGGAGTAAAATAAGCCCAAGCAATGGTGTCATTCACTGTAGTAGTAAACCTCAGCATTGCTATCATTGGGAACAAAGATAACCTTCTCCCTTAGTTGGTCAGTAACGTTAACCCCTCAGCACTGCTGGTCAGTCTTGGGCCTGTATGTATAACCCACCTAACATTGGTGGTCAGTGATTGTCTGTTAAAATAACCCCACCCCCCATCCTCCCAGTATTGGTGTTCAGTGGTCTAAACACGTTTTCCGTGCCAAGCTCTCTCCCCCAGTTGAGCAAGGACTATAATTCAACTGTTGGGCAGTGATAACTCCACTTGACAGTTTCGGCTTCCTTCAGTATTGGGTGCTAGAAAGTAGAGAGTGTTCCAGCACTTGGCACACTGCTGCCACCGTACATATCATCAGCAGCCACACTGCGGGATCCACTTTCACTCTATTCACTAAGTTAATTGAACATTCACTACTGCTAAGTGAACAGCTTTTATATTCTAAATCAACCCCCCTTACTAAAACTTAGGACAGTAATCGCTAAGCAGGCAGCAGTACGTTTTTTTTGTTGTTTTTGTTTCTGTTTTTTTAATTATTACTTACATGTTATGATGTAAAGGATCTATTCTGAAAAAAATATATCTCGTTATTTTTTGTATAGAGACTATAGAATTATACCTTGACATAACCTTGATCTTTTAGGTTCTCCCTATCTTCTAATTACTGAAAACTCTTCTCATTTAGATCTATAGAATTCATCAAACGCTTACACAAGGAATAACTGATTAAGATGGGTAGGCTTTGTTCGTCTACATACAGCAAACATTCTTATTCTCCTCTAACTAAGGTATTCCATTTAGAATTAAGAATTGTGCCGGTGCAGTGGTGTTTAAAATAAAAAATTCATTACTAAAGTAAGATTTCAGAGTACTCTGCTTAACAGCTTATGTAAGAACAGACCAAGCAAAAAAGGTTTGTAAAATAATCGACTGTATATACCAGCTGTAAGTCAACAAATTGAATGTAGGATACAAATTTTAAATGTCAGGGACGGATTGATCTGTGAATAGATTTTCAAGGAAAGATCCATTCAAAACTGTTATTTCAGTTTTGGGTGGGCTTGGTGGGTATAATTTGCCATCAGCTTTTTAAGCCAAGACTCCAATGGTGAGATTTTCCAGTAGTGTTTCCTCCAACCCTCCCAGGAGATGTGTCATCTTTTGTCTATTCTTTAGGGCCCATTCAGACCTTGGTTTCCTTGTGCACTGGGTTAACCAACGTGTGTTTACATGACTTTTATACATGATAAGCATTGTGTTAAAGCAGCCCATTACAATTAAAGGGCTGGCAAAGCAATAAAATGTCCATAAAATATATATGCACCATTTTTGCAGCGCTCTTTAATGCATGGTAGTGCATTATGGTGAGCTGCAACGTAAGTGTGTTGAAGCTGCGTTGTGTTGGAGCTGCGTGTGTTGCAGCTGCGTTGCCTTAATGTATTGAGATGCCAATCAAAATGAATGAGCGCGGGCGTCCGCCTCCACATCCTCAAAAAAGGAAAAAAAGAAAAAAAAAAAATGAATGGCACTGCAATGAGCTAACACACCGCAGCGGAAAAGTGTGTTTTGACCCTTAATTTAGAAGAGCTCATGGAAGTTGGGTGGAGCTGGAAATTTTTGTAAGGATTGTTCTCTAAAGTAGTAAACCTCTTTTGATCCAGTTATAATTTAATAATTAAATTTCTACAAAATAAAAATAAAAGCATGGAAATAACTGTAATCTGTCTTTATTTTAGCCTCCTGCACAGCAGCAATTAGTCTATCCTATTAAAGCACTATTTCTCCCTTATTATACAATAACCGGCTGGGATGAGTCCTAGACTGTCTAAGCTGGAATGGCTCGATTGTAGTGTAAGCTGCAGAAAAATCTTTGTGCAGGACCTGGCTGTGTTGTCTGGCAGTGCTAACTGAACAGAATAAATTATATAGTATATTTAGCCATTTGTCTGGTGTTATCTAACCTGTCTGCTCACTCAATCTCTTGAGAAGAGTCAGCTGAGAACGTCTGCATAGGCATATCCATTACTGGATTTGGATGAAAATATCATGTTTGTGAGTACTTTAGCAGTGATAAATTTAGTAAATACCAACTTATAGTTTTAGGAAATAGAAAAAACGGTTGTACTGAATGATTTGGGTGGCTTATTTTAGAATGTGTGGTGGTTACAACTTTTATTTAAGTCTATGCTGTCTTTTAAACATGCTTGTCACTTATCTCCTGTAGACCATCGCTAAATATAGGTTATAAAATACAGCATCTTACTGAAAAAGGCATTGAATGGCATTTGCCTGAAACTGATCTCTAGTACGGGACAGCAAATATTTCTGACAACCCAACAGGATTAAAAAACAATTATTTCATTGGCCTAAATAAAATACCAATAGACAGTCGTCTTTAGCATGTTATTTATACAAAAAAGTAATTGTGTGTTGTACATACCATTTTCAAATGTGATTTAAGAAGCAGTAAAATGGATATGCTTCCACTTAACCATTCATGAATTGTTCTTTATTCCCTCTCAATAAAGAATGTCATCAATGTAATAAACAGACTATGCCTATCTTTTATGTTAATAATTTTATTATTATTATACTGGATTTATATAGCGCCTACAGTTTGCACAGCAGTTTACAAAATAAAAGGAGACAGTAGAGTTACAATAAAATTAAATAGAAGAGGATCAGAAGGGCCCTACTCTTGGGAGCTTACAATCTAACTGTAAGGGATAAGTTAATGGAGAAAGTCATCCTGAGAAGTGTTTATTCATGTCACAGTTCAAATCCTTAATCTTTAGTATGGATTTGTTTTGAGGCCTGAACATACAAATTGCTATCTAGGACTCCCCCTACTTTCCGTCTATAGAATCGACTAAAGCGACATTTACATTTGTACGTCTCCAGACTAGTCCCCCTCCCTAATACAAAGAATCAGACACATTATAAGCAACCGATGGTGTACCTCATACCTAGTGTTCTGTGTACTCGGAATTAAGTGTTCTGTCTCTCCATGCAACCCTCTGTCTGGAGGAGTGTAAAATCCCAGAGCACACTAAGCAAATCCAGCTGATTGCATCAATAAAAGGTGACAGGATTTCTTTAATGTACTCTCTGTACAATAATTATTCTCTTTCCTATAACATTTGGAAGTGATAAGAACTAACAGACTTCCAAAACTAAAATGAGAACGTAAGGGAATGCCATTAATAGTATGTTTCTTGAGTTTACTTTTTTCAGTATCATTTATAATCCAAAGTTTATATATTTTTGCCCTTGAATAATTATATCTTGGAACAGCCTTACAGTTTTTTTGCCAAGCAAAAATATTGCTTAACAACAGCTACTTACTTCCTCGACCACTTCATAGATAGCAAAGCAGCTATTTGGTTTTACGGTGCGTATACATGAGTGTTTTGGATCTTTTGAATTAAAAGATGCAAAATTCAATGTTTTTCTCTCCTGTATGTATACCCACCAGACTAGACATATTGGATAAACTCTCCATAGAGGGATATGCCACACTGGCTTACGCTTATGGCTTACCTCCTCATATGTAGCATCAATAGGAGTTGATCAATGCTCTTCCAATCTAAGTAAGTGCCATACTTGGCTGCACTCTTAATTATATCAGATTATATACATATACAAATTTGGCAGTCTCATCCTCCTTGTTTTTAACAGACTTGGCACACTGTCAAATAAAATGTATAAAAAAATAATTAAAGTGTAAAGAGCCTGACCCTGCCATTTCATGTTACTATGGATTGGAGACAGGCAAAACTGATAAGGACACCTAGACTTGCTGGGCAGCCGATCACAATGAGAGGTCAGCCATTGTGCTCCTCCTGAGCCAATGATGTCTGTATAAATGAAGCTCCTCTTTAACCTCCCTGGTAGTATGATTATTTCTGATTTTTGGTGCTGAAAGCGGTACAATTATTTTGCATGGAAATTTGGCGTTTTATATTGTAGGCCTGTAATTCTTAGGAATAACTCACTTAAATCTGTCCAACCCAGAGTCTAGTAGACATTTAAAGTTTGAAAAATGTATCATAAATTATAATATAATAAATAACTATAACTAATTATAACAAATAATAATATAATAATAATAAAAATTATTCAACAATGTAATCAAATCAAAAAACGCAAATTTCTCAGTTGCAGAATTGTCGCTGTCATTAGATTTAGTGTTTGATGATAAATTTCCCCACACATCATTATTGCTCAATTCTGCAAGTGATTCTAATTTATTATTGCTGTTTTTTAGCTGGTTAAAACCACTTTTGACATAAAGGGACACTTTTTGGTTGCTATGGACAATCTCCAAATTCCAGGCAGAAAAAACTGTATTTATAATATAAAAGTGCATGCAGGGCACTGGACAGACCACTAGGGACAAAAGAGATGTGTATTATTTTTATACAGTACTGTAATCTGTAAGATTACAGTGTACTGTATATGTACTGTGTTTTTACTTTTTTGAATTTGGCGCCGTTCTCCATCCCCATGCACCGCAACGTTCGCAGATAACGGAGCCAGGCAGAACTCGGGCACTGTGTGAATCGAGCGGAGGATGGCTCACACACACAGCGGGGAGACATCGCAGGATCCAGGGGACAAGGTAAGTAACTTTCCCTGTATCCTGCGACGCAGTCCCGAGTCTGGCTCAGGGTTACCGCTAATGGTACTGGAATTCCACTCCGAGCCAGACTCGGTAATACTACCAGGGAGGTTAAGGCTGGGTTCACACTTATGCAATTTGGATGCGCATGACAGGAGAGTGTGACCGGCTCTCGATGGAGCCGGTTCAAACACCTCTGGGACGGACTGCAGAAGAGCTCTGTGCATCTTTGGCTCAGTTTCAAGTCCGAATTCAGGCAAAAATTCGGACCTGATTCGCACCAGAAACAGAGAACAGGGATGCACTGGACTCCTTGCTGTGAGCCGTGGCCGCAACTAGTGTGAACCCGGCCTAAAAGAAGTAAGGAAAAATAAAACAAGAATTGTTTTTATATAGTCTAGTAAATATGGTAGCCCCAGAATATAATTTACACAGGGAATGTAAATCAAGTATACAGCAGACAATAGTACTAGCAACAACAGTTTCTACATGATGTGTGTATCAGAAAATTCATATTTTTACCAAATCAATTGAACAGATAAGCAAAAGGTTTACTTCTCATTTTGTTTCAATCAAGGCTTAGGGGCCAATCAAAATAAATAATATACTCACTGACCAACAAAAAAATAGCTATTTTTTCCTTATCATGCAATTGACTTAGCTCAATGTCTAAGCTTATTCTACCCAATGGCTTACATATCCCTAGAGGAAGAGTATAAAAATATAAAAAAAATATATAACATAAAAAGTTAGTAAAATGTAAAAATCACATACAAATACTTTCAAAAACTCTTTAGAATAGTATCTACCATGTGCTCTCACTAACATACACGTTGTAGTTTCACTTTCACTCAAAGTTTAAGTACTTAACTTTCTTTTATATCAACGTGTACTGGACAGAGGCCCTCCAATTATGGAAGCAATGTGGGGTTCACTTACCACAGGGAATTTTCCCTCAGCTTAGTGAATGAAGTGAAACTCTGCTGAGATCCATCATCCAATCATTTGCGATAAAAAATAGTGTTTGTTTATTTCCCTTGCGCATGATTGGGTATTCTTTGCTAAGTGAATTTTTACAACATTTACTGAGCTAAGAGAAAATCCTCTGTGAAAGTGAAAATTCACATCTAAGAGAAAACCCTCTTTGAAAGTGAAAATTCACTTACAACCGTGAACATGCTCTGCTCCCTTAGTAAATCAACCCACATGTCACTACTCTGTGTTGATAGTTTTAGCCCAGAAGACAACAACGTTCATCTTACAAATCTTTTGCTATAGGAATTTCCTTTATCATAGAAGTCAAACAGTTTGCAAAAGTAAAATTCAAGGAAAAAGATATAGTTAAAAATTATTAATGACAATTAGTAATTCTTTTTTGCAAAATGGGTCGATGTGATTTTTGTTTTCGAGGCTGAAAATGAAAATATTATTTGAACAATCAGAGCTGTCAGTAAAGCTTAAGTAAATTCACTAATAATCCTGTTAATGACCTGGGTCAAAAGTTAACTGTTAAAGACTATAAACCAAGGGAATTTAGTTTTGTGCCCTAAAGCACTCTATATGCGGCAGCTACACCAAGATGTATGTATATTTAGTGGCATTTACAGGGATTCTATGAGAACGACATCTGTGTGTAGAAAATTACCTTCTGGGCTTTTGTCCGAATGAATTTCTCACATAACTGCTCCGATGTTTAACTTTTGCTTCAGATCAGTTAGAAACAGCCTATGAAGCCTGCCTGTGTATGTCAGTTCAGTGGCTAAGTGGTTAATATCATAGCTTGACATTTGTAGGTTCAATTCCCAGCAGGGACATTATGTTCATGGAGTTGATGTGTTCTCCCTATGTATGCATGGCTTTGTTTTGGGTGCTCTTACTTCTTAGGTTCATCAGCTTCTACTCAAGCTGACCCAAGTGTAAGCAGACATTGTACTAAAGGTTTCTGTAGCAGCAGGGACTGGGAGTTGTCTATATACTCTTTTGCATAATAATTTTGAAGGGGCCATATAAAAAATGTAAAGTAGAATAGATCATAATTTAATATTAGCTTTATATACATATTATGGTCCCTCACCTCTTCTTCGGGTGCTTAAACCTCTAGGTGGTCATCTTATACAAAAATGTACAAATTTTTCAGCTTGTGTTTGCAATATGTTTTGTTATCCATACATAGGCAAGCATCTGCTATAGGTTCATCATCTTCCCTACAGGCTGAACTAAGTATAAGTAGGCATTATGCTACAAGCTCCTTTAGGCATTAGGGGCTGTGAGTACAGTGTATACACTTATAGGTAATTGAGTTTCTGTAAAGTCGTTTAGAACAGATCATAATTAATATTGATATTAAATATATTATTGTATCCTGACCATTTTTAACACCTTTATAACTTGATTTTGAAAAATATTCTGCTATGCTGATGTAGGTACTGTAAGTATCTGTTATAGTGCACTTGCATTTTACTTCTAGTTTATAGCTTTGATTTGGCATAGGGTGTTTATGCAACTATATAAATCAATAGCGTTATTTCACAATTCATTTTTTTGTACTTCTTTGCTTTCACACGGGGATAAATTTTTATGAACTTAATTGATAAGGCGGTGTAAACATCAATGACAATAACCCATAGAAACCAGCTTTCACTTTCCCAAAAGCAGACTCGAAACAGATGAATGCTGATTGGTTGTTCTGGGTTAGCGCAGTTTGCACTTCACTTACCCATTGAGTAAGCATGAATGCACAAACAACTTAACAAGCAATGGCTGAAAAGGTGCCCATAGTTAATATTACACTCTTCTATGCTTGACGCTGATTCACGTAGAATATAGACTATATCTAATCTCCCAGCTCATAGAGCTATGCTGTTTTGCGATTTAGTGGCAGTGCAAAAGCATTCGGCATTAATCAACTCCATAAACATGAAGGCGATATGAACATAATAACTCATTCATGAAATTGTTTAGCAACTGTTCTTTTTGTTGTACTACCTCTTTTAGATTAATCTTAACATTAATCACACAATTGCCCCCAAATCTCCTACCATGGCACAAATTAGCAAACATTTTAGAGCTTAAAATCACCCAAGCCTCATGGTTTTTAATACTTCAGCTGCAGAGGTTTGGCTACCATATGCTTCTTAGAGAAGAACAAAGAGTTAAGAGAAGTAGGTCTGCAGCAGCTAAAGCCCCATCTAACACTTAAAGAGTTAAGCTGCTCTGAGGATACAGATTATAGAAAGGTAAAAACATCAATAGAGCCATCATTTTTACCTGTCTGAAGTGTAAATTCAGATTTTTTTTGTCTTTCAATTCGTGTTTAAAGTCTATTAACCCTATTGAGCAAGGTGTACAAAGGGCAATAAAGAAGTGCAAACCTCTGTAAACCAGATCAGCCAATCAGACCTTGGATTACTGGGATCGGATCAGTAATAAGTTAATGTTTAATTGGTTGCTGTGGGTTACTGCACATGATATATCATCAGTGCTCTTGGCACTGCCCTATTGAATATGTCTTTTTACTATGCACATCATCAGCAAAAAAAGGTCTGATGTCTAATATGTATCATCATTATTAATATGAGCCTAGAGACTTGACTAATATAAACTGCCCCACCAGCTAAACTACACCTAAACAACAACAAAAAATCTAATCAGAATCAGATTTATTACACTAAGCAGCCAGAGGAATATGAATAACAAGGCTGTTTAATACCTAATTAAGTGGTCATTCAGGAAACAGTCCTCGAGAATAGGAGGGGTGTCATGTATTTTTTAAGCCTGGAAACTAGCACTGAGGTCCATCTGTTCTGACAGCAATTGCAATTTATTGGGAGCATGCTTTGCCCGCAGTCATCTTGGAGTGTTGCTTTCAATTCTCCTGTAGTTACCAATTCAGTGTAAATGGAACAGGCATGATTAAATTCTGCCTACTTTGTTCAGCTGTGAAAGATAGGACTGATGTGTGGAGGGCAGAGATGGGATATTCATGGTTTGGGCAAGCCTTGGTGATTAATGAGTGAGAATTATTTTTAGAATGGCGAGTAAAACAGTAAAAAAAGAAAACACACACACACACACACACACACACACACACACACACACACACACACACACACACACACACACACACACACACACACACACACACATATATATATATATATATATATATATATATATATATATTTATTTATATTTATAAAACGCACAAGCTGTGCATAGATATTTAATATATAGATGGATAGATAAGATAGATAAGCTAAGATAAGATAGATAGATAGATAGATAGATAGATAGATAGATAGATAGATAGATAGACGTAGATCTATTTAGATAGATACTTTACGCTTACTCATCACAATGTAGATACTAGATCATGGACTCTTAATAAGTGTGTTATAAGTACTCTTAATAAGTACTATACAAGCTCCTGGTTATAAGTACTATACAAGCTCCTGGCTCTGCTTGTGGCAATATATGAGGCATTGGCCGCCTATGTAATATCTGACATGTCAATACGGTAATCAAAATTCATCAAAAATTGACCCTATAATGTATATTTATTGTAAAGCAATACGCAGACCCAAGAACACATAAACACACCTTATAATACACAGTAACAAGGGTTCATTCTGTAATCCCATAATGCACTATAATAGTTGTTTATAAACTCACAGGGAATACGGAGCTTTATATAATCACACAGCACCATATTTATATGACGGTAGAACAAACAGGAGAGATGATTTATTGCCGCAAATTATGACTTTAACTCTGCCACTGCTGGAGGGCCTTGCCATACATTCTTTGTACCAGGCAAAGCAACACAAACCAAAACATTTATCACATTTTACTCTAATTTTTTGGCATATTGCTGCACACAGTGGGAATCCTCTCCAAACCTGCAAACTTCCATTAACATTCCAGAAAATAGAAAAAAAAGAAAAGAAAAAATCCTAAGAACCATGCAGCTAAGCAAGTTGAAAGGTGAACAGTCTGTTTAGGATTTCCTGTAGAATAATTTCTCCGCCGACCATTCGTCAGGACCATATATGAAAACCGTAAAGCATGGAGCTAATAAAAGCAAACATTGGACATTCTGACTTATTTTGACTTTAGTTTTTTTTATCACTGGTTAGCAGGGCTGCATATAGTGTCACAGAAGGGTACAATTCACAAAGGAATAATGGCTTAACTTAATTACAAAGGATTTACTCCTGCCACAGTGTTTGCCACATAAATTCCCTTGCTTTCAGATAAAAGCTCACACATGGAGAGCTGTCAGTGCTATTTGTTTTCTACTCGCGTGTTGGTTTCATATTTTTGAAGCAATTGGCTTTCCAGAGGCGTCTTACAGTGTCGGCCAAATTGCTTTTAAAGCTGTTAGCGTAGTTTACACAGGTGAATGACTGCAGCAGAGTGTGCTGGTGTTTATGACTGTATAAGTACGCTACTCAATGGAACAGAGGATAGGCAACACCAGACCTCAGTATAGGACGCTAGCTCAACGTCAGCATTTAATGAAAAATGAAAAAAGTTTGTCTATCTATCTATCTATCTATCTATCTATCTATCTATCTATCTATCTATTATCTATCTATCTATATATATATATATATATCCATCAATCTATTATCTATCTATCTGTCTATCTATCTATCTATCTATCTATCGTACCATAATTACATTTTATTTATATAGCACCAATATAATATGCAACACTGCATTCAAAATATAAAATTAACACACAATGTAAAAAACAATGAAACAAAAGTTAAAGGGCCTTCTTTAAGAGTTCCACTTGTCTGTCTGTCCTTTATATATATATATATCTCAAGATTCCAAAACTGGAGGTTTGGGGATACATAAAGTTTATTTGAATAGCTATCAGACAAAAAAAGTTACAGTTTGCAGTACACATTTATATATAGCAATAGTTGACCCCTGTACACTTTAGTTTAATAAAGTCCGGGGTACACATTGTAAGGGATACCCAACAAGTAAACATGAAGCTCAGGGCACTCACACATATTTGAAAGAGAATAAATTATTTAAGGTGCCTTGATAAAAGCGAACAAAAATGTTGGTAAATAAAGCCTTGGATTATTTATGTTCAAAAACTTGTGAGTGCCATTGTGTATCTATCTATCTATCTATCTATCTATCTATATATATATATATATATATATATATATATATATATATATATATATATATATATATATACACACATATATATATTCACACAGCATATACATATTTATCCTGGTAATGCTACATGCACTCACATGGCCATATATTAAATTCCTTGAATCATATGGTAACACACACTCATGGCCATTTTTTTAAATGCTTCAAATTATATAATAACACACACTCACATGGACAAATATTAAATGTTTTGAGAAATATATATATATTATATAACTCAGATATCACCAAGTTACTACTCCTACGTTACAGTCAATAATCAATAATAGCAGTATAGATGCAGTATTGCAACCTTATTCCTTACTCAGACTTTCTTATAACAATTTTAAAAAAGATTGCTTTGCCTGAAGCCATGACGCATAAGCCAAGGACTTCCTTTCTGTGAATTGATACGTTCACAAACTTTGATGACACAAGTATTTGTGTAGCTGCATGAACTCTATGATGCTCATTTCTGCATTGGTAATAGCACAGATCACAAACCCAAGACAACAGTAAGAAAGAAACAAAGTGACAGGACCGCCTGCAGTGAACTAGTTGAAATTCTCTATCAATAGCATAGCTATTGAAATCCCTTGCAGGAAAAAAAAAAGACATCCAACTTCATAGATCTTTTTCGCTTTGCTTTTAAATTCTGAACAAATGGTATAACAGATAGCAAAGATTGCAGGGATTTAACTACTGAGGGGCTGACGTGTTTCGTACCCCAATATGGATCGCCTATATGAACCGTCGTGGGGTTCTATGGCTGTTGATTAAAGAAACAATAAACCTATATAAAATATCAGCATGCCTGATTCTGTTACAGACTCTGCTGCGGCTGGTTTTAATTATTTGGGAGATGAAGGTTGAGAAAAAATGGAACAACCATTTTTAAAGAAAATAAAGTATATCCCAGTTGACGAGGGACACTCAGCAATCAGATATAGGTGGGTGATGAGACCTGACAGATGCTGGACATCCTGGAGGAGAGAAGCAGAAAGTGTCTCAGAGTATCAGCACCCTGGAAAATGCTACAGAATGTCTCTTACCTTCGTTAGAAGGATGAGGGATCACTTCTGAGCAGCTGAGGAGGATACAGGACAGGAGGCAGAGCACACAGCATAAGTGACAATCCATTCTTTGAGAATACAGGGTACTGAAAGGCGCATATCTCCAGCAAGCGTGCCACTGATTTGACTGCAGCTCTGATCGCTGGACAAGTTACCATGCTCGCCTTGCAAGCTGATGTCAAGTTTGACACTGGAGATAAGGAGGAGTCTGCCTGCTAAGCCTGCTGCTCCAGCCTTCATCTTCCCTGGGTCCTAGACACAGCCTGTTCCATGGTGCCAGCTTGTAAAAACTATTGCCAGGGTGATGAAAAGAAGTGAGATTACTTCACCTGTTCACTGGAATGAGGAAATTAAATTAACTTTTTATGACTGTGCTGAATTGTAATGGCACAGACCCATTTCTACAATGCAGCAACAGCTACAACAATACTGGGGACTTTCTCATAAGTCAGCTGTAACATTTATGATCACAAAGAAACTTTACGGCAACGTATGTGCAATATAAATTATGGGTCTGATTTACTAAGGTCGTAAGCGTGCTTGCCAGGCTGTTGACCCCAGGCAAGGCAGCCCAGCCTTACCTTGGTTTGCTAAAAGCGCAAGCAATAATTGCACGTGCCTAAATTGCGCACGCACCACAAATTACGGCTATAGAATTTGTGCGCAAATTCTCTAGAGTGAAACTCAGATTCTGATGACTGTAAAGCCTATTTCAAGGGGTAGAAGGGAACTGAATACAATTATATTTACAGTGTCTGAATGTAATTTTAATCTGGGATAATTTCACCTAATTACTTAAAATTCTTTAGAATTATTTACGAATGTGTTTTTAAAATGAGCTAGAGCAAAAATAAACAGCAGCGTCCAGCATTTATTTATAATTAACCTGTGTTATTATTCTACTTTAAAATAAATAACTTTATAAATTTTTGTTCAGTACTTTGTATGTTTAAAATATAAAATAAATGAATTAATTAGCATTTTAGACATATAGGAAAGATGATATGTCACTTAAAGATATTTGGCTTAAAAGTCATTTAAAGACTGCTGTTATTGACACCGGAAATTGCTACTTGCTTGTGTGTCATGTGAGTCCTCTAGATTCCGTACTTTAGGCCACTGATCTAGAACAAGTATGCAAAGCAAGAGTATTGCCTTCAATTGCTATGTACTCCTTCTTAGTCGGTGACTGTGAAGGCAATGAAGCCAGAGGATCAAAATAACAAGAACTGGAGCCTTTCCAAAGGAAGGTTTGCGATGGTAGTATATGTATTTCTCTTTTATAAGTTACTTTCAGGAATATACCCCAGAGCAGCATACTCAAGGAGGCACTGGGAACATTTAGATTTGCAAGTGTAGTCAGATGAAGGAAAGCTTCAAACAAGCTCAATAGCACTGGCAAGGCGGCCCCCACACAGCAAGGCTTTCCTCAATGGGCACCCAACAGTGACTTAAAGTGGTTATTAACCTACTTTCAGTGATATATACTATCCGTTCTGTATGTTAATAGAGTGCCCCCAGTCTCTGTGTTTCATTTAAAAAAATACCTCTTCACAGTATCTCACAGCGGCTCCCAATGCTCATGTAACTAGCTGTGTCACCTCTCTGCCCATCTTGCAAAAGCAGCTGGTGGGCCGAGGTTTCCCCGCTAATGTCAGCCGACCAGAGGAGGAGAGGAGAATGGAGACATGGCCGGTCATGTGATCGCTGGGAGCTGCTGTGAGATACGGTAAAGGACGTATTTTTTTAATGAAACAGAGGCAGTGGGACACTCTATTAGCATACAGAATGGATAGTATACAGATATATTTTTTATTCCTGCAGCAGGAGGGTGATGGGGCGGCACTGCCACTAGGTGACATGTAGAGAGGGGAGGGGGGAGGAGGGGGGAACAGAAGAGAAAGACACAGGAGAGCAGGCTGTGAATGACGGAGGCATGCAAACGGACCATGATGTCAAGGGCTCAGCAGCCATGATTATCATGGTCTGTTTGCAGAGGGGAAGAGATAGCCAGGCAGGATCAGCCAGGTATTACCAGTGTTACAGGGTGCCAAATTACACAGCACAATCACTGTGCTGTGTAACATGCTTTAAAGGAACAGAATCTGTGAGGTTTTTTGGGTTAACAAATACTTTAAACCATAGAAATATATAAAGGAGCACCAGACCAAATCGGATCAGAGTTCAAGATCATTTTGATTATTGATAGCAAAGTAATATAAAAATATCTAATGCATTTAAAAAGTGGTGTTGCCCCTGAAATGCATTTACTGCTTTTTATTATCAACAATTAAAACGATCTTAGACTATTATCTGACCTTTAAGACTATAGCTGGGAAGTCTAAAAATGCCCCTTAGTTACAAAAACAGGATTATCAGAGTAGGTTTCTGAAGATGCGCAAAGCTGGCATTGGTGCATGGTCAAGAAGTGGGGGTTGAGGTGACCTCCCTACAATAAACAAGATACCCACAGTCATACAATATCTGGAATAATGACGTAATCTACACACTGAGTTCACATGGCTTGGAAAGATGGGTCTTTGTTAATGTTTTTTCTACCAACAGTACCCTTCCAAACAGCAGCCTCTCCCCCTGCAAGTGGATAAGTGTATATTTTGATATGGGGCTTATTTTCTTTTAAACCATGGATAAACTCAAAACGTGCTAACAGTCATTACTTTTCAGATGGCTCAGGATGGTTTTAAGTCGTTTAGGAGAATGTTTACACATGCATTAACTAGTATGAAAAAAACTCTCCTGTAGCTGCTGTTACAGTAGAATAAAAGGGGCAGGACAAAACACTTTTAGTCTGTAGTGATAGGGTGATTTGGGTTTGCTGCATTCTTTGAACAAAAAAATCCAAAAATTGCTACTTAATGTATGACTTCTGCAGCAACCAGGGGTTTACTTGGGTGGGTGGGCAAACAGACTGTTATCTGTCCAGTGATTGGGAAAAAGTTAGAGTTTGCAGTGCCTCTTTGGCAGGCCATACAGTACATGGTCGAATTTTGAATACATTTTCTTTTCAAAATCAGAAATTCAGTGCGTTTTTTGATCCGATGGTGCCACCATTGATTTTCGAAAATTCAACCAACCAAGCCTTCAATATCACCTCATGTTGCTACAGAAAATCATTTTTGTGTCTGGGAATCTTCTTTTCTTTCCGAGGATTTTTTTTTCTTGCACTTATGTGCATTCCTTTTACAATTATATTTCTCACACGAATCTTCTATCATTGATTAGAAAATCGTTAGTTTTTCAAAAAATTTCCAACATGTCCAATTATTCAAATTCGATAGCCACATGAACATTGGTCGTTGCTTTGAAAAGATTTTGTAAAGAAAATGTGTTTGGAATTCGAACCATGTATGGCCTGCTTTTGTCTCTGTAAACTTTAACCTCATCCCTTTT
Organism: Lithobates pipiens; assembly: GCF_037356315.1. Lineage (NCBI taxonomy): Eukaryota > Metazoa > Chordata > Amphibia > Anura > Ranidae > Lithobates > Lithobates pipiens. The sequence continues at coordinate 98,164,841 of NW_027507748.1, read as the reverse complement.
AGCCTGAATTGGCCTCAAATTTTAGAGACATGTGGAAAGAGATTTCCTACATTCAAAATTGTAGCTTATGATTAGCACCAGTAGCTGGGTCTGGACACCCTGACGTGAAAAAAAAACTTTTAAAAGCTATGCTGAGGCTGCTGCTACTTCCAATCCCTCAAAGGTTGTTAGCAGCAGTGGAACATTGGTCAGCAGAGGGATCTCTGACTCCATCGGGAAATACAGCAAATAGGCACTGTTGAAGCATTTCTTTAAAGTGGTGCATTTTGTATTCTTTCTGGAACAGGGGTAGGAAATCATTAGTCTTTGACCTTGTCAGTTTTCAGTTGGCATGGGGTAAGTCACTTCATACTCTGGGTCTGAGGAAATGTCAGTAGATCTTGCCTTGTGTGTCTCCTTCCCATAGGTACAGTATACAAGCTGTGGCGTTGCATAGCAGCGTTTTACCTGGGACAATGCAAGGGCTCTGGGGAGAATGAGGAGGGCCCACTGGCACTGATGCTGAAGAGGACGTGTACAATAATGCCGCATACACATGATTGGAATTTTGGTCGGAAAAAGCTCTGGTGGTTTTTCCGACAGAGTTCTGAGGAAATTCCGCTCAAGCTGTCTTGCATATACATGGTCACACAAAAGTTCTCTGAACTTTCGACCATCAAGAACGCGGTGACGTACAACACTACGACGAGCTGAAAAAATGAACTTCAATGCTTCTGAGCATGCGTCAAATTGTTTCCGAGCATGTGTAGGAATTTTGCCCGTCGAAATTTGTACAGACGATTGGAATTTACCATCATAACTTTTTCCAATTGAAAAATTGAGAACAGGCTCTCAATCTTTTGCTGGCCGAAATTCCGCCAGCAAAAGTCAGATGGAGCATACACACAATCGCATTTTCCAACGAAAAGCTCTCATCAGACTTTTGCTGGCTGAATTTCGTGTGTACGGGGCATAAGGCCACCGAAGAGGAAGGGGTAGTGCTCATAGAGCTTCTACAAGCTACCATGAAACAATGGAGCTGTACCAGGAAGTCCAGTGTTGTGACCCCTGCTGCATTTATCTGATTTCCAGGCACCATAAGGTTATCTCAGTGTAATATATGTGATGATATTTAGCATTGCTTCCTATGCTTACTGGACCAAGTTCATGTGTACCCTGCCATCAACAGAAGAATCCAGCAACACATATACATTTTCCACCAAGTTAAGGTAGAGGGCAGTGCTGGCCTTCTGGGAAAAGTATTGGCAGCTGGGTTCTGGCCACCCTAGGGCAACGCAGTCCATGAGATTGCAGAAGGGGGCTGTTTCCACCAGTTTGTATGAGAGCAGTTCTGGCACTAAAAGGTCTGCTTAGTTGATATTGAGATACTGGGTCTGCTTTGTCTATTTCAGGTGCACTCGCCAACCTCTGTTTTGCTAATTCATGTACTTGTGCATCATGGTCGTACCCAGGTACAGTACTATTAGGCTTTCTGTGACACATGCACGTCCCGGAGAGGTTGTAAGTCACAACAATTTTTGACAGTGAACACATTAAAAAAGAACCACACTACAGAGGAGGCTGGACTGGCCTTTGCCAGAGCTCCCAGCTGCCACCTGCAGTTCCTCAGCCTTTCCCACTGAGCTTTGAACTTTCCTCCTTTATTCTACATGGCACCAATGCATACCTCCCAACCATCACGGATTGCCCGTGAAAGTCCCACTCTGGGAGGTCTGTCCTGGGCACCTTCATTCCAGAACAATACAATGTCCCGGAATGGCCCCCTTGGCCAATCTGATACCCCTAAAAAAATTAGGCCGCATCGCTGCTGTCCCTCACAACCCGCTGTACTAGTTCTGCCCGAGACTCGCTTTATTTCACCCCCAGACACTGCCTGGCTCACTGCCAAAACAACTGGTTGCTAGACACGACGCCTTGCGTCTAACAACCAGTGATGTCACGATGAGGAGGAGAGCAGAGCCCCAGCATTCAGAGGGAGCCGGGGGATGATTCCTCCTCCTCCCACGTAAGCTCCGCCCTGGCCCTACTCTGGCTCCACCCCCCAACTCCGGGTCTTCCCTGAAGGCTGTTCCTGGTGCTGGAAGAAAGGTAGGAGAAATGTTCCCTGCACTGCCTTGAGGATGCTCATGGTCACTCTGCTCCCTCCCATACACTGTCCCCCTCCAGTCATGCTGTACAGTCCCCCCATACTGCCCTCCACTACCCCCCAATATACTGCCCTCCCTCCCTCCCATTATACTGCCTCCACCACCACCTCCTCCCATCATACTGCCCTTCACTGCCACCCCTCCCATTATCCTACCCTTCACTACCACCCCTCCCATCATACTGCCCTCTCTTCCATCATACTGCCCTCTACTACCATCTGTCCCATCATACTGCCCTCCACTAACCCCCGCCCATTATACTGCCCTCCAATACCACCCCTCCCATCATACTGCCCTCCACTACCACCCCCTATCATACCACCCTCCACTAAACCCCCTCCCATTATACTGCCTTCCACTACCACCCCCTCTGGTCATACTGCCCTCTACTAACACCTCCTCCCATCATACTGCCCCCCACTGCCACCCCTCCCATCATACAGCCCTCCACTACCTCCCCTCCCATCATACTGCCCTCCACCCCATCATACTGCCCTCCACTGCCTCCCCTCCCATCATACTGCCTTCCACTGATCCCCACTCCCATCATACTGCCCTCCACTACCACCCCTACAATCGTACTGCCCTCCACTACCACCCCTCTCATCATACTGCCCTCCACTAACCCCCCTCCCCATTATACTGCCCTCCACTAACACCCCTCCCATCATACTGCCCTTCACTACCACCCATCCCATCATACTGCCCTCCACTAACCCCCCTCCCATTATACTGACCTCCACTACCACCCCTCCCATCATACTGCCCTCCACTACCACCACTACCATCATACTGCCCTCCACTACCACCCCTCCGCTCATACTGCCCTCCAGTACCACCTCTTCCATCATACTGCCCTCCACTAACCCCCTACCATTATACTGCCCTCCACTACCACCCCTTCCCATCATACTGCCCTCCACTACCACCCCTCCCATCATACTACCCTCCACTAACCCCCTCCCATGATACTGCCCTTCACTACCTCCACTCCCATCATACTGCCCTCCACCCCATCATACTGTCGTCCACTGCCACCCCTCCCATCATACTTCCCTCACTGACACCCCCTCCCAATATACTACCCTCCACCCCATCATACTGCTCTCTACTGCCACCCCTCCCATCATACCTCTCTCCACTGCCACAAACTCCCATCAAAAATGTAAAAAAAATAAAAAAAATAAATTTTAAAATAAAATATAATGGTAAAAAATAATTAAAAAAACATGCCCACTGCCCTACTGAAAATATCCACCACCCTACTGACCACGTTCACTGCCATACTGACCACGTCCACTGTCCTACTAACTGACACCATTCACAGTCCACACTGACACCACTGGCGGAACTACCAGCAAAGGTTGCACTTGCGACTGGGCCCTGGCCTTCTGCCACCATAGCAGGACCCAAGACTGCAGGACTGCACAACATGTGAAAGATATCCGCTGTGGCACCATGAAAGGTGGTGGGATCAGTAGGAAGGGCTCTGGGCTTGGAGAGAATGGCCCAGGCTGGAGGTCGGGGGTGGGGGGCCCTTCATGATTTCATGCGCTAGGGCCCTGAAGGTTCTAATTACACCTCTGCTGCACCCTGTATATAGCTCATCCCAGTACCTTGCACCTTGTATATAGCTCATCCCAGAACACTGCACCCTGTATATAGCTCATCCCATAACCCTGCACTCTGTATATAGCTCATCCCAGAACCTTGCACCCTGTATATAGCTCATCTCAGAACCCTGCACTCTGTACATAGCTCATCCCAGAACCCTGCACTGTGTACATAGCTCATCCCAGAACCCTGCACTGTGTACTTACCTCATCCCAGAACAATGCACTCTATACGCAGCTTATCTGAGAAACCTGCAGTCTGTGTGCAGCTCATCCCAGAACCCTGCACTATGTGCATAGCTCATCCCAGTACAATGCACCCTGTATATAGCTCACCCCAGTACCCTTCACCCTGTATATAGCTCATCTCAGAACCCTGCCCTCTGTACATAGCTCACCCCAGAACACTGCACTCTGTACATAGATCATCCCAGAACCCTGCACTTTGTACATAACTCATATCAAAACCCTGCACTCTGTACATAGCTCATCCCAGAACCCCGCACGCTGTACATAGCTCATTCCCACACTCTGTACGTAGCTCATCCCAGAACCCTGCACTATGTACATAGCTCATCCCAGAACCATGCACTCTGTACATAGCTCATCCCATAACCCTGAACTTTGTACATAGCTCATCCCAGAACCCTGAACTCTGTATGTAATGCACTCCAAACACTGCATGCTTTTATCCTTTTTTAAATCAATTTGCCGGGGTTTGTATGTATCCATGAGACTCTTGCTTATGGAACAATAATAAAAGCATTTTTTATAGGTACAAGGAATCTTGTTTTGTTTAATGATGCCCCTTAAGCTCCTTCCACTGTCAGAAGTTTGATCACGCCCACATTTGCCACAGTGTGCTATGAAAGGTTACTTCCTTCCTCAAGTGTCCCTCATTCTGAAGTTCAGAAGTTCCACTTAATCATCTGCCCCTCCTCATCACTGGAGATTACTGTGAACTGAGCTCCAGCTGCTGCATATTTCCTGTCAGTTGATACTCCCTGCCTGTGGTCCCCTCCCTTTAGAGTGACTGAACCACCCCCTTCCTCCATAGTTATCCCACTATCTTCTGCTTGAAAAGTTAGAGAAGACAATAATAAATCCAAAAAAGAGTCTGCAAGCAGATACACTTGCTGCTGATACAGAGAACATTTTTTTTTTTTTAAATGACAGGTCTCTGGAACTGTGACCATTGGAGGATGGTGGGAAGGGGTGAGGATTACACAAGGGTATCCCACTGCACTGCATGCCATAGTATAACACTGTGTAGCACAGTATAACCTTCTGCAACCCTAAACCAGGACTTACCGTGAACCGCACCCTACACCCATACCTTGATGGTTATTTACACCCCTCCCCCAACTCCAGGGCTGACAGTATTATAATCTCTACCTCATACCAGTGGACTGATGGTCATTCAAAACTACAGGGCTGACCGTAAACTGTAGCCCATACCCATGGATTGATGGTTATCTGGAACCCCCAGTCATGGACTAATGCCTGTTGGATCCTCCATCTTCAGAATGCACATCATTTTACATCCATCCATGTACTAACAGCCACATCCACCCCTCCAACAACAACCATGCCACTCACATTTTGCCAGCCGATTGAACAAAAATAATGCATTTTAAATAGTATAGATTGTTTTTGTCTATTTAATGGACATAGTATAGTACATTTGTCTGCAATCAGTAAACTTAACATTTTAAGTCCAAAACCACAAGTGTTCCCAGTCATACTCTGCAGTGTGCATGTGTAAACTCCAAAAGCGTCATCACTGGTCAGCATTAGGAAGCATTTATTTGACAAATTGGTGGAAAAGTTTACTATAGTTGTGTGAAAATTGTAAATGGGGTCACTTGTGCTGCTAAAAAGGATTTGCATTGTTAAAATAAATGTAATGGGCACCTTAAAATCAATTATGTACCAAAAGAATTTTAAATTAATTTGATTTGTTTACACAATCCAATTTGTCCCGTTAATATATCAAGTTACTAAAACAATACTCTGTCTAATATAGAAAATGAAAATATTTATTTTGGATCTGTTCACAAAATTTACTTTTTGCAATTGCTATTTTATTTTTCGAATTAATGCTTTCAACATATTCCTTTTTATATAATTTTTCATAGAAAGCCTCCTGTTGAAATCTACTATTACCCACGTGTTTATTATTTGATTGCCTATAATTTGTACACTGCCAAGCAAGTATGAATTTGATGGTTAGGAAGAAGACACAACATACAAGTCTTAACATACAGCATGGGCTCATCTTAAAGTGGGGTGCCCCCTAAAAAAAAAAAAAAAAAAATACTGCAGCTGCTGACTTTTAATAATCGGACACTTACCCTGTCCCAGGGTCCAGTGGTGCTAGGGAACTAAGCCCCCCTCGTTCCCTGCTCTGCTCCCGGTGCCGCCATTCTTACTGTGGGCACCCGGCTGTGGCTTCACAGCCGGGCATCCACTGTGCATGCGCGGTCATCTGGGACACGTGAAAGGGCCCAGATGACTGTGCGGTGCGAGGGGAATTGATGTCACCAGCCCGGGCAAGGATATATATATATACACTGTGGGGTTGATTTACTAAAACTGGAGTGTGCAAAATCTGGTGCAGCTCTGCATAGTAATCAGCTTCTATTTTTTTTGTCAAAGCTTAACTGAATTAACTGAATAAGCTAACGTTAGAAGCTGATTGGCTACCAAGCAAAGCTGTGCAAAGCTGTGCAAAGCTGTGCCAATTTTTGCACTCTCCATTTTTTAAATCAACCTCAGTATATATCCTTTTGCTTTTTCCCCAAACATTACTGGAATGTTTTAAATATTTAGTATATTTACTGTACATATACATGTATACATTTATATATATATATATATATATATATATATATATATATATATATATATATTGACACAGTATATGCACAGAACAACCATACCATTATGAACACCCACCATACTAGACCTCTGAAGGTATGTTGTGGTATGCGGCACCAAGCCATCAGTAGAAGATCCTTTAAGTGCTGTAGGTTGCAAGGTGAGGCCTCCATGGATCAGACTTGTTTTTCCAGCACAGCATACGCTATAGATCAGAGATGGCAAACCTTGGCACCCCAGATGTTTTGGAACTACATTTCCCATGACGGTCAACTACACCACAGAGTGCATGAGCATCATGAGAAATGTCGTTCCAAAACATCTGGGGTGCCAAGGTTTGCCATCACAGCTATAGATGCTCGATTAGATTGAGAACTGAAGAATTTAGAGGCCAGGGCAACACTTCACACTCATTTTTGTGTATCCCAACCATTCTCGAACTCATTAGACCAGGCCATCTTCTTTCATTGCTCCTGTGGTCTAGTTCTGATGCTCACAAGCCCATTGCTGGTGCTTTTGGCTGTGGAAACAGATCAGCATCTTTGACCTGACCTTCATCGCCCTGATCAGCATATATCTTTGCAGCTCCATACACAACAAACTGCAATATAGTGTGTGTTCTGACACCTTTCTATTGAAGATAGCGTTAACCTTTTCAGCAATTTGAGCTAGAGTAGCCTTTCTTTTGAATCAAACTACATGGGCCAGCCTTCACCCCCCACGTGTATCAGTGAGCCTTGGCTGCCCATGACCCTGTCACCAGTTTTCCTCCTTGGAACTATTTCCGTACATCCTGACCACTCCAAACTGGGAACATCCCACAAGAGCTGCAGTTTTGAAGTTGCTCTGATCTGACTCAAATCCTTACAATTGCCAATTGTTTGTTTTCAGCACACCAACTTCCAGGACAACATGTTCACTCACTCCCTAATGTATCCTATCCCCTTTCTGGTGCCTTTGTAACGAAATAATCAAAGTTATTTGCTTTACCTGCCATATATATATATATATATATATATATATATATATATATATATATATATATATATATATATATATATATATATTACAACAGTCATCACTTACAATTGAAACTTTGGGATAAAAATAGGGGGGTTTTAGGTCGCGCTATGGATTGTGGTTTGGGTAAGAGCAGCCCCTATTTAAATTCCTACCCAGTAAGGGAAGGAATAAAATGAAATAGGGAGGGGGGGGGGGAATAGGTTTGGCGCTATACCCTTTAGAAAATTGGAGACTTAGGTATACAATTAGCAAGAAATTTCCAGCTTGCTGGATAATAAAATAGAATAAATATGAATAACTGTGTGTGTGTCAGTAAGTGTCAACAAACAATTATTATATCCTTTAAAGACCGTAAGTGTCATAAAAAATCATAAATTCATAAATCATTAAACAATTGTAACAGCATGCAATAAAAAAATTATATAAAGTGCAAGGTGCTGGTGAACAAATACTGGTATTTGTGACAGAACTATATAAATAGAAAGTAGAGCTCAATAGTATAAAAATATAAAAAGTATATATAAAGGTATATATAGAAAAAGTATATATAAAGGTATATATAAAAGATAATCCGTTTATCTGTTAAACATATCAAATCCTCACGTAGTGTAACTGTGATAAAAGGTGCGTATTACATAGTTGAATAAAGATGCAAGACGGTGAAAAAAATGTGGTAAAATTTGGCGATATAAAAATGCAAATAAAAATAAAAATAAAAACAAATGGGAATTAAAAATAGTAAAAAAGTGTCCCACAAAAAGGTGGTTATGAATTAGTGGGGTGTCCTCTGCGGGTGAAAGTGAAGTGAAGGGTGGAGGAGACTTCAACTGTTGTTCCCGGTGCTCTGTGGCTATTTTTATGCAGTTGCTCTCACCAGAGATATGGCCCCTTCCGGGGTGGATCAACCTTCACAGTATCAGCCACTGTGTTGCTCTCTGGCTTGCCTCTATTGCGGTTCCGGGAAACCTTCGTTCCTCCGTTCATATGCCGTGTTCGGTTATATGTAATGAATAAGAGGCATATCCATGGTGCAGTATGTCTTATAAAACTTCGTATTTATTATATAGGCAAAAGTATTACTCACAAACATCCGTTCGTATATGTATATTAAAAGGAAAGATCCCGTTCGGCTAGCACGCTTTCTGAGTTAGCGGTGTATGCTGTCTGGCCAGACAGCATACACCGCTAACTCAGAAAGCGTGCTAGCCGAACGGGATCTTTCCTTTTCCTTTCCTTTCCCTTGCCTGTGTGGTGTGTGCCTTGGCATTCATGATGCTGTTTGTTTCCTAAGGTTCTCTCACAAACCTCTGAGGGCTTCACATAACAGTTGTACTTTATACTGAGATAATGACGGCTACAGCATGGCCAGCTAGTTCTGGGAGGCCATTGGCTCCAGTGCTTATGTTTCTCGCACATCCCCTGGGACACACATCCGGAAGTGTCCATGATGACTGGGTCCGTGGAACCCAGCACATCATGGATCAGGTTAAAGAGCAGCCCTTTACCAAGTGATCGGTTTGTTCAATGGTGGAACGATCATTTATCAATAAACTGAGATCATGTTCAGTTCAGCTTGCGCTGCTGCAGTGTTTCTCTCTCCTCCCCTTACATGCTGTATCAGTGTGAGGAGAGGAGAGAGAGAGATACAGCAGCAACGCATGCTGGCATGATTCTGAGTGCCATTAGTGCCACACCAATGCCCTCCCAGTGCGAACAGTGCTCATCAGTGCCAAAATCAGTGCCCCCTACCATGCCAACAGTGCTCACTAGTACCAATAGTGCTCATCAGTGCCGGATCAGTGCCCCTACAGTACCAACAGTGCTCATCAGTGCCGCATCAGTGGCAGCAGTGCTCATCAGTGCCCCTACAATGCCATCAGTGCCAATACAATGCCCATCAGTGCCCCTACAGTACTATCAGTGCCCCTACAGTGCCAACAGTACTCATCAGTGCCACTACAGTGCCATCAGTGCCACTACAGTGCTCACCAGTGCCCTACCCTGCCACTGTAGTGCTATTCAGTGCCCTACAGTGACACTACAGTGCTCATCCGTGCCCTATGGTGCCACTACAGTGCTCATAAGTGCCCTATAATCCCACTACAGTGCTCATTAGTGCCACTACACTGCTCATTGGTGCCCTACAGTGTACATCAGTGGCATCGGTGTCCTACAGTGCACATCAGTGAGTGCGTACCAGTGCACATGAGTGCCCTTCAGTGCGAATCAGTGAGTGCTTATCCGTACCATCAGTGCTCTACAGTGCACATCAGTGCCACCAGTGAGTGCTTATCAGTGCTCATCATTGACCTACAGTGCTATCAGTGCCCTACAGGACATATCAGTATCCAGTCCGATGCACCTCTGGTGGAGATTACAAGCAGCCACACACTACCCAATCATGGTACACTGCTGTTGCTATCAGAAAACCAGCCCAAAGCAACAATGTACAGCCAATTCTGAAGAAAATGCACATATGTATGAAGTGACTGAAATAGGCTGCAGGAATTCAGCAACAATGAGATGCAAAATGAACATAAAAAAGTTTAAAATGATAATTTATGAAAAAAAAAATATATAGGAGCAATGATTAATGACATACAGCGGTTGATTTATTACAATTGGAGAGTGCTCTGCACTGCTTTTTTTTTTTTTTTTGTTAAAGCTTAATTGAACAAACTGAAATTAGAAGCTGATGGGCTACCATCCACAGCTGCACCGGATTTTGCACTCTACAGTTTTAGTAAATCAACCCCACAGGGCTTTAGCAAAGTAATTGTCGATCAAGCTACGTAAAATATCAAGTCTTCCTTGCAGAAATTTATAACAACCAATCAGAATGACCTATTTATTTACAGTATTTATTTTTGCTTTCTGTATTTACTTTTTTTTCAAGAGGTACAGACAAAGAATCGAGGAGGTCAGTACAGTAAATCAACAGAATTCACAATCAGATAAGAAATACACAAGCTCCTGAACATCAATGTCATTGAAAGAATCCACCATTATGGTTCACATGTTAGGGCCATCAAAAAAACTGTGACCATCCCACATCTTGCCTTTATTATTGTAAAAAAAGAAACAGAAGGAGAACAAAAATTCAACCCTCACTAATAAGGGCCACCCAGAAAGAAAAGTTAGAGGGCTGGAAGAATAAATGGGGGAGAAGAAAAAAAAGGGGGGGGATTGGAGGGAGGGTAGGTGCGGGAAAGGAGCCTCAATCCTCCCCAGCAAGAAACCTGCCAAATTCTCAGGAGAACCACCTCCTGTGGAATTTTTCCCCCTTATTATGTAAGAATGTAGAGAGGCTTTCCATGGAATGTATATCCGCAATTCTTGCGAACTATTGTGAGAGTGTAGGGGAGAATTCCTTATTCCAGATAGACAGGATACAGGCCCTAACAGCATTCTGCAACTGAATCAGCATAGATTGTCTAAAGTGCTTTTTGGGAAGATCCGATAGAAGGAGTAGGTACCTGGCTGAGTTACTACCCAGATCAAAGTCAGTGAGTTGTTTAATGTGGTCCCGCACAGGATAGAAGCCATCTAGTTTTTTTACAGGTCCAGAAGACATGAAGCATGGTACCCTCCATCTCTTTACATTGCCAGCAGATATTCAAGGTATTGGGATGCATGTCCTGGTATTTACACGCCACATGGGAGTAGGGAGTAAAATACAGCATGTGTTCCCTCTGTTCTGGGGACAGGCACCCAAGTTTCTCTCCCATTTCTTTAGAAACTGAGTAACAATTTGTATGCTGTAGAGACAACATGAGCTGAAGGCCCTGACTCCATACATAAGTTTTCAAGTGGAGCAATAGGGTTAAAAGAAATCCTGCAACAGCAGGCCGGTGAGAAAATGAGATAGTTGTCTAAGTCACCAGGTATCTAGGGCCAGTTCACTTATCATGGAAATATCAGAAAGGTCTTGCAGGCGCAATCCTGATATAAAGTCACAAAAATTAAAGTTACCTCTTCTAAGGAGCAATTGAAACCTGGTATCAAGAAGGTCAGGGGGAAAAGTTGGGTGTAGACAAGAAAGATTTGAGTCAGCCATGAATGAGGGTAGCAGCTGGTGGAGCACTTTAAGCATTGCTGCAATCAAGGAATGGCTCCTAAGAGGCCCCAAAAGCTTAATTCAGTCCAAGGTAAGCATGGCAGCTGGATGTTCATACAGGATTGTTTAATGTGAACCCACAGCTTGGAATCATGATTGCAACACCAATCTACCACTCTGGCAAGGTGGGGTGTCCAGAAATACTGGGTTGGGTCTGGGAAAGTCATGGATTTTTTGCATGACCAAATTAGATTGTAAGCTCTAATGAGCAGGGCTCTCTGATTCCAACTGTATTAACCTGTATTGTAATTGTACTGTCTGCCCTTATGTTGTAAATCGTTGCGTAAACTGTTGGCACTATATAAATCCTGTATTATAATAATAATAATAGGTATGGGACAGGCGAGGGTGAGTCTTGGCCCACGCAAAAAGATGAGAAAACACTAAGAAAGAACTGAGGGATATTGACTGGTAATGACTGTAAAAGATCCAGACGTCTAAGCATAGCGTTCATCTTTAGGATGGTGTTACACCCTATCCAGGTGTAGGAGTTCTTATGCAACCTGTGCAGATCTTCCTTTAGGATATAGAGCATGGGAGGGAATTTTGTTTTAAAGAGATGATTTGTGGCGTGACCCTCACTCCCTTCTTTTGCTTTCCCCTTGTCTCAGAATCCAGAAACGTCAGTGCAGCACTGGATGAAAGATGCAAGAGTCTGTCTGGAATCCCGGAAAGCATTGACCTTTTATACACACATACTAATTACAAGCAAACAGATCACAGATGAGGATGGTTAACTTTAATAGCTATAAAAACCCCTTTGTGTCAACTTGTGTGCGTGTTATCAGGCCAAAATTACCAGGGTATGTAAATTTTTGATCAGGGTCATTTGGATAGTTTCTGTTCCACTATGATTTAAAAAGTTGATTGATAATAAATGGCTTCAGCCAAACACTAACCATGCGTGAAAGAAAAGTTTTTGTGTTGTCATTTATATTCTCTGAAAAAAAGTCCAAGAAATCATAAATTCTACCAGGGTATGTAAACTCATGAGCACAACTGTATACCCAACAACTATAACCTAATTTTCTGGGCAATCGTCAGATACAGTCTATATACTACGCTTACCTATGTTCAAAGACAAAGAGTACTATATGTGTGAAAGCTGTAGAACATTGATATCTCCAACCATGTTCTAATCGTTATGCATTTCACTTTTTGTAAAGAATAGTGCATGACCTGTTGTGATGATGCACTAATGTTTCCTTTACCTATCTGAATTGTTGTATTTCTTTGCTTCAAAGAAATGTAAAAGAAAAAAAAAGAAAAAAAAAGGTCTAATATGCCTTTAAAAATAAACTTTTTCTTATATTGCAACTCAGATATCATCCATGCTACTACAAGCAAACAGGGGATAAATCCTTTTTTCATAGCTTTCATTTATAAATTATGAACCAACTCAGAAGAGAATCTTCATAACTCGCCCTCACTTCTAAGCACCCCCTGTTTCTGCCATAAACTCTAATGGGAACCAAATTTTTGATAATCTCCTTACATATTTGATATGTTAGATGTTGAACTCATCATGAGTATACCTATGTAATAAATCTCAAGATCATCTGTACACAAAAAAATTATTAAGGTTGCATGTCATACACGAGATTCTAAATGAGCTTCTTTGGGGGGTCAGTTATGGTGGATATCCAGTACAACTAGTCTGCAATATAGCAATGTCCTCCATATGTTTTAAGACATGATGACTGTCAAGCAGTTTTATAGCTTGCTTCAGGTTTGGTTAATCCTTGACTGTCATGTTCATAAATAATATAATTGCTATAGATGAACCTAATAAATAAATCACTGAAGAATCTATCAATTTCAGCAGTAATAAAAAGGGAGAATAGAGATAAAATATTAACATGTCAGAGTGTTTCTAACCTACAGACAGTAGACAAACAACTACAGACAAAACTCAATAAATTATATCATGCACCAAATCCGTTCCCTAATAGTCATCCTGACTGTGAAAGTCTTTAAAGGTAATACTGCCAAAGACCAACGTATATTAAAGCCAACATTTGCACATGTCATTCAAAAATGAACATGCTAATTTATTTATTATTTTATTTTATATCCATAGAAATGGTTACATTTTTGTCCAGCACATTTTATGTATCCTATATTATGTATGCTCTGTGTGCTTTGAAAGCTGCTGTGGAATGTTAAGGAACAGTGCCCCCAGAGGTCAAAAGTTGATCCACAACACACACACAAGTCGGTTCGACTTAGCAGCAAGCAATAACTTTTCAGCCAAAGGAATCTCACATTTGCCCTATAGGGCAAACACCTTATTTTATATAGTAATACATTATGTATGATAGTTAACCCTGTCATTAGCCTTTTCAGTGTTGGCTGATCACAGCAATATTAGCTACCCTGAAGTTGTCATCAACCCCTTTGTTATTATGTATATATATATATATATATATATATATATATATATATATATATATATATATATATATATATATATATATATATATATATATATATATATATATATATATATATATATATAGATAGATAGATAGATAGATAGATAGATAGATAGATAGATATAGATATAGATATATATATAGATATAGATAGATATAGATAGGTCTATCTATCTATCTATCTATCTATCTATATTTAAATAAATAAATATATATATATATATATATATATATATATATATACATATATATATATATATATATATATATATATATATATATATATATAGTGTCTCACAAAAGTGAGTACACCCCCCATTTTTGTAAATATTTTATTATATCTTTTCATGTGACAACACTGAAGAAATGACACTTTTATACAATGTAAAGTAGTGAGTGTACAGCTTGTTGTCCCCTCAAAATAACTCAACACACAACCATTAATATCTAAACCGCTGGCAACAAAAGTGAGTACACCCCTAAGTGAAAATGTCCAAATTGGGCCCAGTGCCAAGTGTCAATATTTTGTGTGGCCACCATTAATTTCCAGCACTGCCTTAACCCTCTTGGGCATGGAGTTCACCAGAGCTTCACAGGTTGCCACTGGAGTCCTTTTCTACTCCTCCATGACGACATCACGGAGCTGGTGGATGTTAGAGACCTTACGCTCCTCCATCTTCCATTTGAGGATGCCCCACAGATGCTCAATAGGTTTTAGGTCTGGAGACATGCTTGGCCAGTCCATCATCCTCAGCTTCTTTAGCAAGGCAGTGGTCATCTTGGAGGTGTGTTTGGGGTCATTATCATGTTGGAATACTGCCCTGCGGCCCAGTGTCAGAAGTCAGGAGGCTCATGCTCTGCTTCAGTATGTCACAGTACATTGGTATTCATGGTTCCTTCAATGAACACTCACTACTTAAATGAAGTAGTGAGTGTATAAGCTGTACACTCACTACTTTACATTGTATCAAAATTTAATTTCTTCAGTGTTGTCACATGAAAAGATATAATAAAATATTTACAAATATTTACAAAAATGGGAGGAGTGTACTCACTTTTGTGAGATACTGTATATATAGCTATATCTATATATATATATATATATATATATATATATATATATATATATATATATGTGTAGCGGCGGCTCCTGAAGTACGCTCTGTATGTTTTTCAAAGTTAAACTTCGAGCATTCCAGGGGAGGACTCTTTAGAAGAACACCACATACAGGTTGGTTTTCTTAACAAGAGCCTGGAAGGGCTGAAGTAACGGAGACAATACGGTCTTGTGGATATCGCTAAGCAAGCTGAAAGATCCAGGTATCCTACAAGTGTTTCAAGTTTAGTTTCTCTACATGTTCTACAACAACGTCTGTGGCAGAGACATTATTTTGTACATTCTACAACAATGTCTGTGGCAGAGACATTATTTTGTACATTCTACAACAATGTCTGTGGCAGAGACTTGTTCCTGAGTAAGCACCTTGTTGGCTGCTAGGCCTTGTGAGAGAGGGATTGTCCAACCTGAGTGACCATCCAGCTGCGAATGGCTATTCTCTGGATGTAGACAAAGTAAGCAAGTTCTTCAACGTTTTTTGACTTTGACACTAATGCCACTTACACACGATCGGACTATCCGGCAGGCTTAGCCTGGCGGACAAACTGCCGGACTTTGAAGCGGAGGTCCGCCGGACTTTCCGAATGACCGGACCTGCCCACACACGACCGGGCTTTTCCGACAGACTAGGTGCAGCGGACAAACCACCGGACTATGAAATGAACGGACTTGCCCAAACATGGAGAAAAGTCAGTTCATTTTGAACGTGGCTCCAGGTAGACAGGACTAGCGAAGGAACTCAATGTCGCCGCCTTTGACATCTTGCTGGCCCCGTCACCTGGTATGGACTTAAAGGGGAAGCCCTACGCTGAAAAAACGGCATGGGGGTCCCCCCAAGGTCCATATCAGACCCTTATCCGAGCACGCAGCCTGGCCGGTCAGGAAAGGGGGTGGGGAGGAGTGAGTGAGTGGGTAGGGGTACATGGTACCCCAATACTCATTCACATAGGATGGGGGGCCGGTATCTGGGGGCCCCCAGATTCCGATAAGCCCCACGCCCGCAGACCCCGACAACCAACGGCCAGGGTTGTCGGGAAGAGGCCCTTGTTCTCATCAACATGGGGACAAGGTGCTTTGGCCCAAAGGTGCTTTTCCCCAAAGCACCCCACATGTTGAGGGCACGCGGCCTGGTATGGCTCAGGAGAGGGGGGCGCTCACTCGTCCCCACCCCCTTTCCTGACCGGCCAGGCTATGTGCTCGGATAAGGGTCTGATATGGACTTTGGGGGGGACCCCCACGCCATTTTTTCGGCGTAGGGCTTCCCCTTGAAGTCTGTACCAGGTGACGGGGCCACCTTCGGCGGCGACATTGACTTCCTTCGCCAGTCCCGTCTACCTGGAGCCGGCGGACAATTTTGAGTCAAAACTTCTTTCTAAGTCCGCCGGACTTTTGGAAAGAAAAAGTCCACCGGAGCGCACACACGGGCGGATTATCCAGCAGACTCTGGTCCACCGGACCAAGTCCGCTGGATAGTCTGATCGTGTGTACGGGGCATAAGAGTACCCGAACTTCCTTTCCATCCCTCTGATCCCAAGTTGAAAGACTGTTCAATTGACTGAGTTTTGCAAATAATATCCATTCAAGTGGATCTGTTACTGGGCTATTTACCACGGGACGTCCCCTAGATCTGCCACAAAAAGAACCGAAGGTAAGCCCAAAAATAACCAGCAGCTCCTTCAGGGGTTAGTGCTACATATGTATGTAATATGTATATATCCATTTAGTTGTATCCGACTCTCATCAATTCTATGGACCAGTTCTTGAGACACTATTTGTCTTACAGTTGAGAACCTTTCCATAGAATTTTATTGACAAGGGTAGGTCACCATGTTCTCATCAACCCACCCCAATTCCTTGGGCTTAGGACTGGCATGCAGAGTGTGAGAACATATGTGCATAGCCAATCTGTACATACATACTAGGGCAATACCTACCAGCATGCCTTTGGAATGTGGGAGGAAACCCACATAAGCACAGAAAGAACATGCAAACTCCATGCAGATAATGTCCTGGCCAGGATTTGAACCAAGTACCCCAGTGCTGTAAGGTAGAAGTGCCAACCACTAATCCACTGTACTGCCCTCCTTAGTTGTTAAATTCAATGACCAAAATCTCATGCAAGCTTTAAGATGTTAATGCCAATTCAGATGTAATTTTCAACATTTATAAATCTGCAGTTTTCAATATCTGCTAATGCTGCCAGGAATGTCTTTGTGCAGGTATAAGGTGACAAAGGGCTTTTTTTTCCTCAAAGAATAAGTACAGGTACTCTCCCCATCCTGATCTATCACTGAGCACCCTTGTCTCCGCCCCCTATCCACCTCCTAGTATCACTCCTTTCAGAGAAAATAGATCCAAGTATCATGTTGTGATGTTAAGAAATTTGTACAGAATTGATAATGATAAATGACCCCCAGCAACAATAGATCTTTCCCAGCAACAATAAATCCCTCCAGCAACAATACACCCTCCCACAGGAACAAAACACACCCCCAGCAACAATGTATCCCTGCCAGCAACAATAGATCTGCCCCAGCAACAAAAGACCCCTGCCAGCAAAAATAGATCCCCCAGCAGCCAGCATCAATGGACCCTCCCCCCTCAACAGTGGACCCCCCCCCCCCCCAACAACATAAGAACCAAAGAGCAAAAGATCCCCCATTAACAACTGCAGATCCCCCTACAATAGAAGACCCATCCAGCAACAATAGACCTCCCCACAACAAAAGACCTCCCTTCTACAATAGATCCCCAGCATTCAACATCAATAAATCCTCCAACACACCACAGCCCCATTTGCCAGAACATACATTCTATGCTGGAGGTGCTGGAACTGCGCCTCCCTGTGTTCACACTGAAAAAAAGCCCTGGGGTGACAACACTGTCTCTGTCATCCATTTTTTTCCCCTACCACGTGCTGTAGACTACAAGCACATGTGCCAACGCACATCGCACAAGTATGGTTTACTGTGGTCTCTGTTAGGAGAACTTCCCTGAGAAATGCTGCCCAGGCATTGCTGGAGTCCACGCATTTAGACAGAAAGTGTCTGTAAAGGTTAAAGAGGAGATCAGCAGACTGAGATGCAACAAATGATGAAAAAATGATGAAAAAAAGCAAGTATTTGTAGTGTATGATGAACAGTACTCAGGGTTTAGGCTCCTTTAGTACAAAGAACAACATGCAATGCTTTGTTCTGGCAATGCTCAATATATACAAAATCAAATGTGTACACACTGCAAATGTTCTATTTCACTCTATTTTAGACATATTTACATGGCTGCTGTGGCCCATACGATGTGGATGGGCCATTTGTTTATGCAGCTAGAGCTAGAGCGGCATGCAGGCAGCCAATGTTACTCTGTCTATGAGGACACAACAGCTGTATGGATATAGTTGTTCTAATTTGACAGTTGTGCAGGGGAGATGCACAAAACCGCATGCACACTGTCTGTGTTCAAGGCTGCACACCTGCCCCTGCATGTTTATAAATTAAAAAATTAGGCAAAATGTTTTTCTAGTTATCTCCTCATATCTATCGTTCCCAATTAGAACCATTCCCAGCTCTCATATCTTGCCCAGTGGAACTGAGGCTGGACCCAAACACAAATGTATTGTAGACTGGGCTGATCCCAGATCCCCAGCTTCAGCCTTGTTTCACCCCCCGAGCAGAGGAGCATAGAAACCCCCCAAGTGGAGGAGTGATGGAACCCTCTGAAAATGATAAGTGCATTAGGACCCTTATGATTAGTGAGTCTATAGATCTGGTAAGTGCATTGTATAGGTGGAGGAATCACATGGTGAAAGAAGGTGTCTAGCACACACAAAAGTAAAGTAGAAGATCAAAGTGGGACTATTGTGGAGGAATGGTGGAAACCCCCATATGAAAATAATGATTTGTGTTTGTTGGACACAGCTTTTTTTGCACTTTTGTGTACTGAGAACTTTTTGAAATATCTTTGCTGGATTTGCACTGAATATATACCGTATGTAATTTGAGAATTTAGCACATAGCACTTTACGTTTTTGCTGGATTTTTTTGCACTGATTGTATACGAACTCTGTGATGTAGCACTTTATTTAGGTTATGTGCTCATAGCATATTTAGTCTCTGCTTTCTCCATAAAATAACTGCACAATGATTGTGCTTCACCACTCCTCTTGTAGGCAGGGGCTAAGCCTCTGTATAGTTAAATCCCACCTAAGGGTGTATCATGGGGGTGGGCCACCCTGTTATCGTTCACTGTAGAGGTTACATTGACTGCTCACATAAGCAGTACATGGTGCCTTATTCCAGTGCATGCATCCGCCCTATTCCAGTGCATGCATCCGTTCATAGCTTTGCGTTGGATGTGATAACATGTACAGGTACAGTCCACCCATTGAACACAAATTTGTGACAAACTTTGTCTGCTTGGCAGGAGCCGAATGTCATGCACAGTGGTAATACTACCATTATTATACACAACAGTTTCCCACTGTCATTCGTTGTTAATGATGTAGGCAGGTGCAGGCACTGCTGGGTCCTTAACAACAAGTAATGTTACCGGCTCATTCACTTACATGGCCAGGATTCTCTGGCCATGTAGGCAAAGGGGGTGGGATCCCAGTGATATCATTGACCATATACGGTCAATAAAATCACTGGGGGATCCCGCCCCTTGTACAAACCAGCTGTAAACTATTCAGCAGGCAATAAGCGTAAGGGTAGTACAAGTGTCGAAGGGGGTGCGTTTTTTTCCTTTCGGTGGGTCATCAGCAGTTTGGCATCGTGATTGATGTGGATCTGCATCACTGGACTCATTCACATGGGGGGGGGTGGGGGCCCCCTTGTTATTAAAGGGGGTTTCCAGATTCTGATAAGCCCACCACCCACAGACCCCCACAACCACTGCCCAAGGTCATCAATGGGACCTCCCTCAATGTTGAGGGAATATGGTCTGGTATGGTCTGGTGGGGGCACATGCTTGTCTCCCCTTTTCTGGCTAGCCAAGCTGCATGTGGTTTAAGAGACTGGTTTGAATTTTTAAGGGGAATGCACATTTTGTTTTTGCATGGAGTCCCTCTTAAAATCCTTACTAGGCCTGAAGGGTCTGGTCTGGATTTCCTGGGGAACCTGCTGTAATTTTTTTTGTGCGCTACCACCCTTAAAATCCATACCAGCAAAGTTATTTTTCATTCTTGCTGTAGTATGTGTCACGGAAAAAATAACATTTATAAAGAAAATAATGAAACCATTTAAATTACCCTTCAAAGGTCCCCCCAAAATAAATAGAATACTCTTGAGGAGCAGAGGGATTCTGTGTGCTATTTTTTTTTTTAAAGGGATCCATTGATTTCAGTAGCCTTTGGGTTCAACATCCAAACTCCTTTGAACTTCAGCTCATCACTAATAGGGGAGCTCCATCTGCTGGGTAAGAGGGTGATCAGGTCAATGAAATTGCTTTTGCTCTCCCCTAGACTAAATGAGCAGTTAAGGATGAGGATTTTCAAATACCCAGAGTTGGGCTTGAATGTTGCTGCAGTGCTGGAATGGAGGGAAGAAAGGTGTTATAGGCATCCAAGTATATTACACCTTATCTTGCAGAGGTTCTCTTTAAGGAGAGAGGAGGATCCCATAATTCTTTGAGTCAGGGATAAAATCCTTGCTACTCATGAAAAACGAATTTTCTTGTTAAGCTAGAGCTGTATTTTACCACAGCAGAATGCTGGTAGTAATTAGTGAGGTACAGAAACCAGGGATATAATTTGTGATTTGGCCTCATACTAAGGGTTGCAGAAAATATGCAGATCGTCATTATTTTGCTTGTTTAGTGTTCAGGACAGAGTTATCACTTCCAGGAGGCAAAAGCACATAATAAAATGTTAAGAGTCACTCCTTCCCTGTGTATTCCTAAAGAAAAAGGCAGAATTTGGACTCAGTATTGGTTACGTTTTGTAGAGTAGAACTCTGCTCCATGTTAAAAAGCAAGTATTGAATTTATCAAAACTCCTAAATATAAGCAATTTATGGGGAATTTCTAATCATGTTAAGTTTTTTATACACACGTGAAAGAAATCATTTTAATATTTTTATCACGGTGCGCTGAACTCTGTGCTACTGTGTAAAATGTGTTTCTTAACTGCACATAAAGGACAGCTGTATTTTTCTCATTACATATAAGGCACTGCTTCCTGCTTGATAGTCAGACAGGGTCAGTCTCATTGACAACGGAATTCAGACTAATTTAATAAAGGGGTTCAGAATGTTCACAATAAATTGTGTGAAGATTCACTTTAGGCAGTGGCGTACCAATGAGGGGGGCCATCAACCCTGGGTGACACACATTGGGGAGTGTCAGCCCGGCGCCCCCTGCCCTCTGTGAGTGAAGCAGTGACAGCAGGGCCCCAGGCACAGGCAGCGGCGATGGCACTGTGACAGTCAGGGCAGGGAGAGGTGAGCTGGGAAAGGATGCGGGGGTGCCTGTGTGCGAACCTTACCTAGTTGACTGACACCCAGGGCCAGCCACCGGACTCACTTTGCGCCACTCTGAATAGAGGAAAGCAACTGCTGGACTTAACTTTTCAAGGTAACTGGTTGCTAGGTGGTCCTAGCAAACAATCATTAGCATTGCTAATATGAAAAATTAAGCAGTCTCGACTCTCTGTTCAGCACTGCTTTGTCTCCAGCTCTGCATGCATGCCCCAGTAAAGTAAGAAGGGGGAATGTATAATGTGCAAGGGTCCCAAGCTGGGGGGCTGTGTGTAATGTGCAGGGATTCCGAGCTGGGGGGGCTGTGTGTATTGTGCAGGGGTCCCAAGCTGGAGGGATGTGTGTAATGTGCAGGGGTCCCGAGCTGGGGGGGCTGTGTGTAATGTGCAGGGGTCCCAAGCTGGGGGGGCTGTGTGTAATGTGCAGGGGTCCCTTGCTGGGGGACAATGTGTAATGTGCAGGGGTCCAGAGCTGGGGGGCAATGCGTAATGTGCAGGGCTCCCGAGCTGGGGAGGCAATGTGTAATGTGCAGGGGTCCCGAGCTGATGGGGCAATGTGCAGGGATCCGGAGCTGGGGGGCTGTGTAATGTACAGGGGTCCAGAGCTGGGGGGGTTGTGTAATGTACAGGGCTCTAGAGCTGAGGGGGCCATGTAACATACAGGAATCCAGACCTGGGGGGGTCCAGAGCTGGGGGGGGGTTGTGTAATGTACAGGGCTCTAGAGCTGAGGGGGCCTGTGTAATGTACAGGGGTCTAGACCTGGGGGAGCTGTGTAATGTACAGGGATCCAGAGCTGTGGTGGGGGCTGTGCTTATTTTGCAGGGATCCAGAGCTGTGGGGGGCTGTGTAATGTGCAGGGGTCCAAAGCTAGGGTGGGGGCTGTGTAATGTGCAGGGGTTCAAATCTGTGGGGGGGGGGGGGCTGTGTGATGTACAGGTGTCCAGAGCTGTGGGGGCCGTGTAATGTGCAGGGGTCCATAGCTGAGGTGGGGGGCAGTGTAATGTACAGGGGTCCAAAGTCGGGGTGGGGGGCTGTGTAATGTTCAGGGGTTCAGAGCTGGGGTGGGGGGCTGTGTAATGTACAGGTGTTCAAAACTGTGGGGGGGCTGTGTAATGTGCAGGGGTTCTGAGGTGGGATGGAGGGGCTGTCTAATGTGTAGGGGTTCAGAGCTGTGGGGGGCTGTATAATGTGCAGGGGTCCAGAGCTGTGGGGGAGCTGTATAATGTTCAGGGGTCCAAAGTTGGGGTGGGGGCTGTGTAATGTGCAGGGGTCCAAAGCTGTGGAGGGGCTATGTAATGTGCAGGGGTCCAAAGCTGGGGTAGGGGGCTGTGTAATGTGTAGGGGTCCAAAGCTAGGGTGGGGGACTGTGTACTGTGCATGGGTTAAAAACTGTGGGTGCTGTTAAATGTGCAGGGGTACAGAGATGTGGGGAAGCTGTGTAATGTGCAGAGGTCCAAAGCTAGGGTGGGGGGGGGCTGTGTAATGTGCAGGGGTCTAGAGCTGTGGGGGGGGGGGGGGCTGTGTAATGTGCAGCCATCCAGACCTGTGGAGGGGGGCTGTGCAGTGTAAAGGGGTTCAGAGCTGTGGGGGGTGTGTAATGTAAAGGGGTCCAGAGATGCAGTTGTGGAGAGGGAGTACCCAGTAGTGACAAAGATATTGTGGGGTGCAAAGGTATAGGGGGCACAGTGGGGTGTTTTTACATTTTAAAGTTGGGGGGGTGCCAGATATAGTGCCCCAGGTGCAAAATGCTCTAAGTACGCCCCTGACTTTAGGTATCCATTCATGTGAAAAGACAAGTCCTGCTTAATGTTTCATGACACGTGATTAGATAATTTATGTAAATATTCACACAATTTATTGAAACACTCACACTTCTGGTATTCAGAGGCTGTAGGGTTGACTGTTCAGTTTGTAAGAGAATTTCCCCCAGAGCTTAGTGAGTGAAGTGAAGGTCTTCAGACTTCAATCATCCAATCATGTGCAAACAAAAATCCTTGCACATGATTGGGTATTTTTGCCAAAGTGAAATTGTACCACATTCACTAAGCTCAGGGAAGATTCCCTTGTATAGTGCAACCTCCCTTGAAAAGTGAACAGTCTCTTTACCTTTAGTAAAACAACTCCTATGTGTATCAGATTGCCCAAACTTTAGGTCATTAAAGGGATCTCTCAAAGAGCAAAGTTTTTATTCATGGTGAGCACTTAAAGCCCAGCTCCATGTGTAAAGAGTCCTCTTAGCACTACTAGTCATTATTAAGAAACCATGTCTCTTTTACTTACATAAATCTGCTGTCAAATGATGGTTCACTGTTCCTTTCATGGTAGTTGAGAAATGTGACCCAAAGCTGCACTCTAGGCCAGCTTATCATTTTTGTTGGCGTTCCTCATGTTATGAAGTCATGATGTCACTGCTGAAAAACTTCAGGACCCAGTGAGGCACTGTAATGGACTCTTCTGGTACCCAATAGGAGTGACATAGACCATAGACGTGCACAGGATGTGTGCCAGGGGTGCCTAGGCACACCCTAATCACTTTGTGCGCTGATGATTCCCCCTACTTACCAGCCCCCCCCCCCCCCCATTGTTGTCCTGCAGTGCTGCTGGCTTCCCTCCTCTCCCCCTGGCTGCTGCAGAGGATGTTTCAGGATGGAGAGCGGGGGAGGGGCAAGTCAATAACTAATTTACCAGCCCCTTTCTTTTCTAAATGGGCCTGGAGTCTAAGGGCCAGCTGGTATTCTGCCAGGGACCCACTCATGAAGGTTTGGGCTTAATTGCATGCTGACCCCAGGTCACAACCCCCGGGTTCACCCTGCTTGCTAGGGGAGTACCAGAACACACTGTCAGACAAGGATGGATGGATGGATAAAGCAAAGGAGAGCCAGATAGTGAGCCAAGGTTAGGGCGGACAGCAGACAACGTAATCAGAACTAGCCGAGTTGGTACACAAGAGATCAGTTCACGAGAGGTCAGGTTACATAAAGGGAGCTCAGAAACAAATGTTGCTCAAGCAACCAGAAACTGGTCTGAGAGGAATGTAAATGGAGAAGCACATGGGGGGCAGGACAGGAAGTACCAGGAAGGAATGATATATTAGGTGTAGCAGATGACATTAGAGATCAGATGTCACACGCTTGTAAATGTAGTTTTTGGCCTCAGAACAGTAAAGGTTCTGAGGGTTAATTATGTAGGTGAGCCTTAACACCAGTCTGGCCAGGCTGTGTTTGGAAGTTCTGCCTGGTCATGTGGACGGTGAGGTGCACATGACAGGCTAGAACCAAGTCTGGTTGAATGTTCAGGTATCGGCCTTCTCGGAGCCAATCAGTGGGAGTGCCAGGGCCCGCTGAGGAGTCTGGGAAGGGATACTTAAAAGGGTGTGGGTCACGTGTTTGGGGTTCCGGAGTTGTTCGAGAGACCCATGTGGTCTAGTCTGGTTCCTGGACTGGGGTAGCCCCATGAGGGGTCCGGGCATTGGGGTGTTTGACACCCCACAACATGTTCCTGTCAGTGGCCCCTGATAGACCTGCTTGGTCTGGGGTAGGGATCCATCCATTCCCGAGTCTCGGAACCTGCTGGTCCGAGGAATCAAAGTGTCCGGGTGTGCTCTTGGCTTGGAGGGACACCACAGCTCATGGAAGTGAGCGGGGGAGGACTCTTCAGAGGAGGGCTGGCAAGTGGCATCCTGAGAAGTGCCTGGTTACTGAGTTGAGAAGGACATTGATGAATTAACATGTTTCCAGTACCATAAAGGAGACGGGAAACGTTCCAGGTACGGAGGAAAAAGGTTCCTGTTTACGCTTGGTTTTTTGTTCAAGTTTGAGTCAACGTGCTGACTGCCATGATCTCTGACTAGAGATCTGTTCAGCCTTGAAGTACCCAGCTGCGAGTGGCTACTCTTTGGGTGGAAATAGAGACTTTGCTAGACCTGCAGTTCAAGGTGCCTGAGTTCTTCACCCGTGCCCTCTTTTCCCTAAGAGACTGTGTTAATTGAAAGTTCTACTGCAAAATAAAACCTTTTTGAAAGGACTTCATCTGTGTCAGTGTACAAGTCGGTGGGTATCAACCCTGGGAACCCCTAGAAGTGGAAGAGCAGGCCGAGAGAAGGTAACCGGTAAGCCCAACCGGTAAGTCAAGGCCACCCTGCAATGGGTTATGGCCGCTACATAAGCAACAGGTGAAGTTGGCGACACCCATAGCTGCAGAGTGCAGCCAGAGCTGAACACAAGCTAGTGGGACAACAGGTGCCAGCCGACCTACAGCAGCACAGCTGATCTGTGACATTTCCCATTCATTCACTGCCTTGTGCAGCTGAGACTTCTGAGAAAGGCATATGTGTTTGAGTTTTGGGCAGGTGAAGTGGACAAGGAACCGTTTTTTTGTTTGTTTTTGTTTTTTAACTGAAAGCGTAACTCCACTTTTGTGACAAAAAAAAGCAAATAAAAAATAATAAATATATAGCATATACAATTGCAACTTAAGTCATATTGTAATTGAATGTTATTAAAACGTATGTTTCATTTTCAATCTGCAGCTTTGTAATTTTCTGTAAAATGCAATGCAATATGGCTACCTGGAAGTGTTCTGTACACAGAATGTATACAGAACGCCCCCCAGAAACATAATTTCCTATTTCTGTGATTGGCTCAATGACTTTCCCCGAAGTTTGGGAGATAGAAACCAGATTTCAGGCATCCCTGCAACACAAATGGCATTTTTGGTAAGATACTCAATAGGATATTACTTCTAAAGGGATGCAGACCCTTTAATTTTCCTAATTAGAGCCCGCAGGTGCAGCAGCTAATTGATAATTATGAAACCACTCCCATTAATTTCACTTTCCCACATGGACACAGACAAACACAATTTCTTCAGAATTACAAAAGGTAGGAATCTGAAACAAAGTTTGCTAAAATCCTGGTAATGTACATAGTTCACCCAGGGGGAAATGTTTTTTTTATCAACAAAAGTGGAGTTACTCTTGAAGCTGAGCTTTAACCTAAAAAAAAAAAAAAAAAAAAAAAAAAAAAAATATATATATATATATATATATATATATATATATATATATATATATATGATTTTCTAAAAGTTACATGCCCTTTATTGATTTGTGTGAAGTTTACATTCCAATACTTTGACCATTGTCACACTCTTACATTTTCATACCTCCCAACTTTTTGAGTTGGGAATGAGAGACACCTATCAGCAAAAGTATGCAGGCACTGGACACACCCCTTGCCTCGCCCCCTTAAAGGAGAATTGTAGAAAAATACAAGATTGGTTAAACCCACAAGTGCTTTTTTTGCCACTACTAATCCTTTATATTGGCTTTTGGAATTTAGAAATGCAGCAATTTAGAAATCAGATGAAAGGTTTAGCGCTGGAAAACACTTTTTGATAGATAAAAAGTGCATATTATATACATCTATATAGATCAGACCAAAATGAGGGACAAATGAGGAGGTATGAGGGACAGAGGGACATTGTTCCAAATCAGGGACAGTCCCTTAAAATCAGGGACAGCTGGGAGCCATGCATTTTTATCTTGCTTGGGAGGGTTATTCATTTTCAGCCCATTTCCACTCTCCCTCAAACATGTGATTTGATTTACTTAGACTGTAAGACTAATGTAGCGGGGATTCTTAATTTAGATTTACCAAACATGAAAATGGAGGATGAAAAAAGTGGAGAAAAGAACATTTGTGATAGGGTACATTATCCTGTCCTGAGTGACCAATCAGAATGTATTTCTATTTTCTATAAAATGAAAGCTAAAGCCTGATTGGTTGTTATTAGGCACAGTACCCCTTTTATTACTTTTATTTTTCATTTGTTTTTGATTATATTGGTCCCAATTATGTGCCCATTCATTATGTGCATACAAAGTTCATATGTCTGTCCTGGGACTGTGAATACGCAAACCCAGTTAAAATTATCATGTTTTCCCATGCTTATTTTTTCAGGTGACAAATCCTCTGGTTACTTGGAGGAACATGTTTTGTGTGTTTTGGCTACAGTAGAGGAACATTAGAACAAAGTTTTTACTTCTGTTTGTGTACTCGCTGGGGAGATTTACCCACTGTATTTGTTCTGGTGACCATTGTGACCAAGAGAAAAGTAGTGCAAAATCCAAAATGTTACCATTATTCCCATAACAGGAATACGGGTTAAAATCTTCCAATTATAAAACTTGTTCCAGTGGCAACTGTTTAAGAAGGGAATTAATCTCTCTTTGGAGAAATATTTTCTTATTTCCTATTACACTTTCATAAGAGGAAGTGAAGGGAAACTGACCCAATGGGGCTAAGAGAGCAGATAATAAATGGAGAAGGGTTTAAACCTTCCCATCTCTATCCAAAATGATAAAAAAAAGATTTATTATTGGCTATACATACACAAAGTAATCTTGGCAATGTTTTCCCTAGAATCATAAAGTTGAATATTGTAAAGTCTGTGCAAACTGTTGCCACTATGTAAATCCTGTATAATAAGAATATATTTTCTCCTAATTATTACATAATGTGCAGCATTAGAGATGTTTTCTTAAAATGTGCTATTAATAAATGTAAATATCGCAATCTCATATTTCATTTTAATTCTACTTGCAAAATAACATTTATATGTTTAACAACTTCAGCCCCAAAAGATTTGGCTGCTCAATGACCGGGCCATTTTTTGCGATACGGCACTGCGTTGCTTTACCTGACAATTGTGTGGTCATGCGACGCTATATCCAAACAAAATTGACATATTTTTTCCCACAAATAGAGATTTCTTTTGGTGGTATTTGATCATGTCTGCGGTTTTTATTTTTTGCACTATGAACAAAAAAAGAGCAACAATTAAAAAAAAACACAATATTTTGTACTTTTGCTATAATAAATATCCCCAATTTTTTTCCTCAGTTTAGGCCGATATGTATTATTCTACATATTTTTGGTAATAAAAATCACGATAAGCGTATATTGATTGGCTTGCGCAAAAGTTATAGTGTCTACAAAATAGGAGAAAGATTAATGGAATTTTTTTTTTTATTTTTTTACTAGTAATGGTGGTGATCAGCAATTTTTATCGGAACTGCAACATTATGGCGGACAGATAGGACACTTTTGACACATTTTTGGGACCATTGACAATTATACAGCGATCAGTGCTATAAAAATGCACTGATTACTGTGTAAATGTCACTGGCAGGAAAGGAGTTAACACTAGGGGGCTGTTAAGTGTGTTCCCTATGTGTGTGCTCTAACTGTAGGGGGGTTGGGAGTGAATGGAGGAAATGACAGATTGTTGTTCCTAGGTAGTAGGAACTCACGATCTGTCTCTCCTCTCCTCACAGAACAGGGATGTGTGTGTGTTTACACTAGGGATGAGCTTCGAGTTTGAGTCAAACTCATGTTCGACTCGAACATTGCCTGTTTGCCTGTTCGGTGAACAGTGAACAATTTTCGGGTGTATGCGGCAAATTCGAAAAGCAGCGGAACACCCTGTACAGGTCTATGGGAGAAATCTAAAGTGCTAATTTTAAAGGCTAATATGCAAGTTATTGTCCTAAAAAAAATGACTTGGGGTTCCCCCTAAATATCCATACCAAACCCTTCAGGTCTGGTATGGATTTTAAGGGGAACTCCATGCCAAATTTTAAAAAGAATGGCGTGGAGTTCCCCCTAAAAATCCATACCAGACCCTTTATCCGAGCACACAACCTGGCAGGCCGCATGAAAAGAGGGGTACGAGAGAGCGCCCCCCTCCTGAACCATACCAGGACACATGCCCTCAACATTGGAAGGATGCTTTGGGGGTCTGTGACCCCTCAAAGCACCTTGTCCCCATGTTGATGAGGACAAGGGCCTCATCCCCACAAACCTGTCCGGTGGTTGTAGGGGTCTGCGGGCGGGGGGCTTATCAGAATCTGGAAGCCCCCTTTAACAAGGGGAACCCAGATCCCGGCCCCCCCTGTTTGAAATGGTATGGGGGTACAAAAGTACCCCTACCATTTCACAAAGAAAGTGTAAAAGAATGTTAAAAAAAAGACAAACAAACTTTTGAAAAAGTCCTTTATTAAAAATAAAAAAAATGAAAAAAAGATTCCAGCGGTGGTAATCCACTCTTGCTATCCAGCGACGGGTGATCATCTCCCTGGGGTCCAGCGATGGCTGAACTGATCCAGTGACGGGTGATCTCTCCCTCAAGTCCAGCACAACGCAGTCCATCCATCCTCTCTCTCCACTGGCGGAGACACTGTGGGGATCCTGGCAGCCTGACATTTCTTATATGAGGAGACCCGCAGACCCCCACAACCACCGGCCAGGTTTGTGGGGATGAGGCGCTTGTCCTCATCAACATGGGGACAAGGTGCTTTGAGGGGTCACAGACTCACAAAGCATCCTCCCAATGTTGAGGGCATGTGGCCTGGTACGGTTCAGGAGGGGGGGGCGCTCTCTCGTACCCCCTTTTTTTTCTTGCTTTTTTATTTGACGTGGGGGGTTCCCCTTAATATCCATACCAGACCTGAAGGGCCTGGTAATTGAATTTGGGGGAACCCCACGCTTTTTTTTTTTTATATCAATGACTTCTCTGTATTATGGGGAGCCGACAATTCATTATAGCCACGAGTGATTTTAAATGACCTTTTTTCCTGCAGAAATGACACTTTGTGCAGGGACAGTTCTAAGCACAGGAAACATGCGCCCCTTTACAGGCATACTATACACACCCCCCAGGTACGAAATTTAAAGGAATATTACACTTTTATTGTTTCACTTTAAGCATTATTAAAATCACTGCTCCCAAAAAAAACAGCCATTTTTTAAACTTTTTTTGCATTGATACATGTCCCCTGGGGCAGGACCCAGGTCCCCAAACACTTTTTAGGACAATAACTTGCATATTAGCCTTTAAAATTAGCACTTTAGATTTTGAACGTTCGAGTCCCATAGACTTTAATAGGGTTCTAAAGTTCACATGAAGTTTAGATCTGTTTGCAGTTTCTGGTGCAAACCGAACCAGGGGGTGTTCGGCTCATCCTTAGTTTACACACACACATCCCTGTTTTGGCTCTCGTGCCCATGATTGCACGTGGCTGGCGATCATCGTGACTGCTGGCAATGCGCATTTGCATCCCCGCAGTGCAGCGGCGCGCGTGCTTGCTATTCCGCTTAAGGCGTCTGACGTACAGCTACAACGGTTCGTGCCATCTTGCCACAGTATAGAGACAACGGCTGGTTGGCAAGCGTACTTTTTCTGTCATTTATGTTGCACAAAATATATGTTTGTAATTACATCATATTCTAATGTGAGGTTCATTGCTATGTTTCTTAAAGCGTAACACCACTTTTGTTAAGAAAAAAACATTCCCCTGTGGGTGATCTGTGTACATTGCAAGGATTATAACAACCTTTGTTGCAGATTCCTACCTTTTGTTATTCTGAAGAAATCCCTGCCTCTCTGCCTCTGTTCTGAGTGGGTCTAATGGGAGTGGTTTCATAATTATTTATCAGGTGCACCTGCACAGCACTAATGAGTAAATCTGTTGGGCCTGCATTCCTTTAGATGTCTTCCTACAAGGAGTATCTCACCAAAAATTACATTTTTGTTGCAGGGGATGCCTGAAATCTGACTTGTATCTTAGGCAGACTTCTGGGAAAATTGGTGAGCCAATCACACAAGCAGGAAATGATGTTTCTGGGGAGTGGTCAATTCTGTGTACAGAATAACTCCAGGTAGCCATATCACATTGCATTCTCAGAAAATGACAGTGGCTGCAGATTGAAAAGGGAAGGTAATTTTTAATAACATTCCATTACAATATGACTTGTGTAGCAATTGTATACGCTTTATTATTTTTTTCTTTATTTGCTATCCCCCCCCCCTACGAAAGTGGAGTTACCCTTTAAGGAACAAATTTAGCAAGTATAGATGTGTAGATTTAGTTGAAGTTTAATGAAGGAAAATACATCCTTTGTGATTCTTGCAGTGGTGAGAGTCAGTGCCAGGGCAAAGTTTTCTAGCATCCAAGGCAACGATGTCTAAAGCAGGCAATGTGGATGCAGGGATCTTCCCTGCAGCACTACTGTACTCGTACAGTGGGGGCTCCCCCACTTTCAGAATACACAGATTAGTGCTGCAGCCATTGGTTACAAGGACTGATCAAATGCTGGTTTTCTAGCAAGACCGAATTCTGTTGAAAAGACAGGGGTACACACGGAGTGAAAACTAATTTAATAAAAAAAAAAGCTAAGGGAAGGGAATGAAGGAAGGAGTTAATAACAATAAAAAGAAGAGTTAAATAAGATTTTAATTAAAAATAATAGGGTTAACAAAAACCAATTAGGGTTAACCTCAAAGTTTATTCTTTATTTGTCCTTTTATTAAAGACACTAGAATCATGTTTCTGGTACAAAGCATTTTCGTTACAAACCCAAACAAACATAACATTTAAAAAAATTACATGCGACAGATTAACAAAAGGGAATGAAGAGTTAAGAAAAAATTAAATAGGGATCACTAAGCGTTACTAAAACTTGTTTTAGTTTTTTTTAGCTGCAATTCATTTTTTTTTTCTTTTTTTTTTTCATTGGTACATATTCCCCAGGGCAGTGGCCACCCTTTGCTATTTTTTGACACCCCTTGCATATTAGCTCATAAAATTGGCATTTCATTTTATCTATTGATCTATTTATTATCTATTGATTTTTGTGGGCGTTGGGTTCAGCATTCAAACTGAAGTTCAGCTCATCACTAATAGGGGAGCTCCATCTGCTGGGGGAGAGAATGATCAGGTAAATGAAATTGCTTTTAGTCTCCTCTAGACTAAATGAGCAGTTAAGGATAAGGATTTTCAAATACCCAGGGTTGGGCTTTAATGATACTGCAGTGCTGAAATGGAGGGGAGGAAAGCGTTATGGGCATCCAAATATACTACATCTTATCTTGCTTGCAGTTCAGGAGTGCGCTGTGTACAAGAGGAAGAGTTCAGAAGTGCACTGTGTATGGGGGGTAGAGTCCAGAAGTGCACTGTGTACAGCATGTAGAGTTCAGGAGTACACTGTGTGCAGGAGGCAGAGTCCAGGAGTGTGCTGTGTACAGGGGGCAGGGTTCAGACTTCACAGGTTACGGGAGGATAAGCCCAGGAGTGCGCTGGGTACAGCAGATAGAGTTCAGGAGTACACTGTGTACAGGGGGCAGAGTTCAGGAGTGTGCTGTGTACAGGGGTAGAGTTGAGCAGTATGCTGTGTAAAGGAGCAGAGTTCAGCAGTTCGCTGTGTACAGCAAGTACAGTTCAGGAGTACACTGTGTACAGGGCGCAGAGTTCTGAAGTGCACTGTGTACAGGGGGTAGAGTTCAGGAGTGCGCTGTGTACAGGGGGTAGAGTTGAGGAGTATGCTGTGTAAAGGAGCAGAGTGCAGGCATATGCTGTGTAAAGGAGCAGGGTTCAGGAGTTCGTTGTGTACAGGCGGTAGAGTTCAGGTGTGCGCTGTGTACAGGGGGTAGAGTTCAGGAGTGCACTGTGTACAGGGGGTAGAGTTCAGGAGTTCGCTGTGTACAGGCGGTAGAGTTCAGGAGTGCGCTGTGTACAAGGGGTAGAGTTCAGGAGTGCGCTATGTACAGGGGGTAGAGTTGAGGAGTACGCTGTGTAAAAGGGCAGAGTTCAGGCATACGCTGTGTAAAGGAGCAGAGTTCAGGAGTTCGCTGTGTACAGGTGGTAGAGTTCAGGAGAGCGAATCTCTCATTTGCCCCCTCCCCCAACTTACATCAGTAGGACACAGCTTTCCCTCAAACTTCCCCTAACAGAGCTCTCCTTCTACTTTCCCCAACAGAGAGGAGACGCTACTTATGTTGTGTGGAGGGTGCAGGCTGCTGACACAATACTATCGAGGCTGGGCACATCCTCCTCCCCCTCCTCTGCTCCCACAGATATGTACAAGGCAAGGTGGGTTCTGTGTGAGCTGCTGCTGTGGTAAACACAAATGTGGCATACACCCTGTGCGCCCATCTATGTCTAAAATATATCTATGGGGCAACTGCAGTGAACAGGGATCTAAATATTACAATTTGAAGGTAAACATAAACTAGAGGATCTCCATCTCTTTGTCAGGATGCATCCTTACAGATGAATGTCATCAGACCTCATTGCACAGATCACAACTGTGTTCAATCTTTATATTAAAGTATTTAGGTAGTAATAGAGATTTAGAACAAGCCATTCCTGACCCTTTTAGCAGCATGAATTTTATCAAAAGAATAAATTGCTATTCTTGCACAATGAAAAACGATAGCAGCGAAAAGTAATGTTTAAGAAAAAGGTTTCACATTTTTTGGACGGTTTTGATACAATTTTAAGAGGACCAATAAGGAATGGACAGTTGTAAGAACCTGAACCTTCACTTCTAAATGTATATTATAATACAGCTTCAGCCTCACCTCTCTGGGATAGCAGTGGCATGCTGTTATTCACTTGTATTTTCTTCCTGTCGAAGTAGAAATGTTAGCTCAGTGTTGGACTGTAAGGCCTCGATGAAGGACAGCATTCTGTCTGGATTGCCTGAACTGATAAGGGGAAATTATCTCAATCTACAAACTTGCAGCTACTATGCCAAGGTATCTTGAGATCTGGATGTGCTGGGGATTTATCTTCGCAATACAAGATTTTTTTAATTGAACAGTGGTGGTCACTTTTAAAGTGATAGAGGGCCTCAAATGTACTCCTCAACACTCTCAGAGCCCCACACAATAGCATGTTTAATTTGTTGAGATGCATTGCTTTGAGTTAGGCAGCCAAGTTGGTGTAACATACCAACATTTTGGTCCTGCTTAATTTTTTGCAATCTACTGCAATGCACACTGCATAAAATAAGGTTTATCTTGGGTGTAAGTAGCAGCAATAGCTGTTTCCAGCACAGTGAACACAATAATAAACCCCATCATGGTTATCAGTGGCTGCTATAACTACCCACAGCATTGGCGTCAGTGGTCGCAGTAGATGCCCCTGTATTGGTGTCAGTGGCAGCAATAATAACCCCTAGCATTGGTGTCAGTGCCACAATAGGAAATCCCAGCATTGGTGTCAGTGGCTACAATAATAATCCCCACATTGGTGTCAGTGGCCAAAGTAGTATCCCCCAGGATGGTGTTAGTGGCAGCAGTAATACTCCCCAGCTCTGATGTCAGTGCCACAATAATAACACTCAGCCTTGGTGTCATTGATTTCAATAATAACTTCTAGCATATGACAGTGATTGCAATAATATCTCCCAGGATACCGGTGTCAGGATTCACAATAATAACCCCTCAGCTTTGGTGTCAGTGACTGCAATTATAACCCAGCAATGGTATCAGTGGCGGTAACATTAAACCCCCCCTTTCACTTTTGGTCAGTGGCAATTCTGTTAATGTGAATCTAACCTGCATTCTAATATACCCACCGTGCTCGCCCCCAGGGGGAACACTCTATGTACGGGTTTCTCATTGTTTTCCGTCTGTTTACTTTTGGGTTTGTTGATGTCTATTGGTTGACGCCTCCTGAGGAAGTGGCATTCGCCACAAAACTAGTTGAGGTCACGTCTATACCTACATCATACCCCAAGTTCACTTTGGTGGATACTACCAAGAATTTTATGTCTTCATTTTGTAAAATACTGTATTGTTGTTTTTATTGCGAAATTTTTGATTAAATTGTTTTTGTATATTTTCTAATAAATGGTATTCTTTTTTTAAGAATTTTTGTATAATTGGGTACCGTAATAGTCCTAAAACCCTTTTAGGGTGATTTGGGGTCAATGGGGTTTGTAGTAGCCCATATTGTACCTACTCACCCTTCCATATCTCTAAGTGGTTTACATTTCGTCGTAAGGCCACCCATAGAACTATGAATTGTTTACATTGTTTACATTTAAACTGTTTTTATTCCATTTTAAAATTTGACCTATTTTGTTAATATATTGCCAAGAAAGCTATGTCAAATATTTTCCACAGGACTAAGTGTGGCATGAGACAAGGTTCATACCACTTATGGCCTGCGCCCCCTCTACATTCTTCTATTTGGTAAAGAAGTTTATTGTAGACACTGATTTAGGTATGGATTGGATCTACCCAAATAGAGTGTTTGTTAACAAATATTCAAGACTGATATGCAACGGCATTCTCCTGTGGGCCTGCTGATCCTGTAATAATGAGGAATAAAGTTCTATGATGCAAAGTCAAGTCACTGCTCTTATATCTAGTGATAATTGAATCAAGAGGGTGAGCAATTTGCAAGAATTTTATTTACTGACTACTTGCATGTTATATCAATTTTTTTTACCCCCAGTAGTGCTTACTCCATCCATGTCTGACCATTCTGGAATTGGCATCATTCATCATTGATAGCCTGCCCTGGCCCCTTATAGTAACATACATACATACCAAATTAATTTGGGGCCTTTTGGGCACAGAGAGCTGGCACTGTCAGGGTCCAGGAGTCAGTCTGCAAAGCAGAGACTGCGACAGAGGCAGGGCAGTGTGCATGATGAAGCGGGCCGGCCAGGAGGTGCGTCCTTCTCTCCCGACTCCGGCGATAAAAATGGTGGCTGGAGGGAAATGTTGCCTCAGGCTTTCTTTTTATGCATGTCCAACTTGTCATGCTCCGTGATGTCATGCGATGCCTCTGCACTGGTGCGCCAAAGATCGCCGAATGGTATTTGGCTGTCACATGCACATTTCCAAAGTCAAACGAAAGCAATTTTTACAGACAGCTTGTAAATCAGCCAAAATTTACAAATTGTCCACAAATTTATGGATAGTTGGCAACCCTGATGTGGATCTGCTGGTAATGACACGATTCAATGATTCATGATTGTGTGATTCCCTGCAGGGGAAGCAAATCCATCTTTAAATGTTCAAGAGAAGAAAAGAAGTTACATTTGTTCATTCATCTGATTTTTATATCAAATCACTTATCTCTAAAGTCAGATAATGACATATCATTATCTGTATTGATGTATAAGTGCTGGTGCAGCATGCTTTTCTGAGAATTCAGCTGACATTTGTTCTTCTGAATTTCCTTTGACCTCCTTCTGAGCTGCTTACAGCTGGTTCAATTTGCTTTTGCTGTCCCATTGACTTGCACGGGGCTAAAAGCAGTTCTGACACAAACAAATCTTCACTTACTGTATTATATTATTTATTATTATTATTGTACAGGATTTATATAGCGCCAACAGTTTACGTAAAGCTTTACAACTTGAGGGTAGACAGTACAAATACAATACACTTTAATGCAGTAGGAATCAGAGGGCCCTGCTCCTTAGTGCTTACAATCTAAGAGGGAAGGTCAGGAGATACAAGAGGTAATAACTGTGGGCAATATGCTGATTGAGAAGATAAATGTACAGTTGTTAGGTGGAGGGCCAGATAGGCTTCTCTGAAGAGATACATTTTCAGGGATCATCTGAAATGGATAAAGTAGGAGAAAATCTGACAAATTGGGGTAGAGCATTCCAGTGGATGGGAGAGGCTCTGGAGAAGTCCTGAAGGCTAGCATGGGATGAGTTGATAAGGGAGTTTGAGAGCAGGAGGTCTTGGGAGGAGCGAAGAGAATGATTAGGTTGGTATTTTGAGCCTAGGTTAGTGATGTAGCTGGGAGCCAGGTTGTGGAAGGCTTTGTAAGTTATAGTTAGTGTCTTGAATTTAATTTGATGGCTGAGTGGCAGCCAATGGAGGGCTTGGCAGAGGGGTATAGCAGACAGTGAGCGGTTTGTGAAGTGAATGAGCCTGGCAGCAGCATTCATGATGGACTGAAGTGGGGATAGCCTATTTAGAGTTAAGCCAATGAGGAGGGAGTTGCAGTAGTCGATGCGGGAGATGACCAAGGAAGGGATTAGAAGCTTTGTGGTGAAATTGGTTAGGAAGGGACATATCTTGGATATGTTGCGGAGGTTGAGGTGGCAAATTTTGGATAGCGATACAATGTGGGTCTGAAAAGTTACTTCAGAATCCAGGATTACACCTAGGACCTTGGCATGGGGGGACAAATTGATAGTTGAGTCGTTGATATTGACAGAGAAATCAGAGGAAGTGGCACCTGAGGGAGGAAATATCATGAGTTCGGTTTTGGATAGGTTGAGTTTGAGGAAGTGATGTGACATCCAGGCTGATATGTCTGTTAGTAAGTTGGTGATGCATAAGGAAACAGATGGAGAGAGCTGGGGGTGGAGAGATAGATTTGGGTGTCATCAGCGTAGAGATGATATTTAAAGCCATTTGAGGCAAACCAAGAACAGAACCTTGGGGGACCCCAACAGGGAAAGGAAGAGGAGAGGAGTTGAAGTGACACTGAAGGAGCAGTGGGATAGGTAGGATGAGAACCAGCGAAGAGTACAGTCACGGAGACCAAAGGAGTGAAATTTATTGAGGGGGAGGGGTTGGTCCACTGTGTCAAAGGCAGAAGCGAGATCCAGGAGAATTAGTACAGAATAGTGTCTGCTGGTTTTAGCCGTTAGTAGGTCATTTGAGAGTTTAAGGAGAGCCGTTTCCATGGAGAGTTGAAGGTGCACTCCGGACTGAATGGGATCAAGAAGTTTATTCATGGTCAGATGGTCGATCAGTCGGTTGTAGACCAGTGTTTCAAAAAATTTGGAGGAGAAGGCGAGTAAGGAGAAGGGATGTAGGTTGTCAAGATTGGTGGTGTCCAGTGAGGGATTGTTAAGTATGGGGGTGACTAGAGCATGTTTTAGAGCGTTTGGGAAGATACCACAAGAGAGGGAGAGTTTGAAAATGTGAGTTAGAGAGTGTAGAATTGCGTCAGAGGGTGAGCATAGCATTTGCGAGGGAGCAGGATCCAGGAGGCAAGTGGTTAGATAAGTGTTAGATAAAAGTTTAGCAACCTCATTAATAGTAGCAGGGTTGAATGAGGGAAGTAATGATTGTATCTTTGGACATGGATGTTGCATGGGGGAGGTTTTTGCATGTTGGGGATCTCCTCATGAATTGTACTGTACAAAAGCGCCAACGATTTCGGGGAAGCATTGTTTCATAACAACCAATCAGATTTACTTTAGATACAGTACATCAATGGACCTTCATTCTATCCAAACCTATGAAATTGCTACAATGAAATCCTTGAAATTCAGTGCTTCATCTGTAATGACTCCTATTCATTTATAACTGATTGCAGCATTCACATGGTATATGTACATCAAAGACTATGTATTCTGTCTAAATATGACCAGATTCTTCCTTCACTTCATAAAGCAGATGATTACAAAGACCAAAGTGTACATCACAAGTAATTTTCTATATATGAATTGCCTCTCATATTCAATATAGATAATAAAATGGAATATAGGAAAATGTGGGATAATTTGCCAGGTGCACATACATAAAAAAAAACATATTTCCATTTTGCTAAACCATAGTATAGGGCTGTAAGAATGATTTATATGATGTGAATTAACTGAGGGCGTCAGCGTTCTGAATTCAGAGATGATATATTTAGTTAAATGTGTACTTGTCTGATTGCTTTAAATGCATCAGTTATAATGTGCACATTTATCATTGGGATTAGTTTAGTTTAATTAATTCTTATCTACACACTAAAACAATTGCTTGTCCTCAGTGGGAATCTGTCAGCGGAGGAAAGTTTGTGGAAAGGATACGATACTAGGTGGAAGTACGGCTGGGTATGAGGACAAGTAAATCAAGCAGGAACTACAGTGTAATCCTGTTTGCTCTGTTGCTCTATTTTAACCTAGTTCCTTTTGTGTGCCTTGGCAGAAATATATAAATGTGTGCTGCTGCTGGATTACAGGTTTTTATGAGGGTTTATTGATAGAATCCCAATGTTATGGGACAATCATCTGCATAAGTAGCAAAAATCAATCAAACAGTAGCCGCTGTACCTTCTCACTTTATAAAGTCAGATAAGTCAATTAAAATGAATGTCAGAATAGAAATATGGGAGATGCCATATTTGGCCTATATGTTAGTACCTTGGTTGGCATATGAAAGCTATGACCTGGAACAATCATAGACATAAGGAATCCTGACAGTTTTCTGACACTCCTTTACAACATTCTTGTTCCAAGTCTTTAATTCAAAAAGCATTCAAGTCAGATACAGCCATTTTTTAAATTTCCAAATTTCCACATTTTTTAATTTTCGTATCTTCAAATTTTTCCATTTATGCATTTTTGAATTTCCAAATTTCGAATTTTCAAATTTTCGAATTCCAAATTTCCAGAATTTTGGAAATTTTCAGAAATTCGGAATTCAGAAATCCGAAAATAGGAAAGAAAATCTGTATTCTTTTCAAATTTGACTGTTAGTGACCATAACAAATACAAATTTATCTGAAGTTACAAATAATGCAAAATAACGAATGCTGCATCTAAACAAATGGAACAGAACAAATTCAAAATAAATAATAATAATAATACAACCTTTTTATTATTATTATTTTTATTTATTATTATTTTTAATTTGTTACGCTCCATTCGTTTAGATACAGCATTTGTTATTTTTGGAGAATTCGTAACTTTGGATACATTTGTATTCGTTATGTTCACTAACAGCCAAATTTAAAAGGAAATTCCAATACCTATAAGTTAATAGTTAAGTTATTATTAGTTAATTATTATTTCAGATTTTCAGCTTTTCAAATTTTCGGATATTCGTTCTTTTGAATTTCCAGATTTTCATTCTTATTTTCGGATTTTTATATTTCCGAATCTTTGGATTTCTGAGCTTTCTAATTTCCAAATTTCCAAAATTTATAATTTCTGAATTCCAAATTTTCAAATTTTCTAATTTCCGCAATTTCATACATTCGAAAAGTCTGAAATTTGAAAATTTTGGAAATCTGAAAACTCAAAAAAATGTGGAAACTTCAGAATTAACTAATTTGTTGAAATTCGTTAAAAAACTAATTCGGAACTAACGTGTCTAGTGTGTAGTATATATGTCTATTTGTCTATTTTGTTTTTGTCTAGATCATAGGCAGGCTATAGACAGAGCAAATTTCTTTCCTGCAACCATGGATTGCAGGAAATAAATTCACTTGATCCCCCCATCAACACAGACAGTGTTGACAAGGGACTGCTGTCAAACAATTGTGTTCTCCCGAAAGGGGAAGCCAAGCCCTCCAGGAGAAGACAGTGATTACTGCTAGCAGATATAAAAGCCACTAGCATTAATCATATCAACTGAGCCTTAAAATGGAGAGAGCAAAGTTTGAGAACTAGCTAAGTTACTGTCTACAGTGTCACTTAAATGTTCTGGCACTGTGAATCTGGACATGGATCTGGAGAGTCTGTAAGTGGTATGGCTATGGTATCTTGGACCCCTAACAATCACCTCCTTGACTGTTCTGCAATAAATATTTAAAAATACAAAAGTGACTGGTGCCCAATAGGGATGAATCCAATGTTCGAGTCGAACATAAGTCGAACATCGGGTATTCGCCTGTTCTTCGAATTTAGAACATTATGGGGCATTCGCGGGAAATTCGGGCGCCCACAGAACGCCCCATAATGCACTGCGAGAACGTCAATGCATTGAGATATCACAGTGCATTGACGGCTGCTGATTGACCAAAGCGTGCACCTGACCTGCATGCTTTGGCCAATCACAGTGTGCTCTGCTGTGAAAGCTATGCTATGATTGGCCAAAGGCAGGGTGCCTTTGGCCAATCATGGCTCAGGGGGCTGAGTCCATGCCCCACACTATGTAAAGCTGCTTACATAGCAGCCATACATAGTGTTATGAATGAGAGCAGCAAAATTAAATTTCTAAAGAAAAAAATGTCATTTAAAATTGCTTGCGGCTGTAATATATTATTGGATCTCGGCAATATAGATAGAAAACATTGAAAAAAATGGCATAAGTCCCCCCCCCAGTTCATTATCAGGCCCTTTGGGTCTGGTATGGATATTAAGGGGAACCCTGTGCCAAAATAAAATTTAATTTCTTTGTGGGGGTCCCCCCAAAATTCATACCAGGCCCCTCAGGTCTGGTATGGATATTAAGGGGAACCCCGCACCACAATTTAAAAAAATGGCGTGCCCCCCCCAAAATCAATACCAGAACTTGATCCGAGCATGCAACCTGACAGGCCACAGGAAAAGGAAGGAATAAGAGAGTGTCCCCCTTCTGAACCGTACCAGGACACGTGCCCTCAACATGGTCCCCCCAAAACACCTTGTTCCCATGTATATGGGGAAGAAGGCCTCTTCCGCACAACTCTTGCCTGGTGGTTGTTGGGGTCTGCAGGCTGGGGGGGCTTATCAGAATCTGGAAGCCCATTTTAACTAGGGGACCCCCAGATCCCGGCCCCCCCACTATGTGAATGGGTATTAGGTACATTGTTCCCCTACCCATTAAACAAAAGAAGTGTCAGAAAAGTAAAAATGACAGGAGACAGTTTGGGACAAAGTCCTTTATAAAAAATATCCTGCAACGTCCATCCATCTTCAAACACAGCGTCAGATGACCTGAGAAAACTCTCTCCCGCCGTCTACAGCCTTTATGTGATGACAGCTGTTATATAGCTGAGGGCGGGGCCACCCGGTGACGTAAATGGGTGACCCCACCCTCTGACATTACATGATGTCATATGACACCAGAAGGGGGTGGGGTCGCCCATTTACATCACTGGGTTGCACCGCTCTCAGCTACTTAAGAGCTGTCCCCCTTCTCCTGTGGCCCACCAGGTTGCGTGCTCAGATAAGAGTCTGGTATGGATTTTGGGGGGCTCCCCACACCAATTTTTTATTAAACTTTGGCACGGTGTTCCCCTTAAGATCCATACCAGACCTGAAGGGCCCATTATGGATTTTGGGGGGACCCCACGCCATTTTTTT
Organism: Lithobates pipiens; assembly: GCF_037356315.1. Lineage (NCBI taxonomy): Eukaryota > Metazoa > Chordata > Amphibia > Anura > Ranidae > Lithobates > Lithobates pipiens. Next base: position 98,122,208 of record NW_027507748.1, on the reverse strand, counting down.
ATTTTGGCTTAGGGTTCCCCTTAATATCCATTCCAGACCTTTCGGGGGGACCCCACAGAATTTTAAAAAAAATGGACTGGGGGGATCATGCCATTGTTTTCAATGCTTTTTATCTGTTTTATTTTTAGCAGTTTTAAATTAAATTTTTTCCTTTAGAAATGTCATTTTGCTGTGATACTGTTCGAAACATGGGAAAATGGGAAAGATGTGCTACTTTACAGGCAGACTAAAGAGATCCCCCAGGCATGATATTTAAAGGAATATTTAATTTTTCATATTTCACTGCTCCTGAAAAAGCAGCCATTTTTTTAAATTAGCATTGATACATGTCCCCTGGGGCAGGACCCAGGTCCCTATACACTTTTTATGGCAATAACTTGCATATAAGCCTTTAAAATTAGCACTTTTGATTTTTCATGTTCTTGTCCCATAGACTTCAATGGTGTTCGCATGTTCGCACACATATTTTGCCTGTTCGCAAGTTCTGGTGCAAACCAAACCGGGGGGAGGGTTCAGCTCATCCCTAGTGCCCAATATACTTTCTCCTTATCCCATTTTAACCATGGACTCAGCCCTGGGTTGAAATGCTGGCCTGCCCCCTGTCTCTGGAGGTGACACTATGACTCTCGGGTGTTGGGGAGGTGCTACATTTACATTGAAGTATAAGTGCTTTATAAACTAAAGCGCACTTTCCTTTTTGCCCCTAGTCTACACTAACCTACCCTCCCCCTCCACAGATGCATGCATACCTCAATCCAACAGCCTTGGTGGCCACTGATTGTTGAAGCAAATCTTCACTGTCTTATTAACTACACCTGTGCATTACAACCCAATGGATTTCCATAGGGCTGTGTATCGAGTCTGGAGGCTCTTGAATATGCTCCCATCAAACTCTATATGTAATGTGCAGGTGTGGACGGGACAGTGAAGATTTCCAGTGCTGGAAGTAAACAAATAGTGGAGCTGCAGCTGTTGGATTGAGATACATATGAATCTGTGGAGGGGAAGGGCGTTACTTAAAAAGGAGACTCACTTTAAAAATGTCAATTTACTTTTCAAAATATTAATACTAAAAAAGTAATTTGTGTTTTCACTTTAAATGTCCAAACATGTATATGGGAAAAACACAGGATTTATGCTTTCACGTGAATGGTTGATTGAAGTGAACTCAACATCATCCTATTTATTAATCTAAGTGAACATTCACTTTGCTAACTGAACAGTCTCTATTTCTTCAAGTAAATAAAGCCTAATATCTGGTTCTCGTGTTTCTGTACACTACAATTTAGAGATGTGATATTGGGGAAGATAGATATTTATGTTCCCAAGAGAAGTCCTACACAGTCTGATGTTTGTCCGACACTGCAAAAAAAATAATTAATAAAAGATTGGAAAATATAAACTATTGCATTCTATAAATAAGGTTCTTAGAAAGCTACATAAAATCAATGCCACCCAATAGTGGAAAAAGTAAAATGAGGTGTGATTAGTTTCTGGATGGCACTCATCTGTAAGCAGATGCTTCTAGCAAAGCATATGTCTGTACTTATTTTATCGAATGTTTATGAGCATGTTTTGATTAAAATCACACTGGCCCATTTAAGTCTAATGTAATTATTTACAGCATTTTGTGAGCATCTTATTTTCACACATGCTTTCAATCATTTTGATATGACATTTACTGTATGTTGCTGGGGTTTGCAGAGCTATCATGTCCATTGACTTGATACTATTAACCAATTCCACAACTCCACAATGCTTATTATTAAAGCACAGTATGTTCACTTGGAGTAACTTTTTTTGCTCATCATAAAAGCAAGGAGAGATTTTGTCATAATATATCAACATGTCCTTGAAATGACATGGTAAAAAAAAAAAGAAAAAGAAAATAACCAAAAGGACAAACATTCCCCCGATTGCAGAGGTTCATGAATATCTGGTAAATGCTCTCTCATATGGGCACGGTGGTTCACAATTGAGGAAGTGGTGGCACCTATCACTTCTTTGTGTCCTTCAAAGATCTTCCTTACAAGTGACACTGGGTTTTCTGATTTTTATGGACTATATTTTGGACTGTTTTTGGGATTGTGCAGTAAAATCTTTCTTCCTATCACTTTTTGTGCATTTTGAATAAGGTTATATAATTCTTTTCATATTATCTGTAATATGTATTATTTTGCATTTGGGTTCAGCACTACCTTTTGTTCTATAGAGTTGATATATATGCCTATTTACCAAGGCATACTGTTTGCTGTGTATTTCCTTATTGTTGATTTTATTTTCACAAGTGTAGTCTTTTTCAACTATTTTAGTTATTTTAATTATGGACTCTGCAGTGGAGCAGTTCAATTATTTGATAATAAGAAGGAAGTTGAATGTGAAGATTTCAAAAAGACATATATTATCCAAGAGTTGCTGAGCCTTTTAATCCTATGCATTTAAGATAACAAAGAAACCAAAATGATTTAAGGGGCTAACTTTTTCTCGTAAGGGTGCACATGTGAAGCAAGGCTCCCTTCTGGTGGGTACATATAAAGTGACTCAGAGCATAGAAACATAGAATGGGAGTGCCAAACCAAATGGTGGCCAAATCACTTTAATTATTCATAATGTGATCACATAAAACAGACACCATCTTTCTAGTGCCAAAAGCATTCAATAGTACCTTATAATGCACCTAGTCCCCATGTTTATGGGACAGGGGCCTCCTACCTACACATGGTTCCCAAGAGGATGTAGCGGTTTGTGGAGGAGAGACTTATCAGAATCTGGAAGCTGAATATAACTGGCCAACTGGTTGTCTGACAATGGGTCATCATGGCTGATGAGGATGATATGACATGATTGACATTGGATTTACATTTGGGGCATTGCCTATTTTTAAATAATAGACTTTGTCTCTGTGTTGGAGTTTTTATTTATTTGCCTTTTTGGGAATGAGTAAAAAGGGGTACTCATATTTTGTACACATTTTTCTGTGGGATAAAGAATATCTGGAGGCTCCCTTATTTTAAAGGGCACATCCAGATTCCAATAAGCCCCCCATATCCCTTTTGGGAAACAGAATGAGGGGATGGTAGCCTTTCCCCCTCAACATGGAGGCAAGGTGATTTGCAAGGAAGGAGGCTTAACCATCAGCCCCTTGTAAGGAAGTCTCCCAAACTGAAGGCATATGGCATGGTCCAGTACAGGAAGAAGTCTGCACTATAGATGCCCTAGATAATAATGGACCCAGATATCCTGCACCTCTAGAGGAATGAGTATAGTACTCCTTATTACTGAGTCCCTAAAAAAAGTTAAAAGCAAATAAATACATCCACACCATGACAAAGTCACAATAAAAAGAGGTAAACAATGTCCCTGATGTACAATACATTCAACATCAAACACATCTTCCAGTAATGTAGATCCTTGCCATTTATGGTGTCCTGCTGCCTGGTGATGTTGACCTCCTGCCACGATGACCAGCCACTGCACAAGGTTCAGCTCTCATGTGCCCACTGCAATATGACAGAGCCCTGGCTATTGTTGTATACAAACTGGCTAGGTGTTACTTACCTTGTGGCAGAGCCTGACGTGTAGAGGGAGACCTCTCATACAGCCCCAGCTCAAGGGCAATGGACAAGTGCAGCTGCTGCCCTTATATATTCCATTTGGTGCCAGCGTAAATGGCTAACACGCATGCACATTTGCATAGGCGTGCGGATATTTGTGCACATGTGCATATTCGTGAACCCCTGCTCTACAAGACGGGGACCTGCAGGGCTGCACATGCACATATTGACCAAATATTTGTTCGCAAACACCAGCTGGCCTATGATCTAAATTGCAGACATCAGCTGGGGAAAACTAGCCAAACATATGCAATTTGATTGACTATTCACCAAATTGAACACACTGTGTTTGGGTTTAAAGCGGAGTTCCAGCCGGGGGGGGGGATGAAAAGTTGCTGACTTTTAATATAAGGACACTTACCTGTCCTGGAGTTGTGCTGTGCTTTCTGAATGGTTTCGCTGTCTTCTGGGATCTGTGTGTCTCCCAGAAGACAGTGGGAAGAAGGAGGAGGGGCCAGAAATTGCATAGATTGCCACACAGCGATTGCAGTAATTTTGCGTGGAAGTGGGAGCGGGTACCTAATTTTGAAAGCTGCCTGCTCCCCCCTGAAAGGTGCCAAAATGTGGCAGTGGGGGGGGGGGGGAGCAAACAATCAGAACTTCCCCGTTTGGGTGGAGCTCCGCTTTAAACCCACCTTTGACCTGAACCTTAAATTCAATCCTAACACATAAATATGGATAAAAGATCAATAATCAGTTAAACACAGAGGAACATCTATCACAACTGGAAGGGTGGTCAATGTAAAGAGTCTTCAGGCAGCTTTAGGCAATTTCCCTGTACAGGTGGGGTTTTTTTTCACTCACAGTTGCTTCAATAAAATTTGTCATTGTTGCCCAAAGTTACCTTTTAAATTCAATGAGGCTGGTTTTCTAAATGAGTAGAGGCTGATTACCGTTAAAAAAAAACTTTTGCTTACTCATGGTTGGATGTTTAAAAATTAACACAGGTTCGCTTTAATAATTTTACTATGTGAACATACACCTTGATAAGTCAACAGACTTGAATAAATCAACACAAGTTTCAGACGGCAAACATGTTTGACTCATGTTGGTGGCTGTGGATAGCACAACATTTTTAGTACAACTTTAGGGAGTTACAAGGGTCTCAAAAGGTCTCTAGATATTTTGTGGAAAATCCCAGAAAACGTAATTCAAGATACCAACTGACGCTTCAAAAAAAGTGTAATATAGTAAGGTAGGGCAAGAAAAATGATAGACTGTACATATTATTCATTATTGTCAACTTGGAATGTTCCAATCTTGTGGGTTGCCCTAGGGATGTGTCTACAGATCACTATGGAATGTTCTCACTAACACTGCATTGTGTTGTGTCTGCAGCCATTGTGTTGTGTATGCAAGCTACAAGCAGAATGAATGCATTTTCAACCACCTCGTAAATAGAATCATGGATAGGATATAATTATTATTAAATAATATGGTTGTTTCATTGCCATACAAAAAAGTCCCGTTTTAAGTCTATAATATCCACCAACATGCTTCTTTATTTATCTGTTGCTCTTCTAGAAACATAAAAATCTCAGCATTTAAACCCAACAAAAAGTATCATGCTGTGTTCATGTTCTATATACATCAAAGAAAAGGCGACAAATTTACAGCTATCTGGATCCTTGGCAATAATATACATCTGGCAATGTCTTTAAACATTCCTAATACACAAGCTTATCTAAGTTTTTCTGATTATAACCTGATGCCATCAACATTAATCTCCTGGGTGGAGCCTCTGTCACAAGCAAATCTGCTAAAAGAAAATTTCAGTAAATTATACTTCTCACCCTAGCCAAAATGTTCCACTATATAAATTTTGTTGATATCATCCTCTTGGGGATCTTCATAATGTCTCAGAACTTTTTCAATGCTGGAAATCTAATGCTTGTCCATTATTACTATCTGGTATTGTTTTATTACTTCATTTTTTATCTTTTTATATTGCTTATTTTTTTTTTAATTCATCAGTGCCATTATTAATGTTATTCATAAATGTTTTCAAGTCCTCGTGCTTTAATACATTGATATTTTGAACATAATTTAAGTTAAAAAATCAGGTCATCATTTATTTTTTAGCTATGTATAATGATTCTATATCATAAACAATAGTAGAGGACAGTCTTTCAAGTGATCAGAAAGGAGATGTGGCTTGATGCACATCACAGAACAGAATTGTGAAAGAAATCAGGTGAATTGATGAGATTGCTGGCACAGCAACACTACTAATCCAGTTGAGCAGACTCATTGAAATTAAGATATGCGTAATTTACCAAACTTTAAACACAAACAGCATTCTCGTGCCAGAGCCCAACCTTGCTACTCATTCCCATATATAGCACTGCTCAAGGACTACATCACCTACCCTGCTTCTCCGCGACCTCTACATGTAAATGGATGCAGGTCCTGCTGCAAACAGGAACATAGGAAGAAAAAAGTGTCTGGATGGCCGCATTCCAATGCAATCTCTTATATTGGTAAACAAAAACATAGACCATACAACAATGGCGGCAAACTACATAGAATACTGACGCGTTTCACCCCTAAAACTGGTGCTTAATCATAGCTCAAAATATTGGACACATACGCAGGTATATATACACATACAAATGAATAAAAAAGGCGTTGACAACAACCAATCAGTCACTCAACTGATTAAAGTCTTTCATGTGTGTCCATTGGATGTTGTCAAAAATGAGGCAATCAATTAAGAGCCGATCAGCTATTTAACCATAGATTTAAAAAAAAAAAAACAGTTAAGTTTGATGCATAGCGTAAATAGCTCATGAAATTAATATAGAAATATAACTGTTAGAAAAATTGATTTATAAAAAATTGGTAAATAGACACCTAAAAATAAAAAAAATAAAGAAAAAACTCTTTATTGCTACCTACAAGACGTTTACATCTACTTTAGGAGACCTGCCACAATTCTCTTCCTATGCACTTTTATCAGCAGGACTTCATAGGTTTTCCTTATCACAGCTAATGAGCATTAGCTGTGATATGGAAGGCACATCACAGCTAATGGCTTCTGGTGAAGGGCTGGCTTATCAAAAATGATATCAATATCAATATATCTTATTGATCCTGCTAAGCCAGATGACCAGGCAGTGCATCATGGTTTTTGCTATGGAGAATTCCAGAATTATTTTGCCAGGTGCACAGCAAACACACAGGATGGGACAAACCCATTGAAACAGCAAACCCAAACCTTGTGTCTACTTCTTAATATTGCTAAATGTTTCTTGAAAATTTTGCAGTAAAAAGGTAATTTACTATTTTTACCGAACAAATTGAAAGTTTTTGAGGTAAATTGATTAAATGATTCCATGATTTTATTTTGTGATTTTATTGTCCCAAGTAATTTTGAAGTCTGATGTTGTGTACATCAGCTTCTAATAAATACTTACAGTATAATGTTAAAGAATAGAAGCTTTTTATTACGTGAAAGTCACTAGTCTCATACAGTATCTGCTTGAATGTCTGCATGCTCCGATATAATTACTTTTCTTTGGCTGCATGCCCAGGCTAATTGCAAGGCAACTACAGGTCCAGCTTCAGCTTTGCATAGATAAAAATTGCACCTTGCACTTGTAACGAATGGTAAGTAATTTTGTTAACAAAATTTGCAATTTTACTAATGATGAAATGAAAAAAAAACCTTTATTTCTGATTAGGACTTACCATGGTGAGTTTGGTGGCTCTTAGTGCAGTATGACTGTGTTGTTTAATTGGATTGCAATCTTTACTAACATATGTAATAACAGTAAATGTTTTAGGTCCCCTTAACATTATAATGATCCCTTCCTGTGCATTACCAGACATGGTTTTATAAGTGGTATTCCACATGTTGCTAGACTTGCACCTTTTCTTAGGCCTCTTTCACATGGGGCAGACACCATCAAGCAGATCTGCCTACTCATCGGGGGAATCTGTCTGCTGATCCCTGCTGAAAAGGCAGATGACAGCCTGCTGTTCACTATGGGGCGATTGGATGGAAACAAACAGCTTGTCTATTTCCATTTGACTGTCATCCGATTTGCTAGATGGATGGGGAATGAATCCCCATCCGTCTGTTTTTGGTGGCCTGGATCGAATCGGAACGTATGCAGGTGGGTGTAAACAGACATTTCCTTTTATATCCACCTTCCTATAAAGAACAATAGGTAGTCCAATTGGGTCTGCCTGAAAAACGAACAGGTGGATCCAATTGGTCCTCTGGTGTGAAAAGGGTCTTAAGCAGCACACCTCAAAACAAAGCATGTATGTTTTATTGCTCTGCAGTGGGAGTGGGTTTTTCAACTATTCAAAAGGGTACTACAGTATAATGTGTCTGCTATTTACCTTGTCTGCACTTTACCCACAGCTTTAGCCTCCCAAAAGATCCAGAAAGGACATGACACATGAGAGACATCCTGGTTCAAACAGGTTAGTGATTGGTGACTGAGCGTGAATCGTTAGCCCTGCAACTGTGAATACAGCCAGCACTGTGATGGCCTGCCTGGATAAGGGTCTGATTTAAATTTTCAGAGGTTCCCAATGAAGTTTTTTTTTCCTTTATAAAACAACGTGTACTGTCTCTTTAGGAAAAAACGTTTTGCGTCTTCATAAACCTTCTAAAAAGACCCATATCTAGGAAAGCAGCCAAACTGGCCAAAAAAGGAAGGGCAGTAAGTATGCATCTGCCCCTCCTGAGGCATACTTGGCCTTCAAAGGAGGAGCAGTAAACCCATTATATTTGGACAATCACATTATCTTGGATTTCATGTCAGCATGACCCCAATAAAAGTTCAACATCAATTATGTCATCCAGCAATGAGTGCTGCCTGACCCAAATATGCACTGCCATGCCGCCATGACGATGTTGGCCTCCCACTACTCCTATTGCAAATGAAAGATCTCAGGCACTGTTGGTAAGTAAATACACTGCTGGGGATTCAAGGTGACATCAGTGATCAAATATGGCCATGATCATATTTGGTCACTAAAGTCATTTAGGATTCCTGATCCTTTGTTTATAAACAGCACAACAGGGCTCTGTCATTTATAGGTGGTTAGTGATATATCTCCTAAATGACAGGGCCCCTGTTTTTTGAGGAACAGAAGCTAGAGAGATGTGTCATTTCAGCAATGGCAGTGCTACCTTTTAAATAAATACTAGTAGAGGTAGAAAAGGAGGGAGCGCTCAATCTCCAGTGAAATGCAAATCGAGGGGTAAATTTAAGGTAGTTTATTGACAGCAACAAATGGCCAAGCCAACTCCCCCTTCTTGAGAGCTGCTGATGTCTGCTGATAGGGAACGGGGAAAGATCCAAAATAGTTGTGTCTGTAACACCAAAATCAAAATGCTGTGTTTGCAGCGGCAGCTTCAAACACAGAGCATTCTGATTTTGGTGTCACAGATACAACTGTTTGGGATTTTTCCCCATTTAACATCAGCAGACAGCTGCAACCCTGAGGAAGGGGGAGGCTTTTGCCTACAAACGCGTTGGCTTGACTGTTGCTACTTTCAGTAAGCAACCTTACATTTACCTTTCAACTTGCATTTCATTAGAGATTGGGTGCTCCCTCCTTTTCTACTTCTACTAGTACACCCAAGGCCGTACCCAAAGGCAGTAGCCCAGGCCCCAAAAAAGGGCTAACCCCCTTCTTCTGGAGTAGTAGGGTAGAAAGCATTAGAAGAGAACTATTCCTATCTGCCCCACCATCATCCAACTATTGACCCACAACCAACTGAGTCAGTGCAGCGCGATCTCCAACCGTACAGATTTTAAAAAGGTACATCATACTTCATATGTAACTTCATATACAGCTTTAAGGCACCCCCAAGCATAATCTTGAAAATATATTTTAATTTTTAACGTTGCCCTTTAAACTGCAGTTCAGGAAGAGCTCCCTGCCAAATAGTATTAAAAAAATGTTTTTGCATTGGTACATTACCCCGTGGAATTGTCTAGCTACCTTGCCCTTTTTTCAACAAAAACATTCAAATTGTTCTTAAAAAGGCCGTAAATAAATAGTAAGATTTGGCTCCCATAGACTTGAAGCGGAGGTCCACCGACCATTAATTATTATTTTTTTCAACCATGCAGACACTGACATAATAACATTGTAACACTCAATTGTTAGGTGAATTATGTCCCCCCGATGTCCAGTTTCAAATAAAAAACAAAGTTTTAAAAATTGTGAACAAACATCTTGCTTGTGGGCATGTGAAACCCACAATCATTTACTTCCTGTATGTATTTTTTTTAAATTAACAATGATTTTATTTGTTTACATTAACCTGTATAGTTGTGTTAGATACTGGTGTTTCCTTCTGCATACACTGGGATGGGCTTATTAACCTCCCTGGCGGTATGATTATTTCTGATTTTAGGTGCTGAAAGCGGTACAATGTTTTGCATGGAAATTTAGCATTTTATATTGTAGGCCTGCAATTCTTAGGAATAACTCACTGAAATCTGTCCAAACCAGAGTCTAGCAGACATTCCGGGTATGATAAAGTTTGAAACACAAAATTATAAATTATAATATAATAAATAACTATAAATAATTATAACAAATAATAAAATAATAATAATAATAAAAATGATTCAATAATGTAATCAAATCAAAAACACTGAAATTTGCTAAGTTGCAGAATTGTCACTGTCATTAGATTTAGTATTTGATGACGGATCTCCCCACAAATCACTATCGCTCAATTCTGCAAGTGATTCTAATTTATTATCACTGTTTTCTAGCTGGTCTAAAAGAACTTTTGACATAAAGGGACACTTTTTGGTTGCTATGGACAATCTCCAAATTCCAGGCCGAAAAAATTGTATTTATAATATAAAAGTGCATGCAGGGCACCGGACAGAGCACTAGGGACAAAGGGGATGTGTAATTTTTTATACAGTACTGTAATCTGTAAGATTACACTCTACTGTATGTGTACTGTTTATTTACTTTTTTTAATTTGCCGCCGATCTCCGCTCCTGTGGGTCGCAACATCGCAGGGAATGGAGCTCGGCGGCACTTGGCACTGTGTGAATCGAGCGAGGAGACAGCTCACACACACAATGGGGAGACATCGCAGGGGACAAGGTAAGTAACTTTCCCTGTATCCTGCGATGCAATCCCGAGTCTGCCTCGGGGTTACCGCTAATGGTACTAATATTCCACCCCGAGCCAGACTCGGGAATACCGCCAGGGAGGTTAAAGGCAAATTGGTCATTGTTTACAAAATGATGTTTCATATAATTTACTAAGCTCTGGAGCAACTGCATTTGCAAAGTGCACAGTCTATTTGCCTTTAGTAAATACATCCGACTATTTCTACCCTGAGGCTTTTGTGGGCTGAGCAGAGCATAACATGTAGTTGTTCTTGAAATATTTTGTCTCAGGTGAGATGCAAAATGTAAAAAAGGATCTTGAACTTCAGAGCACCATAAGCCTTCGTTCACATTGACTGTGACTTTGAAATAGTGCGATTTCATCTGAAATTGCACAATTTCAAAGTTGCATGTCAATGCGACTTTGGGTGCGACTTGAAAGACATCTGTGCGTCTTCATACACAGATATCTATGCAAGTCGCACCTGAAATCACCAAACGTAGTGCAGGAAATTAAATTAAACTATTAAATTAGAGTTTTTAATACAATGTCTACATAATCAAATACCTACTTCTGTGATTTGATTTGGGCTTTAAAGGCTAAATTTGCCTTTTTTTCAAAATTCCAGGTCCCCTATGTACAAATATAGCATTAATGTACTTATTTTGCAAAAATAAAACAGCTTTCCATTTATTCTACCCACGCTTAGCTCACTGACTTCATGGCTGTTGCAAAACACTGCTCCATTACTTCTGCCTTACTTCTTGGACAGACTTTAGGTCATGACACAAGAAGGCGTTAACCAACTGCCCTCATTAGCACACACCCACATATCATCTACCCTCAGCTGGTCAACTCCTTTCTGTGTCATGACCTAAAGTATGCCCAGGAAGTAAGGCAGAAGTAATGGGACAGTGTTTTCAAACAGCCATTAAGACAGTGAGGTAGGCGCATGTTGAATAAATGGAAAGCTGTTTTATTTTTGCAAAATAAGTACATTAATGCTATATTGGTACATAGGGGAGCTGGAATTTAGATAAAAAGGTGAACTTAGCCTTTAAATGCATAACTCTACAGCAGAAATCTGCAAAAGCTGCTTGCTGCATGGGCATTGATGTATGATTGTAAATGTATTCTGAACTGACTTAATAAAATCATGTTACTTTGTCTACTTTGTGAACTGCATCATGTCCAAGTGTTCTTTTCCTGGTTTCTGATTTTTTTTTTCTCTGTAAATTGCCATGACAAATGTCAGAGCGGTATAGTGAGCTGTACAATCCCGCACAATATAACATCCTGTGTGGCTGAGGTAAAATTGTTGATGATGTGATAGTGAGCGCAGATATATGCTGGCCCAGCTGCAGCAGCTTTACTAGCAGTTCATAATGAAAGAAAAATAGGTCTACGGATTTTTTGCTCATGAAAGATCTATATCCCCCACACCTGGCATCCACTGTTCCTGTAGGTGGTTAGTAGTTAAAAACATTAAATCTTGTCCAGAAGTAGAATATCTGTAAAGTTTCTGAGAGAAGAAGCAGGAAAATCTCTCCAGAAAACTAACATACATTGATAAAAGCATGACAGAGGGCTATAACACATCCATGTACCTGCAGCCTCTGGCAAAGCTAGACATTCTTTCACCCAGGGCAAAGACTCAGTTTGCCCCACACCCAAAGAGTATGGCGTGAGTAGGGCCGGGAATCAGTAGTTTTTTATTTTATTTTTTTTAATTATTTTTTACAAGATTATTATTATTTTTTTTTTACATCTGTTTAGCAGCCCTGTTGGGGGGTCTTGAGTATAATATAAACTGCCTTATACGGTAAGTCTCAAAGTGAAATTCCACACTGTCAGAAACATAGAGCTAAAACAAATGGTAGATAACATGAAGCTTGCAATATAATCTGGGTATTAGCACAGAGAGCAAAGAGTGACCACTGTAACAATTCTAACAGCATATGACCTTTTGAATCCCAATTTTTTTTTAATGTGGTATCATGGCATTTCTTCAGAATTTCACTAGTTGCTCACAAGCTTCAGATAAATTTAGTTTTTGGGTTTAATAAGAAGCATGCTGGCACTGAAAGCAAATGCAAGAAATATGAAGGGTAGATGGACAATATCACAATTCAGCTGTGAACAGGCAGCAGAAGTTTACTTAGCTAGAAGAAAGCATGTGGTTTTGTAACTAAAGTCCATTCTTCCTTAATTTCTGATAATGCTAAGCCACTTGATATACAACATTTCCTGAAAGGACAATTTAAAATGTCACTAAACCAGGGACCCTGTGTTCACTATATCTGGTCTCCCACAGTACACAGAACATGGAAATGCAATTATTTTAGTAACTATAAACTGCTAAATACCTTTTCTCATCAGCACTATATCTATCAGTGCCTGGTTAAAGCTTGGAGGAGGAGATTTCATACTGCACTGGCTGTCCTATCAGGATGCAGGACCCATGACCCTCGCTCTGGACAGTGCTAATTGGCCCTGTGATGATCACATGCACTCTCCCAAGAAGAAAAAAAAAAACTCTTTAGCAATGCACACCAAACTGAGCATGTGCAGCCTGACTCCAGAAACTATGTCTTATCCGGACATGTAATGTGTACAATGCAAGAAGAGGATCTGTGCATAAGAGATCAAACAGAATGTTTACAAAATGCAGAGGATTAACCCCTTAGGTTCCACAGTGCATGCTTTACTGCATATACAGACTGATTTTACTGTTGTGGGTTTAGTAACACTTTAAACACTGTGAGTATGTGGGTAGCCAGTGGCAATAATGAACTTGATGGACTGTATGAAAATTGCATCTCACATGCATGTAGCTAGTTGGGTAGAGGTTAAGCTTAGGCACTTTAGCATGGCAGACTAAGTGAGATTGGAATGGCCGAGAGACAACAGAAGCATAGCAATTTAGCAGTCGATAACTCTCCTACAGATTACAGAGTTGGTACATGCAGATCCATACATCTGTTGCAGCTAAGTGCCAATCTACAGCCTGTTGGCATTCTCCAGCAACCAGAAACCTTTCTTAGCTCTGCCCTCAGACTGTGATTGTGGCAGATCCGATCTGCTAATCCTTATCCTATTTATACATATCCTACATGAAGCACTTGCCAGTTTCTCAAGGAAATAACAAAAGTTGCAAGAGAGGGGGCGAGCGAGGGTCTACCTGTGCTAGAGGTGGAGGTGGATGAACGGCTGCCAGGACTTCTGTCAGCCAGCTGAGGTTCGAGATGAACATGGGCTGCTGTGTGCACCCCAAAACTGCCCTGAAATCACTGTCCCCCTCCTTCAAACACAGATGTGTGCAGTACCATAGGGCCATCAGATCCTGTTAGGGTCCGGTGTTGGTGCTGCTACTACTCCTGTCATTGGCACCCCTCTCAATGTGGCACCCAGGGCACATGCCCCCTGCCCCTCTCCCTAGCTTTGGGCCTGCCTGGAGCAGAGATGGGGAAAGGAATACACATACTGTATATCGTCAGAATTGTCAATTTTTTGTTCTATAACTCTTATAATTGCTTTTTTGTTGCAAATGTATTGTCAAGCTCGAGCGTATATTGCCCACATACTGTCACAGCTGCCTGTTTGTTACCAATGTTGCCACAACTGGCCATTTGTTGTCCACACATTGTCAGAATTTACTATTTGTTTCCCACATATTTTCACAATTTCCTGTTCGGGTCAAATTTTTGTCATGCCTATACCTATTTTACTCGAATATTCCCACTATTGCTCGTTTTTAACCCATATGTCACAATTCACATTTTTGTTGCCATGGATTACCATTGCTGTCTGTTTCATGCATACATAATAACTCAAATGTCTATTTGTTGCACATATATTGTCAGGCTTGTTGTCCATACAATATATTGTAATAAGTACCAACTTGTTGTCCAATATAGTCACAGTTGCCAGCTTGATGCCCACATTTTTGTACATTTCTACTGCCCACATATTTTCATCACTTTCACTGTTTTAACAATATTAGTTGCAACTGCTAGTGTGTTGCTGTAATATTTCCACATTTACCCATTTAATACTTTCATTGTTCCTCTTTGTAGGCTTGTATAAAACCATACCGTCAAAAACGTTGGGATTTTACTCAGCCCCACTGGGTCCCAAAAGTTCTGACATTTGGCTATCACAGCACTGGTATATAATTTGAGCATGCAGTGGTAATGTTAGCATATAGAACACATAAGTATCAATTCTATCTTAGGATAGAATGAATAACTATAAAACATGTGGAAATGAGGGTCTTGTCTCATACAAACACCTTTGTGGTTCCGAGGCTGAAACTTGATCATTAAAGGGAGAAAAATGTATGTCTCATTGTAAAGTAAAAAGCATATCAAGTATCACCTGTGACAGTCATTCATGCCTTTAAATTACTTTAACAACTCTATGAGACTATGACCTCTAATAACCTTGCATTTTTAAGAATGTATATAATATTACATACTATAGACAAACCAGTGTGGAGTATAGTTCACTGTCACATACACACACTTTAATAAAGAGAGGAAAACTTTGAAGAGTAAAAAATTATGTTCTGCTTTCAATGTAATGTTTAAACTAATTTTATATGCCCCACATTGAATTTTAGTAATACAAATACACTTGTCTATCTGTGCAATGACAGATAAATGTAGCTACAGATAAAGGGAAATGAAATACTTCTAAATATATAACTATTTTAAAATATGTCTAATTTTAGGTAATATTTTTAAGCAGTTGCCAACAATTAGATAAGGTAATTCATTTTAAGGTAAGATAAGGTATTTTTTTTTTAATTCAAGTTTCATGAAATAATTTCTATCTCATCTAAGTCTAATTTGCAATCAACAGATTTTGGAATAAACGTCAATTTTTGATGTGAAATAACATCAAATTATGTCTGAATTCCATAATTTTGCCAAACAAATAGAAAATGTAATTTGGATTATTTTCATCCAAATTTCAATCTATTTTTTTTTCTATCATCTAAAGCTACTTTTAAATCGTAATGCTTTATAGTACAGGCATACCCAACTACAAGTACACAATGGGCTTTATTTACTAAAGCTGGAAAGTGCAAAATCAGGCTCCCTTCTACATAGAAACCAATGAGCTTCCAAGTTTTATTACCAAAGCTTAATTGAACAAGCTTGGGTTAGAAGCTTATTGGTTTCTATGCAGAAGTGAGCCTGATTTTGCACTTTACAGCTTTAGTAAATAAACCCCCATTGTGTACTTAAAAGTGGGGTATGCCTGTATTCTGAAGTTGATCTTCATGCTTTTTTTTGTAAAATAACATCAAACTGGCTGAATTTCTTAATTTATGTTTCAAGCTTAATCTGACAATAGAGTACAAAGATCTGGAAAAATGTAAGTATGATGTATTGTTTTTGAGGCCTATAATCTGAAACACATTTTAATTCAATTGTCCATCTGGAAAAAAAAAACATTTCTTGTGGGAATTTTGGTAGTTCTGTGCGGAAAAAGTGATTTTATTTTATATAGATATTAACACGATCCACACAAGACGATTAACCCCTTTAAGAGACTTTTGTGTAACTGAATATGGGCAACATGTGTGATTATTACCCGGGACTCTCATAAATTGTTTCAATGTCAAATAATCTTAGCATATGGCCTTCTTGTTAAGACATGAACAGTGCGATGTCCTTTGCGTAATATAACTTCTGCTGCAGTTTGGTGCTGTCATGCATCATAGAAAGTTATTGATATTACACAGATTTTTATATTAACAACAAGGGACACAACATCATGAAATGTGCAGGGAGCATTAAGTTGGCCATAGATGCACTTGTGCTCCAATGGGTTATCTTCCATTTCTGTAATAAAAGGCCATTACCAAACAAAGCAAAAAAAGATTAGGCATTAGAAAGGTCAGAATGGCCTGATCAGTGTTTTCAATCGGGTGTGAGAATAATTGCCACTTATCCATGTTGATAAGTTGATAACTAATGACAATCTAAAAGAAGTAAACAAATGCTTTTGGTGACCTTGATACTGAAGGAAGGAATACTGAAGGATATAGTAGACATGAAAATAAAACTCTAAACAAGAGGTATCAATAAAAAGTAAAGTTATAAAAATCCTTTCAACAGTTAGTAGTTGACTGCTGTCTACAGTGATCATTCTGAATATATCCACGTGAGTACAAAATATTTTTTTTTTAAATTACAAACTTTTAAAAATTATATTTACATTTTTTCATAATTTGTGTTACAGTTATCTTTTCACTTTGTTTGTCTTTGAATATCAAAGTCTAAATATCAAAGTTTAGTACAATATATGTATCTTGTCTTATTCATAAAGTAACAAATGCTATCATTCTGCATGTTATATGCTGCTAAATTGTCAGTCAGTGTTTTGTGGTTGTGTTAATATACTTTAACCAAAGATTGACTTTTTTCATTATATTTTCTGCACAAATAATTTAATAAATCATAGTATACAAATTATTAAATATAGAGTATCATTAAAAAACATAGCAGCAATGAAAACCATACAACATGCTTACAGTTGCTATTTTGGCAAATATACTGTACATTGAGTCACTCTGATATACTGTATGAAGATTTTTTTTGTCAAACAATTACTTACAATTAATTTCTGAATAGCAATTTTACCAATTTTTTAAAATAAAAACATCATTGTCTGTTGCAGAGGCTGATGGAGGTGGGAATGACTTTACCTAAAGTGTAACCATCCAAATTTGCCAGTGTTTCTGATCTCTTGTAATGCAAACAGTCAAACTTTTTTTCCTGCCCTATTATTCATATGTCAGGAGTCAACACTGAAATCAGACATACATAAATATATATTTTATAAAACTATTCCGTGAAGCTATTATTACCATGTTGCAAATACATTTATTTTAAACCTAATTTTAAAGATCCTAATATTTTGATTCATTTTCTATTACTTTCATTTAAATAATGTACAATAATTGGAAGATGCATCTTCATAGCATATCAATAATTTATTTACTAGGACTTCATTCGTACAGCAAACAATCACTTACTGAAATTAATATTGAATTGACAAGAAATTAATTTAGGACAGCAGATGAAAAACGAATCAGAATTTTACTGTAAAAGTGTATCTCCAAAGATGACCTTTATATACGTTCATTCTTTGTTTTGCCTTGATAGCCTTGAAATAGTTAATTGTTTTGCCTTTGTTTGTCATTACTAAACTTTTTTTGGTTTCTATGAAGAGCTACACCAGATTTTACATTCCACAGTTTAAGTAAATCACATATATATATATATATATATATATATATATATATATATATATATATATATATATTACAATTTTGAGATTAAAGGGTTGTGTGGTTCTAAAAAATCAAAACTAAACTTTTGTGTAACTGGTTAGATAGGTGCAGTTCTAAGAGAAAGATTGCAATGCACCAAATGACTGGCAAGATGCCAAAGTATGTAGAAACAATCTCAATACCCTGCCCAATTCCATTGCAGAAGATCAAGAAAAAATGTGAAAATAATCTTTAAAATACATTAATTATTCATTTAGTATATGCATTGTTAAAATAGCTTCATAGAAGGTAAATATAAAATATAACATATGAGAGTTCCTGTATAGCAACTGCAGCCAATAAATAGCAAATTCCAAGTTAGAGCACTGGTTTTCTCCACTTTATTCACTGTTGAACAACTCAGAGGAGGGAAACACACACTTTCTTGTTTATAGAGCTCAGCAGTCCTAGTCAGCAAGCATGTAGTGCAGTTGTTTTTTTAATTAAAATACTGCAGGTACTGTATTATGGAAGCATCTTGTATTTAATATTTAATTGTAAAATAATGATTTTATATATGTGATTAAAAATTAGAATAAAATACAATTTTCTTGAACTGTAAATATAAAAAAAATACAATTAACTTTAAAAGTCATAACTGAGTTCTGTTAAGTATCCTGACATTTTGGATATTAGCTGCATAAAACATACGTACAGAAACATAAACTCTTGCTCTATTAAACTGTGACAATACACAATTGGTTTGAACAATAGCAGTCATAATTTTTAGGTATATATATAGATATAGATATATTGTATATAGGCCCATTAACAAAAACTGTATTATTTTAATATGCATATTTTATTAAATTAGCAAATCTGATGTTCAGTAAACTTTTTTGCAGGATAATCTTCCAGGCACATGTGTTTTAAATGACAGTGACTGATTCTCACTAGAGAATGTTTGGTGAAAATGATGTTCACTGCTTTGTAATATTTGTAATGATCAGTATCAAGAATATGTGTTTATTTGTATTTATGGTTGCATTTATGTGCAAGCTATGATTTGCAGAAGATGTGTCAAGTGTTTGGAAAAACTATTACTGTACACTGTTGAGGGCAGAGGAGTTTCAGCATTTTTTTCAGACTTGTACTGTTTCAATAAGACATGATTGTGCTAAATACACCTGGACAACCTTATATGTATGTTCATGTGGGGAAAACATAAATAGAGGCAGGGAAAATAAAAAAATATATAATAATAATAATTCATATAGTGAATATTATCATCGCAAGCATTAATTACATTTATTAATTAAAATATTATGTTTTTGGTTATGGGGCCCTTTCATTTTAAATATGAATAATTCTGTTCAAAAATGAATGAATACTTTCCAAAAGTAACTGTATAAAATCAAATAGAAAATATGGTGAATGTTAATAACATCATATCATAGATCAATGAAAATCATCTTTTAACCCTTTCATTATCAGGGCCATGTTTTCACTTTTTGCGAGCATACCAAAATGCACGTGTTGTACATGAAAACATTTAAAGCCCCAAGTCATTATATATTTTCTGAAAGCACAATACGATGGTTCTAGTTCCAATTTTTTATGTCATATGATATTTGCAATACTGTTTATCAAAAAAATACACAACATAATTTTAGTGCACACAAACACAATATCATTTCCAGCTTTTTTTGTTTCATAAAACAAATATATGTATGTCAAGTCTCAATATTTCATGCACCCCCTCGAGTTGCCACGGTAGCCAAATTTGTCCATAGAATCGGTTTTAAAGCCCAACTCCGGGAAACTAAAGATTATCCCTTGCAGTGTGGGTGTAGCCCCACTGCAAATGTAAATAGCTCATTTAGGTCTAGGTTGACAAAACAAGAGGGGTTACTTACCCAATCCTTCACTCCTCCCTTCTGCTAGACCAGTCCCTGCATCCTCTTCTTCCCTATGTTCTAGCAGTCCAAGACCCTGAAGTCATCAAGATCAAAGTAGGATCTATAGTCCTGCATTGGATGTGTTGCTGCTGAGGGACAGTGCACCACTGGAGCATGGGGAAGCACCATGTGTCGGGAGTGCAGAGGATTAGGTAAGTAAAAGTGTTTCTCTTCTCCCCTAGAAAAAACAAGTAATTAGTCCTTGCAGTGCCAGCACAGCCTCACTGCAAGGAATCATTTAAAAGTTTCTCGCAATTGGGCTTCATGTGAAGTTATGTTTCATCAGCATAACACAGCTGCAGTCACTGTGGCATGCTTTTTAGAAATCCAGAATCCAAATCTTAAAGTACTTCCAGTTCAGTCTGAATACAGGTGCAAGCCAAACTTTACTTGTTTGGGTTCAAATGCCAAACTATAAACCCATTTGGTGGGAGACAGACATCAAATACAGTAGTATTTTTCTGCCATGACTATATATGACAGCTTTCTTCTTCCCCTGTAAAAAAATTTTAAGAAACAACCCTCCTTAGCAACCATGGCACCTGGCCCCATTAATTGGCTATTGGGGAATTCCTGGCCATATAAACAATAGGACAGGGATAATTGTTATCATTGGCCAAATATAACCACATGGATATATTTGGGCCATGACATAACCACTATACTTACCCCCTAATTTACATTAAAAATTACAACTCAGAGAGCTCTCAGTGTGTGGTAGTCATCATTGCCATGGATTTACATCACTAGACAGCTTGACTGACAATGGATGTACAACAAGGGATCTTTTTTTAATTTAAGGAGTGTAATATTCATTGACTTGGGGGGAGGGGTAGTATTTTGAGACCACCTTTTTTCCTAAGGAAGCTTCCAGATTCTCATAGGCCCCCACCAATAAAGGCTCTTTTTATGTTATCAACGTGGGGACAAGGTGCTTTGCCAGAGCATCTTATTCAGACATGTGGCCTGGTATGGTTCAAGGGAAAGGAGGGACACAGCCTTATCTTCCCACTTTCTGGCTAGCCAGGCTTCATGCTGCAGTGAGGGTCTAAATTAATTTTGGGGGAGACTCCATCCTTTTTTTCTTGCTTTTTTTGTGTGGTACACCCTTAAAATCCATACTAGACCCATGTGTAGACCCCTGTGCTTCTGTCTGTGTTCCTTTAGGGAGATTTCCCTAAAGTTCCTATACTAATGATTAAGCAAGAAGTAAAGCCCGTACACACAGATAGAATCTCAAGAGACATTGGGCGGTTAAAAAAAAAAGGGCCGTTTGTATGTCGGTCTGTCCGACAGAATCTGGCCATTCTCCCGATCGATGCTCTCAGCCAATGGCAGAGAGCGCTGATCGAAGTGTTCTGGCAGGGGGGCCGACACCCTGTCAGAACACAACAGCTCAGGGAGGAGATGGCTGGACTAACCTTGCATGGTTAGTACAGTGGCTCCGACCAGAGGTGACAGTTTTTGACTATAGTGTGTACCCGGCTTTAGTATAAACGTAGAGAATTTTCCTATTAGACACGGAAACAGGTGTTCCCACTGGACAATTTCCCCCTTCCTCATGTTCTGGTGACAAGTATAAAATGTCTGCTTTCCACACACTTTTTGTTTCAATGACAATGGTCTCCAGGACAAAACAGAGAGGGTTAATCTACTCAGCAGGGACACAGAAAGCAACTAAATCTTGACAGAGGGTCCTTCTCTTTCCAAAACTATCAAAACAAATGTTTGACTATGCATAGACTTTTAATGAGAGGATAAGCAGAATGACAGCAAGAAGGGTTATTTACGATTTTTATTCACCTGCTCCACTAATTACCTTGATATGGAGTTGCTCTTAAATATATTATTTTATAAGAACAATTGCATTCAACGTAATTTTAACTGACACATAAAAAATGTTATAGGTTCACTTTCAAAGTTTAAGCAAACTCTGAATTCCACGGTAGATTTCTCACAGCCCAGTATGTTATGGCGGATACAGCTTTTAATTAAATGTTGTATTTTACAAGCATTGTATCTACTCATTCCATAACTGAACCTTATTGTATTTTATAGAGAATTCCAGGAGTCTAAATACAGTGTATACATATGAAAAATGTGTCATTTAATGAATCCATTAACATGTCTAGAGAGAGCAGTTTATTACAACTGGGTAAACATATGACCAGCTTAATTTGGTGTGGTCTAGTCAAACAAGCCTTATTCAATATTTGATGCAAAAGGGAGACATTAAAGGCTATATTAAAAACCCAGAGCGATGCTTTGTAGGTAATGAAATCATTTAAAATGGGACTAAAACTAAAAGAAAAAAAAAAAAAAATACAACATAAAACACGTATTTTAACACTAAATTTAAAAAGCATATATTAAAATGTGTAAGAACCATATAATGACTGGTATGCTCTGGCTGCTGACTTAAATCTGTAATCTCCTATTTTTTTATGTTTATGATAACATGTTAACAACAGAATGAAGAGGTTGCACCTGTGAAAAGGCCCCAAGGAGGTAGCTAGATCATGAACAGATCTTCTGTGCCTATAAGCTGATGAATTAGCTTCACTTCCTCTTTTATAGGTGAAGACACTTACTGGAAGACAATGTCACGGCTCCTATTCTTCTTCAGCAAACATTTACACAATTAGAGACTTTTTAACATCCTTAAAGCTGAACTCCAGTAAGCAAAAAAAATTGAGTATGTAGTCATATTAGGTCAATGAGGTTGTGAGCATTGCTAAACTCCAGTTAGAAAAATAAATGAGTACATTGTTATTTCTCTAGTGCACAGCGAGAGTTGAATGCTCCCATAGTTAGGGGATAAACAATAAGCATATAAACGTGCCTTATTTCTTTTTTTATGCAGACTTCATCCCCGCCATACAGCTGAAGGAGAGCATAAGAAAGCCCTAGTTGCTGGGGGAAGTAAAAATAAGGACTGGAACTCACTACCTTAACCTTTGCGGCTACTCTTGCTACCTTCAGGCGATCCCTGAAAACTCATCGCTTCAGGGAAGCCTAACACATCTCCAACTAATCTTTTACCACTTCCGTCAGCTCATTCCTGACAGTTACAACCTTTTGTACCACCTGCCCCCACCCTATTAGATTGTAAACTCTTCTGAGCAGGGCCCTTTTAATCCTCTTGTATTTTATTGTATTATAACTGTATTGTCTCCCTTTTATATTGTAAAGCGCTGCGTAAACATTTGGCACTATATAATTCCTGTATAATAATAATAATAATAATAAGGTAGATACTTCTGCTTACTCCCTACTTCCTAGACTAAATTAGCATTTAACTCTTGCAATGACAGTCTGAACTAGATTTGTTATTGCCAAGTTCAACTTTAAAGTGGAATTTCCAGTCCAAATCCAAGTTCATCCTGGAACCTGGAAATTAGCCGTCATTGCTCGGTCAGACAAATTTGTCAGTTCAGACAAAATCTAGTCTAATCTCTAATCTATCTCTATTTTAGTCCTGAAAACAAAAACAAAGAAGCAGCACTCTATGGGTGAAGCATAAAAACTTGCAGACCTTTAGCCAAGTAAAAAGTAAATTTATTTGTTGCACTTGTGGGGTCAATGATAAAAACTTGCAGGAGTTGCAGAGGCAATCCTAAAAGCATGTATGTAGCATGCAGATACTAATGTAAAATAATAGGAATGGTACCACTGTGACATCCACTTGTAGAGGGATTAACATCGACCAATCAGCTTCTACCTTTGGCCAGTAGTTAGACTCAGCCGGTGTCCAAGATGAACCACAATAGCGGAGGATCCTTGTGAAAAGCTGGCAGCTCTATAGATGATCGTGGGTGCAAGCCCCGCTGCACTGCAGGTGATATGATGTAATGTCCACCACTGAGGGATGAGACCAGGGGAGCGGAACAAGCTGGCTGGAGCCGGGCACACAGGATGATGTAGGCGTCGCACCAGAAGTGAAGGCAAACAGGATATCAGTCTGTCATGGTGGTCCGCAAGCTCTGGGTTGCCGTGACTACCGTGGCTTACATGTTTTGCACGCATATGCTTTTTCAAAGTCATGGGATGAGCGGCAACAGCGGAATTTAAGCACATTGAAGGGGATGGGGAGGGGGTGGCGATAACAAGCATGAAGTGTGATGTTAACCCATCACTCAACCCTACAACTTAAACAAAACATGCAGAATGCTTATAAATCTACTTGATGAGTTATGTAATAATAAGCTGATAATAGCATATATATATGGGACATACATAGATATGACTGAATCAATATATTGATAAAAACAGATGAACAATTAATAAAATTATTATTAATATTGGTCATGATGACCAACAATTAAATAATTGTAAAAAATAAAATAAAATATCAATAATACAAAATAATTGGTTGGTAAAATATAATAATAATAAATGAAAATAAAAATTAATAAAAATTTATAAATATGAAAAAATAAAATAAAAGGAGAATAAAAAATAACTATGGACAATGAAACTCTGAACACCATCATGAAACAACTTCTCCAGATAAAGCCGACACATGACATGACTGTGCTCTATGAGAATAACTCAGGGTTGTCGAAAAACAAATGTGTAATGAAAGAAAAGGAAGGACTACATGTATGAGTACGTGTATTTAAATCATTCCATCACATGTACATGTTCATACATATAGCTGTCAATTACTTCTATTAATTTGGTGCTATAATGCTATCAATATAGCCAAAGGACTCAAAAAATATGCTTACAATATGATGCCACATAATACTAAGAACATCAAGTTCTTCATTGAGGCCCTTGGACAAGAGGGAACCCAGCAAATAAATCCAAAAAGTTTCCTTCCTGCACAGGAGGGAAAACCTCTCGTCGGTAAGAGTACCCTTGGGAATAGCCTCAATCGCAAAAACATCCAGGCAGCCAAAATCTATATTATGTGCCTGAAGGAAGTGGCGTGGCATGCTATGTTTGACACAGCCCTTTTTAATAAACCTGCGCAGGTTACGTATCGTATGACCCACATACAAGAGACAGCATGGGCACAGCAGAACATAGATGACAAATTAATTTGAACTGTTTGATCTGAAACAAACTGCCTTTTTTGGTGACAATCTTCAAACACCCATGAGAAATAAATTGACAGGTCGGACAGCCTCTTTTTCGACATTGAAAGATACCTCTCCTGTTATCAAAATAGGCTCTAATGTCGAGCAGAGGTCTTGAATGGTTTTCTAAAAGTTATTTGAGGCTTGGGAGGAAGAAAACTAGCTAAATATTGATCTTATTTTAAAATATTGTAATGTTTACAAATTATTTTTGATATAGCCCTATATTTAATTCTATTTTGTTAAAAGTCAACACAAATCTAGCTGGATTTTCCATTTCTTTGGTGGTATTTTCTTTGTTTTTAGATTGTTTATTCTTATTTGAAAGGAAAGCATTCAGGGCCAAATCTCTAGGGTACCCGTTTTCTTCAAACTTTCTCTGCAGATGCTCACCCTGTGTGGTATAATCTTCCATTTTTGTAGTCTATGAAATTGACCATCGAGAATATTTTCCTTCCACATTGGGTGATTTTCGTAATTAAGATATAAATTACTACATGTAGGTTTAGTGTGATTGCTGGTGATAATATTCTGTTGGTTGTGAGATAAGACCAGATCAAGAAAAACAAATTCTTTCGGATCTAACACATGTGTGAACGATAATCCCAGTATGTTGTTATTACAGTAGGCAACAAAGGAGGAAAACAAGTCTGGACCACCACTCCAAATGAGCAAGACATCATGTAACGACCAAAAAAGACGATGCGCTCAGACAATGGACGTGCATCTCCTCCCAGTACCCCATAGTTAGATTAGCGTACACTGGGGCAAAATTTGCCCCCATAGCTCTCCCCTTATGATGGAGGTAAAACCAATATAAAAAAGGGAAATAATTGTGCCATAAACACATATATATACTATTGAGCAAAAAGTCAGATTGTCTAGAATTAATCTCACCATTCTTGGTGAGAATGTATTGTACAGCAGTAATTCCAACCTCATGGGGTATGGATGTGAACAATGAAGCAACATCCAAAGAGGCCCACAGGTACCCATCCTGCCAAGAATAGGCTTGTAAAAAGTTGATGATATGACTAGAGTCTTTAATATATTATGCCAATTGACAGACTATG
This sequence comes from Lithobates pipiens, assembly GCF_037356315.1. Lineage (NCBI taxonomy): Eukaryota > Metazoa > Chordata > Amphibia > Anura > Ranidae > Lithobates > Lithobates pipiens. Next base: position 98,096,087 of record NW_027507748.1, on the reverse strand, counting down.
GGCTGTAATCAATGGACTATATAAACTGACAGGCCACTGGTGAAGCTATTAGTACTGGCAACAATCGGCCTACCTGGAGGATCCACCAAAGATTTGTGCACCTTGGAGAGGTAGTAAAAATAAGGGGTATTGCATACTTTCGGGAGCACACCCTAACTACAGGCAGCTTCAACCAAAGTAATAAGCTCCAACTCATATTGGGGAAGGGAGTCAGAGAGAAGTTTTAAGTAGGTATTGGTATTGGCTAATAGCCGATAAGCCTCTTGGAGGTAGTCTGATTTGGACAACCAGGCTGCCTCCTTTGCCTGTCTCACTGTAATGTCTTGATTAGATGTTAGATCTTTGAGGGTTTGATGTTCAGCTACACTAAGATTGCAAGGGCTCCTCTTTGCTGAGACATCACACAGCTGTATGAAATCTTTATAGACTGCCTGGTAAAATGTCTCAATGTGTGGACTTTTAGACTGTGTGGGGTTAAATATATATGGGGGTTTAAAGCTGGAATGTTTGATGTCTGGATCTAAGAATGGACAATGAGTTTGAATTTATATATTCCCCTCTAATCATAAGTCCTCAAGGACCTGTAAGATATCACCTTGAGAATAAAGCGTGGCCTCATCATTAGTAACCACTGGTGTCAAACTCTCATTGGGGTTCTTCGAAAACTTGGCATAATGTTGTTTCAGAGTGAGGGAACTAATACATTTATTTAGATCTTTGAAAAGACCAAATGTATTGGATCCCGTGGAGGGAGAGAAACGAAGACCCTTTTTGAATAAAAGTGATTCAGCCAGTTTAAGAATGTGTGCGGACAGATTATAAATCTTAATAGGGCTATTCTCTAGATGGTGTCTATCCTCTCCTTTTTGTTTAGCCTTGGATTGTATTCCTCCTCTGCTACCTTGTCTAGTTTTCTCTTTTCTTTTGGATGTGATGTTGCCTTTGTAAATTAGAATAAAAAATTCTCATCAACTAGTGATGCATCAATAGCATCACTGGTAGTGGTGGCCCATTGATCCTGGGTTGAGCCCCCTCTTTGATATAAACATCCATGTCCTTAGATAACGGGCTGTCTTTATTTGATGTTGTTACCATGAAACTTAATGATGTATGTTGGGTTCCACTACATGGCTCTAGTGGTGCTGTCAGATCCATGAGTAAAATATCAATACCAGAGGACCTTGTTTCTAAAATGGTGGGAGATATCATTTGAACTGATATCGGTTGTGATAGAATGTTAGTAATGACTATATTGGAACCAAGTGTCGGGCCTGGTTCCTGCTCCAAGGAACCAACTGGACTGGAGTGATATCCATGTGTACGTGTATTTTGATTTGTGTTTATTGTTCTTATATTTACTTTTATTTTTATTTTTATCTCCATTTTTCTTGTTGTTATTAGTAGTATTAGGCATGGGCCAAGGTGGGCCAGTACTCACCCCATGTCCAAACTGTGTTATGTTAACTATTGGATCTTGTGTGGAAAGTTCCCATTCAAAAACTTGTCCCATCTTGTAATCCATAATGTCTCTTTCTAACTTCTTTTTTTTTTTTTTCAAAATCATGTTGTCCTCATCCTTTTTGATATTATTGTCTTGGACCTGTGTCCATTTAGAGAAAAGGCAAGATGAGCCAAAGGCCTGAGTTGCCTGATTCCTTTCAAGCACCTGTTGTTCTGCAGCCTTTAGCTTCCTCTCCCTTTTTTGTACCAAAATTTAATCCATTTGGTTGCACAAAATTCTGAGATCATATGCCACCCTTTAGTGAGCATCCTCACCCGTTTGTATAAGTGCAGCTTTGTGGTAAATATCCCGCTTGCAGTTCATTGGCCCAGCAATGACAGCTAATGTCTCAGTTCAGTCTAATCTCTAATCTAGCTCTATTTTAGTCCTGACATGTCACAATATACAGCAACAGTATAACTTTTTTTAAAAAGCTGTGCCTTTTATATGGAATGAACAGTCATTGAGCTCCATGCAAATAAGCTTGCTTAGACTGCTTCAATCTTTAGTTTGTCTTTAATCTGCTGCAGACAGAAAGAAGAATTTCCTCTCCTCAACTGATCAATTGTACTCATTTTCTCATTACAGTAAATACAGTACTTTATTGGAAGCCAGTGAAGGTAGTTTGGGGATGAAAAGTAATGTGAAATCCATAATTTTGAGAAAACAGAAATAGAGGAGAAATATTCCAACAGGCACAGTTGTTCCAGTGATGACTGTACAAGAGTGGATTTCCTTTCCTTTGGAGAGAACACAGGAAGTAAAGGAAAGTCTCCCCTAAAGAAAAGGGACACACACAAAAAGCAACTCATTACTATGATATGGCTTTAGATACATTGTAATTGCCAAACCTTTCAGCTCTCTTGTTGGCATCCTTTACCTAAAGTGCATGAAAACAGAAAAAAAGTGTTTAGGTTTCTGTATAGGTAGTTTGCTTTCATATTTATGGTAGCTTTTTCATATCATAAATTGGGTTTTAGGTTTATGGATCCTTTTGAGGAAGAAGGTCTTGTAAATACAATTAAAGTCCCACAAGTAAAAATAATTGCTAGGAGGTCAAATAAATCATGGCAGAATAGACATGTAAAGACTCTTTTGCCAACCTGATAGAAGTTTATTTTTTTAATTCTATGTACAATGCACAGCACAGGCCCCTAACCCATTACTGTAAAGCAGATGAGTAAATTTCTTAGTGGTGGGCAATGGCTGAAAAACAGAGTTGCCTGGAAGCAGTGGTGGAAATAACAGACAGAAGACTGGGGCCTGGAATTGTCATTGATGTAGAAGGCTACTGCCAAAGGTAAATGTACCATAATGTGCAAGTATGCTGTGTATACATGTACATTATGGCAAAAGCCCAACTCCCAGTCACCAAAATCCTGACTAATAAAAATACAATTTTAGTTGAAATTTCAAACAATCACTGATCTAGTTTGCTTAAATATATGTGCTAATAAATGCACTTTTGTGTCCTTCAGGCCTCAGCAAAATATGTTTGCCACAAATTTAACCTAAGACACCGAAAGTAATTTGTTCAACTTAAAAAATGTAGAAAATGAAGCTGTATAGTAAAATTTGGTGCATCAAGGGGATTTTAGTCCCTTTGTACTAGTAACAATGACAAGGCTTGTGCTGGAACAAAATCCAAAAGTAGAGAGTGCGAGCCTGTATAACACCCTGCAGAGCTGAATAAATCTAACGAAGAAATTAGCGAAACCCCCAGGAACTTCAATAATTACTCATTAGCATTTCTCTGCTGTGAATTATGACAACATAAAGTTCACTGGCAATAGTGAAAAGAAATAAGTCCACCATTATTTAATGAGGTGTTCTTTAAGAATGAGCCTGTGTATTTTGCCAAATGTTGAGAACAGAGAGTGGAATGTGGGGAACACGAACATAAAACCAAAGACTGGGCTGAGGAAATCTTCTTAATATGTTTCAATAAAGCCAGCTCCACCCGCATTGATAGGCTGTCAGGGTTTAGTTAAAAGTTAAATAGCTCCTACTGATATATGACAAACATAATAAAATAAATATTTGGAATTGTATTATTTGTTCTACTTTTCAACCTTCCTCTAAAGGCTGGAATGTTTAAAGAGTTTTTGATATGATTATGTAAAAGGTTTTAGTCAAAATGTGGTTAAACCTTAAAATTGGTAATTAAGGAATGCATTTTATTTCTATAAACGAACTGATTCCATTTTATGTCTTTATACCCTGTTTTACTAGGAAATATCGGGTGATCCTGCCAGTTCACCTCCCTCCATGTAGCTTTTTGACCATGCTTAGCATGGAAACAAATCCATCCCGTTGTGGCCAGTTTGCTTTTGTCCTACTTACTTGGGAGCTGCTGCACTCTGTCCCGACGCACATGTACTTGTAAATTATGTAGTCAAACTACTGATGACACGCCCCTCACTGCTGACATGCCACCCACACAGCAGATGCAAGACACACTTTGCGATATTGTGTAGGCAGGGAGTGTCCTGGGATGCCAATCATCCTTGTATGCCCACCTACAGCAGGAGAACTCAACAGCTGCTCCTTAGATATATGATGTTGACATTGACAAGTTCCCAGTCATCGCAATGTGTCTCTTCTCCCAGCCCTTAGGTCTTAGGTATGTGACTGCCAATAAAACAATGGTAAAAAGGTATTTGAATATATTTTACTTTAATTTTTACTATTACATCATTTACATAAGTTCATGCAGAAAAAACAGTGTGCTTTCAATATAAAGCACTGTAGGTAGAGCTAGGTGTGGTTATTCACTGACAGGGCTATCAAGGGTGCCAAAATCTAAGTACCTAGCAACAGTGACAATGATGTAGGGATTTATCTACAAAAGGAAGAGACATACCACATTTTCAAAGAAAATGCCTATAACATGGTTCTATTGACAGAAACAACAGGTATTTATAAAATATTTCCAGAAGTTACTTAGAAAAATAGAGGCTGGTCTTAGAGGTATGGGAAGCCTACATCTCTTAGGCCCCTTTCACACTGGGGCGTTTTTCAGGTGCCTGAAAAAATCTGGCCCTTTTCACTCCAGTGTGAAAGCTGGAGGGCTTTCACACTGGAGCGGTGCGCTAGAAGGATGGTGAAAAAAGTCCTGCTAGCCGCATCTTTGGAGCGGTGAAGGAGCAGTGTATTCACCACTCCTAAACCGCTCCTACCCATTGAAATGAATGGGGCAGTGCGGCTATATCACCTGCAGCGGCGCTTTGTGGGCAGTTTTAACCCCTTTTCGGCCACTAGCGGGGGTTAAAATTGCCCCGCTAGCAGCCGCATACTAAATAAAACTATGGTAAAGTGGCGCTTAAAAATAGCGCCGCTTTACCGCCTACGTCGGTATGTGATTTTAGAGTTTGACCATAATTCTAAAATGTAATTTAAGCAGCTCTAAAATAACAAAGGACCCCTTGCCCATGTCTACCTCGCAATGGAGATGGATTCAAAGCACACTGCAATAAAATGTAAAGATGGCTGCATTCATTTCTAGATAAAAAGGGGTGCACCTCACCATCAGCCTCTGTCTAATCTCTGGTCTATGCTCAGATAACATAGTCAATGTTAATATACTGCTTACTTTCCAAATTCTTATATATAACATTGTGGATATTGAAATAGATATTCCTGAAAAGTGACTGAAGTTCATTGTCTGCGGGGCATCTCTCTGCTGTCTTAGCTCTGCAAAACAAGAATCTGTTGGCTAGTAATTTTACTGAATAGTGGTGTACCTCCATACTAACTCAATGTCATTGTATCTATAGGGCCTCTCTGCTCTGACTAACAGCTACTGTAATATTAATAAGCTGGCTATTAGTGGCACTGACAGGTGCTGAATGGGTGTCTAGTAACAGTCTTCCTAAGGCCCTTGTTACACAGGGCTATCTAGGAGCATCTAGGATCTTCCTAGCATTTTAGAATGCACAGGGTCAATAACATGAGTACCACATAGTACAGTGTTGAATCACAGCTTGACATTAGGCTTGACAGACTGGATGCTGCTTCATTCCCTCCTGGGTGCACACTCTGAGAGAAGTACTGCTCCTAGGTGCCCCCCCCCCCCCCATGCAAGAGGCCTTACTGTTATTGGTTGTCATTCTGAGGTTTCTCTGTTTGAGCCTTTCAATTAATGTGTTCTGTTCAATTAATATTATAAACGGCACACATATTTCAATGAGACATTAATCCTGCGGGTTGTGTCTAGTTCAGAGTAGGGCTGTTTCTTCACAGTTACTTTATACCTATTTCTGACCTATACTTGATCACCTTCTAACTGGTTCTGCATGCATACTAAATTTCATGGGGAGAAGAGCAGCTCTGATGTGAACAAAGGCTGGCGTATACAGTCCTTAAACAGTAGAGGCATTTTCTGCTGACACTGTTAGGGGCTAACATGTTATAGCATAACTGATGCCAAGGCAGACCCTTAAACTGCCTTAGGACCCAGAAGCACAGAGGACCAACAGCTATTTGTCCATATAGTATTTAATGCGGGTAGCATTGCCACTCAGCAAATAATTTTGGATAAAATGTGTGGATAGATAATTTGAGAACCTCCTTAGGACTGCTGTGAAAGCTATCAGTATTCTGTATTACTGGGAGAACTGCCTTTGAGATGGAAATTAGAAAGGAAGGGGACCCCCTAATGGTTTTGTTATAGCACCACAATACGCAAAGTTATATCCCTGCTAACAACGTTGTTGAGAGTAGAGGTAAGACGACACCAGAGCTGTAGTTAAGGCAAGGAGGATGTGGTCCTGGAGAAGGCTGATAAAACAGCAGGAAGTCCTGATGGTGCATTGTGCAGCAGTATCCAAATGAGGTGGGAGCTGGATGTTGGATGTTTTCAATGTCCCTCAATCACAAGTGTGCAGTGTAATGTAGTTGTATATACAATGCAGAGGGTGTGATATGTTGATAGCATGATGCAACACACATGATCATGCAATCTTGCATTGCATCCCAGCTGATCAAAATGATGCGTACGCTTAGCATAAAGTTGCATCATTAATGTAACTGTATTAATATAGCCATACTATATTTAACAGTTATTTAAAATGATCACACAAGCAATTAATTACATCTAAAATTGATAACTCAATCTGGAGCTGTGGCCAGTCAATTGAATCACTTGCTGCCAATGCCTTTTTTGCCTCCCTGGGGCTATCTAAGGTGAGATCTTCCCATAAGAATTCCAAGTTCTGTCATTTGAGATTGTTACAAAGTAGGATTACAAAGTGAGGCCCGTCACTGTGACACCTTACAGCCCTATGGGAAAAGATTGCTAGACTTTCAATAGAGTCTTGAACCTGAGATTCTCTATGAAAGCTGAACTCAAGTTGAACAGCTAAATAAACATATAAGAGTCACGTATGAGGGCTGTTTTACCTTTCAAGGACTAGGACTTTGTCAGTTTCTTCTGCAATTCACTAACACTCATCGGTACTTTTGCTCTATACTTGTGACTGGATAGTGGAAGGAGAAGCAGTACACCAATGAGGTTATCACTTTTTCACTTTGCTCTCTTTACTAATCAGCATGCTATTTGTTAGCACATGAACACTGTTTTTGATTGGCACCTTGTGCTGATTTTCCCTCTCTTGGTTCTGCTGTATGGAGGCTACAAGAGGTGAATACCATGTAAAATCAAGGGACTTGCGCTGCTTTCAATGTCAAATATTTTACAGGATGAAATAATGAATACAGGGCTGCATTAAATGGTACCTTTTATAACTGCATATTTTCAGCCTTAGGAAAATCTAGTCACTTGGTTAGTGAAGCCACCCATCACACTATGTGAGAGATAAGTCCACATTTCCATAGTAGAGCACTCTGGGTTTTGGAGCTCCTGGGGCAGTTTAATATATGTGGGTGCGCATAGTTGCTTTCAGTTTATGCTGGCGTGTTTCAAGACACAACAGATTGGCCTTATATTTTAGTTTTGCATCTAGATACTTTGTAACAAACATCGTTTGATGTGTTAGATGAATGCAATAGCAACAACTGTGTGGTCTAAGCAGTCAACTCAAACTGTAACCAGTCATGTAAAATCTATACAACTCTTGGTAAAGTTTGTTGATCTAAAAAATCTAAATGCAAATAGTAGATCAAGGAAATGTTAGAACCTCTTCCACATTTTTATTGTTGTCTGTCTCCCTATTATAGGAGTTTTTTCTCATGTGTTTTGGGGTCACCAGGATGTGAATTTTCAAAAATGAGCAGACTGTAAAGCCTCTTTAATTTTCCCCCATTTGAGACATTTTCCTCATTTTGTGTGAACAGAGCAAGAATTACAGGGAAATCTCCTCAGCAAGTGTATAGACTGCAATAAGTACCCCAAATGGTAAGGGGTTAACAATAGGGGAAATCAAGGGGTTAAATGTGTTCCCTAGAGGTGTTATAACTGTGGGGGGAATGTGGCTGACTAGAGGAGGAGAGAGATCATTGTTCCTACTTAGTAGGAACACACGATTTCTCTCCTCTCCCCTGAAAGAACCGGGATTTGTGTGTTTACATACAGTACACAGATCCCTGTTCTCGCTCATTCACGAGCAAACGCGGGTGCCCGGCAGTCATCGCGCCCATCTGGCACACACGCCGGCTCCGGGGACATGCTGCGGGCATGCATGCGCCTGCGTTAGCATCTTAAAGAGCCGATGTACAGCTACAATGGTTCATGCAGGGGAGCCATCCTGCCGCAGTATAACGGGAAGGGGTTAAACAATCAACAAAGTCCATAGATCAAGAAGCCATAGGTTGAGAGTCCCATGGGATTGTGCTTGTATAATGAATCCACGTGGCCCATATACTGTAGAACTTGTCATATCTACCCTTGCATGTCGCCATCCATTCCTCCACAGCCATAATATGGTTCACTAAATTTATCCAGTCTTCTGGACTTGGTATTTGAGCTGATTTCCAGTGAAGTGGAATCAATTGCCTAGCCGCATTCAAAAGATAGGGCAGGACCAATTTACAGTATTGGCTGGGAGGGATGGGGGGTGGACATGTAGCAGAAGCTCCAATGGGGAATCAGGTAGATAGAAGATCTAAGATCACTTTAATTTGGGTCCTGATATCTTGCCAATAAGGTTGCAGCTTGGGGCACTCCCACCAAACATGTAGGAATGTGCCTCATAACCTGCAATCCATCCAGCAGGCATCTGATAGTGTTGGATAAATTCTAGAAAGTTTGGAGGGGACCCTATACCATCAAGTAGGTAATTTGAACCCACTCTTGCATTTTTGTACCTACAGAGCTGGTAATTGTTGCAGATCTCTCTCCCACTCCCTTATGTATAGGGGTTTTCCCCCAGGTTCCAATGACTGCAGCATCCTGTATAACACAGATATGGAATGTGGAATCATAGAGGTAGACATATATAGCTTCTCAAAAGAAATTGCCTGAGGCAAACAACTAATAAAATGTTGGAGCTGCCTATAACACCAATCGTCCCTACTGGTCCCTGAGAGCGTCCAGGAATAATAAGCCCTGGTCTTGAACAAACCTGCTGCATCTCGTCTCCCTGTCAAATGCCCAGGAGCAAAAAAAGGGAGAGGTTTTTCCCCTGGAGCAAAAAAAGGGAAACCTCTCAAAGGGGCAAGGGAGGAGACGTAGGGGGCAAGCCATCACGAGTCATTTAAAGCATCCCACACCTTCAGGGTGTGGGCAGTGACAGGGTATACCTCATACTCTGACAACCCTCTGTGTTCTCTGGGCAACCAAGGTGCACAAGCTAAGTTCAGACCTGTCAGAAATGTCAGAGGGGCCCACAATTTAACACATTATGATGACAATCCAATATCTGCTGCAAGGCGATCGCCTCTCAATACTTGCGAATGACAGGCACACCCATACGCTTAGAGCATTGTAGGGTGCGAAGAGCCAAATGTGGGCTTCGCTGTTTAGGGTTGAGAAGAAGGATCTCGGTAAAGGGATGGACACCATTTATAAGTAGATAGAATCTGAGGTAGCACATTCATCTTTAGCACACTGACTCAGCCCAGGCACGAGAAAGCTGCTCCGTCTCATTTTTGTAGCTCCGCCCTTATGGTGGAGAGAAATGGGGTATAATTACAGGTATATATCTGGGAACAATGGGGAGGAAGGAGGATGCCTAAATATTTCATAGACTTATGAAACCCTGTGGATGAGAATGAGCATTTTAGCAATATGTGAATATGAGGGCAGAGAGTAGGCATCCCTGCCTCATTCTGTTATAAATAGGGAACGAGTCAGAGAGTACGCCACTCTAACTGGAGCCTCCAGGGAACTATAAACCAGGTCCTTGATAACTGTCGCCAGCTCTGTCAGAGTAATTGGCGTATCTAATTGGGTGCTAACTTGGGTAGAGAGTTGAAAGGATTGAACCCCTTCTGGGTACTGCTGAAAATGTTCAGCCTTCTGGTCTGTTGTCATGCCAGGGAACGTGCTGGGGAGGTGGTAGAGCTGGACATAATAGTCCTGAAAGACTGCAACTATCTTAGAAGGATAGACTACTGGGAATGCAGGCGGCGTGGATCTTATGAACGTGTGTCGAAGCCCATTGGCATCTAGGAGCCCTAGCAAGCAGCTCCCCTCATTTATTCCCATACTCATAAAATCGAAGACATAGCGTAATCAAGCTAGGATCTGGGCATCTAATAAATTAGCCAATTCTGAGCATAAAGAACGGAGTTCTTCAGCCAATTCTGGGGTTGTGTTGCATTTGTGCCTAAGCTCCGCAGATCAAATTTTCATCACTAGGGTTTGCAGTTTTGCTTTGTGTGCCTTTTATAGTCTAGACCCCTGGAATATGACCTCTCCCCTTATCACCGCCTTATGACCCTCCCAAATGGAAGCCAACCCCACATCATTTGTGGAGTTCTCTGCAAAATATAGAGATATCGAGTCCGATACCCGCTTTAATGACACCACATCATCTAAGATGGTCTCATTCAGTTGACAAGTCCATGACTTTGTAACAGAGGACAATGGGTGCAAGTAAATGGAGACTGGGACATGGTCAAATAAGGTTAGAGAACTGATTTACGCACCAGAGAGAGACTCCAAGGAATACTGATCCATCAGCAGTAAGTCTATTCTGGTGTAAATGGCATGAGTAGCCAAATAGTAGCTTAAGTCCTTATCAGCAGGGTGGAGTATCCTCCAGCAGTCAACCAGATGGTAAGTCTTCAAGGATTTCCTGAAATGTTTGAAGAAAGCAAAGGAGTGTGCAGTACCACAAGTTTGACCTGTAAAATAACTCCACGCCAGTGTACCACCATCTGAAGGTACCCAATAACCTGTTAGATTAAAAAAAAAACATCTTTTTATTTTTAATTTCCCTCGCAGATAATTGGGTACCAACATTATCTTTACAAATTGAACATAGATTTTCCAAACTAAACATTCACTTTGCTAGATGAACAGCCTAATTTCCTTTAGTAAATTAACCACACTTACTCTCATGAGGCTCCGTGTTTTACTACAGTTCAATGTAATGTTCTCTGCAGTAAGGATGAAACTAGATAAAAGTGAAAGTTGCCATTGTAAGTCAGTAAAAACATAAATGGGTAGTATTGACACAATCAACAACAACACTTTCTATTGATCCCGGTTTAACTCCGTATGACCTTTGACTAGTCACTTTACTTAAAAGGCGTTACGTTAGAGGGAATCACATATGGAGGGGCTAATGTGCTTCTGTAAAAATGGCTTAGTGAATGGTCTTTGATGTGGAATTAAAGGCCTGCATTAAATACAGTATATAAAAGGATGGTAAGAATACTGGAGAAGTCTATGAATAGTGGACATTAGCCTCAGTTGTCAAACAACTACTAAGTTATTATCCTGGCCTTGAATTATGCTTTGAGCTACTTTTGTAGCAAATGAAGTGCAAATGGCTTCTTTTAAGGCTCAAAGCCTTGCACAATTGTGTGTACATAACATTTCCAGAATCCCAGGATTATTCCCTGCTGCGATAAGCCGATTTACTTACAGTAATTAAATTCTGGGTGTCCATGCTCAGTGACACCCACAATGCATTCTTTCTTCTGCTTTTCATGTAGGTAAGGGGAAAGAAAATATAGAAGTTTAGTTACTACTGTTACACTTTTCACCAGTCATATTTCTTTTTAAATAATGCTTTTTTTTTATCTGCATAAAAACAACTAAGCATATAAGTATAAGAGATGAAAGCAGTGCTTGGACTTGGAGGCTATTAATCATTGTTCAGAAAATGTCACTCTCAGCATACCTTAGAAGTACATAAATAATATAGGTATATATTCATTTCATGGGATGAAACTTTAAAGCTATAAAATAATGTGCAGTATATATTTTTATATTTGGGACTATAATCTGAAATAATGTATGAATATTTAATATATACCACTTTTAGCTAGTGGATGGTGAACCTGAGGCAGTTCTTTACACTTTTGCTTAGTCATTTTGCTGCTGTGCTGTGAGATGGCTTTGCTTATTTACTATTAAGACACACAGGGGGTCATTTACTATAGTGCTGCGTGCTAATTAGCACTCAAATTACGACGATCGCAGTGATTCATGCCCAAACGGAATTCACAATAGTGCTGGGGCAAAAATACTCCCAAAACCGAATTTACTATAGCGCCCAAACCCTTATGCCGCGTACACACGGGCGGACTGTATGGCGTACTTAGTTCGTCATACAATCCGATGGACAGTCCCTCGTACTTTCGACTGAACGGACTTGACCACACACGGATGCACAAACAGTCCGTCGAAAGCTTGCGCGATGACGTGTACAGCACGTACGACGGGACTAGAAATAGGAAGTCCAAGACACAGCAAAGCACCCTTACCGCCGTGTAAATCCTTTCTGGGCATGCGCCATTCTTAGTCCGTCGAACTAGCATACTGACGAGCGGATTGTCCGCTGAAACTAAAGTACGACAGACAGAATTTAGAAAAATCCGAAATTCTTAGTACGCCGGACTGCACGCTGAAAAAGTCAGCTGAAGCCCACACACGAGGGTATTGTCCGCTGAAATGTGTTTCGACGGACTAAGTACGCCATACAGTCCGCCCGTGTGTACGCGGCATTACTCTTGCTAGAACCTGGAGAATTGCACATGGAAATAATGTTTAGAGCATGATGTGATCGCCTAAATGGTACTGAAATTTGTGGTATACATGTGGTATATTGTTTACCCACTTCAGCCCCAGAAGGATTTACCCACTTCCTGACCAGGCCATTTTTTTTTGCGATGCAGCACTGCATCGCTTTAACTGACAATTGCGGAGTCATGCAATGTTGTACACGAAAAAAAATGTATGTCCTTTTTTTCACACAAATAGAACTTTCTTTTGATGGTATTTGATCACCTCTGCGGTTTATACTTTTTGCGCTATAATCAAAAAAAGCCGACAATTTAAAAAAAAAAAAATTACTTTTTGCTATAATAAATATCCGAATAAAAAAAATATTTTTTTTTTCATCAGTTTATGGCCAGTATGTATTCTTCTACATTTTTTTGGTAAAAAATATGGCAAAAAGCTTATATTAATTGGTTTGCGCAAATGTTATAGTGTCTACAAAATAGGGGATATATTTATGGCATTTTTATGAATTGTTTTTATACTAGTAATGGTGGTGATAACTGATTTTCAGCGGGACTGAAACATTGCTGCAGACGGATCAGACACTTTTTTGGGAGCATTGGCATTTATACAGCGATCAGTGCTATAAAAATGCACTGATTACTGTTTAAATATCACTGTCAGGGAAAGGGTTAATACTAGGGACATTAAAGGGTTAAATGGGTTCACTAGGAGGTGTTTCTAACTGTGGGGGGATGGGACTGACTGGAGGAGGGATCACTAGGAACAGCAGATCTCTCTCTCCTCTCCTGTATTTACATTGACAGATCCCCCTTCTGTCTCTCTGTGGAGTGATCGCAGGTGGCCAACAGGCATTGCGGCCGGTGGCCACGCGTATCAGCTCCGGCATCGCACCGCATGCCTCCCACAGCTCTTAAAGAGGCTGACATACACCTATGGTGGTTTGCAAAGCTGTGCCAACCTACCGCCGTATAACGACCATGGCTGGTTGGCAACAGGTTAAAGATAATTTGCTTTTAAACTGTGTTAAAACTGAAATATCTTTAAAAGTCTGAGAAGAGATAAATTCCCCAACTCTTTACAACTACCAATAGTTATAGTAAATACCAAAATGAGCTCTGGGTTAAAAAGTGTTTTTTGAGAATAAAATTTGAGTTATTATGTAGTCCAATGCAAGCTTCAACCATTGATTCTGATGGTACAACTGTAACTTCCCCAAATAAATACTTTTCATGTTGAGATGAAACGTATCTTTTCACGAAATTGTCCTTGCAACAATGTTGCTGCTTCTTCATCTATTTTGTTTTTTTAATGCTAGAATGTGGAATGTTTTCATGTTTTGGTAAAATATAGTTTTGGTAAAATATATTTTTCTCTGTCTCTCCCACTTATACCATTGCTGATGCAAATTTAAAATAAGTCACGATTTTGTGTGTTTTTTATTATTTCCAAATTATCATAATTTGAGACCAAAAAATGTGATATGTGTACCAACATCAGAAATGAAAATGTCATTCCCAAAAATCAGAGGGTAACATTACTATTCTATACTCACACACCAAGAACCACCAAATATCACAGATTAAATCTAGAAGAATAACTCCTAACTAATGTAATTCCACCCCTTATATGTCCAAATAAATGCATGTGTATTTATGTATAGGAGGTTTTCACATGCAGCAGCACAGTGGCTAGCAGGTTAGCATTTCTTCATAGCAGAACTGAGGTTCTTAGTTTGAATCCCAAACATGCCACTTCATGTTGAGAAGTTGTCTGTTCTCCCTATGTTGTTAAACATAACTCCTGACTCAGGTCCTTACATAAATTACGTCTAAATGTAGTAATTATCTGTAGGAGGGTTCCACGATCATTGCAAATCATGTCATATGTTTTCCATGGGCAAGGACTATAATCAGCCTTAACATTTCCCCACCAGCAGTAATTGCAGCCTCTTACTAAGCCTAAACTCACAAAATTACAGTGTCAGAAACTTATTAACAAAAATAAAAAGCTAAATAGAAAAAGCATAGTCAAGCATAGCCAGAGTCATGTAGCCAGATCGGGTAGTCAGCCAGTCCAAAGTTCATTAACCAGATCGGGAAATCAGCCAGTCCAGACATCAGGGATCCAAGGAGAGCAACTGCAAGCAGGATAAGAAGCCAGGTGGGACGTCAGCAAGCCAGTCTTGAAACAAACAGCAGGAGATGGTTCCTTGAGATGTGACCAACGCGAAGGCAAGTTAAAAAGTGAGCAGAAAGGCTTTAAATAGTCAGACGAGCATCATCGGGAACAGCTGGTAACTGTGGAAAGAGAAGAGAGCTGGCAATTAGCTGACAGCTGAGCGGCCAGCTCAGAGGAGGAAGGGCTAAGCCAGCCCTGACAGACAGCTGTTTATCTCTCAGCATTGCTGACAGTAATCAGCCATAACCAGCCTTAAAAACAGATGGCATATGCCAGAAACAGTTTGATCAGTGTCTCTTTGGCCTTCCACAGTACATCTGCATGGATAAAATTCTTGCCCCCCCCCCCCCCCCGGACTTAGGACCGTTTGACACCACAGAGATGCAGACTACAAATGTGTGGCAGAACAGTGGCTAACAGGTTAGTACTTCTGCCTAACAGCACTGATGTTCTTGGTTTGAATCCCAATCCTGCTCCTTGGCTAGAGGTCTCTATGTTCTTCTTCTGTTGTGCTGTAAAAATTTCTTTTTCACCAGTTATGACATTTTTGATGGGTTTCACATAATGGAACCCCAAGAAACCATATTATAAATCAAGCAAGTGTGGGATTGCACCAAATCTAGAACTGGGGTGTTTTGACCAAGATATGGATGTATAAGTCTGGTGTGATCCTGCACACTTATTTTAATGTTGTATGCTTATGATGAAAGACAAACGTGTTTTGTCACCAGTTTGTTTGAAGCAGCCCTCACAAAGTTGTCATTTCCTGTTTTGGACCCTCCACATGCTCAACAATGTACAAGTTTGATTTGGAGATTTTTGGGATCACTGATCATGGCCAGAGCCTTGGACATTCTTTATTTTGTGGTTTATCCTGCATAGATATCTATGCTAAAGCATTTTTTCATTTGTAAAGACTGTGTATTCTTGATTAACAGATGGGAGCATTTGAGGCCTACATGAAGAGACATAATCAATTACACTGGTGGGTGTGTCCTTTACTGGGTGGGTCTAGGCAGGTGTGCTAGCAATCCTAGCCATTATTTAAAAGCTTGCATTTATGGTGGGTGTTTGGCCTTGAAACAGATCTGAATCTTTCTTTGCAGTGTGTATATTGGGTTAAAAATCGATTTTTTGTGTGTGTTATTTTGGGGGGGGGGGGGGGGTAGTGCATAATTCCTGACCCACACCCCACTAAGGCTGTTGTTTGATGATTGCTTTGTAATGGTTTAGATGAAAAGGAAGATTCTTGTTAATTCATTCCTGCTGTGTGTGTCAACGTAGTTTGTGTGCTGCCTTTTTGGCTTTTGTACTAATTTTGTCTGTTTTTGCTTATTATAATCCGGCCATTCAACTTTTTAGGGGTTTGGGCGAGGACTTCTGATCACTACAAAGGTTTGTCGTGGTTATTATTAGCTTGATTTGTATCATGTGTCTTACCCTTGTAGATTGTAAGCTCTTTTGAGTAGGGCCCTTCTAACTATATTGTCAAATGCTGGAGCATCATTTCTATGCCTATATTTTTATTTTTTGGCCCAAGTACATTAATGTAACACATGTTTATACTAATGTTGAAATAAAAAGTTGATTGTTTTTCGCTTTATGTTTGCCTTTTGCAGACTCAAAATACATATTTTATAAGTGCACAGTATTCATACCACTTCAAATCTGTATTAAATCTAGATGCATACAAAAAGTTTTTGGTTGTGCACACGTTTGCCCTTGATCAGAAAATGTAATGGGGGGAGGGAGAAGAAACCCCCCCCCCCCCAAAAAAAAAGAAATCCCTGCTTCAAAGCTGAATTTTAGGGCTCTATTACTAATTATTTTATGGACTAGCCATGAAATACGTCAACTAAATATGCATTCTCTCTAAGCACCAAAATTAAGAAAAATATACCACAAAAACAATAGTTTAAACAAAATTTGGCATCCCCCAAAATCGATTCCAGGCCTTTTTTGTCTGGTATGGATTTTAAGAGGACCCCACGCCATTTTTTTAATGTTTTTTCTGCTGGTAATTCGTTTTTCTTACATTCAGCTGTCAGCGGGAAAACCCTCTGACAGTTGATGACTCAATGGTTGTTAAGGACATAGCAGCCATCTCCCCGTCCCCTTGCTTAGCAACCAGTAATATATTGTGAAAATAAAAACCCGCAAAGCTTACATCTTAATCAGTAGCATATGCTGACAATAGGTACACGCCTAACAGCCAATGCCACATGAGCATGGTTGTTACCATAATATTAATGCCTCAAATGCAAACATTATTGTATAGAATCAAAAGAATCAAACATTAGTACATGTATTTGTATGATTGTGATCAGATCAGTAATGTAGTGGTGTGCTCTGCTACCTTCAAAGGTTCAAGCCATCGATTTGAATCCCACTGATGGTATCACCTACTGAAAGCTTGCATTGTACTCAGCAGCATCTTCCAAAAATCACACACTAGTTAATGAGCAGGGTTTTAGTTTACTTTTTGGGTTTAATTTGCTTGTGCACTGGAAACATTAACACAGCTACCTTAGGTGGGTGGTAGGTTGGCTGAGATTTGAACTCATAACCTGAGTGCTTTGTAGACATCAGTGCACACCACCAAGCCATTGTGCTAAGTACACTGAGACCTGCATAGTAGTGTAGTATAGTGTAGTGGTTACAATTGCTGGAACCCGGCTATTAAAAAACCCAGACCAAAAAAAGCGTGGGCTCTCACCCCCAGTCCATACCTGGGCCTTCAGGTCTGGTCTGGATTTTATGGCGAACCCTATGCCAAAATTATAAAAAAATGGTATGGGGTCCCCCCAAAATCCAGACCAGAACCTTATCCAAGCATGCAGCCCAACAGGTCAGAAAAGGGAGGGGACGAGCGAGCGGTCCCCCTCCTGTACCATACCAGGCTACATGCCCTCAACAAGGGGTTTGTTGGGGTCTGTGGGTGGGGGGCTTATCATAATCTGGAAGCCCCCTTTAACAAGGGTGCCCCCAGATCCTGCCCCACAATGTGAATGAGTATGGGGTACATTGTACTCCTACCCAATCACCAAAAAAAGTAGTGTAGTTTGACAAAAGACAATAGCCAGTTTTTGACAAGTCCTTTATTAAAAATGTATTTTTCTTTCCCTGCTTCTTCCTCTGGCCTTCGCCTTCCCCCACTTCTTCCTCCAGTCTTCTCCTTCTTCCTCTGGTCTCCCCCCAGCTTCTCCTTCTCCGATTGTCCTCCGGTCTTCTTCCTCATCTTCCCCCGCTGTCGCTGCTTCCACCGACTCGCTGAACACTGAAGATATACAAACAACCCTCCTCCGATGCTGCGGCCCACTGATCTGTCCACTTCCATGGCAAGCTTTTTATATATTACTATGGGGCGTGGCCACCAGATTGCTTCATCCTGAGACCCTACCCTCTTGTGACATCACTGACTCATCATGCCCCGACGGTGAAGTCACAAGGGGCGGGGTCTCTGAATGACGCCATCTGCCCCATCGCAGCATGGGAGGAGGTTCTTTTTTTCGAATTTCGACAGGAGTGGTGGCGAAGAAAGAAGACGAATACCAGAGGATGAAGCTGGGGAAGAAGAAGCCAGAGGAAGATCGGAAGAATAAGAAGGCGGAGAAGAAGACATTTTTAATAAAGGACTTGTCAAAAACTGGTGATTGTCTTTTGTCACACTACACTATTTTTTGGTGAATGGGTAAGGGTACTATGTACCCCATACTCAATAACATGGGGGGCATGATATGGGTGCCCCCTTGTTAAAGGGGTCTCTCAGATTCTGATAAGCGAGGGTTGTTGGGAAGAGGCCCTTGTCCTCATCAACATGAGGACGAGGTGCTTTGGGGGGGACCCTAAAGCACCCTCCACATGTTGAGGGCATGCGGCCTGGTACGGTTCAGAAGGGGGGGCGCACACACTTGTCCCCCCCTTTCCTGACCTCCAGGCTGCATGCTCTGATAAGGGTCTGGTATGAAATTTAAGGGTGATCCCATGCCAATTTTTTTACATTTTGGTGTGGAGTTTCTTTTAAAATCCATACCAGACCCAGAGGGCCTGGTATGTACAAGGAGGGGGGGAGCTGCACGCTGTTTTTTTTTTTTTCATTTTTTTTTACATCTATTTTGCTGGGAGCAAGTTTAAATGATATATTTTTCCTTTAGAGATGTAATTTTTGCTGTGGCATAGTCTATTCATCGCATCGATGCACCACTTTACAGGCAGACTAAGGGGACCCCCAGGCACGATATTTAAAGGAATATTTTATTTTTATTGTTTCACTTTAAGCATCACTAAAATCATTGCTCCTTTTTTTTGCATTGATACATGTCCCCCACAGCAGTACCATACACTTGCCTCCATACACTTTTTATGGCCATAATTTTCATACAAGCATTCAATGAGGACTTTTTTTGCAGGTTCAAGCAACATTGATTTTAACAATTCCCGCATATGCCAATGTGACAGGCATGTTCGCCAGCAATAGCGCGCTTTTCCATTTGCATGTCCGCCCAGTTGAAGTCTTCATTGACTTTAATTGGGCACTATTAAATGTAGAGCGCCTCCATACTTGATGGAAATCTTACTAAATTACCACATAGTCCCCCTTTTCTCTACTGTATAGATTGAAAGAGAGATTTAAAAGCTGGCAGATATTAGAAAAAGCATCACTGAAATAAATTATGTATTTATCTTTTTTTTTTTTTTAAATCATAGCACTTTTTTAATATAACTAGCATACATACCTGAATTTTACTTGATATCTTGTAATCTCCTATATAGCAGTACCCAGATTAGGAGAGAGTGAGTGACAAAAAACATGCAGGGGGGGGGAGAGAGCAGAGAGGAGAGTTCATCGGGCTACTGCTACTTCTTTACTGTCCAACCAGTTGGAGGAAGGCTGCTTTATTGCTCTTTAAATACAAGTCTCTGGGTCATGTCTGACCCATTTTAAAACAGCCGACTCTCCCTCATTTAGCAGGGATTCTAATCATATTCTCTAATATGCAGATTACCTCCGAGTGAAGAATTTATAAATCTGCATATGCAAAGCAAACATTAAAGCAAACATTAAAATATGCAACAGCAAAAAGTGTGAAAATCATCATCATAAATTAGTTTCAGGTAAATACTACTGTAACAGCCCAGCACGCTTACTTGTGTATATATATATATATATATATATATATATATATATATATATATATATATATATATATATATATATATATAGATAGATAGATAGATAGATAGATAGATAGATAGATAGATAGATAGATAGATAGATAGATAGATAGATAGATAGATAGATAGATAGGTAGGTAGGTAGGTAGGTAGGTAGATAGATAGATAGATAGATAGATAGATAGATAGATAGATAGATAGATAGATAGATAGATAGATGCCATAGCATTCTTTTAAATGGGATTTCCAATCATATAAGCCACACCTGTAAACCTGAAGTTAAAATTAGCTGTTATGTATGTATATAAATAAGTGAAAAAGTTACAGAAACACAGCAGAATTGATAAATTGAAAAATAAAATTATAAATGTTGAAGGTGATATTTTTCTACTCACATGACATTCTCTGATCAGAGGATAAATTGAGCACTATTATAAGCTAGGAATCTATAAATTAGCCCAACACAAAATATGACAAAATGCTGCAAAATAAATGTGTTAATACTTGTAAATAGGGATGAGTTTGATGTTCGGGTCGAACATAAGTTCGACTCGAACATCGAGTGTTCACCCATTCGCAGAACAGCGAACATTATGTGGCGTTTGCGGGAAATTTGAGCGCCGTGGAACGCCCCATAATGCACTGCGAGATGCACTGCACCTGACCTGCATGCTTTGGCCAATCCCAGCACCCTCTGCTAAGAGAGTCATAATTGGCCAAAGGCAGGGTTCCTTTGGCCAATCATGGCTCAGGGGGACCATGCCCCACATTATATAAGGCTGCCAACACAGCAGCCCTGTGTAGTGTTGTTGGTGTGGACAGAGAGATAGCTTGATTTAGATTAAGCGGGCAGGTTATTCAGGTTATTCATATATATATATATATATATATATATATATATATATATATATATATATATATATACTCTGCATTTAGCATAGCCTATAAATTCAGTCGATATATATTCAGTCAGTGCAGGCAGTGTATATATATATATATATATACATACACTCTGCATCCAGTGTAGCCTATATCTACAGTGCAGTACAGTGTCTGTAGTATACTGTCTCTACTACTTTTCCGGTGGTGTACACAATACAGTGCAGCCGCAGTACAGTTGCTACTACTTTTCTGGTGGTGTGCAGAGTACACAATACAGTGCAGCCATAATACAGTTACTACTACACTTCTGGTGGTGTACACAATACACAATACAGTGCAGCCATAGTACAGCTGCTACTACACTTCTGGTGGTGTACACAGTACACAATACAATGCAGCCGTAGTACAGTTGCTACAACTTTTCTGGTGGTGTACACAATAAACAATACAGTGCAGCTGTAGTACAGTTGCCACACTGGGGCAGAAATTCTGTCAGCTCTGCAGGGGCAGACTCAGAGGTGGTTGACACCACGCCAGGTTCAGCCAGGAATGGTTGTATACAACAATGGCACCAACCATCTCTTTGCCCTCTGACAGGGACACTTGACCAGAGGCTGGCCAGAAAAGTCTGTGGTCATTTCCGCCAGTCATACAATGCCAGTGCTCAGCTGGCTGACTTTCAAAGGGAATGCAACCTGCCCACCATCCGCCTCATTTGAAACATGCCCACCAGGTGGAACTCAACGTTGGCAATGCTGCTGTGGCTGCACATGCAGCAGAGGGCCATCAATGAGCACCTGTGTGAGTATGGCACCAGGACACCAGGACAGAGTCAGAGGGGCTTGGCTTCTTTTTGCCATGCCAATGGCTACTGATCAAGGATGTGCACTGTCCTGTCACCATTTGAGGAGGCTACAAGGATGGTGAGCAGCAACAATGCATACATCAGTGACACTGCCCCTCTTGACTTCCTGTTGGAGCACATGCTTCATGGAATAATGGACAGGGCACTTGTGGCAGAACAGCAGGAGGAAGAGGAGGACTTCCTTACCTCTCAAGGCCCCTTTTATCCAGAAAGTATTTCAGTGGGCCCACCAAATACACAGGAAGAAGAGGAGGAGGAGGATTGTGTCAGACGTGGAAGATAACACTCAGCAGCAGTCTTCAAGAAATGGTTTTCGGTACCCAGAAACTCAAGGAGTTGTATGTGGCTGGCAAGAGGTTGTTACGGATCATGTGATCCTTTTTTTTAACAGGCACGTTTTTATTTGCCTCCATATAGGAGAAAATCATTGGTACAATACAACAGTGCATCATACATTAAAAACAAATAATAACGTTCAGTGTACAATCAGTCTTTCAGTTATTGCACATCAACATGTTCGGGTCAAAAGGAGAAGGGAGGAGAGAAAACAAAGGAAAAGAAAGAAGAGAGGGGGGGGGAGGAGGGAGAACATGAGTCAGGGTCATGTATATGGATCATAGCAAGAAGCTTTATACAGCAATACATTGTTCGCCCCACATTAACCATACTCTAGCAGGTGATTATAAGAGGATACCGCAAACCCAACCACCAAACCATCCTCAGAGTATAGTAGCTACACTCCCACCCAGCATCCCCAAATCTTGTCGAATTTGGAAGGACATTTCCGGCTCATATAGGTCAATTTTTATAGAGGAAGAGCAGAGTCAATCAACCCCTTCCATTACGAGATCTCAGGGGGGTTTGGCTTCTTCCAGTTGAGTAGAATGGCCTTCCTGGCATAAAATGCCACATAGAATACAAAGAGCTGTCTGTGTGTACTCACTGCCACTCTGTCACACACCCCCAAAAGCAGGACCATAGGGTCCATCCCCAACGAGAGGCCCCCCACCGAGTTCAGGATCCCCACCCCCTCCTTCCAGAAATTTTGAATAGCTGGGCACTCCCACACTACATGCATAAATGTTCCCATTATGGGGAAAAAATGATAAAAATTTCATTTGGGTACAGTGTTGTATGACCGCGCAATTGTCATTCAAAGTGCATCAGCGCTGAAAGCTGAAAATTGCTCTGGGACTGAGGGGGGTTTAAGTGCCCAGTAAGCAAGTGGTTAACAGGGGCATGTAATTAAAATTTTTGATCTAATATTTTACAGCAGGGCCCATTCCTGCACCCAATAAGATTAACTGTGAGAGCTTACAGTGTTCTGGTACCACCGCCACCTAATACCCAATTTTATGCAGAGTATATCGGGCAGACCATATAGTATATATACTGCTGTTCAGAGTATATAGTGCCTTGGGGCCTGGGGACCCCCACACCATTTAAAAAAAAATGTGTGTAGGGTTCCCCTTAATATCCATACCAGACCCAAAGGGCCTGGTAATGGACTGGGGAGGGAACCCATGCCATTTTTTTCAATGATTTTCATCTATATTGCCAGGACCCGACAATACATTACAGCCGCAAGCAGTTTTAAATGTTTTCTTTCCTTTAGAAGTGTAATTTTGCTGTGGTGTTGTTCTAAACATGGGAAAACGGTGCCCCTTTATAGGCATACTATAGACACCCCCAGGCACAATATTTAAAGGAATATTTCATTTTTATTGTTTCACTTTAAGCATTATTAAAATCACTGCTCCCTACAGACATTTTTAAAACTTTATTGCATAGATACATGTCCCCTGGGGCAGGACCCAGATCCCCAAACACTTTTATAGCAATAACTTGCATATAAGCCTTTAAAATTAGCACTTTTGATTTTTCACGTTCATGTACCATAGACTTTAAAGCCGCGTACACACGGGCGGACTGTATGGCCAACTTAGTCCGTCAGACAATCCGACGGACAGTCCGTCCTTCTTTTGAATGAACGGACTTGACCACACACGGATGCACAAACAGTCCGTCGAAAGTTTGCGCGATGACGTGTACAGCACGTACGACAGGACTAGAAATAGGAAGTCCAATACACAGCAATGCAACCTTTCGCCGTGTAAATCCTTTCTGAGCATGCGCCATACTTAGTCCGTCGAACTAGCCTACTCACGAGCGGATTGTCCGCTGAAACCAAAGTATGACGGACAATATTACGGAAATTCCGAAATACTTAGTCCGCCAGACTGCACGCTGAAAAAGTCCGCTGAAGCCCACACACGAGCGGACTGTCCGCTGAAATGTGTTTCGACGGACTAAGTTGGCCAGACAGTCCGCCCGTGTGTACGCGGCTTAACTGTGTTTGTGTGTTCAAAAAAATTTTTTGTCTGTGCACAAGTTCCGGTGCAAACCAAACAGGAGGGGGTGTTCGGCTCATCCCCACCTGTAAACAAAAATGTAGATACCAAATCACTACTGCCACAATATTACCATAATATTTCAACACAGTGATAAGGAAACAGCACTTAACAATTACATACATATAGTGAATGCTAATAAGTGTCAAAAAGTCCATATTGTGAAAAAATCAAGAGAAAAACTGAGTTGATATCAGTCCTGTACAAAAAGGAAAAGTAAATAATAATCCCAGGTAACTGGTGATCATGTCCCAGGAACAGCGAATCCTAAAATGTGTGCCAGGAACAGCAAACTTCAAACTCAAAGTGAATTACCACAGTGAAAAAAAAATGGAGGCTTACCAAACAATCACGACCATCAGTGAAGAGAGGTCAAACAGGCATGTGCGGAAGCTCAATAGGACATCAGGTTCCTTCACTGTGACTTGTAGCAAGGCAATGTAGACGGCAATCGATCTCACTCAAACAAGGAAGCTCCATATACCGGTATATTCATAAAAAGAGAGAGGCAATCTCCATAGTGTAAAGTGTTAAAAACCAGAGCAGTTTATTAAAATAATTGCCCTACAATTTGTCTGATGTAATGCATGTAGATCAATGGATGCTAACGTCCTTCCCAAAAGCAAGATGGCCACGGCTAGTTGGTGAATGCGCAATGTGTTTTCCAGCTCCACCCTATGCGTTTTGTCAAAGGTGATGTCATCTGGGGTAACTTTTTGCCTTTTCCTGGGACACACTTTATGATTACAAGATCACCAGTCACCTGGGATTATTGCTTGCTTTTCCTTTTTTGCACAGAACTGATATTTAAATTTTTCTCCTCATTTTTTCACAACACAGACTTTTTGACTTCTTAGCATTCACTATATGTATGTAATTGTTAAGCCCGATCCCATATTACTGATTGTTTATATGCTTTGTATTTGAGCATTGTGACAGCTGTTATGTATTGATTTTGCACCTTCAAGCATCCAGCTCAGTTTTTTTTCCTTTTACTAGCAATTGATATGCAGCACTCTGATATAACAAAGTAACAATGTCCAAAAAGTGAATAAAATCACCCTGTGCCCAGTCAGTGAAACACATATAATCATATACAAATGTAAACAAAAATGTTAAAAAGTGCCCAATTCAATCTCAGAGTAGCTCTCAAAAGCATATAGATCTCCATACCACAGTATCCATGTGTGATCGAAAATCTATCCAATCAATCCATACATGATACACACTAGTGCTCATGTGTTTCACTTCCCGACAGACAGACACTCACCAGAACTTAATGCCTCTCGTATAATAAATTGACATATTTTGCTTTACGCAATGAGCCATCTATTCATCCAGCTGGTCCATCTGTGCTTCCCTCCTCCAGTCTCCTCCACACAAATATTCCAGAATATTATATAAATATATATATATATATATATATATATATATATATATATATATACACACACAGGCATACCCCACTTTTAAGTACACAATGGGGTTTATTTACTAAAGCTGGAAAGTGCAAAATCCGGCTCACTTCTGCATAGAAACCAATGAGCTTCTAACCCCAGCTTGTTCAATTAAGCTTTGGTAATAAAACTTGGAAGTTCATTGGTTTCTATGCAGAAGTGAGCCTAATTTTGCACTTTCCAGCTTTAGTAAATAAACCCCATTGTGTACTTAAAAGTGGAGTATGCCTGTGTATATATATATATATATATATATATATATATATATATATATATATATCTCACAAAAGTGAGTAAACCCCACATATTTTTGTAAATATTGTATGATATCTTTTCATGTGACAACACTGAAGAAATTTGTTATACAATGTAAAGTAGTGAGTATACAGCTTGTATAACAGTGTAAATTTGCTATCCCCTCAAAATAACTCAACACACAGCCATTAATGTCTAAACCGCTGGTAACATAAGTGAGTACACCCCTAAGTGAAAATGTGCAAATTGGGCCCAATTAGCCATTTTCCCGCTTGTGTCATGTGACTCATTAGTGTTACAAGGTCTCAGGTGTGAATAGGGAGCAGGTGTCTTAAATTTGGTGTTATCACTCTCACTCTCTCATACGGGTCACTGGTAATTCAACATTGCACCTCATGGCAAAGAATTCTCTAAGGATCTGAAAAAAAAGAATTGTTGCTCTACATAAAGATGGCCTAGGCAATAAGAAGATTGCCAAGACCCTGAAACTGGGCTGCAGCACGGTGGCCAAGACCATACAGCGGTTTAACACGACAGGTTCCACTCAGAACAGGCCTTGCCATGGTCGACCAAAGAAGTTGAGGCTACTTGCTTAGCTTCATATCCAGAGGTTATCTTTGGGAAATGGACGTTGAGTGCTACCAGCATTGCTTCAGAGGTTGAATGGGGTGGGGGTTCAGCCTGTCAGTGCTCAAACCATAAGCAGCACACTGCATCAAATTGGTCTGCATGGCTGTCGTCCCAGAAGGAAAGCCCTTCTAAAGATGATGTACAAGAAAGCCTGAAAACTGTTTGCTGATTACTGGAACCATGTCCTGTGGTCTGATGAGACCAAGATAAGCTTATTTGGTTCAGATAGTGTCAAGCGTGTGTGGCAGCAAACTGGAGAGGAGTGCAAAGACAAGTATGTCTTGCCTACAGTCAAGCATGGTGGTGGGAGTGTTATGGTCTGGGGTTGCATGAGTGCTGCTGGCACTGGGAAGCTACAGTTCATTGAGGGAACCATGAATGTCAACATGTACTGTGACATACTGAAGCAGAGCATGATCCCCTCCCTTCGGAGGCTGGGCCGAAGGGCAGTATTCCAACATGATAACGACCTCAAACACACCTCCAAGACAACCACTGCCTTGCTAAATAAGCTGAGGATAAAGGTGATGGACTGGCCAAGGGATAAGCCTTACGCACCAGAACATGCGAACAGACAAATAATTTGTGCAAACATGCGAACACTGTTAAAGCCTCTAGGACACAAATGTGAAAAATCGAAAGTGTTCATTATAAAGGCTTATACAGTATGCAAGTTATTGCCATACCCATAAAGTGTTTGGGGACCTGGGCACTGCCCCAGGGGACATGTATCAATGCAAAAAAAGTTGTTAAAATGGCAGTTTTTTCAGGAGCAGTGATTTTAATAATGCTCAAAGTGAAACAATAAAAATGAAATATTCCTTTAAATATCGTGCCTGAGGGTCCCCTTAGTCTGCCTGTAAAGTAGCACATCTTTCCCAAGTTTATAACAGTACGGCAGCAAAATGGCATTTCTAAAAGAAAAAATGTCATTTAAAAATGCTCACTGCTGTAATGTATTGACGGATACCGACAATATACATAAAAAATCATTGGAAAAAATGGCGTGGGTTCCCTCCCCCAGTCCATACCATCTGGCATGGCTATTAAGGGCAAATTCATGCCAAAATTTAAAAATAGTGTGAGCGTCCCCCCCAAAATCCATACCCGGCTCTTCGGTTCTGGTATGGATTTTAAGGGGAACCCCATGCCATTTTTTCTTTAAATGGCGTGCGGGCCCCCCAAAATCCATCCCCAGGGGTTGTGGGGGTCTGAAAGCAGGGGGTTTATCGAAATCTGGAAGCCCTCTTTAACAAGGGGGCCCGCAGATCCCAGCCCCCCATGTGAATGGGTAGAGGTACCCCTACCCAATCATCAAAAAAGTGTCAAAAATGTAAAAACGTCAGGAGATAGTTTTTGACATTTACTTTGGTAAAAAATTAAAAAAGTGTCCTGCGATGTCCATCCATCTTCAATCAGGGGGCGCCTGGACCCAAAAAATAGAAAAAAAACAGCTGTGCCTTGATGGGAGGCATTCCACCGACTGCTGTCTTTTCACAGTGACAGCTGTTATATAGGCAAGAATGTGGCCATCTGGTGATGTAAACAGGTGACCCGTCCCCTCTGACATCACATGACGTCAGAAGGGGGTTGGGTCACCTGGTTACATCACCATGTGGCCCTGCCCCTTGACTATATAACAGCTGTCACAGCCAAGTGACAGCATTCACTTGGGGAGGTCGGGATCTGGTATGGATTTTGGGGGACCCATGCCATTTTTCTTTTAAATTTTGCCACAGGGTTCCCCTTAAAATCCATACCAGACCTGAAGGGCCTGGTATAAATTTTGGGGGGCCCCCACACCATTTTTTTAAATTTTGGCACAGGGCTCCCCTCAACCACTTCAATACACTGTGTTATATAAACTACACTGCCGGCACTGACTGAACATAGAGTCTACACTGACTATATAGTCTACGCTAAATGCAGAGTATATATATATATATATATATATATATATATATATATATATATATATATATATACTAGACTCATGCCACTAACTAACCTGTCTGCTTAATCTAACTCAATCTAGCTCAGTCCACACACTATACACGGCCGCTATGTAAGCAGTCTTATCTAGTGTGGGGCGTTGACCCCTGGTCCCCCTGAGCCATGAAAGGCACCCTGCTTTTGGCCAATTATGGCTCTCTCAGCAGAGCGCGATGTGATTGGCCAAAGTATGCAGGATAGGCGCATGCTTTGACCAATCATCATAAAGCAATGCATTGCAATCTCGTATTGCATTATGGGGTGTTCTGTGGCATTCAAATTTGCAGCCCCATAATATTCAGCCAATGGGCGAAAACCCAATGTTCGAGTCAAACATCAAGCTCATCCCTACTGGCCAAGCATATGTCCAGACCTAAACCCTAGTGGGCATTTGTGGGGCATCCTCAAATGGAAGGTGGAGGAGTGCAAGGTTTCGAACATCCACCAGCTCTGTGATGTCATCATGGAGGAGTGAAAGAGGACTCCAATGTCAACCTGTAAAGCTCTGGTGAACTCCATGCTCAAAAGGGTGAAGGCAGTGCTGGAAAATAATGGTGGCCACACAAAATATTGACACTTTGGGCCCAATTTGGACATTTTCACCTAGGTGTGTACTTACTATTTTTACCAGCGGTTTAGACATTAATGGCTGCGTATTGAGTTATTTTGAGGGGACAGCAAATTTACACTGTTATACAAGCTGTACACTCGCTACTTTGCATTGCAGCAAAGTGTAATTTCTTCAGTGTTGTCACATGAAAAGATAAAACATTTATTTTTTGTGAGTACGGTATATATAAATATAAAACACTTAGTAATTTTGCTTGTTTTTTTATGATACTACATTAAGTTGAACAAATAGTGAACATGTAACATTATACTATATCCAGGCTCTCAACCACAGGTGATCGCTACCAGTTTCAGCCAAAAAATCCTAGAACTCAGAGCAGCTTTCTCTCACCCAGTCTGCCCAGTCTCACACATCCCTTATGGTTGCCACCAAGAGGGTCATGATTTTCCTTCCTAATGTTAAAGCTGGCCCATTAAAATAACAAATCCACTCACAATCTATTTACAGCCTCTCTCTATATACATGTATGTATATATACGGTATATTTATAAATATATACTTGTGAAATCAGGTTTGCTATGCTCCAGTGCTTAAGGTATTCAAAAACAACAAAGGAATTTTAAAAAGAAATGGACATTTTTCTTACAACTAATAGTATCTGCTTTTATGACAACACTATGCATAGTATGACAATGTTTCATATCTGGAGAACTGATCCAAGCAGGAATTATCGGTCAGGAATTATTTTTTCCTTGTGAGTCATAACTGGCCACATTTGCAACTGCCATTTGTTTTGCCTTTTTCTGTTGTTAGAAGTTCAACCTGGTTGACACATAATTTTTTTACCCTGGTACACAACTACAATGATCACATTTATGAGTTCAGTGTATGGATTAAACCGCATCTTATATTAGACCAGTTACTGTTTCTACACAACAGTATAGATATCATTCTTGTTCCAAGGTTCTCTTTGTGTGACCTGCAGCACCAAAGACATTTCTCTCGAATGATATCTTCATTTAAAAAGTCCTATTCCTGGGAATGTCAACATCATTTCCATGGGTCTTTAGAACAGCTGCAGGAACCTCAATAAGACTACAACATATATCATATGACAAGCTCAAGGGTCTTGCAACAAAAAATGACCTGCAATTAGTTTTGTTTCTTTTAGAACTTTTGACCTTCTATAAAACCAGAAGATTTACTGTGGATTTTTTGTTTTAATTTATCAAGCTCCTCTCACTCCATTTTATTGGACTGTAGAGTGAAAAAGATTAATTAAAAAGTGCTTCAATAATAATCAGGAACAATGCCCCATGAATATCACTAAAGGTGAATGTAAAAAAAGAACTTACTGAAAGAAAATAAAGGACATAGGGCATGGTTTGAGGGGGTATTATAGTGCACATGTGACTGTTTTCATATTTTGGCCACAGTAAGGGCATGTACATCACTGAGAATGTGTTTTGTAATAACAAATACTTACTTTTTCTTAATTTGCTCTAAAAACATGGAGTACAGTTTTTTGGAGATGTCCTTCGTTTGGTGTGTGTGCATCTGCCTTACCTTAGTGTGCAATTACGGTGCTTGTAACTTTCAAGGATTACAAAACAGGAGTGATATTCCATGCCCAAAATCAATTTTTATTTGTAATTGCAAACACTAAGCAGATGATTACAGGAGAAAAATATTTTAAAAAACAGACCACCCACACGTCCCAAAGTCAGGTTACTAAAACTTGGATAGCTAAAACTTCTTTACTTTAAGCCACTGCAATAGCTTCAACAACATAAAAAGCATAACATAAAAATATTTTTTTTTAAAACACATGCTCATGTTTATATATATATATATATATATATATATATATATATATATATATATATATATATATATATATATATATATATATATATATTACCAAAAGTATTGTCTGCCTGCCTTTACACACATATGAATGACCAGTCCTATTTCTGTCATTTGTTGTTTACATGTTAAAATCAGTATTTTTTGCTAGAAAATTGCTTAGAACCCCCAAACATTTTATATATATATATATATATATATTTATATATAAATATATTTATTTCACATTATACAAAAAAGTGGAGCTAACTTCACTGTTTTCTTATATTTTTATTCATAAAAGAAAAAAGTGTAATGTTTCCCAAAAAAATTGCATTTGTAAGACCGCTGCGCAAATACAGTGTTACATAAAGTATTGCAATGGTTTCCATTTTATTTTCTAGGTTTATTCGCTAATATATATACCGTATATACTCGAGTATAAGCCGAGATTTTCAGCCTCTTTTTTGAGGCTGAAAGTGCCCCCCTCGGCTTATACTCGAGTCATCGCTGTCTGCCCGCTCGATCAGCGTGTCGAGCAGACAGACAGCGGCCATTCTATAATTCAAAAGCCGCGCCTCCGGCTCCGCCTTCGCCTGTGATAGGCGGAACACTGAATTTCCCAGCAGCCTGTGTTCCGCCTATCACGGACATCGTATCATCCTCGTACTACGGACGAGGATGATACGATGTCCGTGATAGGCGGAACACAGGCTGCTGGGAAATTCAGTGTTCCGCCTATCACAGGCGAAGGCGGCGGCGCAGCTTTTGAATTTTACAATGGCCGCCGAGGCGCCGACGAAGAGGGCACGGGACGGAGGCAAGGCAAGGCACGGCACGGGACGGGACGGGACGGAGGCAAGGCACGGCGGCAAGGCACGGCACGGGACGGAGGCAAGGAGGCAAGGCACGGGACGGAGGCTCGGGACAAAGGCTCGGGACACAGGTAGGCTGGACACACACACACACACACACACACACACACACACGGATGGAGACACACACACACAGGGATGGATGGATGGATGGAGACACACACACACAGGGATGGATGGATGGATGGATGGATGGAGACACACACACACAGGGATGGATGGATGGATGGACACACACACACACAGGGATGGATGGACGGACACACAGGGATGGACGGACACACAGGGATGGACGGACACACAGGGATGGACGGACACACACACAGGGATGGACAGGCATGTCTCACCCTCGGCTTATACACGAGTCAATAAGTTTGCCAGTTTTTTTGGGGGTAAATTGGGGGCCTCGGCTTATATTCGGGTCGGCCTATACTCGAGTATATACGGTATATGAAACCATTGCAATACTTTATGTAACACTGTATTTGCGCAAATACGGTGTTACATAAAGTATTGCAATGGTTTCCATTTTATTTTCTAGGTTTATTCGCTAATATATATATATGAAACCATTGCAATACTTTATGTAACACCGTATTTGCGCAACGGTCTTACAAATGCAATTTTTTGGGAAACATTACACTTTTTTGAATAAAAAAAAAAAGAAAACAGTGAAGTTAGCTCCACTTTTTTGTATAATGAAAGATGATGTTAGGCCAAGAAAAATAAATAGCTAACATGTCATGATTTAAAATTCCAGATGCTTGTGGAATGGCAACAAACTACTGCACTTAAAAATCTCTATAGACAATGCAGCTTAAACAGGTTACCTGTTTATGGCCCATGCACACGATCTGACTTTCGGACAACAAAACTTTGGATTTTTTTTTTCCGAAGGATGTTGGCTCCAACTTGTCTTGCATGCACATGGTCACACAAATGTTGGCCAACAATTACAAATTTGAGAATGCGGTGACGTACAAGACATACGACGAACCAAGAAAAAGGAAGTTCAATTGCCAGTGCAGCTCCTTCTGCTTGATTCCAAGCATGCATGAACTTTTGTGCGTCGGACTTGTGTACACACAATCGGAAATTCCAACAACAAAGTTTTGTGGGCGGAAAATTTGAGAACCTGCTAGCCAACATTTGTTGGCGGAAAGTCTGACAACAAATGTTCAATGGAGCATACACACAGTCGGACTTTCAGCCAACAAGCTCACATCCAACATTTTTTGTCGGAAAATCTGATCGTGTGTATGGGGAATTAGAGTTACAGTGGAGGTCTATTGCCAGAATTATTGCTCTCGCTCTAATAATCACGGCGATCACATGAGTGGTGTGAACAAGCATGCAAGCTCAGAGGGACAGGGCACTTTTCTTTTCTCGTATTTATTTTACTTTTATTTTTTATCTTTAAACTGTACCTTTAAAAAAAAACGTTTTGATCACTTGTATTCCTATTACAAGGAATGTTAACATCCCTTGTAATAGGAATAAGCATGACAGGCAGGGGCGGACTGACCATTCAGGCACTCAGTGACTGCCCGAGGGCCCCATGCCACTAAGCTGCCCCATCAGGGTTGCCAGCCTCAATAAAACCAGGGACAGTATGTACAAATCTGTGTTTTTTAAAACATCCCAAGATTATAGCTGCCCTGCCTCTCCAGTACCTTTTCAGTGTGTGTGTGTGTGTATACTGTGTGTGTATATTGTGTGTCTGTGTGTGTATACTGTATGTGTGTGTATACTGTGTGGCCCCATAATTTATTGCCCGGAGTCCCCATAATCTCCTATTGCCCGGGGGGCCCCACAATCTCCTATTGCCTGTGGGCCCCATAATCTCCTATTGCCCGGGGGCCCCATGAGTTGTCAGTCCACCTCTGATGACAGGTCCTCTTTATTGTGAGATCTGGGCTCCAAAAGACCACACTGCAGATTGAAAAAACTCAGTACAGCTTTTTTCTTTTTTTTACTGAGCTAAAATACAGCCCATTCATTGTAATGTGCCCATGCGCGTAAACAAGTGCCGTGCATTCTTCAGTATAAAAAAATAGATAGAAAAAACAGTCAGTAATTTACACCTCATATACATGGACAAATGCGTGCACAAATACACACACAAATGTGTGCAAATGTCTATTTACATATTGTGCAGAACGAGAACGCAAGAATATGTTTACACGCACTTTGTGCCAGAGCGTATGTAAAATTGCGTGAATGCATATATGCGAAAATGCGAGTAAATACATACAAAAAATGCCTGAAAAGTAGATGTTAAAACAGGAGTATCATGTACTTCAAAGCAAAAAAAAAAAAATGTCATTTTACTTTTACTAACAAAAAAAGGCCCTTTAAAGGGTAAGTTCACCTTTACAGAAAAATCTGTAAGGTGAACTTACACATGACCCCTTTCTGAGGCCCGATATATCCGTGTCAGGAGTCCAGGGCTTAGAAAACAAGATAAGGTCTGGTGTCACCAGTAACACACCTCCATCCCAGTAATATGCAACAAAAAAAGAGAAAATTTCACTCTGGGACTTTAGATGAGGTGAGCACCACACAGCCAATAAAAGTAACAAGAGTAAGTACAGTATATGTTTTTATTCAGTAAAAGTATTACAAGCATTATTGTCATCAAAGAAAGCCACATAGTACAAGGTACATAAAACTGGGTTGAATAAAAGTGGTAGTAGTAGTACAATTGTGTATGAACAATCACATAACATACAAACATCAGGTGTACCCGACATGACATGTTTTGTGAGTCCCAGCTCGCTCTTCAGGGGTAGATGTGTATGAATTGTACCTAAGGTGAAAGGATACAGTTTGGTATATGGCATGATACTTAGAATTTTAAGACAGAGATTAAGAGGGGCCTAATAAGCAGAGGCCCCATACTCACCACTACACATAGCCGAGCCAACGTATGTGAAGCCTCCAGACAGTGGCAGCAAGTGTATTGCCAGGGAGCTGAGGAGGCAGAGCCAGAAAAAACCCCACACAAGGCAGACTGGAGGGAAAGCATCGCATGGATGGAAAATGTGTATCCCTATTGGTCTCACTATGTCCATGGTAAGTATTGACTGTAAACATAAAGATGTATGTCAGATAGTCTGGAGTAATAGGTAAAATACAAGAGTAATAACATGGACAATTCTATATATAATATATAAGACCAGAGCCATGAATGGCATGGACAAAGGACTATAGGGAAATGTGGTAAAGAAACACCAGAGACTGGCATGAGTGGAAATAAATAAGGTGAGCAAAAAGAGATGAAAAAGAAATGAAGTGCAAAATGTGGGAGAAAGCCAATGTGATCAAAGACAAGCTACAGATGAGCACTTGAGGAAAACCATTGAGTATACCTGAGTGAGATAGGTGTATAATTGTATTAGTGGTAGTCCGGGGCTTAGAAATCCCCTCAGCATCAATGCATCTTCTTCCCAGCTGACAGGATGGGCAATGCAGCTTCTGATTGGTCGGCACCACCCATGTGAAAGCGCTGACCAATTAGAATCATCCATAATGTTTTAGACATTCAGCTGAGGGGATTTCTAAGCCCTAGATTCCTGACTTGGATATATCGGGGGTTAAAAACGGAAGATTGCCGCAGTCCAGGTCAGCAGGACTGGGGGGGGGGGGTGAGGAGGGGGTCTTGCGTATGTCCACCTTACATATTTTTCTGTAAGGTGGACTTACCCTTTAAGACTTAGAGGCGGAAGTGATGTCAGACATCGCTCTGGTCCTCCAAGAGCATAGGGTTGAGTGGGAGCCATTTTGCCCTCACTTGTCTTCTTGCCAACCCTCCAGCACATCGGATCATTTTTGCCGCCAACAACGTCTTCGGTAAGCGGGGGAAAAGATTGGGAAACAGTGGGGGGAGGGCACCTCTACCGCTGCCCATAAAAGTGATATTGTGGAGAATCCGCTGCCGGGAACACTTTTATCTGAAATAGGATCGCCTGCTGAATAAATAATATACTGGGGGGTTATGGCAGCTATCTGCTACCATAAACACAGTATATAGCATCAAAGTAATAAACCAAAAGTTAAACTCAATCAAAAGGAACAGACAGCTAATATCGAAAGTGCTTCTTCATCCAACACCTCAATATCTTGGGACTGTTTTTTTCTGACAGCATAATTTAAATATCTGGAGATGAGTTTTAAGAAAAGTTGTTTATGGGTGTGCATCAGTGATCTTCCTAAAGATTGCTGTTGTATAATTCCTTGTAGTAAATGAGGCCCTTTTATATTAGGCCAGACACACATATACAATATAGTTGTGTGAGCGGAACATGAAAGACAATCCTTTTTTGTACAAAAAATGTCCTTAAGATTACATTTTGTGATCGGATTAGCCACAGATCCCTTTCTTTTGCTGGTGAGATGGATTATAAATGGATGTGTCAGGATGAAATATTGAGCATGTGTAATTTGCATTGCGGTATCTTTGTCTCCAGTCTACACCTGTTGAATTCCTCAAGCCTCCAACAAAATCATTGCCAGATGAATTTATATTCATTTAATTTTTAAGTCAGAACAAATTTTCATACAGTTATATTAAGCACTGTGGAATGCAATAAGATTGAGACACTTCTGGCCAAAGACTGAGACAGACGGTACATTTGTTTTGAGCCAGATACATGTCAAGATACATATAGGGTGTTGGAGTAAAACAAAATGATATGAAGAAGGCAGGAAAGTTTAATTCACAACTTAATTTGGAATGATCATGATTTTCACAATTGCCCAGTTAGCAAAAGCACATATAATACTATATTCGGTGCATGATCCCTACCCGGACCATGGGGGATGAGTCCTATTGCATATACAGTACATGCAATAGGAGAAGGAGGTTGGACTCTATAGGAGCAGGGAGACTAAAACAAGATCTACAGTACATTTTAGCCCACAAAACATGCACAGCTACAGTAATATCTTGGATTACGAGCATAATTTGTTCCAGAAGAATGCATGTAATCCAAAGCACTCGTACATCAAAGCGAGTTCCCCATAGGAAATAATGGAAACTGCTTGTCTATGCAGTACCGCATGTGACCAGAGGTGCGGGGGCACCAGAGACACTGGGAAACACTCAGAGACAATCGGAGACCACTCAGAAATGCTCAGAGGCACTCGATAACTGAGTGTCTCTCAGTGTTTCTGAGAGTCTTTTATGTTTTCCCAAAGTTTAGCTTTAACCACCAGAAGAACATTCAGACTGTGTGTACAGCAGCTGGATCTATAGAAGTCGGCCTTTTGGCTGGCTTCTGTCAAAGGGGTATGATCGAAAAAGGTTTGCCAGTCGGCATTCATTGGCTGAGATCGCTGACCAGTGTGTTCTAGCGAGAAGCCGTCCCCCT
The DNA here is from genome assembly GCF_037356315.1 of Lithobates pipiens. Classification (NCBI taxonomy): domain Eukaryota; kingdom Metazoa; phylum Chordata; class Amphibia; order Anura; family Ranidae; genus Lithobates; species Lithobates pipiens. Next base: position 98,058,980 of record NW_027507748.1, on the reverse strand, counting down.
GTCAGGATACAATAGCTCAGTGGGGGATAACATTGTACTAGCATTGAATGGTTAGTAAAGTGGATCCTCTCGAATCCTTCAGTTTTTTTTTTTCGTTCAGCCCGGTGAATCCTTTTCAGGGATTGGCTGAGGCAGGATAAATATGTGACTGACTATTTGAATCTCCCTGCCCTATACTCTGGAAGCTTTTTTCAGAGGCAGGTGGGAGTAGTCAAACTATCAGCTTAGGAAACCCAAACATACCATCACAATCAATCAGTGCTCTACTGACTAAAGCAGAGCCAAAAATCTAAATTTACCTAGCAACCTAAGTAGAGAACGGTGCTACACATGCCCGTGTATACAGATACTTGGAAGCTACACATGGAAAAAGTTTTTTTTTTAACATGATTATTCATTTATAAAATGATTTATATCAAGCTGATCTATATTATGTGTACTTCTAGAAATGTTTTAAAATACTCTATATTAACTTTAGAGTCAAAATTTTGAGTGCAGCTATTGTGAGTAACGAACTATCCACAGTGTCCATGAATGTTTTCAAACCTTTATACCTGTCTGATATAGCAAATATTGAAACAGGAGTTTAAAACCTAGATGTAGTGCTGTAACTACTTGGCCATAACAGTATGAATTCAAAAGCTAAAAGCAATATCAGCAATGTTTCATTCTGCTTTTTAACACCATGGCCTTGTGCTAAATGTGACAGAATGAATTTAGGAATGCACAAGGTAAACTGTTATTTCCATCATGTTAGATACAATTCAGTGGAATAAAAATTCTAATGGCAATTAATAAATAGTAGAACTTCTTTTAGCCCAGATAGACTCAATCTTATTTATGTTTTGGCTGTTTCAGTAGGCAAACTCTTTTTGTCAGTTTCCTTTGTTTTACAAAAAACCTATTAATATCAGTTTAAACAATATGGAATCATTTATTGTTGGAGACCATTGCATTTTTTAAATATGCGCATAGTGTGCAAGAGTGAAACTAAACTTACAACAAAGTTACTTGGTTAGACTATGGGCTGATGTATTAAATGAGTAAAGAATTTTAACAAAGTGAATATATTCAAAAGTACCCGCCAACCTGAACAACTTAAGACCTAAAGTATCTCCTTGTTCCCATTTACTTCTAAACGTTCAGAATGCTTAGTCTACAATTGTTTGAGCTCCTATCTCACTGAAAACAACTTTCTTGATCCCTTAGGTTGTACACTTGGCCATCTTTTGCCGCAAGCACAGGAAAATGCAAAATGTGGCAAATCGCAGCATTTTCCCATGATTGGCAGTCAAACCTTTCTGATCCTGAAAGCGATTCTTCCTCATTCAGGAGAGGGTGGTTGAACCTCACCTAACTGCAGCATCTCTTAAACACTGCTAAAAGCTACAGTATGTGTAAATTGACGCATAGGGGTTGTTTACTGAAGGCAAATAGACTGTGCACTTTGCAAAGTACACTTGCAAGAGCACTTGCTTCAGAGATTGGTAAATGAGGGGAAGCTTTGCTGATTTCCATCATCCAATCATGTGCAAGCAAAAATGCTGTTTTTTTTTTCTTTTTTCTTGCATGTAATTGGTTATTCTTTGCAAAGTGAAGCTTTTGCACAGTCTATCAGTTTTAGGTAATCAACCATTTTTATCTCATTTACTAAGCTCTGGATCAGCTTCACTTACAAAAGTGCACAGTTTATTTGCCTTTAATTAATCAGCCCCATTGGGGGTTATTTGCTAAAGGCAAATCCACTTTGCACTACAAGTGCAAATTACAAGTGCAAAGTGCATTTGAAATTGCACTGAAAGTGCACTTGGAAGTGCAGTCGCTGTAGATCAGAGGGGGACATGCAAGGAAAATAAAAAACAGCATTTTAGCCTGCACATGTTTGGAAAATAAAATCAGCAGAGCTTCCACTCATTTCAGATCTACATCTCAGATTTACAGCGACTGCACTTCCAAGTTCACTTTCAGTGCAATTTCAAGTGCACTTTGCACTTGTAGTTTGTACTTGCAGAGCAAAGTGGATTTGCCTTTCGTAAATAACCCCCATAGGCTTTTATGGAGATGAGTTTAGGAGCTTTGGCAAAAAAACACCAAAACACCAAAAGCTCTGAAACTCAACTGTTACCACTCACACCTTCTCAATAAATTTCAATCCCTTGGCCTCCAATTTTCTGCTCTTTTCTGGTTCTCCTCCCTTTTATCATTGCACTCCATCAGTGTTACTTACAAGTCTGTCCCCTTCTCTCCACATCCTCTTTCTGTAGGGGTCCCCCAAGGCTCTGATCTTTTTCTTTTTTTCTTTTCCCTTCTCTTCTACACCTCCTCTCTTAATCACTTGATAACCTCCCCACAGCTTCCAATCTCTCTTCCATCTCTATACCAACAACACACAAATCTATTCCTCTACTCCTCACCTCACTCTTTAAGTCTCCTATTGCATTACTAACTTACTAACTGATATATTAACGTGGATGTCACATCTCTTCTTCAAACTATATCTTTCTAAAATCAAAGCTTGTACTATTCCTCTCTGCCCATGCCCTACTCCCTGACTTTTCCATAAAGACCAGTAATCCAACAATCAGTATCTCCCATCACCCCAGGGTACTACGTGTAATCCTAGACTCTGATCTGTTCTTTCAGCTCCATATAATCACTTCACCTCTGAAATATCTGTAAAATGTGCTCCGTTTTAATTAATGAAACCACCAAGCTACTCATTCACTTCCTTCTTATCTGTGACTATTGCAACTCCTTGCTCTTAGGCCTACCTCTATGCAGGCTGCCCCCCCCCCCCCCTTCAGTCTATCATGAATGCTGCTACCAGACACATCTACCTTAACAACTTCTCAGTGTTTGCCACCCCTCTCTGCCAATTCCTCCACTGGATTCCAATTGTCCAACCAAATAAATGAAAAATACTAACAACAACATACAGAGCCATAAACAACTGTGCCCCAAGCTATATCGCCAATCTTATCTCAAATTATCACCCAAGCTGTCCTCTTAGATGCTCCCAAGAACTCCTGCTTATTAGCTTTTTTTGTCAGCTCCTCCCATGCTCATCTCCAGGACTTCACCAGAGCCTCTGCCATCCTCTGAAACTCTCTACCGCAGTCTGGCTATCTCCTACTCTGGCCACCTTTAGGCCATTCCTGAAAACCCATCTCTTCAGGGAAGCCTATCCCACCTCCACCTAACAACTGAACTTTTATCTCTTCCATCAGCCAATCCCTCACAGCTATTACCTTTTGTGCCACTTGCCCCACCCCATTAGATTGTAAGCTCTTATGAGCAGGGCCCTCTTAACCATCTTGTATTTTATTGTATTGTAACTATACTGTCTACCTTCATATTGTAAAGTGCTGAGCAAACTTTTGGTTCTACAGTATATAAATCCTGAAAAATAATAAGTCAAATTCGACGAGGTGGAATATAACTCTGCATCACAAATTATATCTGAAAATGTGACCTCCAACTTACTGCCCATTTTATGCATTTCAGATTTTTGCTTCTCTCTGTGCCCCCACTTGGGAGATTTACCCTATATATTTGTTCTAGTGACTACAGTCTATGGTACAGAAGAAGATAAAAAATCTCAAATTTGGAGTTGTTACAGGAACAGGAGGGGAGGGGAAATCTTCAGATGAGGACATCTGTCTTAAATTGGATTAACCCACCAAGGTTTCTTTTTATTTCTTGTGTTTCTGGGAGAACAAGTGAAAAGAAATCTCCACTACAGATATGAAAAAACTTGACAGGGTTCTTAAAGTGTATGCAAACTCTAATTATGATCTTCTCTTATTTACAACCTTTGGTCTGTTGCTTATACACTTGAAAGTGGCATGCTATATCTGTTCAATAAGTAAAAAAATTAACAAATCATGAATCCTGCCAAATATCCATAGATTTTCTAATGAGTTGACCCCGTAGCATTATCACAAGAAGACTTTTAAGCCTTGTACATTATACCTCAGAAGTGTTCCTTGGTCCTAACACTTTTCCCTGTTTTTTAGGGTGACAAAGAAGCTCCGTACAGTATGGTGAGTACAGGAAATAGATCAGTGGGTAAGAGAAAAATAAAAATATGTCTAAAAAATTTAAGCAAATGCAGTCATCACAACTAGGAAATGGTAGGAATATATAAAATGTTTGTTCTTGGGTTTAGATGCCTTTAACCATTCCTTATTTTATCCATGTCAGTTAACTGAAGGGGTGTAATTGAACAGTGCATGTGTTATTTTTACAAGAAGTCAGCAATAAAAATACATTGAAGACTTTTACATAGGTGGTAGAAATCGTATTGCATTTTCTGAGCAGACTAGATAGCACAGATTAGCTTGCAGATGACCTGATGCGCAGCCACCTAATATTCATGACTCTGGTTGATCTAGGTTGGATCTAAGTTCACCTGATCTGATTCAGTTACCTCTTGAATTCACCACTACAGCTCACATTATCAAGTAACTGTAATGTGGTCTGATATATTCTCCTCAGTTTCTGATCCATGGCAACGTCTTCCTATACAATCTGATAAACCACACACTGTCACTTTATATACACTCATACATTTACCTTATGTTTCTGCCTCCCCATCCCTCTAATTTATAATATTTTATGAGCAGGAAACTCACTTTCATTGTTTTCATTTTTTACTTGGTGCTCAAAAGTGACTCTATTTAATTGTTTACCTAACACGCTCATAGAATTTAGGAATGAGAAGATCAGCCAGTGTTCAGTCTGCAAGCAGTTCGTCAAAGCCATTGCAAAGTCCAAAAAATTCCAAACCCCCATAAATCAATGGCAAAACTTGGGTTCAGGATTAATAGGCAAAGAATTGTCAAACCAAGTACACAAGGAGTTGGACACTGGCATGAGGGTACCAATGCAAAAACAAAAAACATTTTTAACCGGTTCCCGACCAGCGCACGACGATGTACGTCGACAGAATGGCACGGGCAGGCATATTGGCGTACATGTACGTCCAATCTTCAATGCGCTGGTCGGGACCCCCATGAGTCCGGTCGCGGGACCCGCGGACTCGATCGCCGCGGGCATACCCGCGATCGTCTCACGGGACGGCTGAATGGAGGAAATGCAGTGTAAACAGCATTTCTCCATTCTGCCTAGCAACTAGTGACGCTGATCTCTGCTCCATGTGATTGGAGCAGAGATCAGTGTTCACTAAATGAAAGCCCAACCCCCCCACAGTTAGTAACACACCCCTAGGAACACTTAACCCCTACACTGCCACCCACTGGTTAACCCCTTCACTGCCACTGTCATTTACACAGGAATCACTGCATTTATATAGCAGTGATTACTGTATAAATGACAATGGTCCCAAAAATGTGTCAAAAATGTCCGATGGGTCCCCCACAATGTCGCAGTCACAATAAAAATCGCTGATCGCCGCCATTACTAGTAAAAAAAAAAAGAATAATAAAAAATTATTAATAAAAATGCTATAAAACTATCCCTATTTTGTAAACGCTATAACTTTTGCACAAACCAATCAATAATCGCTTATTGCGATTTTTTTTACCAAAAATATGTAGAAGAATACGTATCGGCCTCAACTGAGGGAAAAAAATGTTTTTTTATATATTTTTAGGGGATATTTATTATAACAAAAAGTAAAAAATAATGACGGTAAACATCTCTGACCTGATCAGGAGAATAAACCAACACCATACTGTAGAGCGTGCACTAGCCATAAATGCACTGAAGTGCAGACTATTTGATATCCAATGGAAAAACTGGACTACCAAATATAAGAAATCTTTGACTTAGATCTTAGCCCTGATAAGAACAGTTCTGTGCAGTAACAAGTACTTGCATTGTTGTTTGTGTAACCACCTATTTTCTTCCTCGTTTTTTTTTTCTCCCCCCTTGTTACCTTGTTCGCTCATACCCTCTTCCCTTTCTGAACTGCATCGACAACTGATTACTTTTGTAAAATCAACATGTCATGTAACACCTACCTTTGTATTACCTTTGCAAAACAATAAAAAGCTATTGAAAAGAAAAAGTAAAAAATAATGTGTTTTTTTCAAAATTGTCGCTCTATTTTTGTTTATAGCGCAAAAAAAAAAAACACAGTGGTGATCAAATACCACCAAAAAAAAGCTCTATCTGTGGGAAAAAAAGGACGTCAATTTTGTTTGGGAGCCACGTCGCACGGCCGCGCAATTGTCAGTTAAAGCGACGCAGTGCCGAATCGCAAAAAGTGGTCTGGTCTTTGACCAGCGAAATGGTCTGGTCTGTAAGTGGTTAAAGAATGCCATACATTGGGAGAGGGTCCATCTTTAAATTTGGCTTTAAAGGGTGACATGGAAAAAATATTTATCCTTACTTGCTTATGAGATGCCGTATAGCTACATATGATGTTAAGAAACTATTTGATTCTCACAGATTTTTTTTATTTTTACTTTGACATTTAGCTTGATTTAATTACAGCAGCAGCAGCAGCGGCACCCCAATATGATTAACTACTGCTTTAAGTAGTACTTTAGCTTTGGCTTCAACACCCGATTTTTTAGATTTCAAGTATGTTTGTTATAAATTGGGCAGAAGTTGAGCACTTGAATAGGTAATAGGCATGGCCCTGCATCGTGTTCCTTTATTATTGAGTCAGCTGCTACCAGCACTGCTATGGTCTTCAGCCTCTGCCTGCAGTGTATCAGCCATGGTGAAAGTAAAAGCCACTCGGGGACCACATGTATGAGGAAATAGATAACTCTGTACCCCTGAGTTTAGTTGAAGCAGCACTTCAATGAGACAAGTTGGCAGCAAAAGGATCAGTGTCAATAGACGCAGACAGGGCAGCTCAGAAGTGAGCCCGCATGAGTGCCCCCATAGAAATAGACTTTCTATGAGGACACTTACTGAAGATGTGGAGCTAAGAGTGCCGGTGGGGGACAGAAGAAGAGGAGATCAGGGCTGCTCTGTGCAATACGATGGCACAGAGCAGGTAAGTATACCAAACCGGGCGTGTGCCCCTAGTGGCTAAAAGGCGAAGCGACGTAAGGTAACATCATTTCGCCCAGCTGTGCCATTCTGCCACAGTAAAACTGCAGCGGCTGGTCGGCAAGCAGTTAATATTACCTTAAGTATTAAGATATTAAAAACTGATCTATAGATGGACCAAAGATAATAAAGCTAGCCACAGCCATCATATGAAAGTCAGGTGTTTTAGTTTGATTCAAGTACCAAATGTTATTTTAAAACAATTGTATTATGAACTTGCTTGTTTCTCAAAAATGTTAATGTATATTATTGTAATGGAGGAGAGTGGACAAACACACCTGAAGCTGGCCTTGTCTCCAAGAAAACAGCGATCTCCAAATAGATTCAACTGTGCCTATTGCCTATTCCTACTATAAAATCATTCTGGCAAAATTGTGAACTGGTGTAAAGTGGCCCAAATTATAACTTACCATTTAAACTGCAGTGTAGGGATGGCCTTGCGGTTCGCCCGGTGGTCGGTTTGCGGTGAATTTTGCATGTTCGCGATTCGCCAAACCGGCGGGCTATTGCCAATGTTCGCCCGGTGGACTAATGCGTTTACAGTGTGAAAGAACTTTGACCCATGATGACACATCCATCGTGGGGTACAGGACAGCCAATTGAGACATTTCAGCACATGGACAATTTGACATTCCCCCTACCTTATAAATATACCTGATCTGGCGGCCATTTTACATTCTGTCCTATGTCAGTGTAGGGACGGGATGCTGTGTGGAGCAGGGAGAGACTGTAGTGACACAAATCACCAGCTATTAGGTCCACAAAAGTCCTTTTAAGGACTGGTATAGGTGTAGTACAGTATATAGGGTTCAGTGCACTGCTGTGCTGGTGATTGCAGCTGTCTTTTGTCAGTGTAGGGACAGGACGCTGTGTGGAGCAGGGACAGTCAGTTTAATCACTAGCTAGCTATTACTACTAGGTCCAAAAAGGTATTTTTAAGGACTGGTATAGGTATACAGTATATAGGGTGCTGGTGCACTGCTGCTGACTGCTGCCTGATTCTGCAGCTGTCTTTTATCAGTGTAGGGACTGAGTGACAGTCTGCAAGTCACTAGCTACTAGGTCCACAAAGGTCCTTTTAAGGACTGGTATAGGTGTACAATATATAGGGTTGTGGTGCACTGCTGTGCTGCAGATTACTGCTCATTTCTGCAGCTGTCTTTTATCAGTGTAGGGACTGAGGGACAATCTGCAAATCACTCTCTATCTCGGTGCTGGTGTCAAATCAGCTCTCTATCTCGGTGCTGGTGTAAGTGCTCTCTATCACGGTGCTGTTATCAGTGCTCTTTCTCTATCTCGATGCTGGTGTGGTGTCAGTGCTCTCTATCTCGGTGCTGCTATCAGTGCTCTCTATCTCGGTGCTGGTGTCAGTGCTCTCTATATCGGTGCTGGTGTGGTGTCAGTGCTCTCTATCACGGTGCTGGTGTCAGTGCTCTCTCTCTATCTCTGTGCTGGTGTCAGTGCTCTCTATCACGGTGCTGGTGTCAGTGCTTTCTATCACCGTGCTGGTGATCATCTTCTGCACCCTCTTCATAGCCTACCCTGACCTTTCCTCTCCTCCATTGCCTTCATGCGCTCCTGAGTCCTGAATTGTCAAAATTTCACAGATAAAAAAAGAATACTTGTCGTTGTCGATCCCAGATTCACTTGATACTTTTGTTATGTCAGTGGCCATGTTGTGGGACTATGTGTGCACAGTTAGTAAGTATTTTGTGGCTGAAAATATGACCTGTAGGTTTTTAAGGTTCGCCTGCCATTAAAGTCAATGGGGCCCGCCGCAAACTTTGCGGTCCATGAACTTTTGGGCGCATTCATGGTTCGCGTTCGCAAAATGTCCTGTCGGAAGTTCGTCCATCTGTACTGCAGAGCATGCAAGTGGGCAACATTGTGACACCCCTTTTTGATATCATTTGACTAATAAGGAAAATATCTGGGTTTTATTAATAACTATTGCAGAGTGTATTTCCATACAACCTTTTAGACATATTATATTATGGTAGATTAGGATTTTCAACCAATAATATTCTTAAAAAGACTCTGTCACTTTCTCTTTGCACATCATAGTCCTCTCCTCTACTGGTAGTATCTAATCTCCGTGCTAATGCAGCATTTCTTTTACATAACCTTTTATTTAGCTGCCAGGGTAGGAGTGAAGGAAATATTAAAGATTGTCATCTGTGTGGGCTTGCTGCCATCACATCTAATATGGCGTTGTCCAGCAGCAGTCAAAGAGTTTTTGGATGTCTACACAAGGGAGGCTTTCACAGGTAAATAACATGCATAAAATACATTAAATGTGCATACAGTCTTTTGAAAAGATGTTTTATTAAAATGAAAAGTCTGGCAACACGGTCTTTTTAAAAGTGGAATCCTCTACTGGATTTCTCCAGGTGACTTGAAGCCAAGCCAGGGGGGGGGTGTAAAGCAAGAGCTTCCTATTTGGAAGCTCTGCTGGTTCAGTCTATAACATGAATGTTAAAGTTGTTGTATTGTTCACTTGGTCATTTTTACCTACAGGTAAGCCTATAATAAGGCTTACTCCTACGTAAAATAAATTTATCCTAAACCTGCATGGTTTAGGCAATATTCACCTTTCATGCAGCCGCTGATGTCAGTGGCGTATTCGTGCTAAATGTCATGCTAAACTGGTGGCAGGTCGGCTCTCCTGCGTGAATCGCCGTAGCTGTACGGCGACTTGTGCAGGAGCGACAATGGGAGCATGCCCGCGGGTCAGGCGGACTCGGTGTCTGCTGGCCACCCGCAATCACCTATTACAGAGGAAGAATGGGGAACTGCAAGATGATTCCTCATTCTGACAGGTAACATGACATGCATCTACTGTTCCAAGTGATCGGGAACAGTGATCTCTGTCATGTCCCAGTAAGCCCATCCCCCCTACAGTTAGAACACACCTAGGGAACACATTTAACCCCTTGATCGCCCCCTAGTGTTAACCCCTTCCCTGCCGGTGACATTTAGACAGTAATCAGTGGCTATTTTTAGCTGTATGTTCGCTGTATAAATGTCAATGGTTCCAAAAAAAGTGTCAGAAGTGTCTGATCTGTCCGCCACAATGGTGCAGTCCTGCTAAAAATCACAAATTGCCGTCATTACTAGTGAAAAAAAAAATTATAAAAATGCTAAAAATCTATCCCCTATTTTGTAAATGCTATGACTTTTGCCTAAACCGATCAATACATGCCTATTGCCGTTTTTTTTTACCAAAAATATGTAGAAAAATATATATCGGCCTAAACTAATAAATACATTTTTATATATACATACATGCGTATTATAGCAAAAAGTAAAACTTTTTTTTTTTTTAATTGTTGATCTTTGTTTATAACACAAAAAATAAAAACTGCAGAGGTGATCAAATACCACCAAAAGAAAACTCTATTTGTGGGGAAAAAAAGGACGCCAATTTTGTTTGGTTACAACGTGGCATGACCGCGCAATTGTCAGTTAAATTGATGCAGTGCTGTATCGCAAAATAATGGCCTGGTCATTAAGGGGGCAAGTCCTTCCGGGGCTGAAGTGGTCAAAATACATTTTTCCTCAGTTTTAATTCACTAATACAATCTCTCCCCATACACTTGGTACAGTAAAATTTAATTTAAAAAAAATAAGATTACTGTTGTTGTCATTGGGAAACAAGTTATACCTCATTCTGTAATATTTTTGCACTAATATATTTTAACAAAAAATAGAGAATTGTTTTCTTCACATGTAATGCACTAGTGAAAAAAAATATTATTCCTGAAACATTTCACTCACTTAACGATTGAATAGCTAGTGCTTTATTTAGAAGCAGACAAAGTAGGTATGCAAAAACAGTTTGGATGCTCCATTGCACAAACATTTTATTGAGTCACAGCCCACCTTGTCAAGTTCACTTGCCAAAACATAGGTGGAATAATGCATCTAAAGTGTTCTCTCTGTTCTCCTACAGAAGTCCTTCAAGTGGCTACTATATCTGTTCCTGTATTACCCATTTTGTGTGAGGCACTAAGGTATCTACTTTGGATAGGGTGCTAATACCACTTTTCTGTTTCTACAATATTTTATCCAGTAATATTTTTTAAAGGTTATCATTGCTGGGTAACAAAGATTCAGGTGCAGTTTCAGATCGGATCACAGTGGAATGCATTCTGTGTGTGATTCCTATGGGATTCAGATCAATGCATGTTTAAACTCATTCATTTGAATGGGCTGAAATTGCACTGGATTGCACCAAAAGTAGTGCACTACGTTTAAAAAGGCACTGTAACTGGATCGCATGGTACTGTGGTACTATGTGATCCGATGCAAGCAAACATATTGCATTTTTATCTGCATTTGGAGAGTAGTTAGGTTTACATTAACACCCGCAGCAGATCATACACCCAGTGCATTTTGAACACTGTGAGGAAAACGTGCAAAGAACACGGGTTTTCTAAACCGTGTTCTGATATCATCGGGACCAAAAGCTCTCTGCTCTGTATTAGTCAACAACAGATATAGCACCCTTCCAGTTAGGCTGCTAGGATGTCAGGCACAATTAGTTATTCTTGGCTCCTCTGTAATCATTGGAGCAGCTATTCATTTCTTTGAGCTGTTTAGATCTCAAAGGTTTCTAGTTTGACTGCTTCCCCTGCCTTCTGGAAGTTTCCAGAACATAGGGCTGGAAAAGTCAAAAGGGCAGTTTGAATATTAATTGTGCTTCAGCCAATCCCTGGGGAGGTAAGCCTTGTAGGTGGCTAGGAAAAAGATAAACAGTCCGGGTTCTGGAGCAGCTGGGGTTCTTGTGCTGCTGGAGAAGTTCACAGCTTCAGGGGCTAGTCCCCCTTAAAGGCAGTCTTACTGGTGTTTTGCTAATGTTCATCAAGGTCTCAGCTGTTGCATAGCTGGGGGGGGGGGGGGGGGGGGCTATTCCAAAGTGTTTTTGGAGCCAGCTAGGGAACTTCACTTAAGGATCTGGTCTTGAGAGCTCACTGAAGAGTGCCCAGTGGAAGCTGGAAAGTGTATAGCTGTCCAGTGGCATTGTGAGTTTTATCCTCTCCCTCACTGAAGGGTGTCCAGTGGAAGCTGGGAGTGATTAGCTATCCTAGAGAAAGCCTGAAGGAAGCTATGAACTGTGAAGTTGTCCTGCGACATAGAGATGTCCGGTGGAAACTGGGAAGTGTTTATTATGATATTGTGAGTACCGTTCTGAGCTCAAGATCCTGATGACTGTGTGCTGTTTTATCTTTGTGGTGATAAGTGCCAGTTGTAGCCCTCACTGAGGTGGCTTTTACTGGGGCTCTCCAAACTGGGAGCTCTGAGCTATCCTCAGGTTTGGAGACAGCTCCCACTGTGGGAGACAGAAAGTCTTACCCAGGGGTCAGAGGAGCCCAAGGCAGGAGCCAAGAGGCAGGAGGTCTCATCCAGGGATCAGAGGAGCCCCAGCTAGGAGCAAAGAGACAGGATGTTTTATCCGGGTGGGCAGAGGTGCCCCAGCCCACAGCTTTCTCCCATCAGAAACAATAGTCCAATACCTAGCATTAACTTCTAATGCAAATCCTGTGTCATATTCTCCTCCATTTTCACAGTGACAGGGTCTTGCTCTGTCACATAGAGCAGAAAAAAGTAGCACACCTCTGCATCCAGTGATCTGCAGATTTTACACACAAACGCAAAATGTGTCTAAATGCGTCTTAACATAAGTACTTTAGATGGGTATTTTCTGCAGGATCTTCATATGCCCGTGTGAATGGGCTCTAAAAGAAAAGTTCTTCTTAGCCCAGTGACAAAATTGCTATTTTGCAGGTCTAACCATTGTTGCTGCTCAAAAAAATATTTTAGTGAAATATGTTTTCTTTTATAATACTTTCACCAAGACAACATTACAGATGTGTTTGAAATACAGAGGTAGGACCAAAATAGCAAGCATTTTCCATTCAAGAAAAACAAAATGTAACCCTGTAAATAAGAAAGTACATCAAAAGTCCTGGATTTTTCCCCTCAAGGGTAGACGAATCTGGTGAATCATCAAGAAAATGCATTTTGAGTTCTTTAATGATCCTTTCTCATTTAGTTGGTTTGGAAACATTTTGTGTATTTATTATATTATCATCCTTTCAGTTGCTATATTGCCGTGGTTTGATTTAAGCTTATTTACAAAAAAATCTGTGTTCTAACTAGTGTGTCCTTCATTGAACTCAAAATACATCATAACAATCCATGTAAACAGGAAGTGTCACATTTGTATTTCCTTCTTTGAATATCGTTTAGTTTATTCAGCTTATGACAAGATGGATACCATTTTTGCTTATATATTTGGATGTTACAAAAATCTATATTTACTACACAGTTTCTACCTAGCTAGTTTTCCTTTAATATATCAGAACACATCTGGTGTAGGTATCCTTTGAAAAAATTAATACGTAACAGAGCACTGCTATGGGCTCTAAGAAGCAAATGATTTGTTTTATAAAGTAATGAAAAAAATTGAAAAAGAGACCCAAAGGATTGTTTTTGGCATAGACAGTGCTATAATTTTACTAGCCATGGTTTTGAGAAACAGAAGGCAGAACACTATAAAACTTTAGCAATAAAACAGACAAAACAATAAAAGAAATAACGGATAAACAAAAGAAAATCTTCTGAAAAAAAAAATCTAATAATAAACTTGTTTCCTGTGGGTTCTAGAATCCCTGTTCTGGCAGTTAATTATTCACAAGAAACTGAGTTGGTGTTTACTATCTATTGTGTTCCCCAGAGCAGAGAGAAGGATGTGCTCACAGATTTATAACTTTGTTGAGCTTTTAAAGGTGATGAAATTAATGTTTTCTTGGTTCATTTCACAGTAATTATTTTTCCTTAAGCAGCAATATGAAGAAAAGATTTTCTTATATAAATATTGGGTGTTATGATGCTGCCAACTGTTTAATGATTGAGTTTGCTCAACAGCAAAAAATCATTTGGGTTGATTTATTAAATAAGTGGAGACTGTTCATTTTGCAAAGTAAATGTTCACTAAGTTTGGTGAATAAGGGACCTAAGTTCAATTCAAATACGCTTGTGCGAGTAAAATTAAAAAAGAAAGATTTTCATGGGCCCATGATTGAAGTAAAAACACGTTCACTTTATTTACTATAAGTGAACATATACTTTACAAAGTGAACATTTACTATTCTAAGTTACTTTAGTCTTTACTTCTGCTCCAATTCTAAGATCCATCAGATAGAACTCCCATTTCCCTTTCAATTCAACAACCTTTATTGAAGCCAGATGTGTTAGACTCCATTCCATTTTTTACTCAAAGGGACCCTGTTTCTACCCAAAAAAGTAAATCAATAAAACTGTAAGCCCTTTGTAAAACAAAAGGTTCTATATGTATCTTTTCAGTGGGGCGTGAGTCACATTTTTGCACTTTTGAAGAGTTCACAGTAGTAACACATTACAAGATCTTGTCACTGGTGAGTTGTTGCCAGTGATAGCATTATTTATACTATTCTTTTATCCCTAAACTAGAGTTTAAAAATTAACTTTTAGCACTTCTACATTTAATCCGCTAACCTAACCCTACGAAATAACATCCTACAGTAACAATTAAAATTAAATCTAATCCCACTGCACCTATTGATGTTGAAATTAAGACAAAACATATATTGCCAGCACATCATAGATCTTCAAGATTACATCCAAATGTCTATTAACCATTTCAGCTCCGAAAGATGTGGCTGCTCAATGACCAGCCATTTTTTGAGATACAGCACTTCGTCATTTTAACTGACAATTGCACGGTGGTGCGACGTTGTACCCAAATAAAATTGAGTTTCTTTTTTCCCACAAATAGAGATTTCTTTTGGTGGTATTTAATCATCTCTGCAATTTTTATTTTTTGTGCTGTAAAAAAAAAAAAATAACCACAATTTTGAAAAAAACTCAATATTTTGTACTTTTTGCTATAATAAATATCCACAATTGTTTTTAGAAAAAGCTCATTTTTTCCTCAGTTTAGACTGATCTGTATTCTTCTACATATTTTTGGTAATAAAAATTGCAATAAGCGTATATTGATTGGATTGCGCAAAAGTTATAGCATATAATAAATTGGGGAAAGATTTATGCAATTTTTTATTCATTATTATTTTTTTACTAGTAATGGTGGTGATTAGTGATTTTTATCAGGACTGTGACATTATTGCGGATAGATCAGACAATTTTGACACATTTTTGGGATCATTGGCTATAAAAATGCATTGATTACTGTGTAAATGTCACTGATAAGGAGGGTGTTAACACTAGGGGGCAATCAAGGGGTTAACTGTGTATCCTAGGAGGTGATTATAACTGTGATGAGAAGGGAATGGCTGGGTGAAGAGACCAATTGTTGTTCATATGTAGTATTAAAAACAGATCTCTCTCCTCACCCCTGACAGCACAGAGATCTAACCGTACACATTGACTGATCTCCATTCTGTCTCTATGCGCAGCAATCGCAGCAATCGCGGGTGCCTGTGCTCCCCAGTGGTCAAAAGGTGGGTGCACGCGTCCTCTAGTGGTCAAAAGGCGAACTAACGTACAGTTACACGGGTTCACCCAGGGTAGCCAACCTGCAGCAGTACAACAGCGGTGGCTGATCGGGAAGGAGTTAAGGTGATCATATCACATTGGTAAAGCAATAATGCAGTGCTCTAGTGCTCAAATAACACATGCAATTGAACTTTAGTAAAAAAAAGTGAAAAAAGTGAAATATTAAAAGTGATCAAAGTCCAGAAAAAATGGAAACCGTCAATTTCAGTGATCCCACAGCCGTGACAGAAACAACAACACTTGCTCTTATTACAAAGCCAATCCAGTGTCTCCGGCAGGCAGGGAGGTCCCTCTCAGAATAGTGACCAAAACAGCTCCATCAATCAGGCAGCAGCAATGAAGGCTTCACTGGTTAGTGTGTCCTCTTTGACCAGCATTAACTGAACATTTTGCATTCTCCTCTATAGCAGCAATGAGGTCAAGTGAGGAAGGAGTACTGGGTCAATTAGGTATATTGCATCAGCAGGCTGTGGATAAGGAGATGGCACCACTGTATTCATTAAAGATTAAAGTGGTTCTGCACCTAAAAAAAAAAAATATTAAAAGCCAGCAGCTACTTATATTGCAGCTGCTGACTTTTAATAAAATCACACTTACCTCTCCCAGGGTCCAGCGATGTCGGCGGCAGATAACGAGCGATCGCTCGTCTCGCTGCTTCCCCCGCCTCCATCCTCTGTCAGGGAATCAGGAAGTGAAGCATGGCGGCTTCACTGTCCGGCTCCCTACTGCGCATGCGCAAGTCACGCTGCGTGTCTCTTCAGATCCCCCGCTGTGTCCTGGGAACTGTGTGTTTCCCAGAACACAATGGGGGGGGGGGCGTCTGTGGGGGTCTGCGGCAGTCTGCCCGGAAGTGGGTGCAGATACCTGGATTATCCAGGTAACTGCACCCCCCTCCCCCCTGAAAGGTGCCGATTGTGGCACCGGAGGGGGGGGGGGGATCAGATTAGCGGAACTTCCCCTTTAGGGGGAAGAACCGCTTTAACTTACCAGGGTTTGGGGAAAATACAAATCAGCAGCTACAAGTACTGTTGCTGATGACTTTTAGAAAACAGATAATTCCTAGCCTATCCAATCCAGCACTTTCTTTCATGTCACTGATACTACTGTACACTCAGGGCTTCTGTTCCTTTGCACCACCATCTTGGTTTCAGATCCTGCTCACAACCAAGACTAGCCCTGTAACCTCCTGTGTAACACTATCCCAAGAAGCTGTGGTTACCTTTCTTCTCCATCTTTCCCAATTTCTTGTCCTAGCCTAGGTAAGGCCTATGTGACATTGTCCTAGGCTAGGACGAGAAATTGGGAGTGAAAGAGAGGAGAAAAAAAGGTAGCCTTAATTTTCAGGTGAAGGTCCACTTTAACTGTAAAAGAGACACTGGTGTCATCTTCTTGGGTGTGCTGTGTAATTGGGCAGTGTAGCTTTTTCAGAACTGGATAAACAGAAATATAGATCCTTTGGGAGGTAAATCAACTCCCATATATTTTTTTATCCTTGTATTTAGCTGTTTTCCTGACTTTCAGCTTTAAAGATTATATGTTATAATTTTTTCACTTATCTAGTTTCCAGCAGTTGACAACCTGCTTTTTTTTCTCTCTAGGAAAAAAAAAACATTTTTCTGCAAGAAAATGACAACTGCTCTCACCACAATCAAATGTTCCAATGGGGGCTTGTCCCATGCACATGAACAGTTAGAAAATCCTGTGTGGATATTCCTACAGGTTGTAGCACATTGTCTATTATCAGCCTTATCTATGTGACAATTTTTTTCAACTATCATTTATATTAAATCAAATTTTCCCCCTCATGTGCCAAAAGCAAGTAATACAAGTCACCATTACCCTGTCACTAACAACATAGTCCAAGACAGGGGGATTGTTTCCACCAGCTAGTATGGAGTGGGATGCAGCACCAGATAATGGGTTTAGGGACGGTTAGGGGCCAGCCTTTTTCTTTTGATTCAGTAACTGCAGAAGAGAAGACTGGCAGGTGAAATTTGTTACTAGAGATAGTTGGGAGGATGTTGAGGAGGAATGAGTTTGCAGCCTTTAATTCACAGTCTTCTGTCTGTTCTCCTGACCTCTCATCCCCTTAGAATTTTTTGCCTCCCTCTTACCAGATGTAGCAGAGGTAATTGCAGATCTTCCAAACAAATGTGGAGAGGAAAAGGGATTGTTGTAGCTGTATTTTCTCTACCAGGTATTATGCTCATTGAGTTTTGTGGTGGACCTGCATGTGATTTGCATATGGTGACTAGCTTCTGCTCTGAGTGGGATTTGTCTGCTCAAGACAGATTCTGTAGATAACTAGGGCATTGTCAGCAGCAGAGACTTTGAAAACGGTCCACATTGGGGAGCTCTGTTGACTCACATTGGAGGTAAAACAGGCCTGAGCCTATGTTCACAGATGACTTTTGACAGCTGCTTGCTGTCCAATACAAAAAGCCCTGCTCTTCAACATCATTCTTTCTCATCTAGCACATTACTGCTCTACTACTTCTGCCTCTGCCCTCTATGGCACCACATTGCCATATTCCCCCTCTGCTTCCTTAATGGAGCTAGCATTTCAATACCAGTTGCTGTTACTGCAAGCCTGATGTCTCCCGCCAGGAGTATTGAAATTCTCCTTGCTTTGAGAATGCTAAATAACCATGTAGCAGAAAATTAGGAAACAGAGGTATACCAAGACTTTTAAATTTGATTTGGGCTTTTAAGCTCTCAAAAAAACTATGGTCACACAAGGTTCAAATAAGAGTTTTGCTAGGAAAAACAGCTTTGTTATGGTTGGGTCAGAAGTAAACAGTGACTGTTCCCCACCACAAGCCAAAAATAAAGTAAAAAAAAAAACTGAAAGCCAGAAAAAATGCAGCTAAGGGATGACTTTCAGACATACCTAAAAATGGAGGGGTGAGGGGCTCCACCACACTAACACTATGGCCGCTCTCAATCCACTCTTTTATAGGGAGCTGCTGACCTTGGTCAAAACAAAAAAAGAGGAGAATTGACACAAGGATGCAAGTACTAGTGTGAGCCTTGAGTTCTCAAATAGGATCAATGCAAATGAGATCTATCAGGATAAATAAAATAGTCCATGGTGTCCATCTACAGTCCATACATAGGGTTACTTGAGTGACAACTTAGTGGGAAGCAAGAAGCAGCTTTGGGAACAACTGAGGAGAAAGCACAAGCGCCAAACTAAGTAAGTGCAACTTAGTGCCCATGATGTTTTAAAGCGAGAGTCCGTCGGGAGTTCCGCCGTTTTTTTTTTTTTAAAGCCAGCAGCTACAAATACAGCAGCTGCTGACTTTTAAAATAAGGACACTTACCCGCCCAGCGCCCCCGCGATGTCGGCACCCGAAGCCGATCTCTCGATCGTCTCTCGGGTGCTGCCGCCGCCATCTTGGGTATGGGAATCAGGAAGTGGAGCCTTTCGGCTTCATTTGCTGGTTCCCTACTGCGCATGCGCGAGTCGCGCTGCGCAATAAGGATGGACCCGCTGCCTCTGGGATCTGTGTGTTTCCCAGCAGGCAGCGGGGGACTTTCGGAAAGGGGCGTAGATCTATGCCCCTTTCCGCAGAGAGCTATCCCGGAAGTGGGTGCAGATACCTGTACTGTACAGGTACCTGCACCCCCCTCCCCCCTGAAAGGTGCCAATTGTGGCGCCGGAGGGGGGGAGGATTCCAATAAGCGGAAGGTCCACTTTAGGGTGGACCTCCGCTTTAACTCTTGTAAGTATAAGTCTTCTTATCTCCATTAAACATCCATATATGCTACACTTAGTTTGCTGCTCGTTACTTTCTCCTCAGTTGACAATGGTCATAGACCGTGGACAAAGTTCCCCAACTGAAAATATGATCAAAATTTGCCAATTCCAGACATATTCTAATTTCTTCTTATCACTTAACCACTCAGTGCTATTGAAACTTTGCAGAGTTCACGGCATTTTCTTGCCTTAGTCTTGGCCCAGCCCAGATAAGTACCGGAACAGCTTACAGGAAGACAGTTATGTCTTAATCATTTAGGATCTCCAGTTAGACATCCTGATCCTTTGAGTATTATTAAAATCCATAGTTCTGTAAAACAAGCTAGAAAAACAGGGTCATACATGCATATCTGTCTTACCTCAATGTATCTCTCCTTCCTTAGACATTCCTGCCAGAACCTGTTCAGTACATGTAACAAATTGACTGCTCATACTTGTATTAATGCCTGCAGTAGATAAGGTTAGTCATGCTCTGTGTTGTATTTTCTTCATGCTCAATTGTATAGCAGGAATGAACATGTGGATATCATTGTATAATGTATGGGTGATGTTTATTAATATCAGCTGTGCATCATCCTTTCTAGGAGGCAGGAATAAGTGCATTTAAATGAAGAGATCAGCTTTTCTGAAAGTCTGTTCTCTTTCTTGTTCAATGCCCTCACAGTGTTTTCTGTTATGCAGGGAGGGTCACAACTGGTGGCTTTCAACCTCAGCATCACTTTGAAAGCACATTAATAGTATAGTCTATTTTAATATTGTACAGTATTTTCCACATTTAAAAATCACCAATATGAAAGTGCAGGTCCAACACAACAGTAGCAATTAGGATCCTGTGTATTAACCTTCAGTAACATACATTAGAACCCTTTCCACTACTTAATGCGCATTGCATTAGGGCAGCCTGCTTTGAATGATCCACTAATGCACTATGACATACGTAAAGCTGGACAAGCACAATTTTTTTAAAAAGCACTGCAACACAACATGCATTTTGGTGCACTGTAATATACATACGTTGGGGTGCATTTGGGTACCATTCAGAACTAATGGCACTGCAGTGCACCACACCCCTGATTTATTAATGTATTGCAGTAACACGCATCCTATCATGTGTTACCACATACACACCTGTGAAGTTGTTTGCATATATATTTTTTTTTTATTAAGGTTTTATTAAGAATAGTTAAACAACATATAAAGTGAGTAAATCATTAGCAAAGTACATCTACATTAGTAAGGCTAGTTACAATTTAAGATCAGTATCTGTAAAACATATAGTTGAAGATTATCAAACATCAACAATCTTTTGCAAATGTAAAGGACGTACTATTTTTAGTAAAATTGAATGATGTCCACTACTTTCAGCAAATATGAAGGAAGTAAAGGACATCATCCAGGACAAGAAAGGGAAAGGTTTTAAAGTAATACGATGAGGTCAAGAAGGAAAATGAGCAGAGAAACAAACAAAAGAGAATAAAATAAAATAATATAAAGTATAATATAATATAAAATATAAAACATATAAAGGGTCAATATTGCCCCATGAAGGGGTCACAAGTATATGCAAAGTCTACCGACGGTGAAGCATGAAATATAGAGATAAAACGATCAGGCTCTTAAATAGTATATTAGTCACTCGATTACTCATGAACTCGCTCGCCCTGTTGTCAAACTATCATATGCGTCTGAATATTTGAACTGAAACCAGGCGGACCATGTTTTGTGGAATTTGTTGAAGGATTCATTAGTTATAGCAAGTGTTTCTTCCATTTCTGAGATATGATTTACTGTAGGTGCCCATTCTCTGATTGAGGGTATTTTTGCAGCGTTCAAGAGGTGTTTAGTCAGAGATAGTTTATATCTAAGAAAAGGACGATTAGAAATGTGTTAGAGACAGCACACTGGGGAGAGCTTAATTTTAGTATGAGTGATGTGAAGAATCAGTTCACGGACTTTATTCCACAGACTTTATTAGGGCAATCCCACCAAATATGCAGCATGTCTCCTCTAGCCTCTCCGCATTTCCAGCACAGATCAGAAGCGGTACCATTTTTACACCTTCACTGGAGTTGTGTACCACTGTGATAGCAGTTTGTAGGAATTTTCCTGTAGTCTTGTGCATAAATTGAACATTTATGTGCTAGAATACATGCATTCTCTCACTGTGGATCTAAGAAATGCATTTGTAGAGCAGATTCCCACTGGCTTCTGAAACCAACCGAATCTGCAGTATCTGATTATTGAAAGCATGAATACATTAACCACTTAACGACCCAAAGGATTTGTCCCTTAACAACTTCAGCCCTGGAAGGATTTAGCCCCTTCCTGACCAGAGCGTTTTTTGTGATTCGGCACTGCGTCGCTTTAACTAACAATTGCGCGGTCATGCGACGTGGCTCCCAAACAAAATTTTGTTCCCACAAATAGAGCTTTATTTTGGTGGTATTTGTTCACCTCTGCGGTTTTTATTTTTTGCGTTATAAACAAAAAAAGAGCGACAATTTAGAAAAAACACATCATTTTTTACTTTTTGCTATAATAAATATCCCACCAAAAAAATATAAAAAAACATTTTTTTCCCTCAGTTTAGGCCGATACATATACTTCTACCTATTTTTGGTAAAAAAAAATCACAATAAGCGTTTATTGATTAGTTTGCGCAAAAGTTATAGCATCTACAAAATAGGGGATAGTTTTATGGCATTTTTATTAATAATTTTTTTTTTTACTAGTAATGGTGGCGATCAGCGTTTTTTGTCGTGACTGCGACATTTTGGTGGACACATCAGACAATTTTGACACATTTTTGGGACCATTGGCATTAATACAGCGATCAATGCAAGAAAATTGCATTGATTACTGTAAAAATGTCACTGGCAGTGAAGGGGTTAACCACTAGGTGGCAGTGTAGGGGTTAAGTGTTCCTAGGGGTGTGTTTCTAGCTGTATGGGGAGCGTGGCTGTGTGTGACACCACACTGATCGCTGCTCCTGATGACAGGGAGCAGACAATCAGTGTGCTGTCACTAGGCAGAACGGGGAGATGCTGTTTACATCGGCATCTCCCCGTTCTTGAGCTCCGTGACACGATCACGGGTATCCCCGCGGCGATCGAGTCCACGGGACCCGCGACCACAGTCATGGAGCTCTCGGCAGGCAAAGTACGGGTACTTTACCAAGCCATGCCATTCTGCCGACGTATATTTACAGGAGACGGTCGGGAACCAGTTAATGACTAGAGTACTTTTTACAATTTGGCACTGCAATGCTTTAACTGGTAATTGCGCAGTCATGCAATCCTGTACCCAAACAAAATCAGCATCCTTTTTTTACTACAACTAGAGCTTTCTTTTAACTTTTTCTTTGTTATAAAAAAAAAATCCAATAAACTCAATTTTAGTCATACATTTAGGCCAAAATTTATTCAGCCACATATCTTGTGTACATTTTTTTTTTCAAGAAGTGTATATTTATTGCTTTGCACAAAAGTTAATGTGTCTACAAACTATGTTACATTTTATGGAATTTACGCAGCTTTTAGTTTATGATTGCCTATCTCATTTCTTGAGGTGCTAACATGGCAGGGCAGTACAAGCCCCCCCCCCCCCAAGGACACACCAAGGAAATTACTGAGAGGCATGTTGAGTCCATTGATTTTTTTTTTTTTTTCACAAGTGATTGAAAAATGAAAAAAAAAATGTACACAGTAAGTTGTCATTAAATTATATATTGCTCACAGATGCCTGGGGTATATGTGGAACTACACCCCAAAATACATTCTGCTGCTTCTCCTGAGTATGGGGATACCACATATGTGAGACTTTTTGGGAGTTTAGCTGTGTACAGGCCCCCGAAATCCAATCACTGCCTTCAGGATTTCTATGGGCGTACATTTCTGATTTCACACCTCAATACCTATCATAGTTTCAGGGGCCATGAAATGGCAAGATAGCACAACCCCCCCCCCCCCCCCCCAAATGACCCAATTTTGGAAAGTAGACACCCCAAGCTATTTGCTGAGATGCATGTTGAGTATTTTGCAGACCTCACTTTTTGTCACAAAGTTTTTAAAATTAAAAAAAGAAAAAAAAATACATTTACCTTTTCTTTCTTCATTTTCAAAAACAAATGAGAGCTGCAAAATATTCACCATGACTCTTAGTAAATACATTTTTTTCATGCAGCCTGTGGGCTGAATGAAAGAAAAAGAGATTGATCTGTGAATATTGCCCTGCATCCACCCACTTCTAATAACGGGCATACATGCACAGTTGTTTTCTTAACTGTGGTGGTGAAATCACCTCCTACAGCACTGGAGTTGCTGATTTATGTATCATGAGAGCAAACCCTGTTGCTGTCAATATTAATAAAACCGTGCTGAAGCTGAATGGTGTACCTGAAAAGCAAACAATGGTAACAATAAAAATATTAATTCAATAAAACAACAATCTGTGCCAAAAAAAAGTAAAAAATATATGCTGAAGCATGGCGGTAATCCGCCCCTAATGTTAGGGGGAAATCGCCCCTCCACCCCTGCAATGCAAATAATGGTTTACAATAAAACAAAGTAACATTACAGTATAACAGTAAGACATACCATACCTTCAAAGCAAGTACAATAAAACACAGTAAAAATAAAACATTACAGATAAGCATAAAATACAGTAAAAATAGATAGAGAACAATAGAGAGAAAACAATAGAGAGAAGAAAAATAAAACAACTATTTTTGTTTTTTTTTGCACTTTTACTTTAACTGTAAACGTTGCAGATTAGGGTCTTTCAAAATGTGGTGGCCATCTCATCTTTCGAGACACTGTGTACCCTAGGACTGTGCAGTGCTGTACCCTATGCTAATATGTCAAAAAAAAAATTCACTGATGCAGAGACCAGGTTGGCCAGGGTAGGAGGGATATCTGCATTTTCTGCAGCAACTACATCTTCTTTGGGTGATCTTTGGCCTGAGGTACTACAGAGGACTCTCTGAGCCTCTCATGCAGCCAGCACACTGCATTAGCATCAGGAAGGGCCACAGCACTGTCTGGAAACATAAGGGCTGTGATGATATCTTCCTGGAATTTTAGGACAGATCCAGGTCGTCCTGACGCTTTGCATAGCACATAAGTGTTCAGCGGAGCCAATTAGAATAAATATACAGACACTTTTTTATACCAGCATCTGGCCTTACGTGTAATTAAGTATGGCACCATCAAATGGTCATTGAGGTCCACCCCCCCCCCCCATATTAAGGTTGTATGCCTGAACATAGAGGGATTTCTCCACAACACCAGTCACCATTGTAATTTGGAATGTCATATCTGCGTGAAGGTAGGACAGAACAAAAACATTCCGTGTGTTCCTTCACTTCACTGCGAGCAAATTATTACACTTCAAGCAGGCTCTCTCCTCCTGCCTAAGTCGGGAATTTACAAGCCGTCGGGAGAAGCCTCGGCGATTAGATCGCACAGTGCCAGCGCCAATTCTACAATCAAAAAGGTGACTAAAAAGTGGCACGATTGGGTAATGATTGTCCATGAACAAGTGGTACCCCTTTACGAATAAGGGTGACACTAAGGACCAAACAATCTTGCCAGCGCTCCCTATGTAGTCTGGGCAGTTGGGGGGGGGGGGGCTCTCTGCGTGGCTGTCTTTTCCCTTGTAAACCATAAAACTGTATGTATAGCCGGTTGCCATGTCACAGAGCTTATACAACTTGACCCCATATTTGGCACGCTTGCTGGGGAGATAGTATTTGAAAGACAAGCGGCCAGAAAATGTAATCAGGGACTCATCAATGCAGACAACTTGATTGGGAATAAACAAGGCTGCAAACTGTTAAATGAAGTGGTTTACAAGGGACCGAATTTTGTGGAGCCGATCATATCCAGGGTCACCCCGAGAACGCTAGAGCTCATTGTCATTGAAATGCGTGAACCGTAATATCTGCTATCGCGTCCTATCATGGAAGAAGAGAACACGGGCATGTGATGAATTGAGTCAGTGGTTCAATATAACCGCAACACACTCTTTTTAGTATTACCATCTACCTAGCAAACCTATACAGGGGGGCAATCAGGGGTTAAACCTTTATTCAGTAATATATGGCAGGTACCCTGATGCAATAAATACCTGAAGATGACAGTAACTAGCTAACTGGCTAACTAGCGTCACTAAATACAGTGATCAGAAAAGAGATCTGTACACTATATTAGTGACACTGGTGACAAGGGGTGAAAGGGTTAACTGGGGGTGATAAGATGGTAAACCTTTATTAGGGGTTAATGGGGGGTACCCTAAAGCTACCTGGGCCTACTACTAACTGCCCTAACGCTGTTAGTGTCACAAGTAACACCAGTAAAGTGATCAGAGAAAAATCTAAAAAACTGCACTTGGTGACACAGTGACAGGGAGTGAAGTGAGTAAAAAAGGGGGGGGGGGGGGCGATAGGGAGTAATTTGGGGATGACAAGTGTACCTATGTGTACTGTGTCAGTGTAGTGCTGGTGCAACTCACGTTTAAATGTACTCTCTCCTCTCTCTGGAACTGAAAAGGGCTCCATGAGGGGAGGTGACATTACTTCCTCTGCCTGTGTTAACAATTCTCAGGCAGAGGAAGAATTTGATTTGGCAGAACCGATTACCAGATCCAGGCCAGAAATCATTGGCCTGGAGACGGACTGGTTCTGAAGCGAATCCAATTGCCTGACGTGCCATGACGGCGATTTGGTAATTTGCCCCAGAGAGCCAACCTGCTGCAGTATACCTGCTGCTGCTGGTCTTTAACTGGTTAAAGAAGTTATTTTCTCGATCTGGTCGCCAATCAAACAGATTGATTCAAACAAAGTGGGTTCTCTAACCATATCTCCCTTCTTATCTGAGTAGAGAAGATTATGACAAATTTGCCTAGAATTCCAGCGAGGAAAGGCAGTAACTTATTATATGGTATAATTTATCCTGCATTTATACAGTGCAAAATTATTAACCACTTGCTTACTGGGCACTTAAACCCCACTCAGTCCCAGACCAATTTTCAGCTTTCAGCGCTGATGCACTTTGAATGACAATTGCGCGGGCATACAACACTGTACCCAAATGACATTTTTATCATTTTTTTCCCACAAATAGAGCTTTCTTTTGGTGGTATTTAATCACAGCTGGGAGTTTTATTTTTTGCTAAACAAACAAAAAAAGATGCAAAAAAAATAAAATAAAAAAATCATGTTTAATAGTTTGTTATAAAATTTTGCAAACAGGTCATTTTTCTCCTTCATTGAAGTGCGCTGATGAGGCAGCACTGATAGGCTGCACTGGTGGGCACTGATAGGCTGCATTGGTGGGCACTGATAGGCTGCATTGGTGGGCACTGATAGGCTGCACTGGTGGGCACTGCTAGGCATAGTTAGGGCGGCACTAACAGGCACAGATAAGGCGGCACCAATGGGCACAGATAAGGCGGCACTGATGGGCAAAGACAGGCACAGATAAGATGGCACGGATGGGTGGCACAGATGGGTGGCACGGATGGGTGGCACTAAGGGGCACTGATAGGTACCACTGATAGATGGGACTGATGGGCACTGATAGGTGGCACTGATAGGTGGCTCTGATAGGTGGCACTCATGGGCGGCACTGCTGGGCACTGATGGGCACTGATGGGCGGCACTGCTGGGCACGGATATGTGGTGCTGGGGTGCAGCACCTTTGTTGAGGCAGATTGTGGGCACTGCTGGGTGGCACTGTGGGCACTGCTGGGTGGCACTGCTGGGTGGCACTGTGGGCACTGCTGGGTGGCACTGTGGGCACTGCTGGGTGGCACTATGGGCACTGCTGGGTGGCACTGACAGGGGGGACACATTTTTTATTCATGTGGCAAAGCAGGGGGCAGGTGGGCACTGGCAGGGCTGGCCGTGATCGGGACTGATGTCCCGATCACGGCCGCCGGTGATCGGCTCTTTTTTTTTCTCCTCGCGCTGTCAGCGCGAGGAGGAATTATAGACGATTACCAGCTCCATTATATCACATGATCAGCTGTCATTGGCTGACAGCTGATCACGTGATAAGGGGTCGGGATCTCGTAGACTCGCCGATCACAGAGCGCGCCGCGCGCGCCCCTTAGGGGGCACGCAGGCCGCTCGTGCACGGGACTACGTCAATAGACGTAGTCCCGGCAAAGGAAATCCGTGCTGTAGCCGTCATTCGGCTATAGCGCGGGTCTCAAGTGGTTAAAGGTGTTGTGTCTCTTGTGGAAAATCTTTTCGGACCCAAACCCGAAGGAAAGTCAGGATTATTGAGAAGTGGCGTTGGCTGCCCCGGGGATGTGGATATGTGATAGAATGTTTCATATATACTGTTAAGGTTAAGCAGAGTGATATTGATGATAATTATTTTACAGAAAACTTACCAATTACACCATCTGGCAAATTTTGTAAGCCCTCAGATGTGTTCATTAAAGTGGAATTAAACTCTCTCAGTCAACATTTACAATTTTTAATACTTATGCTGCTATCTTTAATGGATAGTTAGGAAAGTATATTATGTTGTATAGTTACTTATTTTAAACTGTTTTAAATTTTGTTAGTTGCTTCCTGGTTTCTGAGTAGGGATGAGCCGAACACCCCCCGGTTCGGTTCGCACCAGAACTTGCGAACGACCCCCGCGTTCGGTACGAACGTTAGAACCCTATTGAAGTCTATGGGACTCGAACGTTCGAATTGGAAAGTGCTCATTTTAACGGCTAATATGCAAGATAGTGTCCTAAAAAGGGTTTGGCGACCTGCCTCCTGCCTCAGGGGACATGGGTCACTGCAAAAAAAAGTTTTAAAAACTACCGTTTTGGCGGGAGCACTGATTTTAATGACGATTAAAGTGAAAAAAAAAAGTGAAATATTCCTTTAAATATGGTGCCTGCGGGGTGTCTGTAGTATGCCTGTGAAGTGCCACGTGTTTCCCGTGTTTAGAACAGTCCCTGCACAAAATGACATTAAACGGAAATAACACCATTTAAAACTGCTTGCGGTTTTAATGTTATATCTGGTTCCTGCAATATGGTTGAAAATCATTGAGAAACATGGCATGGGTAGCCCTCCCTGCCCATTACCAGCCTATTTGGGTCTTGTACGCATATTAAGGGGAACCCCGTACCCATATTAAAAAAAGGAAATGCGTGTGGCCCCCAGGCCCTATATACTCAGAACAGCAGTATACAGGCGGTGCAAACAAGACAGGGACTGTGTAGGTTTGTTGTGTTAAGTTGAATCTGTTTGTCATTTTCAACCGGTACATTTTTAAAGTGTAGCTCCAGTCAAAAAAACTATCTTTAAGCTTTTTGGAAAACATAGGGAAGGGTTATCACCCCTGTATAATTTGTTTTGTCGTCCATCTTTTTTCATCTCACTTGCTGCTGTCTCCTTGCGTTTGCAAGTAGGAGATGTTTGTAAGTTGGATGTTTGAAAGTAGGGGCCTGCCCTATATTATAGCGGTATGTACTGGGTACAGAGCACGCAGACAGCACGCACTATCTCCTAACACTACTGACTGCAAGCTCTATTATTAACCACTTGTTAGCCCAATGTTTGCATAAAGTGAAAGATGAAGTTATGCTGAGTAAATAGATATCAAACATGTCACTCTTCAAAATTGCACATGCCCGTGGAATGGCGCCAAACGTCGCTACTTAAAAAATCCCCATAGGCGACACTTTAAATATTTTTTTACTGGTTACATGTTTTGAGTTGCAGAGGAGGTCTAGGACTAGAATTATTGCTCTCGCTCTAACATTCTCGGCGATACCTCACATGTGTGGCACATGCGAGCACATGGGGACATGGGCGCTTTAATTTTTATTTTATTTTTTTATTGTTCATTTTACTTTATTTATTTTAGTTTGACATTTTTTTTCCCAAAAATATATTTTTGATCACTTTTATTCCTATTACAAGAAATGTAAACATCCCTTGTAATAGGAATATGGGGTGACAGGTCCTCTTTACAGTGAAATCTGGGGGGTCAATATGACCCCACATCTCACCTCTAGGCTGGGAAGCCTGAAATAAAAAATAAAAAAAAGATTCTGGCTTTGATCGTACTGGCGAGTTGGTAGAAGCACCGGAGGGCGGTGAGGGGTGGGGGGCGTCTATGGCTGGGTATTTCAGGGTATCACCGAGTATGGCTGGGTATCTCTGAGTATGGCTGGGTATGGCAATTTATGGCAGGGTATTACAGAGTATTGGCGGGGTATTGGCGGGGTACTACAGAGTAATAGCAGGGTACTGCACTGCAGAGTAATGGCAGGGTACTGCACTGCAGAGTAATGGCGGGGTACTGCACTGCAGAGTAATGGCAGGGTACTGCACTGCAGAGTAATGGCGGGGTACTGCAGAGTAATGGCGGGGTACTGCACTGCAGAGTAATGGCAGGGTACTGCACTGCAGAGTAATGGCGGGGTACTGCACTGCAGAGTAATGGCGGGGTACTGCACTGCAGAGTAATGGCGGGGTACTGCAGAGTAATGGCGGGGTACTGCACTGCAGAGTAATGGCAGGGTACTGCACTGAAGAGTAATGGCGGGGTACTGCACTGCAGAGTAATGGCAGGGTACTGCACTGCAGAGTAATGGCGGGGTACTGCACTGCAGAGTAATGGCGGGGTACTGCACTGCAGAGTAATGGCGGGGTACTACAGAGTAATGGCAGGGTACTGCACTGCAGAGTAATGGCGGGGTACTGCACTGCAGAGTAATGGCGGGGTACTGCAGAGTAATGGCGGGGTACTGCACTGCAGAGTAATGGCAGGGTACTGCACTGCAGAGTAATGGCGGGGTACTGCACTGCAGAGTAATGGCAGGGTACTGCACTGCAGAGTAATGGCGGGGTACTGCACTGCAGAGTAATGGCGGGGTACTGCACTGCAGAGTAATGGCGGGGTACTACAGAGTAATGGCAGGGTACTGCACTGCAGAGTAATGGCAGGGTACTGCACTGCAGAGTAATGGCGGGGTACTGCACTGCAGAGTAATGGCGGGGTACTGCAGAGTAATGGCGGGGTACTGCAGAGTAATGGCAGGGTACTGCAGAGTATGCACTGGTATTGCAGAGTATTGGCAGGGAATTGAGGGGTTACATTCGGTGAGCAGCGATGTGGGCACTGCAGATGCAGCCCACATCGCTGCTGACACCGATCTCTTTCCCCTCCGCTGTACCGATCGGTACAGAAAGGGGAGGGAGGAACAGGCGTCATAACATGACGCCGGTTTGTTTCCAAGTGATCACTCCGTCATTTGACGGAGCAATCAAGTGGTAAACGGCCGCTATGAGCGGCCGTTTACCGTGATGCGCCGGGTCCTATGGACCCGGCGGTCACGGATGCTCTCGAGTGCGCACACCTCGGGGCACGCGAGAGCAGAATTCTGGGAGGCCGTTAATTAACGGCCTCTCTGAGTTAAACAACCGCCCTGAAGCCGTTAATCGGCAATGGGCAGTTGTTAAGTGGTTAAAGCTAGATCACTAGCTATATAGGTGAGGTGAATATAGTGGTGTATACTGCAGTCAGGGCACAGACAACAACCACTACACAGCAGCAAGATAGGAAATCAGCCAAAAACGATTGGTGTGTACTGTGTTGAAGATACACAGAACACCCACTGCTTCAGATGCAAAGTAACACACTACAGGAGGCCGCCTTAAAGGCGGCCTTATATAGTGGTGGGCGTGCACTACACAGCCTGAGCTATGATTGGCCACAGGCAGGATGCCTGTGGCCAATCATGGCTCTCCTCGCTGCCGGCGCTGCGATTGGCCAAGCATGCGGGGTCACAGTGCATGCTTGGTCAATCATCGGGCAGCAATGCACTGCGCCAACGCAGTGCATTGTGGTCCGCGCGCGCGTCACTCGAATTTTGACGCGAACGGCCAAAACGTTCGGAATTCGCCGAACGGCCGAACGGCCAATGTTCGAGTCGAACGTACGTTCGACTCGAACACGAAGCTCATCCCTATTTCTGAGATTGCACAGGGAACAAAATGCCCTATGAGCTGCACATCTCTGCTAACCCCAGGTAAGAAAGTGTAACAGCCTCAGCCTGGGCTCCAGCCAGGCCACGCCCCCAATTATTTTCACTCCACCCCCTAAGCTTAATCATGGCCATAGGGATTCCATGCTAATGAGGAGATTAAATGCATCATTGGCTGTTATATATTTAATCAAGTATAAAAGGATGAATATCACATTAGCAACAGTTTGTTCACAGAGAACATAACTTGTTGAGTCTGCTGCACAGAAATGCACTTCATGTACCTATGTGCAGCAAGAGCCTGCAATAATAGACTGTTGCAAAAAAATTGTACCAACTGGGTTGGAGTGAAACACGTTGGGGGCGTGGCCTGGCTGGAGGCCAGGCTGAAGCTGTTAGGCCCCTTTCACACATGCGGATGGTATGTCTGTATTTCATCCATCCGTTTGCGGATGAAATACGGGCATACATTCATCCCTATGGGATAGCGGGTGTCTGCGGATGAGCATCCGCAGACACCCGCTATTGTCCGCCTCCGCAACTGTCCGATTCTGCAGACGGAGGAAAATCCTATTTTTCTATCCGTCTGCAGAGCGGATCGGGTGAACACGGACAGACGGTCCGTGCTCATCCGATCCCCATAGAAGAGAGCGGAGAGCTGACAGGGCGGTCCCTGCACAGTGTGCGGAGACCGCCCTGTCCGCCGCCGGCTCAGCGGGGACAACGGCGCGATCCCCGCTGAGCGAGCGGATCATCACGGGGCGGATCATTACTGATCCATCCCATGTGAAAGAGGCCTTATACTTTCTTAAACAAAAATTATTGCACTGGTAGATTAAACAAGCTACTGACACAAAAACAATTGGATGGAATTGTAAGTAACATGTGCAAGATTAGGTTTGCCACAATAACAATAAAACATTTTTATGTGAAAACATATAAAACAAATAAAATGTGTCAAAATATAAGTGCCATGTGATAAAAC
Source organism: Lithobates pipiens (assembly GCF_037356315.1). Lineage (NCBI taxonomy): Eukaryota > Metazoa > Chordata > Amphibia > Anura > Ranidae > Lithobates > Lithobates pipiens. Next base: position 98,026,644 of record NW_027507748.1, on the reverse strand, counting down.
AGTTCATTATAACAGAACATGAAGATTCCAAATGTGAAGAGTCCAGTTCTTTTTATACACCCAGCAAGTGCGTCCAATGTATGAATATACAGTAGATGAAAAGCCAAAAAGTGAAACTGTATGGTAAATTTATTAAAAGCAAGGAAGTACTAATCACTCACAATGTTAATCATAAAAAAAAAAACAAGCATGTATGTCCATACATTTATTGAAATTTAAAAATATATCTGTAAAATCAGTGTCGAAAGATATATAATTTCTAATCCTACTACTGCTAAAACTTCTGCAGACACTTTAGAAATACAACATTCTGGTTTCTCCAGTGCTTCAGTATTTAACCCTCCTGTTCCAGTACCTCTTTCAATAAATGTCTTTAACCACTTGCTTACTGGGCACTTAAACCCCCCTCAGTCCCAGACCAATTTTCAGCTTTCAGCGCTGATGCACTTTGAATGACAATTGCTCGGGCATACAACACTGTACCCAAATTAAATTTTTATCATTTTTTTCCCACAAATAGAGCTTTCTTTTGGTGGTATTTAATTACAGCTCGGAGTTTTATTTTTTGCTAAACAAACAAAAAAAGATGCAAAAAAAAAAAATCATGTTTAATAGTTTGTTATAAAATTTTGCAAACGGGTCATTTTTCTCCTTCATTGAAGTGCGCTGATGAGGCGGCACTGATAGGCTGCACTGGTAGGCACTGATGGGCTGCATTGGTGGGCACTGATAGGCTGCACTGGTGGGCACTGATAGGCTGCACTGGTGGGCACTGATAGGCATAGTTAAGGCGGCACAAATAGGCACAGATAAGGCAGCACCGATGGGCACAGATAAGGCGGCACTGATGGGCAAAGATGGGCACATACGATGGCACGGATGGGTGGCACAGATGGGTGGCACGGATGGGTGGCACGGATGGGCACTGATAGGTACCACTGATAGATGGGACTGATGGGCACTGATAGGTGGCACTGATAGGTGGCTCTGATAGGTGGCACTGCTGGGCACTGATGGGCGGCACTGCTGGGCACTGGTAGATGACACTGATGGGCACGGATATGTTGCACTGGGGTGCAGCACCTTTGTTAAGGCAGATTGTGGGCACTGCTGGGTGGCACTGTGGGCACTGCTGGGTGGCACTGCTGGGTGGCACTGTGGGCACTGCTGGGTGGCACTGTGGGCACTGCTGGGTGGCACTGACGGGGGGCACTTACTTTTTTTAATGTGGCACTTGCAGGGGGCAGGTGGGCACTGGCAGGGGGCAGGTGGGCACTAGCAGGGCTGGCCGTGATCGTGACTGATGCGCCGCCGGTGATCGGCTTTTTTTTTTCTCCTCGCGCTGTCAGCGCGAGGAGGAATAATAGCCGATTACCGACTCCGTTATATCCCATGATCAGCTGTCATTGGCTGACAGCTGATCACGTGATAAGGGGTCGGGATCGACCCCTTGCACGGATCGGTGATCAGGCGAGTCTCGTAGACTCGCCGATCACAGGGCACGCAGGCCGCTCGTGCACGGGACGACGTCAATAGACGTAGTCCCGGAAAAGGAGATCCGCGCTGTAGCCGTCATTTGACTATAGCGCAGATCTCAAGTGGTTAAAGATTTTGTATTAAGGGACCTAGATGAGTTGGTGGTTAAAAAAAATCCAATCAAACCCCCTATTAGATATAGGTTTGAAGAAATTATGTGAAAGAAAAGACCTAATTAGCCGCCCCGTGGACAAGGAGGGAGGTATTGTCATTTTGGACAAACTTGACTATGAGAAAGAAATGTTCAAAATCCTTGGAGATCAAGACACCTATGGATTGTTGAGCAATAGCCCTACTTCTTTTTATAAGACAGAAATCAGTAAATTAATACATAAGGCTTTATGGATAGGATTCTTGAAAAGAAAGAGAAGGCATATCTAATACCATTATATATAAAAATATGGACTGCACCAATCTTACCAAAAAAATGATATACTATTCCTCACCTCTACAATGAGCTTTATCATTCCTCATTAATCAAACCACCTGATCCCCTCTACTTGTGATTTGTGATACCTTTTGAAAATGTGATCCAAATAGGATGAATATTAAATATTAAATATACAAATTCTATAAATACCACCAGTGATTCAACAAAGACTAGATTAATAAATATTTAGACAATAACAATAAAACTGTAAAATAAATAAATAAATCATATATATATATATATATATATATATATATATATATATATATATATATATATATATATATGTAATTAATCAATCGCTCTCAATGAGAGCACAATTCATATACAAATCAATTTATGATACATTCTGATATTAGTGACAGTCCGTTATTACAAAAGTGAAAAAAAAAGGAAAAATGCAGTCCGAAATAAATAAATATTCCCAGTGAGCAATCACCAGCTTCTTTGTATTCCTGTGTGTTTCCTATACCAAAAAAACGGCACCCTTATGTGCCACCACCACCTTGTAAAATGGCCACTCACCAGATACAGGTGAATGCTCGCCTTTGGTTCATTAAACGGATAACCACTCCTTACAATCAGTCATTCGTTCACTCTTCAAGGAATAAGCTACTGGATATTTGGCTAATTCTCATAAGAAAATATATAAAGCCATTATAGTGTAATAATTTCCAACTCATTTATTAAAACAATTAAAAACAGGTTGCACTCTCATGTCATGGTGTCAGTTTGTCAATACCAAACTTATCAAGCCATATATGCGGGTCCGCTGTACCGCTGTGTGATCCTCAAAAGATTTTACCGTGCTGCGTGCGCTCCAAGCCTCACTGCCATGCGGCAGGCATCCACGTACAAGAAAAGGTCCCAGCAGCCTCTACGCGTTTCGCAAATTAAACTTGCGTCATCAGGAAACTGGTATTTAATACCAGTTTCCCCACGTAGTCTAACTACATAATGTTACCAAATGTATTGGGACACCTACCTTTACACGCACATGAACTTTAAAGGCATCCCAGCTTTCCGGTTCTGGCACTGCATGGAGTGACTGCACCTCTCCTTGGCTCCCACAGCATGACTCAAAAACAGCCTGAAAACCAGCCCGAGCCGCCCCATGACCACACATGCTCCTTCGGGTGACCCCCCCCCCCCCCCTACATGGACCGGTTTGTGGAAAAATACAGCGCCCACGCACAAATGGCCCTATGGAGGCCCTGGTCTCGGCTCACACGGATCCTCCTGCAGACACGCTTATGGTGGAAATGGAGGTAAGCAGCTGCACAATCCCCCCCCCCCCCCGCTCTCCACATGCCTCCTCCACACAGCATGCCTCCTCAACACAGTACACCTCCCCCACACAGCAAGCTGGGGACAACAGTACAGAACACATAGCAGAGGCTGTTGCTGCTCTCCTATCCCCCATGATAGCTGCATCTGTGGAGAAAGCTGTCAATGCAGGGATGAAACAGATTAAGGCCCAACTAGGGGAACACACTGCTAGACTCAATGACTTAGAGCACAGTTTATCTAGCATGGAAGGAGCTTTACCAGACGCAAGCCACGGAACAAACCAAGGTAAAAAAAAAATATCAATATATGGTGTTGCGCTCCAAATTAGTAGCCAATATTGCTACTGGGTGTACATACCACTACTCAGTAATAAGAAATAAGTAAATAATTTATTGCCAAAATAGCGTGCCTTTAACAGAATGCTAAGATACCTTGCTGCAAAGACTATGAAAAAGTATATATTGCAAATGTGCTAAAGCGCTAATTGAGAGCAGCTTCCTATAAATTATAACTTATAAAGTGCATACGTGCCTTAACATATTATAGAAACAACTTGCTGTAAGAAAGGTCCAATATTCAATAAAGTGCATTACGGAGTGCATTAAGATAAACAATTAATAAAACACATTCCTAACTTACTGTGACTGACAGCCGTATATCATAAAGTGCATTTGTGACACATATGTGAGAATAAATAAACGTCCGGTTGAGGTTTGGTGTATCTAAAATACACAGCAACAACAAAACATGTACATCAAATCATGCAATCTGTGAGTCCATACAGTGCCAAAACTAGGAAAGTCCGTGAGTGATATTGAGGTAAGTGATTCAGATGGGTTATCTTCCAGTTCCTTAGTGTGTTCACACAATAGGTGCAGTGGCCCCTTACCTTACTGCTGTAAGGTAAACAGCATTGGTAACTCCAGGGATATAGGCTGGATAATGCTGCAAAGTCTGCAGATAGAATCCCCACTAGGCACTCAGGTGATGTATCGTAGTTACCATAAAAAAGGAAGAGGGAACCCCAATAGTGAAGTATGTAACAATATTCACATTTATTGATAAAAAGGAAGAATCCTGGGTACTCACATTTACAACATAAACAGTATGTAATACAAAACGAGCGCTGTGCTCGTGCTCTGGATGTCACTTCCGGTGTCCTCGTATCACTATTCCTACGCGTATCGCCACTAGTCACGTGACTTCATCAGGGAATGATGGACAAGAACAAGACCAATCAATATATTATTGAAAAACTGGATGATTTAGAAAATAAATCCAGAAGGAGTAACCTGCGATTCGTGGGCATCCCAGAATCGCTGCAAACTCCTGCTCTTTCTGAATTCTGCGCCATGCACATCCCAGAAGCACTAGGCCTTCCAGGCCCCTGCACAGTGGAAAGGGCCCACCACATGGGATCTTTCAACTCTGAACGCAAAACACCCCAACGAATAATCGCCAAATACCTAAACTACTCTGACAAGGCCATATTTTAAAAAAAGTTCAGGCAATCCCGCTCACTTAAAATTGATGGAATAAGGGTCCTTTGCTGATTACTCAATTGAGGTCTCAAAGAAAAGGAAAGCGTTCCAGCAGGTCTTCACGGAACTCTATAAACAGCAAATCAAATTCACACTGAGATTTCCATCTTCTCTTCGCCCAAGACCCCTAATAGCGAATAACTTTCATTCCAAGACCCCTCTGAAGCAGAAGTTTTCTTACTATCTCTGCATGCAGGCCCACACCCCCACACCCCATCCAAAGCTGCCCCAATCAACCGTTCCCTGGACCTAAGGAGCCCATGAAAAGACTCCCCCAAATGCTTCAGGCCCTCGGCTACTTCAAAACACCCACCACCCACAATTATTTGGAGGAGATTTCATTGAAATCCTACATCAGACTGATGACAGATCTTCCCGCAAATGCCTCAGATCAGGACTTGATCCCACCACTCCCACGCACTTTGCATCCCCCATGGAATCCCTCCACCTCCAAGACCTTTGGCATCTAACACACCCTGCTGACAGGGAATTCACATTCTACTCCAACCCACATAATCTATTCACCAGAATCTACTTTTTTTTGGCTCTGACAATCTAATCCCCATGTTATCTGGTGCAGACATCCTTGACATTGCCATATCTGATCACGCCCCAATTTCAGTTCAGCTCGACAATCTCGATTCCCTTCATACCTCCACAATAACACTGACTTCTAACAATTCATGGAAAAATCATGGACGGAATACTCCATGGCCAATGCCCCCCACTCTGATGATCCAAACCTCTTCTGGGATGCCGGAAAAGCATTCCTCAGGGGTCAGATCATCTCTTATGCTACCTCCTTTAAAAGGAATATTTTATCACAATACAAAATAGCCAGCACGCGACTACATCAGGCACAAAGATCCCTATATACCATGTACTCCCCTGACACTAGAAATAAATGGCAGGCAGCCAAGAGGGTCTTCGACACCTGGGAAGACAACACTTGAGTTAACTTAAAAAGCACACTTAGACGCCACCCTCCACAAGTTCGGAAATAAAGCAGACAAACTACTAGCCAGGCTCTGTAAGGGACCTTTCCGCCCCAATCCACATTACCTCCCTTTGAGACACTAATGGCAACGTAAATACCACACCGCAAACGATAAATAGAGCAATGCTCAAATACTATTCAGCACTGTATGCTCCAGACCCCATTGACAAACATACAGCATGCTCTTTCCTAGAGAATATAGATATTCCTAAAGTAATTCCCTCACAACTAGAAGCTCTCAATGCTCCTATCTCTTTATAGGAAATCCCTAACACCATTCGTAACCTAACCCCCTCTAAGGCCCCCTGTCCTGACGGATTCACTGGTGAAATCTACAAAACCTTACAAATTATCACAGAACCCACTCTTCACAAGGTTTACAATGACATATGGTCTGGCGGCCCATACTTATCAACAGGCAACCAGGCCATTATTAAACTACTCTCAAAGAAAGGCAAAGACCCTCAAGACCCAGGCTCCTACAGACCCACCGCCCTATTAAACCTAGATGTCTAAATTCTATCCAAAATCATTGCAACTAGGCTTGCTGTCATCATCCCCTCCCCAATACATCCAGCTCAATCTGGATTTGTGAAAGGCAGAACAGCCACCTTGAACATCCGTAAGGTCATGCTGGCCCTGGAACATGCCAAAAATAATCCAGATGGTAACTATACCATCATTACGTTAGATGCGGAGAAAGCCTTTGATAAAGTCAGCTTCGAATGGTTCTCCATGGCTATGACAATATGGGCTTCACGGGTCCCTTCTACCACCTTATTAACAGCATGTGTACAGCCTCTGCAGCTAAGCTGGTGGCAACAGACCCACTCTCAGATGAATTTCGCCACCACAAGGGTAGACAACAAGGCTGCCCCTTATCCCTGCTTCTTTTCAATATTGCACTAAAACCTCTATCCAGACACCTAGCTCAAATAACCCCCCTACATGGCATTAAAATTGGCAAACATGACCTGTGTACTTTCCTCTTTGCGGATGATGTCCTTATATTTTTGGCAAACCCCTCTTCTGACATGTCCACTATCAAAAAGGTATTTGACGAATTTGAGATCTGCTCAGGCCTCCACATTAATTATGGCAATAATAGCATCCATTATGGCAATAATAAAGTTCCTCATAAGAACGCTATTCAACCCCCCTGGATCCAATACTCAATTTTTTCAGTCGCTAGCTCCCACATCACCTATCTCAGAATCAAAATGGGCAAACTACCTTCCTCCTTATACCACCTTAACTACCCTTTTCTGATTGCAAAAATTTCTCAGGAATTAGTTAACTGGATGGATCTGCCCCTCTTATTCCTGGGAAGATGCCACTTGGTGAAAATGGTCAGTTTTGCTAGATTATTATATCCACTGCAAACTATTCCTCTACTCCTTCACCATAAAGATGTTGAACTCCTTAATTCAGCCATTTCAAAATGTATATGGCAAAACTAACGACCATGTATAGCTTTAATGAAATTATATCTTCCCAGACACGAAGGGGGTATTAGTCTCCCAAATGTTAGAACTTATATCTTGTTGTGCTTATTAAGAACTAGCCTGGATTGGATATCACAATCCTCAAGGTATTCCAATTACTCCATGGAGTCTGCAATGGCCCACCCATTCTCCTTAGTGGCATTCCTTCACTGCAAGTGGAAATCAATCGCATCCTTATACCAACACAACCTCCTGCTGAGAGGCACAGCTATTGCCTGGAGCGAAACCAGGAAAAGCCTCAAGCTTTCCCCATTCATATCAAGTTACCTACCAATACAAGGGAACCCTAGCTTCCCCCCGGACTGATACATAAACCATTCACTATCTGGCAAGAAAAAGACCTTACAAAATTATCCTCTCTATGCGACATGGAAACAGGGCGACCTTTGATTTTCTCATCCATAGCCATAACTTTCTCACTCCCTCAAGCCCATGCTTTCCACATTCAGCAATGCATCAGCTTCCTAAAGGACGTATGCAAAGAGGACTGTTTAAATGTTCAACACCAAACTTCACAGACCAGCTACTCCTACAAGGATCCTACAAAATCTTGGACATTTATAAACCTCTTCTTCGGAATACCACCCCCGCTCTGACATCCTCATCTGTAACCAACTGGGGAAAAGACTTCCTGGATGCGGACCTAGTAGACAAAATACTACAGGGTTTCACACAGTACAACGCTTAATCCCCAATGAAATATGGAGAGAAACTCAACTAAAGATCATCCATTGAGCCCATATATCTTTCCTCTCTTCCAAAATAGAACAGAACAATGCCAAATGCCCTCTCTGCCACCAACCAAGACCATCCCTGGTTCACCGTTTTTGGGCGTGCTCCTACATATCCACCTTCTAGGATCAGGTCCTATCTACATTTTTGAAATAACCCTATTAAAGCTACCAAAGGACCCTCTGCTTTTCATCTTTGGACATTGGGACCCCCAATTGCTGCCATGGTCCCAAAATACAAGTTCAACCATCACTGGAAACTCAAAGAATCGCCCTTCCCACAAAGACTGGTCTTTGATGTGTCTGCTCATCGCACGGGACCCATTTAGAAAAACTGGACTTCATCTCACTGCCCTAATACCACCCAAATCAAACGAGAGCTCATACTCCTACTATTCAAAGACCGGTTCAACACAGACTTCAAACATGAAAGATCTAAAGCTCACTTCTACTCCAAGCGGCAACCCTTCATGCTCTCAGCACTCTCAACAGAAGACCTAGCCAACATTGGCCAGTACTCATTTTCATATTATGGGACTCCCCCCTCAAGCCCAGGGGAGAAAGTCTCCTCTGACGGACAAGCCACCACCAGTGAACATTAGTTGCTACATGGACTGATTATCTCCTAATAATATTTTCTCAAGGCCTCCACCGATCTTTTTAATTTCCAACCTTCTCTTCTCTACCAACATCGTAAAGAAAACTAACGCTCACAACTAGGCTTCAACAGCCACGGTGCCCCCCCTTTACCTATGTAGCTAGAACTTGCTTTTCCCACCTCACCCCCCCCCCCCCCTTTAATTCACCACCCCTCCCTCTCCTGTTATTCTCTGTTGTTCCATTTTGTAATCCTAGGAAAATTGTTCCATTGTAAAACAAGATCCATCCGGTTACTTTCTTATTGTCATTAGACACTGCCTTGATGTAAAATGTTATATCTCTCTAGCTACTCCACTCTGACTTGTTTGTCCAAGGCCCCTAAATTACATGGTTTCATTTATCTAAAATTTCTCTGTATAGCGTTCTTACAAATGCTGTTATTGTTATTATTTTCAGCTTTTTATATCTCAATAAAAACCTTTTGGAAAAAAAACAAAAAAGGCATCCCAGTCTTAGTCCGTAGGCTTCAACATTGAGTTGGCCCTCGCTTTGCAGCTATAACAGCTTCAACTCTTCTGGGAAGGTTGTCCACAAGGTTTAGGATTTTGTGTATGGGAATGTTTGACCATTTTTCCAGAAGCGCATTTGTGATGTCAGGCATTGGTGTGGACGAGAAGGTCTGGTTCGAAGTCTCCACTCTAATTCATCCCAAAGGTGTTCTATCGGATTGAGGTCAGGACTCAGTCAAGTGTGCAGGCCAGTCAAGTTCTTCCACCCCAAACTCGGTAATCCATGTCTTTATGGACCTTGCTTTGTGCACTGGTCATGTTGGAACAGGAAGGGGCCATCCCCAAACTGTTCCCACAAAGTTGGGAGCATAAAATTGCCCAAAATGTCTTGGTTTGCTGACGCCTTAAGAGTTCCCTTCACTGGAACTAGAGGGGCCAAGTCCAACCCCTGAAAAACAAATCCACAGAAAAATCTCCCCTCGCAAAATGATATGGACCAGTCAGCAAAGCAAGGTCCATAAAAACATAGATGAGCGAGTTTGGGGTGGAGGAACTTGATTAGCCTGTACAGAGCCCTGACCTCAACCCAATAGAACACCATTAGAGCAGAATTAGAGCAGAGACTGCCAGCCATTGCATTTGGTCCACATCAGTGCCTGATCTAATGGTCAAACATTCCCATAGACACAATCCTAAAGCTTGTGGACAGCTTTCCCAGAAAAGTATAAGCCATTATGGATGCAAAGGGTGGGCCAACTCAACACTGAACCCTACGGACGAAGACTGGGATGCCATTAAAATGCATGTGTAAAGGCAGGTGTCCCAACACTTTTGGTATAATAGTGTATATATTTGCTGAAAATTCACAAAGATCCTTGTCACCTACCTGGTCATCCCATAATAAGTGGGATTGACTTCATTACTGCCAGGACTGGCAAATATATAAACTTCTACCTTCAGCCGATAGTGAAAAAAATGTCTAAGGCCGCGTACACACGGGCGGATTGTCTGGCCAACTAAGTTCGTCAGACAATCCGACAGACAGTCCGTTCAACTTTTGAATGAACGGACTTGCCCACACACGGCACTTTTTGAGCGGACTAATACGGCGGACTAAGTCCGCCATACAATCCGCCCAACTTTTGAAATGAACGGACTCGCCCACACACGCGGAGGAAAGTCCGCTCATTTGGAGCGCGTCTCCAGGTAGGCGGGGCCTGCGAAGGAGACGTCGCTGGCCCCGCCGCCTGGAATGGACTTAAAGGGGAACCCCAACGCCGAAAAAAATCGGCGTGGGGGTGCCCCCAAGTCCACAACAGACCCTTGTCCGAGCACGCTACCCGGCCGGCCAGGAAAGGGGGGCGAGTGAGCGCCCCCCCCCCTCCTGAGCCGCACCAGGCCGCGTGCCCTCAACATGGGGGGTGCCTTGAGGAAGGGGGGGCCGCGCGGCCCCCCCACCCCAAAGCACCTTGTCCCCATGTTGATGAGGACAAGGGCCTCTTCCCGACAACCCTGGCCGTTGGTTGTCGGGGTCTGCGGGCGGGGCGCTTATCGGAATCCGGGAGCCCCCTTTAATAAGGGGGCCCCCGGATACCGGCCCCCCACCCTATGTGAATGAGTATGGGGTACAATGTACCCCTACGCATTCACCTGTAAAATAAAAGTACCTAAAAAAAACACAACACACGAGATAAAATACTTTATTGCACAGCTCCGGGGGTCTTCCGTCTTCGGGGGTCTTCTCGCCGGACTCCTCCACTATCTTCTTGTAGCTCTTTTGCTAGCGGAGGAGTCCGGCTTTCTTCCTCCCCGCCGCCGGCCTCTTCTCCCGACTTCGGGGGTCTTGTCCCCTTCTTCAGTTCTTCTGCCGGGCCACCGCGCCTTCTTATAGCTCTTTTACAGGCGGTGGCCCGGTCTTCTGTCGCCGCTGTCGCCGCCGCCTTCCGTTCTTCTTCTTCTTCTTCTTCTTCTTCTTCTTCTTCTCCAGGAGATGTTGCCTCGACGATCTCTCCGGCCGGAATGCCAGAGCCGCGCTGCGCTGCCACTTATATAGTGACAATGGGGCGGTGTCACATGGTATATGTCACATGGGTTGGTCACATGGGTTGATGTCACATGGGGACTATGACATCGTAAGGGGGCGGGGTCACCATGTGACACCGCCCCATTGTCACTATATAAGTGGCAGCGCAGCGCGGCTCTGGCATTCCGGCCGGAGAGATCGTCGAGGCAACATCTCCTGGAGAAGAAGAAGAAGAAGAAGAAGAACAGAAGGCGGCGGCGACAGCGGCGACAGAAGACCGGGCCACCGCCTGTAAAAGAGCTATAAGAAGGCGCGGTGGCCCGGCAGAAGAACCGAAGAGGGGGACAAGACCCCCGAAGTCGGGAGAAGAGGCCGGCGGCGAGGAAGAAAGCCGGACTCCTCCGCTAGCAAAAGAGCTACAAGAAGATAGCGGAGGAGTCCGGCGAGAAGACCCCCGAAGACGGAAGACCCCCGGAGCTGTACAATAAAATATTTTATCTCGTGTGTTGTGTTTTTTTTAGGTACTTTTATTTTACAGGTGAATGGGTAGGGGTACATTGTACCCCATACTCATTCACATAGGGTGGGGGGCCGGTATCCGGGGGCCCCCTTATTAAAGGGGGCTCCCGGATTCCGAAAAGCGCCCCGCCCACAGACCCTGACAACCAACGGCCAGGGTTGTCGGGAAGAGGCCCTTGTCCTCATCAACATGGGGACAAGGTGCTTTGGGGTGGGGGGGCCGCGCGGCCCCCCCTTCCCCAAGGCACCCCCCATGTTGAGGGCACGCGGCCTGGTACGGCTCAGGAGGGGGGCACTCGCTCGCCCCCCTTTCCTGGCCGGCCGGGTAGCGTGCTCGGACAAGGGTCTGTTGTGGACTTGGGGGGACCCCCACGCCGATTTTTTTCGGCGTTGGGGTTCCCCTTTAAGTCCATACCAGGCGGCGGGGCCCGCGACGTCTCCGTCGCGGGCCCCGCCTACCTAGATACCCGCTCGAAATGAGCGGAATTTTTCTCCGGGCGGGAAAAGTCCGCTCATTTCGAAAGTACGGCGGACTGGCGCACACACGGGCGGATTGTCCGCTGAAACCAAGTTTGGACGGACAATCTTATGGAAATTCCGAAAGACCTAGTCCGCCAGACTGTCCGCTGAAAAAGTCCGCTGAAGCCCACACACGAGCGGACTGTCCGCTGAAATGTGTTTCGGCGGACTAAGTTGGGCAGACAGTCCGCCCGTGTGTACGCGGCCTTAGTATTTAAAAGACACTACTGATGGAGTAAACCTTACCATTACATATGATATCACTCTAACTAGGGAGGAGGAAAGGAGCAAATGGTTTCATTCACATAGCGCTTTTGACTCTTTCTGATTAAGAGTCAATCATTTCTGATAAGAAGCCACTTTTTACCTTATGGTAATGGCACACTTGGGTGATTCACATTTTGGCTTGTCATCTATATTAATACATTAGACACACTTGCGTATAAAAAGAGTTGGAACCTTCACATTTGGAACCACATGTTGTGTTATAACAGACTGTTTTATCACATAAGATTCACTTTTTGACAAATTTGATTTGTTTTATATGTTGTCACATTACATTTTATTTATTGTTAGTGCGCCAAACGTACCCTTGCATATGTTACACTTTCTTACCTGGGGTTTGCAGAGATGTGCAGCTCATATGGACATTTTTCCCCTTTACATTGCTGACTGGAGCCGGGAGCTCCGAGATCGATCCTAGTCTGTACACACAGTGATTGGCTTCATTGATTTGGGTTCCAACAGCTTAAAAGGCATCCACAAATTCGGTTCGGGGTTCCTGGTTTCGGACCTAAAACAAAATCTTTATCGCTTTTTTTTCCATCTGGAGGAGGGGAGTAGGGGCTTACTCGGCTAAGCACTCCCTTCTGTCTGCATGCCTGTGCTAAGGGCAGATGGATTCCAGGAGGTAAATGTTACATGAAGCATCTGCCCTTGCTCATGATGGCTGCAGCTATAAATGCTAAGGGGTGTTTTTCAAAGTGATTTCTCAACAAAATAAAACATGGAGACATGGATGTATTGGTAAGTCTGCTTTGAATATTAAATATGAACTAAATAGAATTTTCAGTTTGTGGTGCTCAGATACAGTTTAGTTCTGTGTTAAGCTAGTAAGACAACATTTTCTCTAAAAAATGTTTTCTTGTTTATTTAGAAGAGTTTTATTTAGGGTAGTTAAGGTTATTTCATATAATATATACTTTATCCTGGCGCAAAAAAAATCCTGAATCACAATAAATAAAAAGTAATAAAAGTTAAAACACACATTACCATCCATTGACTTAATAGTCCATAGTACATCCGCGGGTATGGAAGACGTGATGGCACATATGCATGTGTATCTAAACAGGGGTAGTGGTAGGCGGCAGCTGTCCTTAGAGTATAGCCAGCTCTGTGTGAACAAGAAGGGAGAAGAAAAGGGGGAAGCACCACCTAAGTGCAGAGAAACTAAAAGGCTTTATTAGTGCAATGACACAGGATAAAAGGTCTTCCAGGCTCATAAGTCCAAGGATTAAGTAGATGTCCAGCTGATTTGGCGTCCATACAGGATATACGTTACTCTCCAGGCTCTGTGGATGGAAAGATGTTGTCCTCGGCATCATGTGGCCACCAGGAAGCAGGAACTTGAGTCCAATATCACGCTTTAATCCTACATATAGTAAAAGGCCCATATCTTCAAACATTATATTAGGTTGTTTATTCATATATGATGCAGATGTGTAAATCCACCTCCTCACATAATTCCAAGAAATGTAATCTTACACCACTTGATTTTATAGCTTTGTAGAACCTCACCAAGAATGAACATATTATCATTAAGCCCACAGACAAGGGAGGAGGCATAGTGATCCAAAACAAAGATATCTATGTAAAAGGGGCTTTGAGACTGCTTTCTGATTCCCAAACATACCAAGTACTGCCCTTCCGGCCGCCCGGGCCACGTTCCATGCTGGTTGTCGGTTCCTGGTGGCCACAGGATGCTGAAGACAACATCTATCCATCCACAGAGCCTGGAGAGTAACAGTATACTGGCTGGACATCTCCTTCATCCTTGGACTTATGAGCCAGAATGACCTTTTATCCTGTGTCATCAAGCCTTTTAATCTCTACACTTAGGTGGCGCTTCCCCCCCTTTTCTTCTCCCTTAATGTTATTTCATATGGAGGTTTATATTTAACAAAAAAATTATATGATAGCTGAATGTTGTAAAGTACAGATGGATGAATGTCCAGCAAACATTTTGTGTTGCTCTTATTGCCCACTGGGTGTTCTTTGTATTTGTGTTTCGCGTTTTTCTCTTGATTTTTTTTTATTTTATTTTTTTTACTTTCTTTGAGATTATTGAGGGTACATTTTTGGGAAAAAGAACAGGTCCAGGATACTGTAGTTTATAGGAGCTTCTGAAATTCTAAGAACCCATTTAAAGTCTATTGCTACTACTACCCAATTACCCAAATCACCTTAATTTTGCCTTCCCCATTGATTCCAATGCATTTTTCCAAAATGAGTAAATTTATCTGAAATCTTCTAACTTTTACCGGAATTTCAGGTAAATATAAGCTGTCAACATTGTTCATTCAATGTATCAATGTCACACCATCCATACTCTTAACCACTTCAATACCAGCCAGGCACTTAGACACCTTCCTGCCCAAGCCAATTTTCAGCTTTCAGCTCTGTAGCAATTTGAATGACAATTGCGAGCTTATACAACACTATACCCAAACAATTTTTTTATCATTTTGTTCCCACAAATAGAGCTTTCTTTTGGTGATATTTGATCACGTCTGCAATTTTTATTTTTTGTGCAACAAATAAAAAAAGAACACGTTTTTCTTGGTTTCTGTTATTTTTTTGTAAATAAGTATGTTTTCTTCTTCAATGACAGGCACTGATATGGCTGCACTGACGGGCACTGATAAGGCGGCACTGATGGGCACCGATGAGGTGGCACCAATGAGGTGGCACTGATGAGCGCTGATAGGTGGCACTGGTATGTAGCACTGATGGGCATTCATAAGTGGCACTGATGGGCACTCATAGGTGGCACGGGGTGGCACGGATAGGTGGCCTGGATGGGCACTGCTGGGCACTGATAGGTGGGCACTGATGGGCATGGATGGGCACTGATAGGTGGCACTGCTGGACACTGATGGATGGCACTGATGACACTGATTGGTACATGATGGTGCCAGTCAGTGCCCATTTGTGGGCACTGACTGACACAGATTGGGCATCATTTGCACATGTGGATTGCCAGGGGGTACATACCTGCCCATCCACACGTTGCCCACTTCCCTGGTGGTCCTAGTTGAGTCCCTGGTGGTCCATCTGAGGGGGGCTGCGCTGATAAACAATCAGCGCAGACCCCCCTGTCAGGAGCGAGTGAGGAAAAGCCGATCACTGGCTTTTCCTGTTGACATCATGATCAGCCGTGATTGGACACGGCTGATCACTTGGCAAAGAGCCTCCGCCTGAACTTCAACTGGTGAAGTTTTAGGATGGGGGCGCCAGACCCCGTCCTTCCTTTTTGACCCATCCCACTTGATGGAAATTGGCATGGTTTCAGGGAAATAGTGGGTGTGGCTCTAAGGTGGCATGGTTAGCATCTGAGATGAACGAGGGATGGAGGGAGATGGAGAGAGGGAGGGAGAGGGAGAGAGGGAAGGAGGGACAGCAGGCCCAGATCCTACACAACAATAGAAATGTGTATTGTAGAAAGTTTAACAATCAGCAGATAAAGATACTCCAAACACCTGGTGTTAGCACTTCAATCATCCCGGCACCATGGTTATTATGGTGTCAGGACGATTGAAGCGCATTATTTCTATTATTACATTGTAATATAAAATGAAATAATTCAACTCACCATAATGCATAATCAGTGGGATCTCTGAGCATGTCACTAGCCATGTCGCCTGCCACCTGATGCCATCAGGTGTTCCCAGTGGAGCCTCTCCTTACATGCAGCCAGTGTCACATAAAATGCAGCCTGTGTCACATAAAATGCAGCCTCTATCACATAAAATGCAGCCTGTATCACATCAACTGCAGCCTGTGTCCCATCAAATACAGCCTGTGTCCCATCAAATACAGCCTCACTGTCCCATCAAATACATCCTGTGTCCCATCAAATACAGCCTCACTGTCACATTAAATACAGCCTCACTGTCGCATCAAATACAGCCCCACTGTCACATCAAACTACCCCCCCCCCCACTTACTTTTTTTTAACATTTGATATTCCATCTGCACCATGAGCTTTCCCCCACTCGCTCATAACAAAGACATCATTGACAGAGACACAAACGATAGCTTTCACTCCACGGGATTTCAGGACCTCAGCTAGACATAACCAGGCAAATGTGTCTTGGAACATCCTGGGGTGAAAGCTCCTGAGACACCAAGCAGGATCCCCTTCTCAGAGCCAAACACATCCTCAGTGACAGTCTGCTGAGCCAGAATCAGGAATTGGATCTCCTTACCTTGATAGGTATGGCCCTGCTCCAGACACCGCTCCTTGCAGCTATACAAAGTGGTGACAGAATACTTCCTTTTTTCTCTCTCCCGGGCGCAATGGGAGAGAGAAAACAGGAAGTGACATCAAACTGAGATGTCAATCAAACCGCCTGGCCATAGTAATACATACTACGAGCGCTGGGCAGAAGCTACTTGGCGCTTCCGAAAGCGCCGCAAGGCGGGTTAAGAGCTCGCAAATGAAGCGCCAAGTCTACAATTTTGTGATTGCATAGACATGGCGCCTCCCATAATTGCACTGTGTCCGGCGTCTAAACACAGTGCAATTAAGGACCTTTTTTTCAATTTTATTTTTGGCAGTTTTGTGACTGCCTGGGGGGGGGGGGGCGCCCATGCACCCCCTATCGACAGACCGCCACTGGGTATAAGGTAAAATGGCATTATATTGTAGTTCCCCTCTCCCTTACAGGCCTTTTGTTTTCTTTGTGCCACAGCCATATTACATGACATATACATCCCCTATTGTGGAACAATTCACACTTTGGAATGTAAAGTTGTATTGATATAGCTACTAAAAGTGCTACATAGGTACCTCGTTCTTCCTTCTGCATATTGGCTGCTGGTTAATGGCTTTAAATGAATGTAATTTTTCTAAATGTGGCGTTAGATGGTCTATTTAAAAACATTTTCACACAAGAATCACAAATCTTTAGCTTGAATTTACACATTTCTAATAGAATCTAATTAGAAAAATGTATGAATCTTGAGTGAAAGTTGTGTGACTCTTGTGTGAAAAACGTTTATAAAAATACTCCTTGGTGTTACATCTACAAATCTTTCCTGAACTGGATCCATCCTAAGCATGTGCCAATTTTTTTGTTAATATATCAATTTTTTTGTTGATATTGTCTGGTGCATATTGTGAACCCTGATTGTATTAGTGAAAAGATCTGATTTCTTTCTATTCTCACTCTTATTTGAACATAACTGTTACCCCTTTTTCACTTTGTTGTAATGTCCTTAAGGATTTTTTTTTTTTTTTGCTGCAATTTTTTCTGCTTCTTCTTCAGTGTATTGACTGAAATGTATGCTCTATATCACATGTGTCAAACACAAGGCCTACGGACCAAATCTGGCCTGCTAAATCTAGGGCTTTCTTTTAGTACTGAAACGTTGTTCTGCCACCTTCGGCTCTCATCCTCTGCTCCCCACTGTTACTTGTAAACACAGAAGCCTTCTGTTTTTATAAGGACATATTTCCTCTCAGTGGCTCTCACAGATCCCTGCCTGCCCTGCATTCATGGTGGGGACAAGGGAGATGTAGATGGGGAGAGTGGTGCAGAGGTCAGAAACAGAAACAAGGAGGGGTGGAAATGAGATATGGACTGACTGTTAAAGAGAGCTGAACCGTGCACACTGTGTATAGCACAACCCTAAACTTTGCACTTTGTACATAGCGCACTCCTCAACCCTGCACTCTGTACGTAGTGCACCCCTGAGCTCTGTACTCTGTACATAATGCACTCCTGGTATTTATTGTCCCGTTAATATCCACCCACTGTTGGTGCAATTTGGGCACACCCACTGTTTGATGCAGTTCTGTGGTGGCGTGGTTGAGTTCCTGCACCTATTCCATGAGAAAATAGCCCTAGATAAATGTATATAGTCTTACAGATACAACTGGACCTTCAAGGACAATTATGTTTAATCTCTTATATTAGGTATTTACAGAAAATACAGATTTACAATACAAATACAGGTTGTAATTGAATAAATGTGTCCAGGTTCAGACAACCATATTATGGTAAGCTACAAGCAATAATAATAATAAAAAGAGAGAATTTTTTTTTTTCATTTTAAACATTGGTTATGAGGGAACTCCAATAGTAATATCCATCTTAGCCAGAGACACAATATCTGGGTTAGCAGGCAACCCACTGGTGCTAGTTTATAATGAACTGGTATAAAGGCAATGTTCCATATTATATTGTACGTTCCATTCAGCCATTGATGGAGCCTCAGCCTGGCGCCAGCGCCTAGCTATCACCGAACGAGCCAATGTGAGAAAGTGCCTAATAACTTTTCTTTTAATTTGTTTATAAGAGCTTGGCAACATGGATAGCACTGTGATCTGAGGTTCATTTGGGATGTTATCACAAACTAATCGATCAAACAAGTGTAATACTTTATCCCAAAATGTGATATAGTTCAGAAATGTGCACCAAATATGGGTCATTGTGCCAGACTACCGCAAACATACCAGCAGGTATCAGGGATAGTTGGATAAAGCGCTGCGCAAACTGTTGGCGCTATATAAATCCCGAATAATAAAAATAATAGTTGGTTTTAGGATAATTAGAATGCTAATGCAGCCCACAATGAAGTTGAGTTTGACAACTCTGCTCTATATGGTAGAAGCAGAATGAGCACTAGATTCATGAAGCATGCAGTTAGGTGCAGTAGTGGAATTTCGATATAGCAAATCAGTTCAACAGGGTTCATCAGGTTTTCTCTTATCTTTTTCCAGCAATGCCATTATCCATGATTTGTTCTGATGTTGTTCCGGAGGTGACCTCCACAAATACATCCTAATGGTATGGATTTATACATTCAATTAGGCATATATAATAATGCATTAGCAAAGGTGTTTCTTGTAATTAGAATGTGCATATCACATACATAACCGTGCTATGTCTAATTTGTGTCTGTATGTATTAAAGATCACTTTTCTGTCACTCGTTAACAGTTTCCTCAGAAGAAGTGGTTTTATTGTTCTAAAAAATGCTTCAGTAAGTGCAAAT
Source organism: Lithobates pipiens (assembly GCF_037356315.1). Lineage (NCBI taxonomy): Eukaryota > Metazoa > Chordata > Amphibia > Anura > Ranidae > Lithobates > Lithobates pipiens. The sequence continues at coordinate 98,007,164 of NW_027507748.1, read as the reverse complement.
CTAAACAAATATAGAGATCAAAAGTTGATCCCAATATGTGGGATTCCATTGTACTAAAGTTTAGATGACTCATGTAAATGAACTCCACATATTGATTAATTGAGAATGGGTGATATGCTTAAAGACAGATTTCATAATGCACTGAAATAATAGAGAAATTCTTTTTAAAGAAAGCTCTTTTATGTGTTTTTTAAATCAAATGAAAGCTCTATGAGATATTTTTATTGACATCGTATTGTACATAATGATGTACTTGAGCCACTTGATGTGGCTTAATTAATGTCGGCAACACTCAGAAGCAAAATGTATATGGCTATAGCCTCTTTTTTCTCCTAGAAGGCCGTGTTATATGTTCTCTTCTACTCAATTACATCCAAAATTATGAAGCAGAAACAGCAAAAGAGCTTATCCTTTAACATTAATTATCTCATTTTATGTTTAAAAGATTCCACGGTAGGAGATGTAAAAAATGTTATTTCAGTTGATTTTCTACCTCAGTAACGATTAAATAAATTCTGTAATGCAGCAATGAACATGAAGATAGGGATAGATGAAAAAGTAAATAACAAAGGGAAAAACACACACACATAAAGCACGTCTTTTATGCCATGTTCCCTTTATCATTCTTTTATACAGCACTTCTGCAGTAAATGTAGGACTTGTCAGGTTAAGAGCTTTGATAATAGCATTAAGATAAATTGAATGCCATTCATCATCTTTTAACCAGGCTGAGTTAATGTCTAGAATATTTAATTAAAAGACTTAACTGCAAGACAGGTGCAAAGGAAGGAAAGCGTAGCATTTAATAGGGTATCAAAGCTGACACTTTAAACTGCTGAGACAAATGTCCAGCTTGACCTAATTGATATAAAATCTATTTTTATTAGGCCTAAAAGAGATTAGGAATATCGCAGACATATCTCTATTACGTTTCGTAAAATGTGCAGACAAGACGTGAGTAATCTTTTATCGAAGCTCGTTGCTCTGTGCAGATGTGCCTATCAGAATAATAGGCCTTCTCAAGAAGAAATTGTTTCTCATAATTACTTACTCAGTCCTGGAAAATCTAGCACAAATTTGGCACACCTCACAAACATTTAAAAGACCAAAGAGAAACACATTTGTAAATAATTAAATTCCTAAGTGCAAGAAATAAACCAAGGTTTGACTCCGGTGTATGCTTTCTTTCAGAGAGTGACACAAAGTTAATTTTGCGTTAAACAATGGTCACGTTTGCAGATTCTAACCTTTCAAATCCTGTAATTTTACAAAGACTCTAAAATTATGTAAACTTTCATTAAGCCTGAAGAGTGGTGGCTTATTGAAAGATTTTATAGAATTTCTAGTAAAATTAGCTAACTTGGTTGCTTAAAGTAAAAGTCCAGATTTTCATGACCGAGGTTAAACTTACAGAACAGAACCCAGAATTATCTTCTGTTATGTGTGTTTTATATATATTACAGAGAAAAATGCATATAGTCTATGCTTATTGTGGATATTCTGCCACCAGCTATACACTGTATTACCAAAAGTATTGGGATGCCTGCCTTTACACGCAAATGAATTTTAATGGCATCCCAGTCTTGGTCCGTAGGTTTCAATATTGAGCTGGCCCACCCTTTGAAGCTATAACAGCTTCAAGTCTTCTGGGAAGGCTGTCCACAAGGTTTAGGAGTGTATCTACGGGAATATTTGAGCATTCTTCCAGAAGCACATTTGTGAGGTCAGGCTCCACTCTAATTCTGTGTCTCTGTGCAGGCCAGTCAAGTTCCTTCACCCCAAACTCACACATCCATGTCTTTATGGACCTTTGCTTTTCACTGGTCCGAATCATTTGGTAGAGGGGTGATTATGATGTGGGGTTGTTTTTCAGGGGTTAAGCTTGGCCCCTCAGTTCTAGTGAAGGGAACTCTTACAGCATCAGCATACCAAGACATTTTGGACTATTTCATGCTCCTAACTTTGGGGGAATGGTTTGGGGATGGCCTCTTCTTGTTCCAAAATGACTACGCACCAGTGCCCAAAGCAAGGTCCATAAAGACATGGATGATCGAGTTTGGGGTGAAGGAACTTGACTGGCCTACACAGAATCCTGACCTCAACCCAATAGAACACTTTTGAAAGAGCAGAGACTGCGAGCCAGATGTTCTTGTCCAAATCAATGTCTGACCTCACAAATGAGCTTCTGGAAGAATGGCCAAACATTCCCATAGACACACTACTAAACCTTGTGGACAGTCTTCCCAGAAGAATTGAAGTTGTTATAGCTGAAAAGGGTAGGCCAACTCAATATTGAACCCTACGGACTAGGAATGGGGTGCCATTAAATTTAATGTGCATGTAAAGGCAGGTGCCCCAATACTTTTGGTAATATAGTGTACATCCATCAATTTTGTTTTAAACATGTAACATTCATATATTTTAATTCATACCATTGGAAGGGAATGAGGGAAGGAGAAAACAGGCATATTTGGACAGAGTGCATAACAGACTTTGAAGATAAACGGGGAGGAGGGGGTCTGCTTTAAAACCAAGTTGAACTTTCATTTTATGTCAACTTCATTCCAGATACAAAGGGGGTTTAAAGTCTTACAGTCACTTTTCTTTTGAAAGCAGCTATAGCCTCATTAGAAAAGTCTGCCCCCTGCCAACAAACCCTCGCTCTCTGTGTAGAATCAGAGGTCTATAAAGCAGAGGTGCCCTGTCGAGTCAGAGCTAGAGCACTCCATTCAGCAAAGCATATGCTTCATCAGTATATGATTTAGATCGGATAAGCAGGAGCTCTAGATGACATATATAATAGGTACTGGGTTGGCTACAGACTCTTATCCCTTTGAGGGAATATTTTGCAATCCTTGTGATGATACTCAATAATGGAACACTCAAAAGGTAAACTCTTCATGAGGTTGATTGTTATGTTATTGAACATTTAACACCCTTTTTCAACATATGCGGGACTACATAAGCAAATGGATGGATTTTATATGACTATCTTTATCTTATATTGCATTTCCTGGTTTTAGGTTTAATATGTAGCTGTATGGGTATTAGTAATAAATGTTTTCTTTACCTGACTACTTCAGGCCCTGCTATCAAGCCATATCTGCTCATGTGGTTCTAAAATTTTGTAATCATATTTCTATATAACATTGAGTCCTACCTATTGTGATTTTTGGCCCATTTGAAATTAAAAACCATACTTCTCAGTAGATGAATATAATACCTCATTTTTATTTCCGCTAAGCTACCTCTGGACTATATGAATATATATTTTTTTCCAGCCTCTTTTTATCACATATTGTGCATAATCAATAGTGAATTCACTTGTTATATAGTAGTAATATGGTTTAATATTTCAGTGACCCCCTTACCAGCATGCATCTATAACAGATACGCACAACCACGGCGACTAACTAACTGCGACGTGGTTCTGTGACTGGGGTATATGAGGAATAATGGAATAAGGGGAAACTTATACTGAGCAAGACTGGCCACCACTAGAAGCAGACTTCACTCCAATCCAACTGGCTGACCACCCAAAGGCGGATATGAATCTTACATACAATCTGGTGCACTCTCAGGGTCGGGGCGCCATCTAGCAATCACTACACACTTCTAGGGTTCTTCCAGCTATCCTGCATGCTTGAACCCTGGTAATCACCCTTCCCACTGTTCCCACACTCACACACCAGACACACAATAAAAGATAGCCTGCTACCACCCAACAGTTTGTCCGCAGACTGGTCTGCTGAGCCACCATGCACACAGATCTCCGTCTGGCTGGGATATATGAGGAATAATGGAATAAGGGGGAACTTATACTGAGCAAGACTGGCCACCACTAGAAGCAGACTCCACTCCAATCCAGCTGGCTGACCACCCAAAAGCGGATATGAATCTTACATACAATCTGGTGCACTCTCAGGGTTGGGGCGCCATCTAGCAATCACTACACACTTCTAGGGTTCCTCCAGCTATCCTGCAAGCTTGAACCCTGGTAATCACCCTTCCCACTGTTCCCACACTCACACACCAGACACACAATAAAAGATAGCCTGCTACCACCCAACAGTTTGTCCGCAGACTGGTCTGCTGAGCCACCATGCACACAGATCTCTGTCTGGCAGGTCTGTTAGCTTACAATCTGCATGCAATCTGCCAACTTGCAGTGCAATTGCATACCGATTGTCACATAACTTAGACCGAGTATTTAGGCACTGAAATACAACAACCTCACTAGAAATATGAGTCCTAGCTTAGTACACAGAAGTCACTTATTAATTTTATCATTTAATATCCTGAAAGTGGGCAGTGCATAAAAGATATACAAAGAAAAAGGAGTTACCAAAAAAAGTACAAAAAATACTAAAAGCCACACAATTGTCAATTTGCTATGAAAATAAAAAGGGATAAAAACAGAGATAAACTTTACCAAAGTCTATCTTTTAATAGAATCATACTGGAATATGTGGGAACTCCCCAGTTTCAAACCGGCTTTATGGAAGAACAACGTCCATATCTCAGGCTCCACAATTTATTGAAATATGGATGTGGGCTGGACTGTAGCCCTTGGCCAATCAACCTGGGGGGTGTTCCAATCTCAGCCCACAGGATCTCTCATGCTCTGAAATTACCAGAGTCAAATTTGCCCAGAACAGCGCTGATTGCTGGGTCATAGGGGATAGGATTTCCAACACCAGCGCATCAGTCTGATCATGACAGTACCAATCACAGCCTGCCTGCTGCAGTCAGGCACCATATAAAGGTTTTGTGTGTTTTTCTAGTATTCTACACATGCTACAAATACAGAGTTACATGTACACATATTCCATCATGTTTACGATCAAAAGGAATTATTTTCATCTCTCTGCTGCTAATATTTTAGCTTTTATGAAAGATAAAATAAGTACCTTAGATCTGTTGATATTAATCAAAGTTTGCAGACCTACCGGGGCCTTGCAAATGCCCCATGGAGATCCGCGTAGCCAAGATAACTAGCAGGCTTTTTTTAAGGCCTCAGGAAAGTGGTAATCTATAGACATGTGCAGAGTAAAATATTTCGTTTCGGAATTTCGTTTTCGTCCGAAAACTTAATTTATTTAGTTACTCCCGAAATTCGTTTTTATTTATTTCGTTTTTCGTTCAAAAATTGCATTCGTCGGAAAATCCACATGAATTACGGTCGAATCTGTCTTCGAAGGCTTATGGTGTCTGTCAAATGTATAAAGAAGATTCGACGGAGCTAACTATATAGCATACTTTAGAACCCTATTAAAGTCTATGGGACTCCAACGTTCAAAATCTAAAGTGCTAATTTTAAAGGCTAATTTGCAAGTTACTGTCCTAAAAAGTGTTTGGGGACCCGGGTCCTGCCCCAGGGGACATGTATCAATGCAAAAAAAAGTTTTAAAAACAGCCGTTTTTTCGGGAGCAGTTATTTTAATAATGAATAAAGTGAAACAATAAAAGTGTAATATTTCTTTAAATTTCGTAGGGGGGGGGTTGTCTATAGTATGCCTGTGAAGGGGCTCATGTTTCTGGTGCTTAGAACTGTCCCTGCACAAAGTGTCATTTATGCAGGAAAAAAAGTCCTTTAAAATCACTTGCAGCTATTATGAATTGTCGGCTCCGTAATACAGAGAACACTCATTGAAAGTCATTGATAAAAAAAAAAAAAATTTTTTTTTTAAAAAAAGCGTGGGGGTCCCCCAAATTCAATTACCAGGCCCTTCAGGTCTGGTATGGATATTAAGGGGAACCCTGCCTCAAATTTAAGAAAAAATTTGATGTGAGGTTCCCCCTAAATATCCATAACCAGACCCTTCAGGTCTGGTATGGATATTAAGGGGAACCCCGCGTCAAATTAAAAAATTTTTTTACGTGGGGTTCCCCCTAAAAATCCATACCAGACCCTTTATCCGAGCACGCAACCTGGCAGGCCGCAGGAAAAGAGGGGGGGACGAGAGAGCGCCCCCCCCTCCCTCCTGAACCGTACCAGGCCACATGCCCTCAACATTGGGAGGATGCTTTGGGGGTCTGTGACCCCTCAAAGCACCTTGTCCCCATGTTGATGAGGACAAGGGCCTCATCCCCACAACCCTGGCCGGTGGTTGTGGAGGTCTGCGGGCGGGGGGCTTATCAGAATCTGGAAGCCCCCTTTAACAAGGGGACCCCCAGATCCCGGCCCCCCCCTGTTTGAAATGGTAAGGGGGTACTTCCTACCATTTCACAAAGAAAGTGTAAAAAATGGTTGAATAAAACAAACACACTTTTGAAAAATTCCTTTATTAAAAATAAAAAAATAAAAAAAAGATTCCAGCGGCGGTAATCCACTCTTGCTATCCAGCGACGGACGGTCATCTCTCCAGCGATGGCTCATCTCATCCAGCGCAGCGAATCGATCCTTATTCTGTCTCCATGGAGGAGACACTGCAGGCATTCCGGCGGCTGACGTTTCTTATATACGGAGGGCGGGGCCACCCGTCACCTGACCCCGCCCCCCTCTGACGCAAGGGGAAACCCGGGGTTCCCCCGTGACGTATGGGTGACCCCGCCCCCCTCTGATGTAACAGAAACCTGCCTGTGTTACATCAGAGGGGTGCGGGGTCACCCATACGTCACAGGGAACCCCGGGTTTCCCCTTGCGTCAGAGGGGGGCGGGGTCAGGTGACGGGTGGCCACGCCCTCCGTATATAAGAAACGTCAGCCGCCGGAATGCCTGCAGTGTCTCCTCCACGGAGACAGAAGAAGGATGGAGGATTCGCTGCGCTGGATGAGATGAGCCATCGCTGGAGAGATGACCGTCCGTCGCTGGATAGCAAGAGTGGATTACCGCCGCTGGAATCTTTTTTTTATTTTTAATAAAGGAATTTTTCAAAAGTGTGTTTGTTTTATTTAACCATTTTTTACACTTTCTTTGTGAAATGGTAGGAAGTACCCCCTTACCATTTCAAACAGGGGGGGGGGGCGGGATCTGGGGGTCCCCTTGTTAAAGGGGGCTTCCAGATTCTGATAAGCCCCCCGCCCGCAGACCTCCACAACCACCGGCCAGGGTTGTACGGATGAGGCCCTTGTCCTCATCAACATGGGGACAAGGTGCTTTGAGGGGTCACAGACCCCCAAAGCATCCTCCCAATGTTGAGGGCATGTGGCCTGGTACGGTTCAGGAGGGAGGGGGGGCCGCTCTCTCGTCCCCCCCTCTTTTCCTGCGGCCTGCCAGGTTGCATGCTCGGATAAAGGGTCTGGTATGGATTTTTAGGGGGAACCCCACGTCAATTTTTTTTTTATTTGATGCGGGGTTCCCCTTAATATCCATACCAGACCTGAAGGGTCTGGTTATGGATATTTAGGGGGAACCCCACGTCAAATTTTTTCTTAAATTTGAGGCAGGGTTCCCCTTAATATCCATACCAGACCTGAAGGGCCTGGTAATTGAATTTGGGGGACCCCCACGCTTTTTTATTTATTTATTTATTTATTTTTTTATCAATGGCTTTCAATGAGTGTTCTCTGTATTACGGAGCCGACAATTCATAATAGCTGCGAGTGATTTTAAAGGACTTTTTTTCCTGCATAAATGACACTTTGTGCAGGGACAGTTCTAAGCACGGGAAACATGCGCCCCTTCACAGGCATACTATAGACAACCCCCCCCCCCCCCCCTACGAAATTTAAAGGAATATTACACTTTTATTGTTTCACTTTAATCATTATTAACCACTTGCCGACCGCCGCACGACGATATACGTCGACAGAATGGCACGGGCAGGCATATGGGCGTATATATACGTCCCTGCCTTCCCGCGGGTGGGGGGCCCGATCGGGCCCCCCCCGGTGCCTGCGGCGGTCGGTATTCGTTCGGGAGCGATCCGGGATGAGGGGGCGGCCATTCATTCATGGCCACCCCCTCGTGATCGCTCCCGACGAATAGAAATGCTCCGTGACATCACTTCCTCTCCTGTAATGTAAACACAGGAGAGGAAGTGATGTAATCTCTCCTCCGTGTCGGTATTTTTCGTTCCGACACCGAGGAGAGAGGATCGGTGAGTTGCACCAACACGACACTACACAGTAGAACATGCCAGGCACACTCACACCCCCCCGATCACCCCCCCCCCAATTACCCCTGCCCCCCAGTCACAGTGACACCAATGTCATTTTTTATTTTTTTTTGCATTGGTGTCATTTGTGACTGTAATAACTTTTAAGGCAGTTAGGGTTAGCCCCCTTTAGTTCTAATGTACCCCCCTAACCCCCCAATAAAGGTTTAACCCCGTGATCACCCCCCGTCGCCAGTGTCACTAAGGCTGGGTTCACATTGCAGCAGTTTATGAGAACGAATGTGATTCGCACCGCACTGCAGTGCAAATCACATCCGATCTCTGTGCGATTCGAGTTCAGCCATACAGATAGTATGGCTGAATTTGCGTCGCACCCGCCGCACCCGCCGCAAATTCGCACGGGACCCTTTTTTTGGGCGCAGCAGAATCGGATCGCATGGGTGTTCACACCATGCGATCCGAGTTTGCAGATCGCACTGCGATATGCGAACTGATCTGGGGGTGTCATTAACATTTCACTGACACTCCCAGCAGTTCGCATAGGGCAGTGTGAACTGCCGCCGGGAGGCATGTGATGCGGGAACCCGCCGCGGATTCGTGGTGTTCCCGCATCGCTCCAGTGTGAACCCAGCCCAATAAGCGATCATTTTTCTGATCGCTGTATTAGTGTCACAGGTGACGCTAGTTAGGCAGGTAGGTATTTAGGTTCGCCGCAGCTTTTTATAGCGCCAGGGACCCCCATATACTACCGCATAAAGCCCCCTGATTGCCCCCTAGTTAACCCTTTCACCAGTGATCACCATATAACTGTTACAGGTGACGCTGGTTGGTTAGTTATTTTTTTATAGTTTCAGGGCACCCGCCATTTATTACCTAATAAAGGTTTAACCCCCTGATCACCCGGCGGGTGTCATTTGTGACTGTAATAACTGTTAGGGCAGTTAGGGTTAGCCCCCTTTAGTTCTAAGGTACCCCCCTAACCCCCCAATAAAGGTTTAACCCCGTGATCACCCCCCGTCGCCAGTGTCACTAAGGCTGGGTTCACATTGCAGCGGTTTATGAGAACGGATGTGATTCGCACCGCACTGCAGTGCAAATCACATCCGATCTCTGTGCGATTCGAGTTCAGCCATACAGATAGTATGGCTGAATTCGCGCCGCACCCGCCGCAAATTCGCACGGGACCCTTTTTTTGGTCCACAGCAGAATCGGATCGCATGGGTGTTCACACCATGCAATCCGAGTTTGCAGATCGCACTGCAATATGCGAACTGATCTGGGGGTGTCATTAACATTTCATTGACACTCCCAGCAGTTCGCATAGGGCAGTGTGAACTGCCGCCGGGAGGCATGCGATGCGGGAACCCGCCGCGGATTCGTGGCGTTCCCGCATCGCTCCAGTGTGAACCCAGCCTAATAAGCGATCGTTTTTCTGATCGCTGTATTAGTGTCACAGGTGGCGCTAGTTAGGCAGGTAGGTATTTAGGTTCGCCGCAGCTTTTTATAGCGCCAGGGACCCCCATATACTACCGCATAAAGCCCCCTGATTGCCCCCTAGTTAACCCTTTCACCAGTGATCACCATATAACTGTTACAGGTGACGCTGGTTGGTTAGTTATTTTTTTATAGTTTCAGGGCACCCGCCATTTATTACCTAGTCTCACTAGTGTACCCCTAAATTTAGGGGTGTCTACTTTCCAAAATGGGGTCATTTGGGGGGGGGGTTTGTGCCATCTTGGCATTTTATGGCCTTCAAAACTGTAACGCCCTTAGAAAGCCTGAAGGCGGTGCTTGGTTTTCGGGGCCTCGTACGCGGCTAGGCTCCCAAAAAGTCCCACATATGTGGTATCCCCGTACTCAGGAGAAGCAGCAGAATTTATTTTGGGGTGTCATTTCACATATGCCCATGGCATGCGTGAGCAATATATCATTTAGTGACAACTTTGTGAAAAAAAAAAAAAAAAGTTTGTAATTTTTCCGCAACTTGTGGCAAAATATAAAATATTCCATGGACGCAACATGCCTCTCAGCAAATAGCTTGGGGTGTCTACTTTCTAAAATGGGGTCATTTGTGGGGGTTTTGTGCCATCTTGGCATTTTATGGCCTTCAAAACTGTAATAGGTAGTGAGGAGTGAAGTCAAATATTTACGCCCTTAGAAAACCTGAAGGCGGTTCTTGGCTTTCGGGGCCCCGTACGCGGCTAGGCTCCCAAAAAATCCCACACATGTGGTATCCCCGTACTCAGGAGAAGCAGCAAAATTTATTTTGGGGTGTCATTTCACATATGCCCATGGCATGTGTGAGCAATATATCATTTAGTGACAATTTTGTGAAAAAAAAATTTAAAAAAATTAAAGTTTGTAATTTTCCCGCAACTTGTGGCAAAATATAAAATATTCCATGGACTCAACATGCCTCTCAGCAAATAGCTTGGGGTGTCTACTTTCTAAAATGGGGTCATTTGTGGGGGTTTTGTGCCATCTTGGCATTTTATGGCCTTCAAAACTGTAATAGGTAGTGAGAAGTGAAATCAAAAATGTACGCCCTTAGAAAGCCTGAAGGCGGTGCTTGGTTTTCGGGGCCCCGTATGCGGCTAGGCTCCCAAAAAGTCCCACATATGTGGTATCCCCGTACTCAGGAGAAGCAGCAAAATTTATTTTGGGGTGTCATTTCACATATGCCCATAGCATGTGTGAGCAATATATCATTTAGTGACAACTTTGTGTAAAAAAAAAAAAAAAAATTTTTTTTTTGTCATTATTCAATCGCTTGAGGCAAAAAAATAAAATATTCAATGGGCTCAACATGCCACTTATCAATTTCCTTAGGGGGTCTACTTTCCAAAATGGGGTCATTTGGGGGGGTTTTGTACTGCCCTGCAATTTTAGCACCTCAAGAAATGAGATAGGCAGTCGTAAACTAAAAGCTGCGTAAATTCCAGAAAACGTACCTTAGTTTGTAGATGTGACAACTTTTGCGCAAACCAATAAATATACAATTATTGACTTTTTTTTTACCAAAGACATGTGGCTGAATACATTTTGGCCTAAATGTATGACTAAAATTGAGTTTATTGGATTTTTCGAATAACAAAAAGTAGAAAATATCATTTTTTTTCAAAATTTGCGGTCTTTTTACGTTTATATCGCAAAAAATAAAAATCGCAGAGGCAATCAAATACCATCAAAAGAAAGCTCTATTTGTGGGAAGAAAAGGACGCAAATTTTGTTTGGGTACAACATTGCATGACCGCGCAATTACCAGTTAAAGCAGCGCAGTGCCAAATTGTAAAAAGACCTCTGGTCATTGACCAGCAAAATGGTCCGGTCTGAAAGTGGTAAAAATCACTGCTCCCGAAAAAACGGCCGTTTTTAAAACTTTTTTTTGCATTGATACATGTCCCCTGGGGCAGGACCCGGGTCCCCAAACACTTTTTAGGACAGTAACTTGCAGAATCTTTTTTCTCTGTCGAATATTTTCTCTATATAATCTTGGACTAATAGAGGTAAGGTTAGGCACATTCGACCACAGGTTCTATAGACACAGATTGTTGTCAGAGTCATGTCGAATCTCCTATTCTATATCGAACTGTTGTAACAATGAAAACGAAAATAAAGCATTTATTTATGTCGGATCTTTCGTTTTTTGGATTTTGTGCTTTCGTTATCGTTTGTCAAAACTAAAACGAAAATAGCTGAAATTCGGACGAAAATGCATTCGGACGAAAACGAATGCACATGTCTAGTAATCTATGTTTACGCTGATGGGAAATTGTATTGGCATCTAGGTGTCATTTCAATCCTAGAAACTTACTCTGTCCTTTTCAAATGCTAACGAAAGAACTTATGTGTATGACTTACAATAAATACTTTATCTTTAATAACTACATCTATGATTATACTACTTCTACAGATCACAGCACATCTTGCTAAGGCAAAACCAACCAAACCTTACCTTTACGTTGCAGCATCAATTGGGCTATCTGTTCTCTGCTTATTTGACTGGGTGTTCACTGTGATTGCATCACTAGGAATGCGATTTGAAATGTAATGGTTCCAATTGGATTAAAAGTGTTATTTGTCATCTGCTCTGTAAGTAAAAATCCTCATTCCATGTGAATATATGCCATACTTGGAAGAGATGTACTTATTTGTGTTGGCTATGCTCTCTCTATATAGAATTTACCTCCTGCCCCTTTTGCTTTGAATCGCGTTAGTCTATACCCATTCAACAATTTTAAAACCAGTGGTTTATGTAACTTTGTCAAGTGTGTGTGTGTCAGAAACTATGAATCAGACTGAGCCAGAAGTACAGTTACTACAGTACAGATGCATACTAGCCCATTATGCTTTTCATTTGCAGGCTTTGCAGGGAGCAAAAGAGGAAGTAAAACCCATCAGGGATGAAAGTTAGTAAATATACTTATCTTGCCTTAACTTCTATAATGATGCACACATCCTTTCTGGTGTGATCCCAGGTATTACTGAATACCTGAAATTTAGCTATAAGATGCTCTAGCTTCAGCTTTACTAAGCACAGCTGTCACTTTATTAACTTAGGTTCCATTTGCAAAGTGAATAGTATCTACTCCTTTAGTAAATTAACCTCAGTGCCTATGTTCCACCACTCTAAGGCCACAGATACTGCATTTTTTATCCTCATCAGCGTCCAGATCTCCTTGCTTAAACAATACATTTATGGACACATACCATAAAAGTCTACAGGTAAAATCTGGCACCCAGACAAAGGGAACTGGGGAACAATGAAAACAGTACACCGAGTAGATCATTTGAGTGGAGAATAACCTCAAAGTCATATTTATACACTGGTGGGGACTGTTGAGGTGACTCTTCCATCAAACAGGAGTAGAAATAAGTAAAAAGACCCCGTTTTCTATGGCTGGATATTTCAAACAGGCCAGTGCCCTCTGATCTGGCACACCTTCAGTAAATCATACCCTCAGAAATATATTTCATAACAGATGGGAAGTTCTTTTCTTTTTACGATGTCTAATTATTCTAGCCGTCTTAGTCTGAATTTCTGTGGTCTCCATGCAAGCCCTTAGGCCAAGGAAGTTTGTGTAATCATTGAGTACTGCAGCAAAGTTGACTGTTCTCACTACAAGATACAAAGAACAGTTTATTATCCTCCATATGTACCATATCATGTCTAGCATGGCAGTCTGCGGGAAAATGACGGAAAACATTGCTACCTCAGTCATCGCTGGCAGTAGATGAGAGGAACAGCTGGGTTGTAAAGCTAGGAATAAACTCAGCACTGTTAATGACCCCAAATTAAAGTTTCACAAGGCTGCCTAAATAACTTGTATCTGGAGCGTTATAGACAGACTTATGGCTTAATTTCAAAAACTATCATCATTGTCTTCATCAAAAAAAAATAAAATGGATGCCAGACGTACAAGATAAGTCTTATTGTAATTAAGAGACTGGCCATTCATTATCTCCTAAACTGGTGAACAGAAGCCTTTCTATGAGTTTGTAGTGAGGATCTTAATGGATTGCAACATACAATCAATTATGAAAGGGATCCATCCATGTGATATCAAGGTTCCTAATTTATTTAGATTGACCACAATCATTTTGTTAGCTAGATGATTTCTCAGTGAGTTAGCAGTTGGTTGGGATGAATATCTCTCCAATAAAGACACAGAAAGCAATCATTTGCCTGTTAGAGATTCTGTATAAATAGTTTATTTTGCTGTTCATGTTCTTATCGGTATATCAGTATTTCCATTCATTTACTGTTCTTTCTGACACCAAAAAGACCAAATTACCCACTTTCAGACCGGACCAATTTGCTGGTCAAAGACCAGACCACTTTTTGCGATTCGGCACTGCGTCGCTTTAACTGACAATTGCGCGGTCGTGCGACGTGGCTCCCAAACAAAATTGACGTCCTTTTTTTCCCACAAATAGAGCTTTCTTTTGGTGGTATTTGATCACCTCTGCGGTTTTTATTTTTTGCGCTATAAACAAAAATAGAGAGACAATTTTGAAAAAAACGCATTATTTTTTACTTTTTGTTATAATAAATATCCCCCAAAAATATATAAAAAAACATTTTTTTCCCTCAATTTAGGCCGATACGTATTCTTCTACATATTTTTGGTAAAAAAAATCGCAATAAGCGATTATTGATTGGTTTGCGCAAAAGTTATAGCGTTTACAAAATAGGGATAGTTTTATAGCATTTTTATTAATAATTTTTTATTATTTTTTTTTTTACTAGTAATGGCGGCGATCTGCGATTTTTATTGTGACTGCGACATTGTCGGGGACCCATCGACATTTTTGACACATTTTTGGGACCATTGTCATTTATACAGTAATCACTGCTATATAAATGCAGTGATTCCTGTGTAAATGACACTGGCAGTGAAAGGGTTAACCAGTGGGTGGCAGTGTAGGGGTTAAGTGTTCCTAGGGGTGTGTTACTAACTGTGGGGGGGTTGGGCTTTCATTTAGTGTACACTGATCTCTGCTCCAATCACATGGAGCAGAGATCAGCGTCACTAGTTGCTAGGCAGAATGGGAAAATGTTGTTTATACAGCATTTCCTCCATTCGGCCGCTCCGTGAGACGATCGCGGGGATGCCCGCGGCGATCGAGTCCGCGGGTCCCGCGACCGGACTCACGGGGGTCCCGACCAGCGCGGGAGCGCGCCGCCGGCGGCGCGCTCCCGATGGCACGGCGGCAACGAATATTGGACGTACATGTACGCCAATATGCCTGCCCGTGCCATTCTGTCGACGTACATCGTCGTGCGCTGGTCGGGAAGTGGTTAACTTGTTCTTTTTACACCCCCCTTTACCCACCGATAGGTTGACAAAAGAGTCTAACCACTACTGACCATCAATGTAAACACAGCATTTTTTACAGAGTGAAATAAACTATTGATAACATATGTGAACAGGGTTGCTTTATTAGGGGGTGTATCAGACCACTCACCATTAATTTAAATGAGCTTTAGGAGGGTATTTCCACTTACTGATGCAATTGGAGCTTTCATTTAAAAGCTTGAATAGCCAACTAAAAAAAAAAAAAAACTGTCCCCTTTTGGTGAGTCCTTAGAGCAGGATTTCTCAACCAGGGTTCCATTGAACCTTAGGGTTTCTCCAGAGGTTGCTAGGGGTTTCTTTAGCATTAAGAGATTTTTGCCTCTCAGATAAGTTCCCACTGACACCATTGACACATCAAACTAATGCATCATGACTTGAAGATAGAGTAATTTTTAGCAGGGGTTCCCTGGAATCAGGAAATTATTTCAAGGGTTACTTTGTGTAGAAAAGATTGAGAAAGGCTGCTTTAGAGTGGCTTTAGTGGACAATATCTCCAGACAAAGGATGCATGGGTGACAGGTGTTTTAAATACAAATTGCTAGGATAGACTTTGGCCTTTTTCCCCAGAATAGCTGACAATATGTAGCATTACACATGTAGCTAGTGGGTTGTTCCTTTTTCTGTGGAGAAAAGGAAATACATGTATTGGCAAAAAAAGGTTTAAAAAGCTCTACTGAAGAAAATTGTTAGCTAGCTGCCTGGCTGTCTGTTCTGTCACTAACCTGGAACATGTACAGAGCAAATTTATGCCGCGTACATACGTAGCCGTCTATCCGGCGGACTTAGTGCGGCGGA
Source organism: Lithobates pipiens (assembly GCF_037356315.1). NCBI lineage: Eukaryota > Metazoa > Chordata > Amphibia > Anura > Ranidae > Lithobates > Lithobates pipiens. Next base: position 97,991,449 of record NW_027507748.1, on the reverse strand, counting down.
CTTCCAGCCGGACTGTCCGCCGGACTTTCTGAACGGCTAATTGCCCACACATGGCACCTTTTCAGTGGACTAATACGGCGTACTATGTCCACCGGACTATCCGCCGTACTTTTGAAATGAACGAACTCGCCCACACACGCGGAGGAAAGTCCGCTCATTTTGAGCTCATCTCCAGGTAGCCAGGGCCATCAAAGGAGGCGTTGCTAGCCCCGCCACCTGGTATGGACTTAAAGGGGAACCCCAACACCGAAAAAATCGGTGTGGGGGTCCCCCCCAGGTCCACATCAGACCCTTGTCCGAGCATGCTACCCGGCCGGCCAGGAAAGGGGTGGACGAGCGAACGCCCCCCCTCCTGAGCGGTACCAGGCCATGTGACCTCAACATGGGGGGTGCCTTGGGGAAGGGGGGGCCGCGCGGCCCCCCCACCCCAAAGCACCTTGTCCCCATGTTGATGAGGACAAGGGCCTCTTCCCGACAACCCTGGCCGTTGGTTGTCGGGGTCTGCGGGCGGGGGGCTTATCGGAATCCGGGAGCCCCCTTTAATAAGTGGGCCCCGGATACCAAAAGTAAAAAAAACACAACACACAAGGGTTACAATAGTTTATTGCACAGCTCCGAGGGTCTTCCGTCTTCGGGGGTCTTCTCGCTGGACTTCTCTGCTATCTTCTGCTAGCTCTTTTGCTAGCGGAGGAGCCCGGCTTTCTTGTTCGCCACCGCCCTCTTCTTCCGACTTCGGGGGTCTTGTCCCCCTCTTCGGTTCTTCTTGCCAGGCCACCGTGCCTTCTTCTAGCTCTTTTACAGGCGGTGGCCCGGTTTTCTGCCGCCGCTGTCGCTGCTGCTGCCGTCTTCTGTTCTTCTCTTCTTCTCTTCAGATGTTGCCTCGTCGCTCTCTCTGCTCGCAATGATGGGGACACGGCGCGTGGCGACTTATATAGGGACATCACCGGATGATGTACCTGCCCAGCATGATGTCACAGTCCCAGAGGATGCTCTTGTGGTGAAAAAGAAGTGCTGTGGGGGACAACTCTGTATTTAGAGTAAGCATCGCAGCCCGAACTGCTATTTTATTTTGTACATTAGCTGGAACCCCATATCTTTTTTTAAATATTTGCGCAGAATTTGGCTTTAAATCAGACCAATTGGTTCACTGGTTGGCCTGGGATACACGTCCTTGCAGGGATACAGGGATACATGCCAGGAGTTTTAGGTACTGGCATGGCCACCTAACTCTTTGCAAACATGGCTGGGGAGTAGTTGCCCGGCTACAGGGGCACTATGTTCTAGAAGGCAGCAGGCTTACATGGTAAACGCATCAATGGGAGCCTGAGAATGAGACTTGTGCAAAACCACACAAGCACCATTACTCAAGGTACCATAATTGGCCCAACCCACCCACCAAACAGAATATTGGCATGCATTAAAAAGGGGATCAACTCCAGATATGAAACGATAATTCTCCCGTTCTGCAAGACTCTGGTCTGGCCGCACCTATAGTATGCTTTCCAGTTTTGGGCACCAGTCCTCAGGAAGTATGTACTGGAAATGAAGCAAGTACAAAGAAGGGCAACAAAGCTAATAAAGGGTCTGGAGGATATTAGTTATGAGGAAAGGTTGCGAGCACTGAACGTATTCTCTCTGGAGAAGAGACGCTTGAGAGGGGATATGATTTCAATTTATAAATATCATACTGGTGACCCAACAATAGGGATAAACCTTTTTTGCAGAAGGGAGTTTGTAAGACACGTGGCCACTCTTTAAAATTGGAAGAAAATGTAACTATGTAGAGGGTTCTTTACTGTAAGAGAGGCTAGGATTCCCTTCCACAGGCGGTGGTCTAAGCAGGGAGCAGCAATCGTTTCAAAAAAACTATTATATAAGAACCTGAATGAGTGCAACATACAGGGATATACAATGTAATGCTGACATACAATCACACACATAGGTTGGACATGATGGACTTGTGTCTTTTTTCAACCTCACCTACTATGTAACTATGCAACTACTCACACTGGCAACCAGTCCGCTAAGGTGCCTTCATCAGATGAAACCCGTTTCACTCTGCAGCATTGATCTCCTTCACTACACTCTCAATGGAGCACTAAAAGTGCTGCTGAGGCCCTTTCTGAAGTTCAACATACACCTGAACCCCCAGACAGTACCCTTGCTCTATCCACATCCTCCATGGCTCAGACACTGACCATGGAGGGATGCCTAACTCTCCAAACCATTGCAAGCCCAAAACCCCAGAATAGCGCCATATTCAGGGAATCCAGTCATAGGACACACCCCAAAAAGGTCCCAAGATAACACTGAACACACCACTATAATATGGTACACCTGAAAGATTCCCCAGCATTTCAGCTCCCTTCTTCAATCCACTTCTTCCTCCTACTCACATGGACACAGTGGCATTACTTACTTCCACTTTAAGCCCCTTTAAGTTGTTAGTGCAATTTTCTCACACTCATTATTCAGCACAGCACACTATGTGCACTGCTATTAGCCCCATCCCTACTCCACCCTCTGTCCTATCCCCATTGAGGGGTATAATTCATGGAGAAGGGCTCAAGTGATAAATAAGGGAACCACTGGTTCTTGCACTCTGTATTTTATGAATGTGCTTCCATGAAATTTTCTCCAGCAGGTGGAGCTATAGATGAACATGGAATTGTTATGGCTGCTGCAAAAGCAGAAATATAGAGAAAATTTCCATCTGAGCTTTTCATGTTCATGACTAATATGTGTATTGCATAGTTTTCCCCCAGACATAAAAAAAACAAACACTGCGTGTGGCTTTTTTTTTTTACTTTTTGGTGCCATGTGTTAAGTGTATCTTTTCCTTGTTTTCATCAACTGTTATAACAGTAAGGAAATTCATTTTCACAACTAATGTATTCACGTTATTTAATTTAAAAAAAAAAATGCTTAGGAAATACACAACAAGGCATTTAGCTCTTGTAAAGTTATATAGATTAGGAGGGAGTTTTGTCCTTTGAAGGCATGCCTTTTAAAGGTGTTAAAAAAGCTTGGCTTATATTGCTCCTTTTCTCACACCAATCGAAGTGTCACATTTAGGTTGGGAGAAGCTTGTTAACTGTAATTGCCAGCAGTAGGTTCTATTATTTGCTAAAGTAATATTCATTGTTAATTCCTACCAAAATTGCCTTCAGCCTTCACTTTTTTTTTCCACCGTCCTCTTGTCTTGCTTTGCTCCCTTTTAAGTTGGTGCATTTTCCCATGATACTGCGCTCAGCAGTTCAAGACGGGGTAGAGGCAAGGCACTGAGTATCAATGTGATCTTGAGAGAAGAGGTCAGGCCCAGCCAAAGCCTTTCACAAACAGAGCCTGAACTCTATTACAAATGCAAATCCATTCTGTAAGTGAGGATTGTTTCGGAAGCATAATAGGAACCGAGAATTCCTCAGCAGACTGTTTTTTTCAGCCTGGAGCCTTTGTCTATGTCTTAGAAGGTCTCTGCAGCTTGTTTAAACTACAGCTATTGTTCTGGTCAATTTCATTGGTCCCTTGCCCTGCCACCAGCTCACAATGTCCTGATATGGACATCTTTGTTACTGCTTTTCCTGACATATATCAGAGCAATGTTTCAGGGGATTGAACTATAAATGGAAGCATTAGACCTGTACTACACAGCCCATGATGAATTGTTGAATTTACATATCATGAGGATGGACTGACAAGAAAGGGAAGTGATTTAGATGCTCCCTGACAGCTTAATATACATGACACAGACAAATTGTGCAGTCACACACACATCAAGCATATTAGGCATTCAGACGCATGGGCTATGAAGAGTGAGAGTCATTTGTCAGAGGAATAGATGCAGATCCCAGGGTCAAATATATATTATTCTGCAGTAAAATATGTAATGGTTAATGTGATGTTGCCATCCTTTGCCTATGTCACTATGGCTTCTACAACAATCTGGCATGCTCCTGCTTAGGGGACCTTCTCAAAATGTAGACCTTAGGGTGAAAAAGAAATGGGGCTGTCTAAATGTGATGTTTATTGGACTATATTTTAAGGATAGCGGACTAGCATACACACGAACGGATTTCTCGATCCGGTGGAGTTCCGGTGGCAAAATTTAAAACATGTTCTATTTCTAAAGTCTGCTGGATTTTTGGCAAGCAAAGGTCCGATGGAGCCCACACACAATCGAATTGTCCGGCGGACTCGTTCCGTTGGACCTTTGCTGTCAAAAAGTCTGGTCGTGTGTATGCGGCATAAGAGACACATTGCTAAAAACGTCAAAAAAGTTTCTAGAATGACTACTCATGCTGGCCTCTGCCCCATGCTATAACCGGCAACCCACCAGGGAACATATAGTATCTGGCCAAGCATCACATGGTGAACCAGGGAGGAGGGCAGAGCTCTACTTGGTGGGGTACTTGGTGGGGAAGTATTTGCACCCAAGATGCATCCAGCCTTGGACAATTGTCCCTTTTTGTAGGTAACTGCTGGTAGTTTAACCACTTCAGGACCGCCGTATTGCCAATGTACGTGAACACAATGGCACAGGCAGGCACAATCACGTAGATGTACGTGCCTGCCTTCCAGCGGGTGGGGGGTCCGATCGGACCCCCTCCCGTTGGATACGACGGTCCGGTTCGCTCCAGGAGTGCTCCGTGATGAGGGGATGGCCGTTGGTTTTCGGCCACCCCCTCTGGATCGCTCCTGGCCAATGAGAAGCTTCCTCCCACTGTGTATTGTTTACACAGGAAGGAGGAAGTGATGTCATTCTCCTCGGGGCGGTCTTTTTGACCGGACTACGAGGAGAAGACTAATAGTAAGTGTGCACCAACACTACACTGACATGTAGGTACACACAGGCACACAAACCCCCCCCCCCCCCGAGGAGGTTCACCGCCAGGTTTTTATAGCGCTAGGTACCCCGATATACTACCCAATAATGGTTTTAACCCCCTGATTTCCGCTAGTTAACCCTTTCACCCCTTTTGCCAGTGTCACTAAGCGATCGTTTTTCTGATCGCTGCATTAGTGTCGCTACAGTCGCTAGGTAGCTAGTTATTTTTTTAGGTTCACCGCCAGGTTTTTATAGCGCTAGGTACCCCGATATACTACCCAATAATGGTTTTAACCCCCTGATTGCCGCTAGTTAACCCTTTCACCCCCTTTTGCCAGTGTCACTAAGCGATAATTTTTTCTGATCGCTGCATCAGTATCGCTAGGTAGCTAGTTATTTTTTTAGGTTCACCGCCAGGTTTTTATAGCGCTAGGTACCCCGATATACTACCCAATAATGGTTTTAACCCCCTGATTGCTGCTAGTTAACCCTTTCACCCCCTTTCACCAGCGATCACAGTATAAGTGTCACTGGTGACGCTGGTTAGCCAGTTAGTTATTTAGGTTCCCCGTCAGGTTTTTATATAGCGCCAGGGACCCCCATATACTACCTAATAAAAATTTGAACCCCCTGATTGCCCCTAGTTAACCCTTTCACCACTGATCACCGTATAAGTGTTACGGGTGACTCTGGTTAGTTTGTTTTTTATAGCATCAGGGCACCCACCATTTATTACCCAATAAAGGTTTAACCCCCTGATCACCCGGCGGGTGATATCAATTAGGTTTTAGGGTCAGGGTCTGCGTCGCCCCAGGCAGCGCTAGGTTAGTGCCAGTACCGCTAACACCCACACGCAAAGCATAAACCTCCCGTAGTGGTATAGAATCTGAACAGATCAATATCTGATCTGATCAGATCTATACTAGCGTCCCCAGCAGTTTAGGGTTCCAAAAAAACGCATTGTTAGCGGGATCAGCCCAGATACCTGCTAGCACCTGCGTTTTGCCCCTCTGCCCAGCCCACCCAAGTGCAGTATCGATCGATCACTGTCATTTACAAAACACTAAACACATAACGATCGCAGAGTCAGGCCTGATCCCTGCCATCGCTAACAGGTTTTTTGGTAGCATTTTATATTTAAATCCGGAAGGCAGTGCTTGGTTTTCGGGGTCCCGTACGTGGCTAGGCTCCCAAAAAGTCCCCCACATGTGGTATCCCCGTACTCGGGAGAAGCAGCAGAATTTATTTTGGGGTGTAATTTGACTTCTGCCCATAGCATGTGTGAGCAATATATCATTTAGTGACAACTTTGTGCAAAAAAAAAAAAAAGTTTGTAATATTCCCGCAACTTTTGGCAAAATATAAAATATTCCATGGACTCAACATGCCTCTCAGTAAATAGCTTGGGGTGTCTACTTTCCAAAATGGGGTCATTTGGGGGGGTTTTGTGCTATTTTGGCATTTTATGGCCTTCGAAACTGTGATAGGTAGTGAGGAGTTAAATCAAAAATTTGCACCCTTAGAAATCCTGAAGGTGGTGATTGGTTTTCGTGGGTACCGTGCGCGACTAGACTCCCAAAAAGTCCCACACATGTGGTATCCCCGTACTCAGGAGAAGCAGCAGAATGTATTTTGGGGTGTCATTTCACATATGCCCATAGCATGTGTGAGCAATATATCATTTAGTGACAACTTTGTGCAAAAAAAAAAAGTTTGTAATATTCCCGCAACTTGTGGCAAAATATAAAATATTCCATGGACTCAACATGCCTCTCAGTAAATAGCTTGGGGTGTCTACTTTCCAAAATGGGGTCATTTTGGGGGGTTTGTGCTATTTTGGCATTTTATGGCCTTCGAAACTGTGATAGGTAGTGAGGAGTTAAATCAAAAATTTGCACCCTTAGAAATCCTGAAGGTGGTGATTGGTTTTCGGGGTGCCGTGCGCGACTAGACTCCCAAAAAGTCCCACACATGTGGTATCCCCATACTCGGGAGAAGTAGCGGAATATATTTTGGGGTGCAATTCCACATATAACCATGGCATGTGTGAGCAATATATCATTTAGTGACAACTTTTTGTAAAATTTTTTTTTTTTTTTTTGTCATTATTCAATCCCTTAGGACAAAAAAAATAAATATTCAATGGGCTCAACATACCCATCAGCAATTTCCTTGGGGTGTCTACTTTCCAAAATGGGGTCATTTGGGGGGGATTTGTACTGCCCTGCCATTTTAGCACCTCAAGAAATGAGATTGGCAGTCATAAATTAAATGCTGTGTAAATTCCAGAAAATGTACTCTAGTTTGTAGACGCTATAACTTTTGCGTAAACCAAAAAATATACGCTTATTGACATTTTTTTTACTAAAGACATGTGGCTGAATAAATTTTGCCCTCAATGTATGACTAAAATTTAGTTTATTCGATTTTTCTTATAACAAAAAGAAGAAAATAACTTTTTTTTTTCAAAATTTTCGCTCTTTTTCCATTTATATCGCAAAAAAAAAAATCGCAGAGGCAATCAAATACCATCAAAAGAAAGCTCTATTTGCGGGAAGAAAAGGACGCAAATTTCGTTTGGGTGCAATATTGCATGACCGCGCAATTACCAGTTAAAGCAGCGCAGTGCGAAATTGCAAAAAGACCTCTGGTCCTTAAGGTGTTTATTGGTCCGGAGCTGAAGTGGTTAAATTTGTGCAAAGAGCGACCACTTCTCACAGCTTGTTATCACTTTGAACATGCTCAGTCTCTAGTGGTCTTCACATAAAACTGTCATTCCAGCCACAAGAATCCAGGGATTCCTGCTGCTGGAATCCAATGTATGCATGTAATTGCCCATGTGAAGGAGAGGTTCCAAATTTGCACCTGAGGAAGTCGAGGTTTCATTCGAGAAACACATTGAAATATCTCTTTTTCATTACTCCACTGTATTCCGTAGACCAAGTTTTGTAGATATTTAGTCAAGTTGTTTGTATAGTAAACTATACCACTCTGCAAATAGCTAATGGGTGTTGGGTAGGGATGTTCCCAAATATTGGGGTATGTTACACATTGGATATGAAAGCTATGAGCTTACCATTTTATTGCATTTTAATGTGAAATTTGTAAACTAAAATTATTTAACAGTTTGTGAAGTACTGTTCTGACTACCTACAGTAAAAAGTCTTTTCTTTTCTATTGGTGTCTAGTAATTGTTTTTTTATTGGACGCAGTACCTGTCCTTTTTTAGCAGCCCACTTGTAACTACCACTATCCTGATTTCTATGTACTACATAGCAGGAGTGCTACCAAAATGCAGCTGCTCCTGTGTAAAACAACACTTGCATGTAGTCTGCAGCTGACTTTGAGAAAATGCAATATAACAAGTTGTTTTATTGTATCTACATTTTAATTCATATGAAAAGCAAAGGTGGGATGTTTGATCTGTGTATGACATCAGTTAAAGAAACCTTACAAGTCAAAAAAATATTTAAATAAAATACATTCCTTTTAAACCCCTTTATTAACACTTAGTTAACCCTAAGCATCCCTTGTTTATTTTTCTTGTTGTTTTTTTTTTTTTTTAATTTGCAAGCATCTTTGCCATGCTTTTAACTTGGAACATCATTTTAGTGTAATTTTAAATCTGACAAACCATAGAATAAAATGTACAGTATACTTTCTATTAACAGTAAAACTTGTTTTTAAGCTAACACTGGTCAAAAAAATAGCATGGATATGTTTTCCTATTGATTAATAGAAAATGAAATACTTTTTTAGACAATATTTCCAAAAGAAAGCATATTTTTCACAAAAAAAAAAAAATGCATTACTCTGTAATTTTAAAGCAGAGCTAAAATCTGCAATATTTACCTCTCCTTCAACAATCTGATATACCTTGCTGGTGCTGGCATCCTCTACCCAGCTTCTTCTTCAGTGCTAGGCTGCATCTGTCTTCTGGTGCCACATGACGTCACACCTGTACCCGCACAAGAGTGCAATCATCACACAGGTTGTACATTTCAAAGAAGTCTGCGAACAGGCAGGTAGGTTTCTTTAATTGCAGAAGAGACATTGGATGTTTCTTCTGCAATAAAGAGCCTGTCTGCTCACAATTGTTGAGAGCTAAAGTTTAGTTCCAGTTTAAAGCAATATCGACACATGAATTCTTAAAATGTGGTGGCTGCATTCGGTTTGTTTTGTGTTTTTTTTTGTCTTTTTCCACAGTATTTTCACCTGTTGATCTAGCCAGTAAGTCTGTTATTTTTCTATGGTCAGCTTTTATTCAATTATGCAAACATTTATCCCAAAAGGAAAAGAGAACTGTTACTGTTTGCTTTAATTTTTTAGTCAAGTGTATATAAATCTGTAATACTACCCTCTACCCAGATTGACAATGCTGCTGTCAAAAGGTGTCTCCATTGCTTGTCCAGTCAAGTGGAGTAGGGATGTGCTCAGGGTTTGGCCGGAATACAAGTTTGGACTAAACATTGGCTGTTCAGGCCTTCGACTGAAAGCCTAAACATTCATTTGCTACTGCTATTATACATGACAGCTTCCTACTGTCAATGGTTGTTAAGGACATAGGTGGGTGCCGGAAACACCCCTGTGTATATAATGGCTGTCATCTACCGGATTTTCTATTTGACAGGTGACAAACAAATGAGTGGGACGTGTCTTGACTGGGGCATTTTTTGTTCTTTCGGCAAGTCATTGGCCATCGGACATTTTGATTGACTTGGATCTGCATTGTTGGATGACATGATTGACAATGGATTTACAATGAGGTATGCCTTAAAATCCATACCAAACTCAAATGGCCTGGTATGTACTTTGGGGGGACGCTGCACAATGCTTTTCATTTTTGCTTTCAGGCATCATGATTAACATGGATCTGGCGTTTGCTTGTCTTTATTTCTAAGTTACAACTTTTTTCTTTGTGACTAAGTAGGGGTACTATGTACCCCCATACTCATTCCCATAGGGGGCGGTATCTAGGTGCCTCCATATTGCTAAAGGGGGTTTCCAGATTCTGCCCCAGCTGGCAGATCCTCACAGCCGCTGGGCAAGGGTTGTGGGGAAGAGGTTATTGATCTCATGTGAATGAGGTTCTTTACCAGTGGGTTGCCCTTCATATTGATGGAATGTGGTCTGGAATGGTTCAGGAGGGGTGGCACACAGGAAGGGGGGGTAATCACTAGAGTTGGGACACTCTAAGACAGAAAGTGTATTACTGGCCTAATCAACGGATGAATGTAAAAGGGAAAAAACCTAAATAAGGTTAACTAATGCAGGCACAGCATTTAAGGATTATAAGCTGCAATATACAGTTTAATTGTTTGGGGGTTAATACCTCTTTAAGTAATGGCAAAGTTATTATTGAATAAAACAGGGCCATAGTGTAAATTTTAAAAAATTGCTCAAGTGCATAAGGGGGATACGAGAGCTGACGTAGTTAAAGTGTAACTCCAGTTTTGTTGTCAATGCTATACATCATTAGGAATGGGCGAACGGTTCGGCCAGAGCATAAGTTCAGGCCAAACTTTGGTTGTTAGTAGGGATGAGCCGAACACCCCCCTGTTCGGTTCGCACCAGAACCTGCGAACAGACCTAAACTTCGTGTGAACTTTAGAACCCTATTAAAGTCTATGGGACTCGAACGTTCACAATCTAAAGTGCTCATTTTAAAGGGTAATATGAAAGTTACTGTCCTAAAAAGTGTTTGGGGACCTGGGTCCTGCCCCAGGGGACATGGATCAATGCAAAAAAAAGTTTTAAAAACGGCCGTTTTTTCAGGAGCAGTGATTTTAATAATGATTAAAGTGAAACAATAAAAGTGTAATATTCCTTTAAATTTCGTAGCTGGGGGGTATCTATAGTATGCCTGTGAAGGGGCGCATGTTTCTGGTGCTTAGAACTGTCGCTGCACAAAGTGTCATTTGTGCAGGAAAAAAAGTCTTTTAAAATCACTTGCGGCTAAATTGTCGGGTCTCCGTAATACAGAGAACACTCAATGAGTGTTCTCTGTATTAGCCGACAATTCATTCATTCATTGATTAAAAAAAAAAAAAAAAAAAAAAAAAAAAAAAAGCGTGGGGGTTCCCCTAAATTCAATCAAAAGGCCCTTCAGGTCTGACATGGATATTAAGGGGAACCCCGTGTCAAATTTTAAAAAAAAATTGACGTGGGGGTCCCCCCAAATATCCATACCAGACCCTTCAGGTCTGATATGGATATTAAGGGGAACCCCGCATCAAATTTAAAAAAAAATTGACGTGGGGGTCCCCCTAAATATCCATACCAGACCCTTTATCCGAGCACGCAACCTGGCAGGCCGCAGGAAAAGAGGGGGGGACGAGAGAGCGGCCCCCCCTCCCTCCTGAACCGTACCAGGCCACATACCCTCAACATTGGGAGGATGCTTTGGGGGTCTGTGACCCCTCAAAGCACCTTGTCCCCATGTTGATAAGGACAAGGGCCTCATCCTCACAACCCTGGCCGTTGGTTGTGAGGGTCTGCGGGCGGGGGGCTTATCAGAATCTGGAAGCCCCCTTTAACAAGGGGACCCCCAGATCCCGGCCCCCCCCCTGTTTGAAATGGTAAGGGGGTACAAAAGTACCCCTACCATTTCACAAAGAAAGTGTCAAAATGGTTAAATAAGACAAACACACTTTTGAAAAATTCCTTTATTAAAAATAAAAAAAAATAAAAAAAAAATTCCAGCGGTGCTAATCCACTCTTGCTATCCAGCGACGGGTCTCCGGGGTCCAGCGATGGATGATCATATCCAGCGACGGGGGATCTCTCAGTCCAGCGCTGTCCATACCTCCTTCTACTGTCTCCACTGCGGAGACACTGCAGAGAGCCGAGCGCTGACATTTCTTATATTGGGAGGGCGGGGCCACCCGTCACCTGACCCCGCCCCTCTGACGCAGGAGAGGGAAGCCAGGGGTTCCCCAGTGACGTGTGGGTGACCCCGCCCCCTCTGATGTAACGGAAACCTGCGTTACATCAGAGGGGGCGGGGTCACCCACACGTCACTGGGGAACCCCTGGCTTCCCTCTCCTGCGTCAGAGGGGCGGGGTCAGGTGACGGGTGGCCCCGCCCTCCCAATATAAGAAATGTCAGCGCTCGGCTCTCTGCAGTGTCTCCGCAGTGGAGACAGAAGAAGGAGGTATTGACAGCGCTGGACTGAGAGATCCCCCGTCGCTGGATATGATCATCCATCGCTGGACCCCAGAGACCCGTCGCTGGATAGCAAGAGTGGATTAGCACCGCTGGAATTTTTTTTTTATTTTTTTTATTTTTAATAAAGGAATTTTTCAAAAGTGTGTTTGTCTTATTTAACCATTTTGACACTTTCTTTGTGAAATGGTAGGGGTACTTTTGTACCCCCTTACCATTTCAAACAGGGGGGGGGCCGGGATCTGGGGGTCCCCTTGTTAAAGGGGGCTTCCAGATTCTGATAAGCCCCCCGCCCGCAGACCCTCACAACCAACGGCCAGGGTTGTGAGGATGAGGCCCTTGTCCTTATCAACATGGGGACAAGGTGCTTTGAGGGGTCACAGACCCCCAAAGCATCCTCCCAATGTTGAGGGTATGTGGCCTGGTACGGTTCAGGAGGGAGGGGGGGCCGCTCTCTCGTCCCCCCCTCTTTTCCTGCGGCCTGCCAGGTTGCGTGCTCGGATAAAGGGTCTGGTATGGATATTTAGGGGGACCCCCACGTCAATTTTTTTTTAAAATTTGATGCGGGGTTCCCCTTAATATCCATATCAGACCTGAAGGGTCTGGTATGGATATTTGGGGGGACCCCCACGTCAATTTTTTTTTTAAATTTGACACGGGGTTCCCCTTAATATCCATGTCAGACCTGAAGGGCCTTTTGATTGAATTTAGGGGAACCCCCACGCTTTTTTTTTTTTTTTTTTTTAATCAATGAATGAATGAATTGTCGGCTAATACAGAGAACACTCATTGAGTGTTCTCTGTATTACGGAGACCCGACAATTTAGCTTAGCCGCAAGTGATTTTAAAAGACTTTTTTTCCTGCACAAATGACACTTTGTGCAGCGACAGTTCTAAGCACCAGAAACATGCGCCCCTTCACAGGCATACTATAGATACCCCCCAGCTACGAAATTTAAAGGAATATTACACTTTTATTGTTTCACTTTAATCATTATTAAAATCACTGCTCCTGAAAAAACGGCCGTTTTTAAAACTTTTTTTTGCATTGATCCATGTCCCCTGGGGCAGGACCCAGGTCCCCAAACACTTTTTAGGACAGTAACCTGCATATTACCCTTTAAAATGAGCACTTTAGATTTCTCCCATAGACTTGTATAGGGTGTTCCGGCTTTTCGAATTTGCTGCGAACAGCCCAAATTGTTCACTGTTCGCTGAACAGGCGAACAGGCAATGTTCGAGTAGAACATGAGTTCGACTCGAACTCGAAGCTCATCCCTAGTTGTTAGGTTGTTCTGCAAACACCGAACAATATGCAGTGTTCGGGGAAAATTCAAAAGCCACCGGAACACCGTTAAAGTCTAAACATGAAAAATCAAAAGTGTTCATTTTAAAGGCTTATATGCAAGTTATTGTCATAAAAGGTATTTGGGGACCTGAGTCCTGCCCCAGGGGACATGTATCGATGACATTTTTTTTTTTTAAAGCTGCCCTTTTTTGGGTAGCAGTGATTTTTTAATGCTTAAAGTGAAACAATAAAAATGAAATTTTCCATTAAATATTGTGCCTGGGGGGTGTCTATAGTATGCATGTAGAGTGGCACATTTATCCTGTGTTTAGAACAGTACCACAGCAAAATGACATTTCTAAAGGAAAAATTGTCATTTACAACTGATGGTGGCTGTAATGAATTGTCGGGTCTCGGAAATATAGATAAAAATCATAGATAAAAATCATTGAAAAAAAGAGCATGGGATCCCCCCCCCCCCAGTCCATTACCATTATTCATGTTTATGTCCCATAGACTTTAAAGGTGTTTGTGTGTTCTGCTGAATTGTTTGCCTGTTTGATATGTTCTGGTGCAAACTGAACCGGGGGATATTTGGCCCATCCCTATACATTATTATTATTATTATACCTGTTTGTTTTTTTCTTATATTTAAAAAAACTGAGACTGACTAAACTTCCTTTTCTATTTTCTAATAGTTTTAGAAATTCAAAGCTTGGCGCAACGTGGAATAGACAGGCTATTTTATTATCAGTAAATTACAAATTAGCCAGGGTAAGTAATATACAGTACTGTATATGGCATGTTTGTTTGTTTCTTTTTTTATTTATCCAAATATGGCAAACTATAGTGGAACTATAGTGGAAAGTGACAGTTATCTGTAGAGGATTTAAAGTGTCACTCCACCCAAATGTTTTCTAAATATATGGTGAATATTGGCTCTAGATTTTCATGCCTAATTGGTTATCTGGATTGGAAATCTTCCTCCAAGATCCTTCCCCCGTACATTCCCTCAGCTTTATGTGGTGATCCACAAGATGGGGTTTTCCATATTTTCTCTTTAACTTATGTAGCTCCCACCACCTTTAGGTGGGTGCTAGTAGGTAAAAATAGGTTAAATTACCAGTGCCTTTCTGTCCAGGCCTGAAGGGTTGATTTGGGTTAGGGTGGAGCTGTAGGTTAGAAGGGAGTGTGAACACCTGTTCATCACCCTGGAAAAATCCTCCCTTGCTTCTCCAGAGAAATGTTCTGGAAAGGGGGCAGGTGCAGGGATTGAAGGACAGGCAGTGTGTATGGCCCGTGTCCAATTATGAATTTGTTTGGGCAGGGTGGATTCATACATATACACTGGGGTCACATGTTCCCTGGGGGAGATGGGACTAGAGGAGATCCAAAAAGGCTGCAAGATGTGACCCACAGGAGCAGGGCTGGAAGGCCTGGGGGTTTGGAGACCCCAGCACTGAACAGCCACGGAACTCTGCTGGAAAGCCAGCGGATTCAGAGACCCCAGAGCTGGAAGGTTTCACCATTCAAGGAGCAGGAAGTAGCTGCAAACCAACCTGAGTAGACCGGGATAGCCTGGACTTTCCTGAGCTGGCCTGGGAAGAAATCACAGGAGATGAGAAGGCAGGTGAGGCCTGGGACTTCCAGCATTTCAGTAGTACTGCATGCTTTTCAGAGGGGCATGGGCCAGTTCGTAAAAGGAAAGGGTTCTACTCACGCAGCACATTCAAGAGGCAACTTATACTTCTCCTGCACTAGACACACAACATGGACTGCAGCATCAAGAATAAAAGTTATTGTTTCAACTGTTGAACTGTGTCGGTGATTAATACAGCAGGGGTGGAAGAACCGGGGGTTAAACCAGCCGTCCTGTAATGACCTACCCAGCAGCTCCCAAGGGAGTAGTGCGCTACACTTGCTTTTATTTTAAATAGTAAATTAACATGTTAGTGCATACACTTTGCACCAAAATGACAGCTTATTACAGCCTATATCTGTCTATCTATCTGAAACTGAAAAATTGATTATTTATTTCTCATATATTGCTCATATATTTCTTTTACTGGGTCTTGTAATAATTATTTGTCAAATGGATAAATGTTACATGACAAAAATAATGTTTTTGCTTCTGTGACATTAAACATTTTTCAAGTGTGAATTCAGGTAGCTGTATGATACATGACTGTCCATTATCCGTTTATGTGTTCTATTTCCTGTCCAGCTTCCGAACCCCATCAGGCATTCCTGAGTGCACTTTTGTAAGGAACTTTTACTTCAAATTATGGCTCTGACCTGTTATAACAAATCAACATATTGCTCTGCAAACCTCTCAAGGTGTCAACATTTGTCCATTTTATAGCTCTTTGCACTAACAGAAAATTTACAGCATAAAAGTCCAGGAATCATTTAATTTTATTCATGTGAACTTGTCTACATTTGTTTACTAAATCTAACTTGAAATGGTCTGGCTTTCAGTGATTTAATTGCCATTTTATTTTTTCATTCATATGTCTTATGAACATTAGTAGCCATCAGATATTGCATACTCTGGTAATGATTTTACCATGACAGCTTGCATAAAGCACTCTGGCATGTGGAATGCCTAATTACAATGTGCAATGCGTAATAACAGTATATGAACCAGATGATCAGTTAATCTATCCCTCATAGCGGCACCTTTGAACACAAGCATTCTTAGTTATAAGGCACACCCCTGTCAAACCCATGATCTTACTCTTATCATTTAAATAGGAAAATAAAGCAAGAAAGACAACATTAGGCATACCCTCCTGTATTGATTCTAGATTGTAAGCTCTAACGAGCAGGGCTCTGATCCCTCCTGTATTGATTTGTATTGTAAGTGTATTGTCTGCCCTCATATTGTAAAGCGCTGCGCAAACTGTTGGCGCTATATAAATCCTGAATAATAATAATACACAGCCCTGATGTTTTAGCATGTGGCTAGAGAGGGAGTTTGCCTCACTGTGTCCTTCTACAACCATCAATGGGAGTCTACATTTCTGCAAGTGAAGGTTTCTGCTAAATACTATGGGCTTGTTTTCTTTAGTTGTTTAATAGCTGAGCTATCCATGTGTTGTCAAACTCCTTCATGTTTCTAGCATTATATAGAAACTAAAAACATAGGACTGCTTTGAAATGATATAATTAGCAAATGCTGTTTTGTTAAACTAATAGGAAAACAATGCGTTATTCCCCAAATCCAAATAGCACATACTAGTTGTCTACAGGTACTTGCAGGATAAACCTAAACTTAACCCAAGGAGTTGTACAATTATAGCTGATCTAAATTAATACCCCTACCAAGAAGTGTAGACAAAAACTGTAAATAGACAGAAATAAACACAGTCTGAATAAAAGCAGGAGACTAAATTGGATACTAAAGCCTTGAACACATGGTCGGAAATTCAGATGGAAAATGTCCGATCGGATTATATTGTCGGAAAATCCGATCGTGTGTGGGCTCTATCGGACTTTTTCCATCGGAAATTCCAACGGAAAAAATTTGAGAGCGGCTGAAAAAAATCCAATTGGACTTTTTCCGTTCGTTTGTAGAGAATTCTGATCGGACAAATTGCCACGCATGCTCAGATCAAATTACAAATCAAATCTATTGGCTACTAGCCTCATCGTAACGAACAAACGTCATCACGTTCTGAACGATCGGATTTTCTGACAACTTTGTCCGAACGTGTGTATGCAACACCAGTTTAGGACAAAATCCGTCGGAAAAAAATCTGATGGATTTTGTTGTTGGAATGTCTGACCGTGTGTACAAGGCATTAGAGTGGAGACCCAAATAAAGAGCTAAAATCTAACCAATATACATATATAACAACATTTGGAAACTACCTACAGTATGTAGTGGCGGATCTGGATTAAACAAAGTGAAATCTGGCTTTCACCTTTCCTATCAGGTCAGAGATGGAAGTCACACTCCCTAATGCCACGTACACAAGACCGGACTTTCCGGCAGAAATGTTTTTTCTGATCGCGTGAGAGCTTCATCAAAAAATTTTCTTCAAAAATTCAGATGGACCTAGAAATACAACATGTTTCAAATATTTTCAACGGAATCAATTTCTATCGGGAAAACCGTTCGTCTGTATGCTGGTCCGACAGACCAAATACGACGCAAGGGCACCTATTGGCTACTGGCTATTGAACTTTTTCTAGTCCCGTTGTACGTCATCCCGTTCAAAAAGAACGGACTTTGTTGTGATTGTGTGCGGGCAAGTCCGTTCTGTCGGAACTCGGTCAGAACTCCGTCAGGAAGACCGTCTGACCTTTTCTGCCAGAAAGTCCGGTCGTGTGTACGTAGCATATGACTTTAGTGCTCTTCTGAGTTGCATGAAGTTAGAGACCTCAACATGTGACACTAAAATGTTCAAATAATGCAGGCACAACTTTTGTAAGGGAGTTACTTCCTTAGACAATTCACAGGTGGGCTTCTTCTGGTTCCATCTACAGGCACATCACAGGGACCTTAAGCCCCAAATTACCCAGGCAGAGCATGTGAGTGGAAAAACAGCACTCACCTATACCTTTTTTCTAGGACAGGGATATCACCCCTCACTTTGTACATATGAGCCCACTTCAGCCCTGAGTGCCTGTATATCTCTTTTCCTAACCAAACAGAAGAACATTCAGTCAGGTTTGGTTGAACAAAGCTTTACTCCAGGGGATAATAAACATTACAGTCCTTCCAGTTGACTTCGGGATGTTGGTGAACATTGTCCCCAAAAGGTTACTCACAGAGTCAAATGCAGTCCCATTTGCTAGCCCTTTTCAACAGGAACCCCTCTCGCTTTTTCCATAGGTCAAACTCTCTCACCTTCTCCCCACCCACCTGACTATTTATATGCTATCCTAAGGAGCCTAAAATGACAGGTCTGTTACTCTGCAACAAAAAGGCAAGACCTCCCATTAAACGATTATAACATCCCATTACATGGTTGTAAAGCAGTTAAATGGATTAGCACTGTACGGCACATATAGTAAAGGCTGATGAAGGAGGCATGGTTAAGTTTCTGCATCCTGATTGGCTTGGCACAGTGGTTGAACTGACAGCTCCTCTCACTACTCCAGCTGGACAGATCGTCTTTGCGCAGACATCAGATTTCTTAATATACCATCACGGCCACACAGGGCATCCTGACGCCAGTTTCCATGCATTGACTGCAGGCTTATTTTGCTCCCCACCACAGCCAGATTTCTTCTCCACCAAGGACTACCACACAGCTCCAGCTCATTACAATCCACTGCAGAATGTTGACCTCTCTCTTGCCCTCATCCACTTGTGAGTTCTATTTGTTTTATATGGTATTTTACTTAATAAATTGTGCTACGGTTTGGCTCTTTCTTCCCTTCCTTTCCTGGCACATATCGTATGCTTGGGAATTTCCTTGGCTGTATGAATGTCTATCAGCAAGAAGTGCATAGATGCGAGTATACCTATCTATGATTTGTTAAGGGTGATTCCATGCAAAAAGAAGTTGGGTCCCAACAAAAAATCCATACCAGACCTGCTTCGTCTGGGTCTAGGTCAAGGGAAACCCCACACAAAAAAGGAGAAAAAAGCATGTGGTTATTGAGGAAGGTAACAGTGGCCATGGGTAGTTCATACACAGTTAGAAATAGAGGAACTTTGAGTCATTAAGTTTGTATACATCATCAATTTTAGCTACTGAGCTGAGCTCCTTACACAAGAGTATTTTATGACCATAGCAGGTATTACTAGTCTGGTAATCATGCAGTCGTGAGCCAGAGCTATGAATTATATTATATTTTATATATACTTGCCTAAAATAGTTTTTATTATTTATTTAGTCCTGACCATAATCAAGAAAGTAGATATATCCAGGAACAATATACATTCCCGTTAAACAGACAATAGAGTTGATTGAGGTTGTTAGCAAGTGTATTGTAATTAACATACCTTTACTAAGCTAAGAGAACATAGACTTGACAAAGTGAACATGCTCTATTACTTAAGCAAATAAACCCCAATGACTGGTGATAACTACTGTGTGTTTGAGGGTAACCAGTTTAACTATTTCACTCCTTCCGAGAAGTTTGCTTCTACTGAACCTTTGAAACTGACTCACCAATACATGCCAATGACTCCCCCATGAGAGGGAATACTACCTCAAGTAAGTAAAATAGTAATATTCGGAATGTTAATCATTGTAATCTCTGGGGTAATAGTGTAACATTATCTTTAATCTTGATGTGGTTCACGTTCCTTAAACCTTTTCTGCGAATATCCTCAAAAAGATGTTGGAATTTCTAACACTGAATATACAAATACTGATATAAATATCTCTATTCATAGAAAATTTCACACAACCAAAGAGGCAGCATAAAATCATTGAAAATAATGGAATTTGACTATAGGGGAATGGATGAAAGGAGCAGCCGAGCATACTGTCTTATACACCTCCAAAATCTTGACACAAAAATTGTTGCCCTGGAACAATGCACAAATTCACCTTATACAATGAATAAAGCATATGTTAAAGGAAGCTCCATAACTTCTAAAATATTGTCAAATACATGCTTACAAGTTGCTCTAGTAATTTGTGAAATAAAGCCCAATCCCTTAATCCGTGGAAAAAGTGTAGTAACTCATAGGGGCTGATTTACTTAGGCTGTTACTTTTCACTTTGCAAGGGAACTTTCTCTTACCTTAGTGAATGTGATGCATTTTCTCTTTGCAAAGAATGCCCAATCACCTGCAAGAAAAATAAAAACACATCATTTTTACTTGTACAAGATTGAATGATGGAAGCAGGGGTGGACTGACCATTGGGCCACTTGGGCACTGTCCGAGGTCCCCGTGCTACTAGGGGGCCCCATCAGGGTTGCCAGCAACAGTAAAACCAGGGAAAGTATGTAAAAATCTGTGTTTTTTTTTACCTCTGTCTCTGAAATGACCCTTACCGACATCCTTTTGGTCTAAAAATCCTGAGATTATAGCTACCCCACCTCTCCAGTACCTTCTCAGCCAATAGAAACATGTATGTGTATACTGTGTGATTGTATATTGTATGTGTGTTTGTGTATACTGTGTGGCCCCATAATGTCTGATTGCCTGGGGGCCCCATAATCTCCTATTGCCCGGGGGCCCCATGAGTTGTCAGTCCACCACTGGATGGAAGTCAACAAAACTTCACCACTAATCTAAGGGAAAATTCCCCTGCGGAGTGAAGAGCCTATTTGTCTCTAGTAAATCAACCCCATAGCATCCAAACAGTTGCTTGCACCCTAACCACTTAACAGAAATAGTTAATACATCCTTCCCTTTTCCTCCATTTAGTGAAAACATTTAATAATTGCACTGAAAGTGAAACAAGTGAGAAAATGTAAATCACAACTGTAGTAATAGTTGCAGCTGCTGCACACAAGGTGCTATACACTTGAATGAATATAAAAGATAATTACAGCACTCGCAAAAGTCCATAAATCAGTCCATTGAAAATCAATCAAATATTCACGTAGAAATATTACAAAACATCCCAAAAAAAAGTACTTGTTTGCTCCAATCCTTATATAGTGCAGTAGTGCTCCAAACTTCCACTCCATGATGTGGCACACACCCCTCCTGTGTCTCCACTCACCGGATGAAATGGACCCCTAGCTTTTCAGCCTAGGGCTCATGCAAGCTGTAAAGCTGGCCAGGAATGGCGACTCACAGAAGGTCCAATGGAGATCTCCCCCAACATAAAAATCATAAGTTGGTAAATGCACAAAAAATAAAAAGAAGGAACTAATAGTGAAGCACAGTCAGTTGGTATTTATTGCGCAAATACAGGTTGGTACTTACAGGACAAAGAAGTAAAAAAGGCATATAACAATGCAGGGATAAAATCCAGGAAACGCTGCATCAAGTGTGCATTCCACCAAATTTGGACTCAGCAGCAGAAATTACATCAATGTGTTTCACCCTCCTACAAGGCATCATTAAGGACCTTAAATCCCAGTTACAGCTTTCTTTAACCACTTCAGCCCCCGGAAGGATTTACCCCTTCAAGACCAGAGCACTTTTTGTGATTCGGCACTGCGTTGCTTTAACTGATAATTGCGCGGACGTGCAATGTTGTACCCAAACAAAATTGACGTCCTTTTTTTTCCCTTAAATAGAGCTTTCTTTTGGTGGTATCACCTCTGCGGTTTTTATTTTTTGCGCTATAAACAAAAAAAGAGTGACAATTTTGAAAAAAATGCATTATTTTTTACTTTTTGCTATAATAAACATTCCCCAAAAATATATAAAAAAAACATTTTTTTCCTCAGTTTAGGACGATACATATTCTTTGACAATTTTTTGGTAAAAAAACACAATAAGCGTTTATTGATTGGTTTGATTGGTTATAGCGTCTTCAAAATAGGGGATAGATTTATGGCATTTTTTTTTTTTAAATTGAAATTTTTATTGAAAGAAATTTTACAGAATATAAAGACATACAGAACTGACAATAGACAAGGAATGTCTGGAACATACCGTATTGGAGAGACTGATATAACCTCATGGTGACTACAGGTATACAGTAGCAGTCAAAAAAAATAAAAATAAAATGAAGCAAAACAAAACACATAAAGGGAAAAAAACAATAGAAAAGTATTACGTGAAACAATATTAAAATAAAAAGAAAGACTGAGAGCCATCGTATATTTCGTAATGCAGAGGTTGGGGTCCTTAACCGGTGCTTCAATAACATGACTAATATCTGACAAAATTAATGGCATTTTTATAAAAAAATGTTTTTACTAGTAATGGCGATGATCAGCAATTTTTATTGTGACTGTGACATTATGGTGGACACATCGGACAATTTTGACACATTTTTGGGACCATTGGCATTAATACAGTGCTCAATGCTATAAAATTGCATTGATTACTGTAAAAATGTCACTGGCAGTGAAGGGGGCGGGGAGAGCTTAAAGAGGAAGTAAACCCTGATGGGTTTACTTCCTCTTTCATTCCCTGCAAAGGCAAAGCATAATGGACTACTATGCATCGCATAGTAGCCCATTATGTGTCACTTACCTGACACAGGAGCCAGCGATGTCACTGCTGTCCCCTGTAGTCCGGCGCATCCATCTTTTCGGTGGGGTCTCGCAGCTCTGCCGCTGTCATTCGGCGGAGCCGCGATGACGTCACTCCCGCGCATGCGCACGGTAGCCAACACGTGCGGCAGCTCCGTTGTTGGAAATGCCGCGCTCAGTGCGCCTGCACGCCGCTGTCTACGGCGCATGCGCCATAGACAACGGTGCCTGTCTTCGGGCAAATATCTCCTAAACCGTATAGGTTTAGGAGATATTTCTTGGACCTACAGGTAAGCCTTAATCTAGGCTTACCTGTAGGTCAAAGTGGTTTGTAAGGGTTTACAACCACTTTAAGTGTGTCCTGGAGCATGTTTCTAACTGTCTGGGGGATGGGCTAGCAGAGACACGACACTGATCGCTGCTCTCGATGACAGGGAGCAGACGATCAGTGTACTGTCACTAGGCAGAATGGGGAAATGCTATGTTTACATTGGCATCTCCCCATTCTTCAGCTCTGTGACATGATCGCGGGTATCAAAAATTCAGCCGGATCTAGAAATAGAACATGTTTCAAATATTTTCGACTGAATCGATTTCTATCGGGAAAACCGTTCATCTGTATGCTGGTCCGACGGACCAAATACGACACAAGGGCAGCTATTGGCTACTGTCTATTGAACTTCCTTTTCTAGTCCCGTTGTACGTCATCACGTTCAAAAAGAATGGACTTTGGGGTGATCGTGTGTGGGCAAGTCTGTTCAGTTCAGAATGGCAGCCGTGCCATTCTGCCGACGTGTATATACAGGTGGCTGTCGGCCAGCGGTTAAACATAAAATTAAATGAATACGTTTGTGAATAAGATTGATCCTTCCATGTCATCATTTTTTTTTAATCATCATCAGAGAAAGCATAAAATCTTCTCCCCTGGGCAGCAGCCTACATAAAATGCCTGCGGTTCTCTGTGTGAGAGAAGTGGTCTCTGTACAGTGGTCTGTCCCTGGCATCCATAAATTATGATTTCTATGCTGCAATTAAATTATGATTTCAACTTATAAAAGCTGGCAGCCCTTCCATAAATGTTGCTAAGCCCTGCCCATTCCCCTCCTACACTACATTTTATTCCAGGCAGTGATTTTTGAAAATATAAATGCACAGGATTGCTGCAGCCTTCCTTATATTTAATCTTGATCGGAGATGTATACTTTTTTACAGCTCAGTTAAACCCGCTATTGCCTCTTGCAGTTTTGATCTCCAATGATTGCATAAGCGCATTGAAACAGAGAAATCAAATCACAGGAAAAGGAAAGCCAAATATACAAGGTTATATTATTTTAAACTCAGTTGAGTTTTAAAGCAAGCCTTTTGTGTATAAGTCTTAATTAGAGATCTTCATTAGGGAGCTTCTGTTGCCCGGTTAAGGTAAAGATCCAACTTACAAATTGTTATAATAACCTTATCATACTGAGACACTGAAATAATTGTTAAATTAGATTGAAAATATACACTTCAAGAGAAGATGGGACTCATGGGACAATTTGATGCTCATCAGCAGTTGGATGAAGATGTATTGTTGTGTCATGCTCATGAGACGAGAGAAAAACAGAAGATTACTGATAGGTGAAACTTGAAATGTGCAATATACAAATCTAGCTAATGAGTTGTCCAGATAACTAGCCAAGAAATACTAACAAACAACATGTACAGTACTAATAGCACTGTATCATACACAGATACTAAAATTGTGATTGGAGTCCAGCCAAGCAGCTTTTAAAAAGTGCTGAAGTACATAAAAGTAAAAATATACAACCGATGTGGAGCCTGATATATATGTGCAGGCTAGGCTCGGAGTTCTAAAATTATATTGTGCACAGATTTGCCAAGAATTTCAGATTATTCTTCTGTGACTGTTCTGCAACATAAGTGCAAAGTCACTCATTTTTCCTCATACAACAAGATTCCAGGCAATTCAAGTTCAGAAAATTAAAGTCTTTTGCCCTGTACTGTGTTCCTTGCAGTCCCATTCACACCAAAGGATGTGCATTGTCTTCTGAATGAAGTCCACTGGTGTGAGTTGTGTAGGGGCAGTGCAAGGCATCACACTGTTTGTCTTCTTTCCTTTTTTTAACTTTACTGGAAGGTCACAAAATTACAAAATATACATTTCATTCATCTTTATGAGACACGGGGCATTGGGATGCGGTTTAGTTTTTTGCAACATGCTGCACTGAATATAATGCACCCTGCATATTTTATTTCAGTACACACCAAAGCCACACATTAGTCTAAACTGAAATAATATGTTATATACCACTGTCTATGCAATGGGACTGTGTTGAGCAATGCATATGGAGTATATAAGCCATTAAAGTGGTTGTAAAGGCAGAAGTTTTTTTATCTTAATTCATTAAGATAAAAAGCCTTCTGTGTGTAGCTGCCCCCCTCAGTCTCCCTAATACTTACTGAGCCCCATCTCGATCCAGTGATGATGAAGGAGTGTCTCGCTGGCCGGGACTCCCCTCCTTTTTGTTTGAGACAGTAGTGTGGCACCATTGGCTCCCGCTGCTGTCAATCAAAGTCAGTCAGCCAATGAGGAGAGAAATGGACACAGAGAGCTGTGGCTCGGTTCGGATGCCCCCATAGCAAGCTGCTTACTGTGGGGGCACTCAACAGGAGGGTGGGGCCAGAAGCACCGTAGAGGTACCCAAGCAGAAAAGTATCCGAGCTGGTCTGTGTGAAACCACTGCACAAAGCAGGTAAGTATAACATGTTTGCTATTTTTAACTAAAAATAATATTTGACTTTAGTATCAATTTAATGAGTACAAATGTAAAATGTGAAAGAAGTGTTCTTTTAACCCTTTCACTGCCTGGTCAGTACATTGTACGGACCTAACGGCAGGGGGTATCACACACAATCTGGTGGCTGCAGCCACTGGGATTGTGTGTGAAACTGATAGGCAGACTCCTGCCTGTCAGGTCAGAGAATTTGGGCGGCTCCACTGCTGCTCGATCACTCGCACACACCTCTGGTACCAGCCCTCCCCCAGCTGCCCCACCGTGCTTACCAGGCTTCCTCTTGCCCATCGGCAGGCCCAGGATCTCCATGACAAGTGACGGTGGGTAGAGGGGAAGGAGAAAAGTGGACATGTGTCTGCTCTCCTCCCCTTCTTCTTGTGACCCAGAAAGCAACGTCTCTGACGTCACTTCTGGGTAAAGCTCTTGGTGTCCCCGGCTCTCTTTGCTGGCAAAGGATGTTTTACAATGCGATCTGCATTGTAAAACATTCAGTGGAATATAGGGTAGATGTACAGGGCTTTTTAGACGCATATCAAAATAAAGAGAACCTGTCACCTAAACAATCATCACATATTTGTTTGTACCCTATATGATCTAAAATAAAGTTAAAGTGGTTGTATGGTCAATTTTTTAACTTTTACCTACAGGAAAGCCTATAATAAGGCTTACCTGTAGGTAAAAAAAATATCTCCTGTACGGTTTAGGAGATATTCCCCTCGGTATGCGCCACTGACTGCAGCGGCGCATGCGCACAAGGGGGTTCTCGCCGTGAAAATCCGGCAGCGCTCGTCCGGCCGGACTGAAATCTCCTGCGCGCATGCACGGGAGTGACGATATCGCGGCTCCGGCCACTCAGAGCCGCGATACCCGGAAGAGACGCCGAGGGAGCATGTCAGCTCCCTCGGCGTGGATCGGGCCAGATGTCGGGGCCTCGTTCTAAGGTAAGTATTTCATAATGAGCTAGTATGCGGTGCATACTAGCTCATTATGCCTTTTGCTTTGCAGGTTTAAAAAAATAAAAAATAAATTTGCGGGTTTACTACCGCTTTAAGTAAAATGTTTTACACCCAAGCACATAAAATCCCCCCAGATTTTTTTTGAGGCCCCCCCCACCCACACTCCCAAATACACATGCACGAATGTAAAGGCATGCGTTGGGGCACCTATGTCAATTGTGATACACATGTTACATATCGGCACGTACGCTAGAGTGAGAGCAATAATTTTAACACCAGACCTCCACCATAACATTAAACTGATACCTATAAGGGACTTTTGAAGCATTGCCTATAGAAAATATAGGGTACTGATGTTTGATGCCATTTCACGGGAGCACAAAAATTTAAGGTTTGGCATGTTGGATATCTATTTACTCAGTGCAGCCTCATCTTTTTATATTTTACCAAACATGTGGGTAATTTATTGTGTTTGTTTGACCTAAAATCCACATTAGTGTGTTTTTTACAAAAAATTTGGCGTTTCCTAGACCTTTGAGATAATATTGTGTGACATAAAAAAATGCAACTACCACTATTTTATTATATTGGGTATCTGCTTTCATAAAATATAAACATATAATATTTGTGGGTTTTATTTAATCTTCAGGCCTATAATTTTGTTTAAAACGTGTGCAAGAAATGCAAAACCGGCTCTGGCAGCGAAAGGGTTAAAGTTTTAGTCTAGGAATGATCAACTAAACTCAGATTTTAACTTCATCGTTTGTCCTTTGAAATGGTACTCCCATTTTGTTAGTTAAAGGAAAATTAATTAAGCCTTAAAGTTCAGTAATACATGGGAAACTTACTTAAAGAAGACCTAAACTTAAAGCTTAGATCCACTTCTGAAATAGATTTAACCCCTTCATGATCACAATATGAATTTATAAGTCCAAATGTAAAATGCCCCTTGCCATGATGTATGTTACTTAACCTCCCTGGCGGTACGATTATTTCGGATTTTAGGTGCTAAAAGCGGTACAATTATTTTGCATGAAAATTTGGTGTTTTATATTGTAGTCCTGTAATTCTTAGGAATAACTCTCTTAAATCTGTCCAAACCAGAGTCTAGCAGACATTCCGGGTATAATAAAGTTTGAAAAATGAAATCATAAATTATAATATAATAAATAACTATAAATAATTGTACCAAATAATAATATAACAATAATAAAAATTATTCAATAATGTAATCAAATCAAAAACACAGAAATTTGCTCAGTTGCAGAATTGTCACTGTCATTACTTTTCAGTATTTGATGACGGATCTCCCCACAAATCGCTGTCGCTCAATTCTGCGAGTGATTCCAATTTATTATCGCTGTTTTCTAACTGGTCTAAAATCATTTTTGATGTAAAGGGACAGTTTTGGTTGCTATGGACAGCCTCCAGTTTCCAGGCATAAAGAACAGTTTTTATAATATAAAACTGCATGCAGGGCACTGGGCAGACCACTAGGGACAAAGGGGATGTGAAATATTTACATACAGCAATGTAATCTGTAAGATTACATTATACTGTATGTATACTGTGTGTTTCACTTTTTGAATTTGGCGCCGATCTCCATCCCCGTGCATCGCAATGCTCGCAGGGAACGGAGATCGGCTCCGTGATAGATCGAGCGAGACACGGCTCGCTCGTACAGCGGGGAGACAATGCTGGATCCGAGGAAGAAGGTAAGTAATGCAGTCCTGAGTCTGGCTTGGGGTTACCGCTAATGGTACAAAAATTCCACCCCGAGCCAGACTCGGGAAGACCGTCAGGGGGGTTAAAGTGGTTGTAAAGTCAGTGAAGACAATTACTGGCATTCCCTCTGTTATAACAAGCTATACAGTGCAGTGTGTGTGTGTCCCCTAACATCAGCCAGGAGGTCAGATGAGCACGCAGCAGTGCTGTGAAATAAGGTATTTAGCTTCCCAATTTAAAAAAAAAAAATAGTGGGACACAGGAACAGGCAGGATCAACCACATATTTTACAGCATAGAATGGAACAAATTACACTGCAGAAGCACTATGTTGTTTATCATGCTTCAAAGTAACAGGATCATTTTTTTAAGGGTTAAAACCACTTTAACCTTTCAGAACTAGGATTTTGCAGCCGTCTGTCTTCCTATTCTCAGATTCATTGTCAAAAATAGAAAAACTAGTCATAAAGTTATTGTCAAGGTAATCGAAGCATACCCATGCTGCTAAACTTGATTTGGGCATCTATGCTTAAAAAACAAAAAAAAAAGGTTATTAGGAAAGCAGGGCAGTGTTTTTGAGGTTGAGGCTGTTGAAGGGACAATGGAGTTGATTTACTAAAACTGGAGAGTGCAAAATCTGGTGCAGCTCTGCATGGAAACCAATCAGCTTCCATTTTTTTTTTTGTCAAAGCTTAATTAAACAAGCTGGAGTTAGATGCCAATTGGCTACCATGCGTGCAAGATTTAGCACTCTCCAGTTTTAGTAAATCAACCCTAATGTGCATATAAGTTTTAAACAGTAGCCTAAACTGGGTCAAGGATGTATAAAAGCTGTGGGAGTACTGCCCTGAGTATTGATGTTAGTAAAGAAAATAAATGCTGCAGGTCAAGTGTCCTGGAACCATAAAGTCATAGGACCCCCTGCCCCCCCACCCCCAATCTGACCTCTTTCGTTCCTCAATATAACTTGAAGCAAGCCTAAACTTTGCACTTGGTATACTTTAAAGATCGGCCTACCCTGTGCCAGGAAACCCTGATGGTCTGCTTGCTTTCACGTTTTTACTACAATGTTTAAGTTGAGCATAAGGATATGCTCCAAAATTCAAAAGAGTAAAAAAAGGACGTCTTAGTTCAGGCAACTGTTTTTTGTACATCTCCATCTGGGAAAGTTTCTGCTACTTAATATAAATAAATACTTTGAGAAAATCAAGAAACTAAAAGACACCATTTGGCTTCACTTTATTACATTTTACAGATACACCAGACAACAACTAATTGAGAGGTAGTGCTATTTGATGACCGACACCAGATTTATTTTGCATCATGGGAAGTGATTGTTGCTGACACATTTCTGCTGAAGAATAGTTCCACTCACATAAAGAACATAGATCTGTCATAAAACACATCCTTGTGTTTCTTATATAGAGACATTTTAAATGCCTATTAAATTTTAAAACAGAAATTGCCAGCATATAAATGACATAGCAGCAGACATGATTTAACATAAAAATGTACTCCTGTGGTTACTGAGCTGGTCACTGTCTGTCTTCTAGAAGGGCAAAACAGAGCATTTCAATTGCAGGATTTATGGGTTATTTTGCTCAAGATTAATCTCCACTCAGGACAGAAATGGATAAGAGGAAAAAAAAAAAAACCTTTATTGGGATTTGCTTGCATACAGTATTACTAGTTTATCTT
This sequence comes from Lithobates pipiens, assembly GCF_037356315.1. Lineage (NCBI taxonomy): Eukaryota > Metazoa > Chordata > Amphibia > Anura > Ranidae > Lithobates > Lithobates pipiens. Next base: position 97,961,930 of record NW_027507748.1, on the reverse strand, counting down.
AGTGGCCTATGGTGAAACTTACTTGATAGAAAAACATTTTGTGGACTTTTTAATGTGAACTGCATCTATTTGCCTTCCCATTTCCAATAAACAATACCACCGCATACCTTCCAGTTGTTTCTGTTTTTGTGAGATGGTCCAAATTTCCCAGAGCCCCGTTGTGTTATTAACGATAGGTGAGAGCTCCCTCAAGGTGAATACCAAGAGCCTCCACAAGAAGGCATGTGTTAGGAATTTAACTCTCACAAGTCAGGGTACTCAGGTCAGCTAACTACCAGGTAGGGGTAGAAATTACCAAATTAACAAGCAGAGGTGAAGTCCATGAAACAAGTACAACATTCAAGCAAATATGTACAACATACAAAGCTTGAGGATGATGGAAGACTGTTGAAGATGAGTAATAAGCTAAGGATAGTATATATGGAGAGTGGAATCTTGATGGCAACCCTAAGGGCCTGTGTTAATAGGCTTTGAGCTTCTGTTGATAAGAAAACACAGCTTGTTCTTGGGTGCAAATGCTTGCATTTGAGGTATGCTTGAGAATGCTTCTGACGTCATTTTAAATTCAGTGACCTTCATCGAGCTCCTTCTGATGTGCATTTGATCTCCATCTTAACCACTTGTCATCTGCCCATAGATTTACTGCTACAGGGCAGCTTTCCTGTGCAGGATCATGTATATATATATGTGCTTCTGCACTTCTGCCTTCAGGCGCACACTGCCGGAGGGCCAATTCTGCTGTGATTATATGTAAAAATATTTGAGCCCTTTTTCTAGTCACCGTTTAGTCACAGCAGAAACCCATCTTTTTAATGAATTAACTTATATTATTACAAATTCTTATAACTTTAGGAATGTAAGCTTGAAAAGAAGTATAGGGTGATTTCAAACAATGTTTCCTGGAATTAGGTCAGCTTGCATTGAGAATACCTTTCTTTAACCCCCCTGACGGTATTCCTGAGTCTGGCTCGGGGTGGAATTTTTATACCAAAAGCGGTATCCCCGAGCCAGACTCGGGACCGCATCGCTGGATCCAGGAGGAGGTTTACTTACCTTCTCCCTCGGATCCAGCGTTGTCTCCCCGCTGTATGAGCGAGCCGTGTCTCGCTCGATCTATCACGGAGCCGATCTCCGTGCCCTGCGAGCGTTGCGACGCACGGGGACGGAGATCGGCGCCAAATTCAAAAAGTGAAACACACAGTATACATACAGTATAATGTAATCTTACAGATTACATTGCTGTATGTAATAATTTCACATCCCCTTTGTCCCTAGTGGTCTGCCCAGAGTCCTGCATGCAGTTTTATACAATAAAAACTGTTCTTTCTGCCTGGAAACTGGAGATTGTCCATAGCAACCAAACTGTCACTTTACATCAAAAATGGTTTTAGACCAGCTAGAAAACAGCGATAATAAATTAGAATCACTCGCAGAATTGAGGGATAGTGATTTGTGGGGAGATCCGTCATCAAATACTGAAAAGTAATGACAGTGACAATTCTGCAACTGAGCTAATTTCAGTGTTTTTTATTTGATTACATTATTGAATGATTTTTATTATTGTTATATTATTATTTGGTACAATTATTTATAGTTATTTATTATATTATAATTTATGATTTCATTTTTCAAAGTTTATCATACCCGGGATGTCTGCTAGACTCTGGTTTGGACAGATTTAAGAGAGTTATTCCTAAGAATTACAGGACTACAATATAAAACGCCAAATTTTCATGCAAAATAATGGTACCACTTTTAGCACCTAAAATCCGAAATAATCGTACCGCCAGGGAGGTTAAAGGACTATATCCAAATAATATAAACTGCTTCCTAAAGTACCACTTCCCTCCTGTGGACATATCTTTGAGTCTATAGCAGAGCTCTGTCCTCTAGATGTGTACCACAAAGTATATTGCCATCAATCCAGGTTTTTATTTCTGCCTGTGACCCACTTAGGGTGATTGTTCCTCACTTCCTGTCCCTGTGCTAGCCATACAAGAAATTAGGGGTGTGGTTATCACTTGTCACTGACACAAGAAGAAATAGTAAGAAATATAATTTTTCTTATTGCTGATTGGGACCCAATTGTGAAGATTTTCACTCACTTCTGTGTGTTTCAGATCTATCAAGAAGTTGGGTCTGTAGTTTACACTGTAGTTTACACTGGGATAGGAAGGCATGGACAGCAATAAAAGTAGAAATTCCCCACTCTACTAAAAATGTATTTTTGTTTATCTCCTTGTTGCATACATTTCCTATTAATTTCTTAGGGACACAGAGAAAAACAAAGCATCTCAGATTCATGTATAATACCCTTTTTTACTGTCCATTTAATCTGCTATAAGCATGTCATGGTCACGACTTTGCCCTCTATATGTGTCTAGTGTATTTAGGTTTAGGGTCTCTCCCCCCCAATCCCCCCCAAAAAAACAACCACATTGCTGCTTTGTGTACAGAGCCCTGTTTTGTTAGTAAACACATGGCTCTTCACTGTGATTTGCTAAACCGATCGGCAGGTCCCAACCATAAATCATGCTGATTGACTTGTGCTGCACCGAATCAAAGCACAGATGAGGCGGCATGTGCACACATGTGCACCCCCTACACAGAAATGCCGGATAATGTAAATGTGATCTGGCAAAGAGCCACCCTGTCACGGTATTTTGCAATAGGGGGGTCCATTAGTGGTTAAATAATGTTGACTACCTTTTATATCCACAAAGCTGTATCTGTTGTATTTTGGATACTCTGCATCTCTCATTGATTGAATTAGCATGTACTGCTATTAAAATGTTAAAAATAAAGATTTTCAAATGTATTGCAAACTGAACATTTTCTCTCAGTCAACAAGTGTAGTGCTACAAAAAGGATAAGCGATTAGAGATAGAATAGATACAAAGTAAAAGAAAAAAATATATATGATAATATAGGAATAGTGTGATAGCACAATCACTTCAACATAAAATGCATGTGTTTGATTTCTAAGAAAAGCGGATATTAAATCAACCACCTCATGCATATCCTTAAAGTATTTCACCAATATCAATACATCAATACAAAATGACATAGACAACATTTAATTAAAACAATTACACTTCAAAAAAAGGCATTACAAACATGAAAAAGCAATGTATGCAAAATAGTTTAATGGGCATATGTGAAAGAAACACATATAAAACAACATTTGTGTATTATCATCAAATGATATTAATAGTGTTTCCTTTCATACAGTATAAAGAGGGGATGGTAGTCGCCAACAGGTATACTTCCCCATGAAAAAACTTAAGGTATCCAAAATAAAATGTTAAAACAATGTCCATAGAGGGTGGCAAAGTCTTTAAGTATAAAAGTCTATAGGTGCATGCATTATGGCTGCTTGTCAGGAGAGCAGAAATGGACTCTCTATAGCACACATGGCAAAGAAAGGGAGAGAAGCGCCTCTAAATGCAGACTGTAGTACACATTTAATAAAAGTAAAAATGCCAAATGGCAACTCACTGATAACAAGTGATTAAAATGCTCGTCAGTATTGGGAGATCCAAGACATGCACTATGTTCACCCACCAAGGGGCCACCAGGGTGACAGCACGGCCACACATTATTCATATTACTTTTAATAAATGTATACTACAGTCTGCATTTAGAGGTGCATCTCTCCATTTCTTTTCCATGTTTCCTTTCATACATTTTGTCTCCAAGCCAAATGTCCAGTCCTACAGAGAAAGTAAGTGTGAAGATGAGGAGTGAATTTGAGCGCCACCGGCTTGTTACAAGAGGAAGAGCCTGGAAAACCAAGCCAAAAATGGCCTAAGATATTTACCTGCTACCTGCTTGTGAATATAACAAATAATAAAAAATATGTATATGCATTATTTTATATTTATATGAAAAAGCACAAATGTTTGAAACATCATTTTAAATCTTAACACTTAGGCCGGGTTCACACTAGTGAGATTTCAGATGTATCTTCAGTCGCACAGAATCACATGGCAACAGAAATCACATTGTTTTCAATGGTGTCCGTTCACATCAATGCAACTCAGCATGGAGCGATTTTGGAAAAGGTTCCTGTAGTTCTGTGATTACAGGGTGAGTTTTGCCCCATAGAATATGCAAACCACATCCTAATAGCGTCCAAGTAGCATCCAGGTAGGACTACATAATTGCACTGAAAATCAGATTGTAGCAGTGTGAGCCTAGCCTTATTTATTTATTTTTTTTCAACAATAAGATTTTTATTGGATTTTAAAAGTAAACAACATACAACAATCAGATTATTGCATAGATCAAGAACTCAAGACATGTACCGCAAATAAGTGCAATTACTAAGCGTTTGAGATCAGTACAAGACCCTAAAGGCCGTGTTAAAGAACAATGGTCTGATGGAGGAAAGGAGTAAGAATCAGTACAGGGAAATAAACCACAATAATCAAATTGCAACAGTCAAAAATCATGTACAATGAGCCTATCCCTATTAACAATGAAAGTAAATAAGTACAAAAAATAAATAAATAAGTAAATAAGTACAAAACTACTATACAATCCCTTAAGAAACCCAGTCATGTTGCATATTAGTAGCCCTCGAAAATGCAGAAGCTCAGAGAAACCTATTAGAATGTTATATGTAGAGATCTAAAAATATCCAGCATTTCAAGCTAAAGATAACGTCTAAAGTCTGACACAACAAAGCTCTTAATTCACTTGTTGGTCATCTCTCGCCTCGACTACTGCAACTCCCTTCTCATTGGCTTACCTCTACATATTCTATCACCTCTTCAATCCATCATGAATGCTGCTGCCAGACTCATCCACCTTACCAATCGCTCTGTCTCTGCTACTCCTCTCTCTCAATCCCTCCACTGGCTTCCGCTCGGCCAAAGAATTAAATTCAAAATACTTACAACTACGTACAAAGCCATCCACAACTCTGCCCCCAGCTACATCACTAGCTTAGTCTCTAAATAACAACCCACTCGTTCTCTTCGTTCCTCTCAAGACCTCCTGCTCTCTAGCTCACTCATCACCTCCTCCCATGCTTGCCTCCAGGACTTTTCCGAAGCCTCTCCAATTCTATGGAATGCCCTACCCCAATCTGTCTGCCTATCTCCTACTTTATTAGCTTTTAGGCGATCCCTGAAAACCCTTCTCTTCAGAGAAGCCTATCCTACCCACACCTAGCAACTGTTTTTCATTTTCATTTTCTCCATCAGCTCATCCCCCACAGTTATTACCTTTTTTGTTTCAACTTGACCCTCCCTTCTAGATTGTAAGCTCTAACGAGCAGGGCCCTCTAGTCCCTCCTGTATTGATTTTTATTGTAAGTGTACTGTCTGCCCTCATGTTGTAAAGCGCTGCACAAACTGTTGGCGCTATATAAATCCTGTATAATAATAATAGAGAACTTGATATATGTTCTAGTGAAGAAGATGAGTGCTATTCCCTCAGTAATCACTTATAAGGACATAGGCCGAAACATACTTTTTTCTTCTTTATATTATTAAAGGCACATTTTTTAAGTTCTACAAATACATGATCTAGTACACCCAAGAATGGCTGGCTTTCAAATTTTAATTCAAAATGGATTCAGCCCATTCCCATAATCTGTTTTTAATACACTGCCATGCTAAATATATAACATTTCCAACTGGTTGTTAATCTGAAAATCAAGAGGTGTAGACAATTTATTGGACAGAATGTAACATTAGGATTTTAATGATATAATTATACAGAAATCTGAAATATACTTGATGGGGGGAAATCTTGGCAAGAGAGAGCGTTCCATTAGGTAGACCAGAATACCGGAAGTCTTTTTTTTTTTATTAATAAATGATATTGGGAGAAACGGTGGATTCGCAGCAGTGGTCACCCTTGAAATTCTTCATAAATCCTCTGTCGTCTTCTGTATTTTCACTGCTTACTTAATTCTGTCATATTCTTAATTTAAAGGGCATCATAAAAAGAGTAATATGTCACGTAGGTGCAATAAAATGTGCACACAGATTCTTTGTTAGAATGAGAATTCCCCTGATTAGCAGGACAATGAATTCATGTTTGGCAAAATTGCACATATGTCCCTGATTTAAAAAATTATCACCGGGCTTTATGGAAAATGTTTACCTTGCATTATTAAAACTTTTTCGACGAATAGCCTTATTTCACAGAAAGCTGAGCTGCTTCCATAGAGTAGGTGAATTACTTCAACTAATTTAGAAGTCGTTTGCTGGTGTCAGAAATTTGGCAGTGTGAGCCTTACTGGTATTCAGTTCAATTTTTTTTTTCCAGAAGAATGAGCTGCCTCTGTAACATTTACTTTTCTGCTACTGCAATATAGTTTTTTTTTTTTTTGTAGAAATAACCGCTAATTAATAACACTTATATACTACCAGGCAATATCTAACTAGTGCCATTTTTTCTATTTTTAGGTTGAGTTTCCACTGAAGCAAAATGAAACTTCCTATTCAAATGTCTTCCTCCTCTCCTCCCACCTTTATCTGTTACCTTTTACACCTAACTCACCACTTCCCATGTAATTTACACATTCATATAATTACTAATCACTGTAACAGCCCCCCTTCTTTCTTTTTTTATACTGTTTTCTTATGAGCATTTTGGTCAAAAAGAACAAATGCAGTAGGTACATCAAACCAGTTGTACTTCCAAACGGTCTTCAAATGAAGGATCTCCAATCACTGTAAAGGTGAGATTTACAAAGAGATTGAATCATCAGTGAATACCCACATAATCAACAAAACGATGTGTGTTGTATTACAATTTGAAGACAGAAGGAAAATTTTACTAAATAGAACTAATAGAAGGAAAATTTAACTAAACAAAACCACGAGTTCCAGTAAGCAGTTAGATAACCATTGAGGCATGTCATATAACTATACCAAGAAAATAGGTACATCTATCTCTGAGATATAAAACGTATGCCTCTGTGCACAAACAAAATACTGGATAGAAATCAAATAATTAGGTATGGTGCGCCTCACTCCCTCTCAATGTAGTAACAAGTTAGGTGTCTGGTATCTCACAAGTGTCAAAAAGTTTCCACTCATGGACCCCAGATTTTTTCAAATTTGCAGAAGCATTCCCTGACTTCATAACTCTTCTTATCGGGTGGTAGAACTTGGTTAATCAAATTTTTCCACAAATTGATGTGAATGAATTCTGTGTATTGTAGCACAACCTTTTTCCTGGAACAGAATAATAAAAATCACAGGAATTGTTTCTGATATGTGATCAGGTCCAAGTCTTTCAGTACTCCCAATATGCACCATTTCGGATTGTATATGTTGGGCAAATTGAAACAAGTGGCAATAAAATGAGTGACTAAGAACAATAAGGGACAAACCTTCTCCCAATCCCAAAGCATATGGAAAAGGTCTCCTGTCCACTTGTGACATTTATGATAGTCAAGGTTGTCCCTTTTGCGCATCTGAAAGAGCCATAAAGGTGTGTAGTAGAATCTATGAAACATTCGCAAGTGGATAAGTCTATCTCTGGCTGAGATAGTAGTACTAAAATAAGTATTTAGGATCGCAGTTCTCATCTGACAGATCCGGGATAGTCCCATTGCCCTTTTTTTTTACACCTAAAGAGGTAGTCATAGACTATTGGGATAATAAACTCTCTCATGCCGCGTACACACGACCAGACTTTTCGAGGGACTAAATCTGACAGACTTTCGACGGAGTTCTGACGGAGTTCTGACGGAGTTCTGACGGACATTCCGAATGAACGGACTTGGCCACACACAATCACACCAAAGTCCGACGGATTCGAACGTGATGACGTACGACTGGACTAGAATAAGGAAGTTCATAGCCAGTAGCCAATAGCTGCCCTAGCATCGGTTTTAGTCCGTCAGACTAGCACACACACGAGCAGATTTCTCAGTAGGAACTGGGTCCGGCAGAGTTCTGTCGGAAAAATTTGAAACATGTTCCATTTCTAAAGTCTGTCAGACTTTTGCAAATCAAAAGTCCGCTGCAGCCCACACACGTTCGAATAGTCTGCCGGAATCATTCTGTCAGACTTTTGATGTTGAAAAGTCTGGTCGTGTGTACGGGGCATTAGTCTCATCAGAGATTTTCCAGTTCGCGGGTGCCAGGAGACTGAAAGTGATCATCACTGCAGCAGGTCATCTAAGACGTTAATCCTTTACACACACACACAGTAACATGCTGTTCACAATATTAACAGTTGTGATTTTGGCCTTTGCAAAAAAAGTCTATCACTCTCTGCTATACCCAGACAGGAATGTGACAAAGTTTATACTATGACAGCCTGTTCAAATAGGCAGAGATCTTCATTTCTAATTTGAGCAATTAGAGCTCCAGCTAAATGATTTTTTTAATTATTATTGTAATGAAAAAGAAAAACAGTGCAAAACATGTTTACAGAAATTATATTAAAAAAACTCACATATGCGATTTGCACACCTATGTGATTGGTGTGGCTTGCATTTACGTGGGTACAGCAGCCTATTCATTTGAATGGCCTTCTGTATCTGCGGGAAACACAGAAAAAGGGTTCCTGTACCTCTTTAAAATTTAAGTTGCATAGAAATCGCATGGTGCTTTTGCATGATTTCCAGCACCCAAAAACGTACTACCTTTTCATTTTTAGTGGGATGCCACCACCACATATCTGCTAAATAGCAGTGTAGACTGCCTGTGGGTGCTGGAATGCATGTGGTTTACATGCAATGCCACACCTGCATATATTAGAACCTAGCCATAAGTAAGAGTAAAATCTAAGAGTTCAAAAGTGGAAAATTACTTAAAGTGCTTGTAAACCTCAGTCCTGAAATATGAACAAAGCATATACCCTTATAGTGTGTACTTGCCTCAATTAAGAGCACTAAGTGTCACGCTTGTCTAATGCTTTGTTCCTCTGCTATCAGGATGAATCGCTTCTGCCAAGTTTTTCTGACACCAAGAGGAACATGGTGACAGAGGAGAGAGCTCCAGCTAATCGACAGCCTTAGCTCTGTTCCTGTGTGATGTGTGAAGAGAGATGTGTCCCTTCCCTGCAATCAGCTCTCCTCACTGAGCTCAGCAGAGTCTAGCTTCCCCCCCCCCTTTTTTCTGAACTCTCAGAAAAGCTTTATAATTCAGCACTTCTGCTGTAGAGAAGTAAACACTGCAGATAAACAGGTACAACTTATGTAGGATGATTTGTTAATCTCTGTGAGGCCAGTTACATCACTGTGTATATGCAAGGGTTTACAACCACTTTAAGTACAGTCTATCTGTAAAGATCAGAGAGTAATCTTAATCATATCAGTGCATAAAACTCCAATCTGATGTTGCAGGAGTCACCAGCCCTGGTGCTTCTCTGAGAAATCTGCAATAGTTCAGATGGTAAAACAGTATCTTGCAGGTGCTAATGCAGCTCTCTTTTTATAAAACAAAGAAGAGAGGGTGCACCAACCTTGCACATTACCCAAGTGGTATCTTTAATAATGTATACAAAGAGATATACTCACAAACACATATGTGATAAAAGCATTTCAAAGTCCATGGTAAAATCAAAGTTAACCAGGTCACAGAGACTATTCCTAACAAGCCGGAGGACCTTCAAGAATACTGACGCATTTTGAGGGGGATCCCCTCTTCCTCAGAGCCTTTGTTTTACAGTTTCCTTATTGAGTTCATCCCCCGACCCTCAGAGGGCAGTAAAACCTTTGCATGCATTTGAACCACCAAGATCATGTTATACTTCCAGCACCATCACTCCATCCTTGAGCACAGGATGATTATTGCACTGTCAGCTCTCTTTTTGTCCCCTGGAAGGGGAGAATTATCCTACTCAATCAAAAGGTCTAAGGGGTGTATTTTAAGTGTGCTTAAGTGTTTTATTACATGCAGCAGACAAACCCTTAATGCCAACTATCCTGGGCAGATCTATATTTCCAATCTACAAGGTTTCACAGTCCACAAACCACCATATTGTATAAAAAAATTCAATTATGACTTCTAAGATACCAAACATGATATATTTCAATGTATGCTTCTTCTAGGTGTCTTACCAGTCCTCTAGACCTTGTAATATAGTCATGCTTGGTGTCTAACTGAGGAGTATCTTTTTTTTTCTGTGTCTACTTTTTAGAAATGTAACACCATTGCCATAGGTGTTATGGAATTAAAAGTCTGAGGTCGGTGTAGATCCCGATTTTACCATAGCGTCCCAAACAGGGCTTTTTAAAAAATACCATCATTTACTGCTCTACTGACATCATCCACTTACGCCCCCCCCAAAAAAAAAGCATTGTGAATAAAATGTAAAAAAAAAAACATTCCAATTGCAACAGATAATGAAAGAATGTAGAAAATTAATAATAAACACATTTAGTGCTCTCTCGTACACATACATCATGAATGAATGGTTTGTTTGTGTGGCTGGAGTAGCCTGCTGGTATACGGGGATGCATTTACTGTATGAATACAGCTGCAGGTCCAAATTTAACAGGTGTGCAGATATGGGTGAGGCCGTACACATGCATCCACATGCCTGTCAAATTGGGACCTGCGTCTATGTTCATACAGTTGCTTCATCTTCATAGTGTACTACATAAAAAAAAAAAAAGCTACAGCACCCATACAAATGAGCTCCAAGACGTCATTCTCATACAGAGCTTTATTAACTAAATACAGTTTTATCTTTTAGATTTAGCTGGAATTTTGCACGTGAGGTTGTGTTTGTTTTCGCTAATAAAGCAGCTAAAAGAAAATTGAGTTTAAAAAGAAAATGTGCAGAAAAATGCAGGGAAACACAAGTGCTTCCATATGAGTTTTTACCTGCATTTTTAATTAGCATTTTTAATTTGCACATGTGTGAACCAGCCCTTAGGAACATTTTCTAATCATTACTGGGGCCAAATCAACATTTATTTTCAACCGTAGTGATGAGAAAATTCAAAGACACAGAATGGAAATTTTTTCTTGAGCAAACAAATTACAGTGTGTAAAGGGGTTTATTTACAAAAGCTGGAGAGTGCAAAATCAGGCTCACTTCTACATAGAAGCCAATTAGTGTCCAGGTTTTATTGCCAAGGCTTAATTGAACAAGCTGAAGTTAGAAGCTGATTGGTTTCTATGTAGAAGTGAGCCTGATTTTGCGCTCTCTAACTTTAGTAAATAAACCCCATAATTTTCATTCAAGAGAGTCTATTGGTTCTGAAATTGAATGTTAAAGCATAATTCCAATTGTATTGAGAAAAAAACATTCCCCTCTGGATGATCTATGTACATTGTAAGTATTTTGACAACCTTTGTTGCAGATTCCTACCTTTTGCTACTCCGAAGAAATCCCTGTTTGTTCCTCTTTGCCTCTGGGCTAAGTGAGTCTAATGGGAGTGGTTTCTCCCAAAAATTACATTTTTGTTGCAGGGATGCCTGAAATCTCAAAAGTATCTTAGGTAGACTTCTGGGAAAATTGGTGAGCCAATCACACAAGCAGGAAATTATGGTTCTGGGGGGGCACTCTGTATACATTCTGCCTACATAACAACTCCAGGTAGCCACATTGCATTGCATTTTCAGAAAATTACAGTGCTGCAGATTGAAAAGGAAAGGTCATTTTTTAATTGTTTTTTTTTTCAATTACAATATGACTTGAGTTGAAATTGTATACGCTATATTATTGTTTCTTTAGTTACTATTGTGTTTCCCCATGAAAGTGGAGTTACCCTTTAATGAAAACAGATTTTTAAAGTACTTACAAATGACATGTGTCATTGAATGTACTCAGAATTTTCATATGAATGTTCGTATGAACATTTGTACAAAAGTTCTTTCAAAAATCTACTAGTGTATGACCAGCTTTAAATTCACAGCAGACCATTTATGACTTGACTACTTCCATAAAAAGTCCTTTAACCACTTGCCACCAGGCCAATGTACATATACGGCCAGGTGGGAGCCGCCTCCTTCTGACTAGACATTCAGGAACGTCCATCAGAAGGAGGGGGGTCGTGCGCGCGCGTGCCCGAGCAGCGGCGCGATCCCGATGCGCCTGTGTCACCCGGACACGGCGCATGTCGGATTTGCAGGAGGGCCCTGTGATTGGCCCTCCTGATCACATGACGGCCGTGTCTAATCACAGCTGTCATGTGATGTAAACAAACAGCCGGTTGCTAGGCAATCGGCTCTCCTCTCCTCACACGGAAGTCGTCGCTGAGGAGAGGAGAGCAGATCGCTGCAGCCGGCTGGTGATCAGTGAGTATGAGCTGTTTTTACAGCTTTTTACTCACTGATCACTAGTCTAGTGTAATACACACGTGTCCCCAAAACACATGTCCCCACACATGTCCCCAAAGTGCGAGAGCGATGAAAGCTGAAAATTGGGCTGGGAAGGAAGGGGATGAAAGTGCCCCGTATTGTAGTGGTTAAAGACCCTAGGATAAGTACTGTTTATGATATCTCTGCATTCCTTCTTACCTGACTGCGTTTTGCCAAATAAGCAATCTCCCTTGACTGCTAAACCCATGCTTAACCCACCCAATGACAGTACGCAAATATGCGGCCTCTCGACGGTTGGACCTTGTCGTCAATTGGTCGTATATTTGTGTACCAATTAGCCGACACAGCTGTGATGAGAGCACATGCCCTGAACACTCCCGGCACAGTTACCAGCGGCTAACAGAAGGCTCCCAATCGCTCCTTGAGATGGGGAGCTTTCCGATCATGTGATCGCCGTGAGAGCCAATCACGGTGGTCACATGATCAATAACTCTGCTCCATCTCCCAGCATCTAAAACCTATTAAAAGAGCAGGGAAACTCCAGCATAAAGGGGTTAACACAGACATGACCAATTTTGGTGAAAAATGTGAATGGCATTGTGTTTAATACCGTTTTTTCGACTCAGTTTAGGGTTTGCCAGACCTCATTATCGTCACAGTCATAGACTGGAAACAGATAAATGAGACTGCTAGAGATCACACCCTTACAAATCAATGCTTCCACATCTGTACTCCCTATAATTCTCTTAAAAATTACTTGTGCCACATTTGATATTTCTCTTAGCCAAATCCATCATAAAAAATATGAGGAAAAAAATATAAAACGATTAAAGGGACATAAAGTATAGAAAATATTGTTATTTGCTAGCTTAGGTATGGACAACACAGACTACTGTGGGCAGGTGCACCAAAGGCCACATAATAAGCGCTAAAAAGCCACATGTAGTCCCTGGGCTGGAGGCTGGGCATCAGGAGTCTAAACCATACAGATATAATGGAATAGATCTTCCACCATCCAGCAGATCCTTGTAGTGTATACATTTGAGATGTTTGAGCGGTTTTCCTTTACTGTGGTTATCAATGCCGGAGTGGTGCTATGAGTGATTATATTGTCCTTTTGTTATCTGGAGAGGTTTCAGACCCACTGCCATTTTATCATCTGATTTGAAAAGATTTTGGTTGTTTTCTGTGGCGATTCAGCTCTATGGCAACATGGCTGAGCAGCCTGTCACCTCCTGTAGGTGGGGGAAAGTGGACTACAAATGATGGGCGAGGTTAGACTCTAGAGGATAACTTAAGAATGTCCGCTTGGATGAGACTAGTGAGGACAGAGTCTCAGTGCTGACGTCACCCTGCAATATGATTCAGGGTTGTCAGTGGCCCTCTTAATGTGTTTTTACTGTTTTTTAGCTGTCACATGGTTTTAACTGGATGACTGGTTCTGTTCTACAATAAACCTTTATTTAAATTACTACAATATCACTGGCTCCCTCTTTGGTGAGCTCTGTCTCTTCCAGTGGAAGTTGCCTTTTGCTGTTACCTAAGAAGTGTGATTCCAGAATTGCATACACCTGGGGAGGATGTGAGCTCAAGAAACATGCTGTGCCCGCTGTACCTGTTACATCTCATGGTCTTTTGAGTGGGCATTTGGAATAAGGTGGTGGCACTCAGTGTTTTCGTTACACTACAAGGATCCACTGGATGGTGGAAGATCTATTTTATTTCAATATATATGGACTTTGAGTTAAGAGAGACTTCACAATTTGCACATTGAACACTTTTTATTTACCTATTTTTTGTAAGTTTTTATTATATTCACTGGCACTGCATCATTTAATGACGTTCTAATTGTTAGGTTTGGCCTATAATTGTTTAGGTTCAAACTTTGTCAGTGGCCACACATGTTATCACAGTGCAGATTCATTACAATACGTTTATATACAGATACAGTGCATCTGGAAAGTATTCACAGCGCTTTACTTGCTCCACATTTTGTTATATTACAGCCTTATTCCAAAAAATGTATTAAATTTATTATTTTTCCTCAAAATTCTAGAAACAATACCCCATAGTGACAATGTGAGAGAAGTTTGTTTGAAATCTTTGCAAATTTATAAAAAAAAAAAAATTGAAAAATAAAAAACCACATACATGGACATGATTTGGAAAGGCACACACCTGTCTATATAAGGTTCCACGGTTAACAATGCATGTCAGAGCACAAACTTAGCCACGTAGTCCAAGGGATTGTCTGTAGACCTCCAATACAGGATTGTATCGAGGCACAGATCTGGGGAAGGATGCAGAAACATTTCTCTAGCATTGAAGGTCCCAATGAGCACAGTGGCCTCCATCATTTAAATGGAAGAATTTTGGAACCACCAGGACTCTTCCTAGAGAGGGCCACCAGTCCAAACTGAGCTATGAAAGGGCCTTAGTCAGAGAGGTGACCAAGAACCAGATGTTCACTCTGACAGAGCTCCAGCGTTTCTCTGTGAGGGAGGAGAACCTTCCAGAAGAACAACCATCTCTCAGGCCTGTATGGTAGATTGGCCAGATGGAAGCCACTCCTTAGTAAAAGGCAAATGATAGCCCACCTGGTGTTTGCCAAAAGGCACCTGAAAAACTCTCAGACCATAAGAATCAAAATTCTCTGGTCTGATAAAACAAGGATTGAACTTGTTGGCCTGAATGGCAAGCGTCATGTCTGGAGGAAACCAGATAACACTCATCACCTGGCCAATACCATTCCTTCAGTGAAGCATTGTAGTGGCAGCATTATGCTGTGGGGATGTTTTTCAGTGGCTGGAACTGGGAGACTAGTCAGAATCGAGAGAAAGAAGAATGCAGCAATGTACAGAAATATCCTTGCTGAAAACCTGCTCCAGAGTGCTCTGGACCTGAGACTGGGGCAAAGGTTCATCTACCAACAAGACAATGACCATAAGCACAAAGCCATGATAACAAAGGAGTGGCTATGGGACAACTATGTGAATGTCTTTGAGTGGCCCAGCCAGAGCCCAGACTTGAACCCAACTGAACATCCCTAGAGAGATCTGAAAATGGCTCTGCAACGACGCTCCCCATCCAACCTGATGGGGCTTGAAAGGTCCTGCAAAGAAGAATGGGAGAAACTGCACAAAAATAGTTGTGCCAAGCTTGTAGCATCATACTCAAAAAGATTTGAGACTGTGATTGTTGCCAAAGTATTGAGAAAAGGCTGTGAATACTTATGTTCATGTGATTTTTTCATATCTTTTTTTTGTACATTTTCAAAGATTTCAAACAGACTTCTTTCACATTGTAATTATGGGGTATTGATTATAGAATTTTGATGAAAATAATGAATTGAATCCATTTTAGAAAAAGGCTGTAACATAAAAAAAATTTGGAAAAAGGAAAGCGCTGTGAATAATTTCTGGATGTACTATATAATGGCATCATATGAAACGTGCTTATTCTTTAAAAAGGTTAGTCCAACCAAAACTGAAAGTTCATTCTTTAGTACATGATAAAGAGTTAATATAGATATATCCATATATTATACAGAATGCAACATAAGAAGGTGAGGAGTAAAATCAAAAACTCTCAGTTGGATACAAGCAAAAGGAATTATGGCAGAGATATTTTGCTGTTGGAGTATTCAAGACATAAAATAACCTCGGTATAAAATAAGCACACCAGGCTTCATCTACTGTATAGCTAACATATCACTTTAAAGCAGACTGACCCTTTAACCTATTGCACTATTTTGCTGGATACCTAATTATAAGCTTTTAGTTTTGTACTCAAATAAAAAGGTAGAATTCAGGTTGGGATCCAGGCCCCTTTATCAGTTATATACCACAAGGGAAAGATTAAGGTAGCCCCAAACATGTGAATTATCAAAAAAGGAGTCCCAATTGTATAAACTATTTTTTAGATTTTTTTTGTTGTTCCATTCTTGTCTATCCAGCTTTTTATCTTCTTCTTTCCCTTACTACTAATATACGATTCCTGTGATGCCGCGTACACATGACCGGTTTTCCCATCAGAATAAACTCCAAAGGTGTTCTGACGGAGTTCCGCTGAAACTGTTGTGCATACACAAGATCACACCAAAGTCCAATCCTTAAGAACGCGGTGATGTACAGCATGTACAACGGGACTAGAAAAAGGAAGTTCAATAGCCAGTAGCCAATAGCCTCCGTCTTGTACTTGCTTCAAAGCATGCATCATTTTTGGTCCGTCGGAACAGCATACAGATGAGTGGTTTTCCCGATAGGAATTGGTTCCATCGGAAATATTCAAAAAACATGTTCTATTTCTAGGTCTGCCAGAATTTTCATTAAAAAAAGTCTGATGAGGCATACACATGATCGGAATATATGATGAAAAGCTTCCGTCTGACTTTTTCTGTCGGACATTCCGCTCGTGTGTACGCGGCATAAGATTTCACAATTTTGTTTCTGCCAAGTCCTTTATTCCATTCCCAACAACTCTGCAAATCTATCCGGCTGACTTAATCCGGCAGACAAACCGCCGGACTTTGCAGCTGAGGTCCGCCAGACTTTCCGAACGAGCGAACCTGCCCACACACGACCGATGTCACAGTCCCAGCATCCTCCGGGAGTGTGACATCATAACATCATAAGGGGGCGGGTTCACCATGTGACATCACCCGGTGACCCCGCCTCTTGCCCCTATACAAGTCACCGCACAACGTGTCCCTGCCATTGCGGCCAGAGAGAGCGTTGTGTCAACATCACGAGGAAAAAGAAGAGAAGAAGAAGAGAAGAGAAGAAGGCAGCGGCGGCGACAGAAGACTGGGCCAACGCTAGTAAAAGAGTGATAAGAAGATAACGATGGCCCGGCAAGAAGAACCAAAGAGTGGGACAAGACCCCCGAAGAGCGGGACAAGACCTCAAAGTCAGAAGAAGGTTGTGGGGATCTGTGGGTGGGGGGCTTATCGTAATCTGGAAGCCCCCTTTAACAAGGGGACCCCAGATCACAGCCCCCACCCTGTGTGAATTGGTAATGGGGTACAGATGTACCCCTACCATTTCACAAAAAATGTGTCAAAAGGGTTAAAAAACACAAGAGACGTTTTTTGACAAGTCCTTTATTAATTTCTTCTTCTTTCCACTTCTTCTTCCATCTTCTTTCTTCTGGTTTTCCATCGGTGCTCTTCTTATTCTTCCATCTTCTTCTCTATCTTCTTCTTCATCTTCTTCTTCCTCCACTCTTCTCGTCCCACATCTTTCCTATGGCTTTGCCCGTGATGTCAGAGGGGGCAGGTCACCCTATTTACGTAAACGGGTGACCCTGCCCCCCCCCCCTCTGACAACACAGGGAAAGCCATAGGGAAGTCCTAGTGCGTCAGAGGGGGGTGGGGTCACCGGGTGGCCCGCCCTTCATTATATAAAAAGTGTCAGAAAAACAGAAGCGTCACACGGAGGAAGACTCCCATTGAAGCAGATCGTGCGGACGGAGCAGAGAAGAAGCCGGAGCAAGATGCGAGACGAGAAGAGTGGAGGAGGAAGAAGAAGATGAAGAAGAAGATGGAGAAGAAGAAGATGGCGGAAGAAGAAGAAGACCAAAGGAAGACCAGAAGAAAAAAGATGGAAGAAGAAGCGGAAAGAAGAAGAAATTAATAAAGGACTTGTCAAAAAGTATCTCTTGTGGTTTTTAACCCTTTTGACACTTTTTTTGTGACGTGGTAGGGGTACATTTGTACCCCATTACCAATTCACATAGGGGGGGCAGGATCTGGGGGTCCCCTTGGCCTTTCTCCCCATCAACATGGTGACAAGGTGCTTTGGGGGGGCCGCTACCCAAAGCACCCTCCCAATGTTGAGGGCATGTGGCCTGGTGTGGTTCAGAAGGGAGGCCGCTCTCTCTCCCCCTCTTTTCCTGCAGCCTGCCAGGTTGCATGCTCAGATAAGGGTCTGGTATGGATTTTTTGAGGGACCCCACACCATTTTTTTTATAATTTTGGCATGGGGTTCTCCTTAAAATCCATACCAGTCCTGAAGGGTCTGGTATGGATTTTGAGGGGGACCCCCACGCCATTTTTTTTTATTTTGTTGCAGGGTTCCCCTTAATATCCATATCAGACCTGAAGGGTCTGGTATGGAATTTAAAGGGACCACCATGCATTTTTATTTTTTTAATTTTGGTTCGGGGTTCCCCGTGGTGTTTTTATCAATGAACTTTTATGTGTATTGTTGGACTGACAATTCATTATAGCCACTAGTAGTTTTAAATTACTTTTTTTCCTTTATGAAATGTAATTTTGCTGTCAGACTGTTCTAAATATGGGAAACATGTGCCCCTATGAAATTTAAAGGATTATTACACTTTTATTGTTTCACTTTATGACAATACCATGCATATACGCCTTTAAAATGAGCACTTTTGATTTCTCTCATAGACTTTTAAAGGGTGTTCCATGGCTTTCGAATTTGCCGCAAACACTCAAAATTGTTCACTGTTCGGTGAACTGGCGAACAGCCAATGTTCGCATCAAACTCATGTTGTTTACACATCTGGACTCAGGAGCACTAGTGTGGGACACCAGAGCACAATTTTTAGGGTAACCCACACAGGTGCTCCAATGGATACTTGGGACGTCTCCATCTGTGAAACTTGGCCAAAAAAGATAAGTATTCCAACTTGGTAAAAAGGGAATTTTAATCATGTCTTCAACTTGGATCTCTTCCCAAACAGACAATTTTACACCACTTCAAAGCAATGTTTCATATACCTATTTCTGGACTCAAATATCTGTGTGCTAAGTATACCTTTTGTTTCATTCTCGTAGGGGAGAAAAGACTCAGACAACAGTCAGAGGATCCCAGGGACCCCCGACCTTGCCAGCCTGATAGGCAAATTAGCCCGCGAACCCTGAGGATCTGAAGGAAGGAGAGGTGGAGGAAGTGGGCGAGATGAGCACCCCACCAGATGATTGTCTGACACCCCAGCTTCAGGTAATCTATGTATGCCTGCATATTTCTAAATACATGTTTTTTTCAACAATTTTAGGTGATGTGCTGGTTGTGGAAGAGGAAGCCGCAGAACGTTTCAGTAGGGCCAGCACCCAAACCCTCCTCCAACAAATTATGGGGAGGAGACAGGTCTCCCAAATAATCTGCGATCACATGCAGCCAGGGAGGAGTTCTGAGAGCAGGACAAGATAGAATGGAGTGCTGAGTTGCTGTTCTGGGTCATCCCCACGTGGGGGGTGAAGAGCACGGAGGAGGGCTGGAGGATAGAGGTCTTCATCAAGGAGCTGGTGTCAGGATGCTGTGACCGGGGAACACGGGACTTGTACACAGATGAAGGCAGATGAAGGTTGGTGAAGGACAAGTAGCAGTAAAGAGTCAGGAGGAAAGTTGCAGAGTTAAAGTTGAGCTACTGTGACCGAGAACACAGGACTTGTACTTTGAAGGAGGTCAGTGCTGAACAATTATAAGAGGACCTTTCAGAGTAATGCTGTGGCCAGGGAACCCAGTGTTCGCAATCTTGGACTGGCTGGTATCAGTATTCCGTATGTTACCACGTGTCAGGCCACCGGGGAGAGATAGTGTGTGCCTCTGGCTTATTGAGTTGTCCCAGTCACACTATTCAAAAATACTTTAAAGCAGTGACGGTCCGTCCATAGGGGGCGCCCAGGCCGCCGCACCCCCCCCCCCCCTCTTACAAAAAAAAATGTATTTAGACATGTCCCTTTAAGAATAGAAAAAATTTAAAAAAGGTCCTTATGTGCACTGCGTCCTGGCTCAGGGCGCAGTGCAATATGGGAAGCGCCACGAGATTGTAGACACGGCTCTTCATTTGCTGCAAAAAACTCTTTGTGGTGCAGTGATCACGCCACAGCTTCCGGCGTGATCGACTGACCGTGCAGGTTTCACTTTCGCCAAGTACATGGGCGGCGCTTGCAGTTCTAGTTCCGACGTCACTCAAAGGAGCATGAAGAGGTAAATAGAAGCTCTCCCTGCCTTCCCTTATTTACAATACGGTTGTATGTTTAGCTTTCGGTGGTTGGCGGCGGGCGCAGCAGCACCCTCCCCCCCCCCCCCCCCCGCATACCAACTATATTGATCTCTCCTGCAGCCAGAATTCTAACCTCTCAGGCATTTCTCCGGATGACACTTTACAATACTCTGAAGATTTTTTACAAAGGGTAGGCAATGCACCGTGTCACAGGTAAATAAACTGTGTTTCTTTTCTCTACAATTACTTAATGCATATTATGTATACAACAGAAGGTGCCCAGTTCCCTGGATTAAAAGCTTTGTCTTATCTCTTGCTAGTTATAGAGACTGAAACACATAAGGAAATTTATGAATTTGATAGACGAATGGAACAATTGGCTAATTAGTTTATCAATCATAAGTGTGGCCCTAGGCAGGCAGAGTTCTCCTTTGCAGCAGCTGGAGATGGGTAATCTAGGATCTAGTGGAGACTTTTTTTTAAAAGACTCTGGCACAGATATCACACTTATCAACTATATTTTAATTCCAGTGGTTGGCAGCAGCAGCATACGTCCTGTCCCCCCTCCCCCCCCCCCCCCCCCCCGCTTATTAACTATATTTTACTATTGGTGATCAGCAGCAGCAACAACCTTTCAACCCCCCCGCTTATTAATTATTTATTTAATTTTCGGTGCCATAATTACTGCTGCATTTTCCAGTTCGCCTCATGAGCCATTTTACTGGTAGACACAGGATTGACCAATGGGGTCTGCATCGATCGATGCACATGGAACAGCAATACACATTGCACTGGAAGAACCTGGGCATCACACGTGTACTCAATGTAGATTTTTGGACACAGTTTCTAGGACATTAAAAATAATATATATTTACACTGTATATATATATATATATATATCTATATATATATATATAGATATATATATATAAAATCAGTAGCATCCGTGCAGCCTGGTATATGATGTGCAGAGCCCTGTGCATAATGTGCAGCCTGGTATATGATGTGCAGAGCCCGGTGTATAATGTGCAGCCTGGTATATGATGTGCAGAGCCCTGTGTATAATGTGCAGCCTGGTATATGATGTGCAGAGCCTGAAGTTTAATGTGCAGCCTGGTATATGATGTGCAGAGCCCTGTGTATAATGTGCAGCCTGGTATATGATTTGCAGAGCCCAAAGTATAATGTGCAGCCTGGTATATGATGTGCAGAGCCCGAAGTTTAATGTGCAGCCTGGTATATGATGTGCAGAGCCTGGTATATGATGTGCAGAGCCCTGTGTATAATGTGCAGCCTGGTATATGATGTGCAGAGCCCTGTGTATAATGTGCAGCCTGGTATATGATGTGCAGAGCCCTGTGTATAATGTGCAGCCTGGTGTATGATGTGCAGAGCCCGGTGTATAATGTGCAGCCTGGTATATGATGTGCAGAGCCCGGTGTATAATGTGCAGCCTGGTATATGATGTGCACAGCCCTGTGTATAATGTGCAGCCTGGTATATGATGTGCAGAGCCCGAAGTTTAATGTGCAGCCTGGTATATGATGTGCAGAGCCTGAAGTTTAATGTGCAGCCTGCTATATGATGTGCAGAGCCCTGTGTATAATGTGCAGCCTGGTATATGATGTGCAGAGCCCTGTGTATAATGTGCAGCCTGGTATATGATGTGCAGAGCCCGAAGTTTAATGTGCAGCCTGGTATATGATGTGCAGAGCCCTGTGTATAATGTGCAGCCTGGTATATGATGTGCAGAGCCCAAAGTATAATGTGCAGCCTGGTATATGATGTGCAGAGCCCGAAGTTTAATGTGCAGCCTGGTATATGATGTGCAGAGCCTGGTATATGATGTGCAGAGCCCTGTGTATAATGTGCAGCCTGGTATATGATGTGCAGAGCCCTGTGTATAATGTGCAGCCTGGTATATGATGTGCAGAGCCCTGTGTATAATGTGCAGCCTGGTATATGATGTGCAGAGCCCGGTGTATAATGTGCAGCCTGGTATATGATGTGCAGAGCCTGGTGTATAATGTGCAGCCTGGTATATGATGTGCAGAGCCCTGTGTATAATGTGCAGCCTGGTATATGATGTGCAGAGCCCTGTGTATAATGTGCAGCCTGGTATATGATGTGCAGAGCCCGGTGTATAATGTGCAGCCTGGTATATGATGTGCAGAGCCCTGTGTATAATGTGCAGCCTGGTATATGATGTGCAGAGCCCTGTGTATAATGTGCAGCCTGGTATATGATGTTCAGAGCCCTGTGTATAATGTGCAGCCTGGTATATGATGTGCGGAGCCCTGTGTATAATGTGAAGCCTGGTATATGATGTGCAGAGCCCTGTGTATAATGTGCAGCCTGGTATATGATGTGCACAGCCCTGTGTATAATGTACAGCCTGGTATATGATGTGCAGAGCCCTGTGTACAATGTGCAGTCTGGTATATGATGTGCAGAGCCCGGTGTATAATGTGCAGCCTGGTATATGATGTGCAGAGCCCTGTGTATAATGTACAGCCTGGTATATGATGTGCAGAGCCCTGTGTATAATGTACAGCCTGGTATATGATGTGCAGAGCCCGGTGTATAATGTGCAGCCTGGTATATGATGTGCAGAACCCTGTGTATAATGTGCAGCCTGGTATATGATGTACAGAGCCCTGTGTATAATGTGCAGCCTGGTATATGATGCAGACCGGGTAAAATCTTGTAGTGGGTTGGATGTGGCTCTCATGCCATAGTTTGGAGACCCCTAATCTATACTTCTTTTCAAGTGTGCAATCTAAAGGGAAATACCCCAAAATAACAACTGGGAGCTATTTTTTTCCAAAATAAACTGAAAATTTCTGGCTGTGTTTTTCACATGGCAATATTGAATAAACATGCATCCACAACAGCTTGAAAAATGTGGTGATCAGGTTGAACCTACATAATGTACCCTGTACACTTGTTCTCTGAAGTCTATTGCCAGTATAAAAGCCAGCCAGAAATTCAGTACAGGGATGGTGGGAACCCTTCATAATGGGCACAGCGGGTGTACAGACCCGGGAACTCAGCACAGGCATGGTGGGAACCCCACATTATGGGCACAGCGGGTGTACAGACCCGGGAACTCAGCACAGGCATGGTGGGAACCCCTCATTATGGGCACAGTGAGTCTGCATATGATGTGCACAGTGAGGCTACATTTGATGAAATAGACACTTGGATTTGGCAGCCATGCCTATCTCTTAAACTTACACTAAACTAACAGTGTAATTTTTCAGTTTGTTTGTGCCGATCTGTAAGGCTGCACTATACCATGATTTGTGATGCTGGGGCTGTATACTCTGCCCTGTGATGCTGGGGCTATATACTCTGACCTGTGATGCTGGGGCTATATACTCTGTCCTGTAAAGCTGGGGCTGTATACTCTGTGCTGTGATGCTAAGCTGTATACTCCTGACACTATGAGTCCAAGCAAGTGGAATACAGGGGACGGAGTGGGTGAATTCTATAAGGGGTGTGGCTTGTGAGAAGGGGGAGAGGCCAAACTTGGAGGGGCGGGGTATTGCGCCCCCCCCCCATTCTAAAACTTCACCAGCCGCCACTGCTTTAATATACATCAATCAAGCTGGGGATTATTCCGAGTGATTCTCGTTTGAAGTACTGGAAGTAAAATGCCATTAATCTAGCAGTTTCGCGATGGAAGCTTGTGCAGGAGAGGTGATTTCTGCAGGAGTTCAGAGCAGAGGAGGAGGAACAAGGGTCTGCAGCGGGAGAAACGCTGAAGGAATAGGCTGTGAATGATGGAGATTCATTATTGCAAGACAGAAGCTACAAATTAATGCTTTGAAAATATGAGAACAAACCAACAAATGCTAGGGGAATCCCATATATTCCCTTGTCCTACCCAAGTTATATCCTGCAATAAACGTAACAAAACTACGCAAATGACTGCTTATTGTCTTAACTGATTTTTTGATGGTCTGGCGGCACAGTGATTTGGTGGATGTTTGTAACTAGTGGTAACCACACCGCTACAGTTGGATTAGATCTAATTAGTTGAGCAAGAGGTCCTATTGATAGGGCAAACAAAAGAGGGGAAAGAGGGCAATCCTGCCATGTACCTCTCCCCATATGAAAGGAATCCAATTTATATCCAGCGTATTTTATGTATGCTCGAGGATTATCGTACAAAGCATCAATCCATCTCATGAAATGCTCCCCGAAACCTCACTTCTGAAGGGAATAATTTAAGTATGACCAAGAGACAGAATCAAAGGCTTTCTTGATATTGAGTAGGAGAAAGCAGTATGGGATTCGGCAAGTTTTAGCAATAGGGGCCAACAGCTCCACGAATATTGTCATTGGCTTGGCGTGTAGGCATAAATCCTACTTGGTCGCAGTGTATAAGTTTACCGATGATTTTATTGAGGCGATTAGCTAAGATTCTTGCTTTTTTTTTTTTTGAGGTTTAAAAGGGAGATAGGGCGATAGTTTGAACAGAAGGAATCATCAGAATGGGGTTTTGGGATCATACAGATGGTTGCCATGAGTGTTTTCTGTCTGAAGGAGTTGCCATCTAATAAAGTAATGAAGGCGTCCGCCAATACAGGGGATAATGTTTCTGAAAAAGTTTGGTAATATAAGGCAGAATAACCGTCAGTTCCAGGTCTCTTGTTCTTTTTTAACTCTTTAATTGTTTTGGCTACATTGTCTATTGAAATGGGTTCATCAAGTTTTTTTTTTTTTTTTTGGTCACTGGATAACTCGGGTAGATGTATTTGGCAAAAGAAGGTGTTAGCTGCCTTAGGGCAGAAATGATTAGTTGCCCTGTATAAGGAGGCTAAGTGAAAGCAAAATTGATGTACAATTTTGACAGGGTTACATGTGTAGGTATTATTAGATCATTAAATTCTAATTGGTTTGGTTGGTTTATTAAATGATTTTAGAGCTTTAGCCAAAAGGGTGCCTGCATTATTAGACTTCATATAGAAGGTGTCTTTAGATCTGTTTAGAGATTTTTCAGCTGATTCTGTAAAGAATAAGTCATACTCCAGGCAAGCTTTTTCTAATCGGGTTTTAGACGTGGGGGTAGGATTATTTTGAAATGACACAAAGGTATTGTGAAATTCAGATTCCTGCTTACAAGCAAGATTTCTAGGTTCACATTTAAATGTCTTTGAATTATTCCATGCATTACTGGTTTGTGCGCTTCCCAAAGAGTCATTGGTGAGATCTCAGGGTTATTATTATGAGTTAAATATTCTTTCAGGGCTTGTTCATTGGTTAAGTGATGTGATGGGTGATTGAGTAATTTATCAGGGAGGTAACAGGTGGGGTCTTGGGCTTTAGAGATAGTGGAAGCTATTGTGGTTAGGACTGCATCGTGGTCAGACCAAGTAATGGGGATTATATCTGAAGTAAGTGTAGCGCCCTGCTCCTAATGAGCAGACACTATTGTTTTTGCAAATTTAAGTTGTCTGAAGCTGCAGTTTGGCTCAGGCTAATTATTTCAAAGTTCTAGTTTCTGTACCAGTTCAGCTGGGTTGTGCTAGTTTCCACTTGGCCATAGGTTTTGCTGTCACCGCCGGTAAGTGTTGGAAATGCAACAGGCTGAATGCATTGGGTGCCAATTTTACTCGGAAATAGCCCATTGGGAGTGGTTCACCCGCTGTGCATTCTGGGTGGGGGTAATTAAGGTACTGACGCCATTTTGAGTTCTCTATTTTCTGGGGTTCGTTATCCCGACCTCATGGCCCTCCTGGCCTGGGATGTGTGCTGCCTGTTTCTGTGTCTCAGGGCCAGCTGGCCCAAGGCTTTGCAACTGAAAGGGTAGGCCCAGAAGTCTTGGGGCCTACCGACCCAGGGTTAGTCCTGTGCGACTGTCTTGCCTGCGGGGAGAAGCCAATCGACTGGAGGATCCAGGGGAGGACTTTTTCAGGAGAGGACCGAGCAACCAGGCTGGTATCTCTGGAAGAGCCTGGAGACTTACTTGGATGACACATCCCGGGTCACCTACCACACAGTATCGCCGGATCGGCTGAAGGAAACTGGTACTGTGTAACAATTCTTTAATTTCTTATCAAGTTGCTGGTTGTGCTTTCCTGTGGCAGAGGATTGTACAGCAATTTCATTTAAATTGACAAGTCTGTGGCAGAGACTTTGTTTGAGCATCTCTACAGCTGATAGGTCAGTGAGAGAGGCCTATCCGGTGATTTCTGGATCCAGTCTGTGGAAGCTGTTTATCCTCTGGATCAAGGAAATACCTCTAACCCACAATTACACGGTACCTGAACTACCCTTAACCCTCTATCCCTCTATTGCAAAACTTTATGTTTATCTCAAATAAATCTTTGGAAAAAGGGAGTGTCGGAGCTAACATTCTTTAATTCACTTTACAACGGGACCCCTAAGAAGGACACAGCAAGCAGGTGAGGTAACGGTAAGCCCAAATAAAAACCAGCAGCTCCTTTGGGGGTTAGTGCTACATAAGTAGTTCAGGTATCATCCCTGTGGTTAAGAAGCATTTAAACATTTGGTGAGGGTGCGAGTAGTATGTCAATCCTCTTTTAGTTGGATTATTTTCTCCCCAAGTATCAACTAAATTGTGTTTAGAAAGAAGCTGAGAGAAAGATATTTTGTTTGGAGTTTGGGTTAGGTGATATGGTGATTTATCCAGAAATGGGTGTAATACTTGATTGAAATCACCACACATGATAATTGTTCCAATCGTGTGTGTGGTAATTACTTGCATCAGGTGTGTAAGGAAAGGTGTGAGTTGTTTATTGTGTGCGTAGTAGGACACTATAGTAACTGCCGAGTCCATATTATGCCCTGTGAGTATTAAGTAGTGCCCCTCAGGGTCTTTAATTTCTGATTGGAGTGTGAATGGGGTGGAGCGATGGAACAGAGTACCACGTTGTTTGGTCGTACTTGAGGCTGTGAATATTTGTGGATAAAAATAACTCATGAATTTAGGTGTAGAGTTTAATGTAAAGTGTGTTTCCAGTAAGCAGGAGCCTGAAAAAAATGGAATTCTTTAGTTCTCTTCTGCGGAATATTGATACCTTGAACATTTAGGGAAAAATGTTTAGGGGTGCCATTGTAGTTGATCTAGGAAATTAAACTTACTGTCATTAAATTCAGGATGATCGAACCTGTACGAATGGACATGAAGAAGAAGAGAGGAGCTAGGAGAGACTGAAAAAAGATAAAGGTACAAAAAAATGCTGTAAGATAATTCATCATAAAAAGCAATCTAAAATAATATTCAAGCAATGCTCATGATGAGGAATAAGGATTCCCATCAGGGGAAGTAGGGCCAACGTCGAACTCCCACATAATTTGAGTGGGGGAACGAGGAAGGTACTGGGGAGCACCTGGGACTACCGTGGGTGGGGGAAGAGCCTTATTAAAGAGACATCTTGAAGATGTAATATTGTGTAAGCCGCCAGGCTCTCAGAAAATATAATGCTAATTTCCCCAAAAAATCCTAGAGGGGAAGAATGTGGGTGTTTAATAGATCTGCAATCTGGGAGCAGTTTGTTATGATACATAACTTTTAGGGTAATGGGAGGGGGAGGGAAGGGGAATAGGAGGGGGATATACACCGGAGAGAGCAAAGATAAGCAATCTTACAAAGGTGGCCGGGGTAGATGTGACTTCTCTAATCAAAGTAACCCGTATAATAAATATAAGGGGGTTACATGAATGTTATCTTATTAAAAATGTGTTAATAGAAAGTATATCATCAAATAATTTAGTAATAACAAAATGGTCAAACTATGAAGGAAAACTAACTGCTAGCATCCATTAAGAGGACGTCAGAGAAAAAAATGTCAGAGAAATCAATCCAAAAAAGAAAAGGTGTTGGAGTGTTCAGAGGAACAGAATGCTGTCAGTCCATGGAATCTTCTTGCTCCAGGGGAGGGGATCCAAATCAGCCTTTCTTGTGAGAATGTTGGTTGTCAATTTTTCTCAAAGATTGGAAAGAGTTATTAGGAGAAGATGTGGATGCTGATCTTCTGCATGACGCGTTAATGGAGGATCCAGATTCTGTTAGATGAAGGTCATGAAGAGTTTGTTGAAGTTCCTCTGAGGTTTTACAATAATGTTTAGAGTCTTTGTAACTAAAGCAAATGGAGAATGGGAAGCCCCATTGGTAGTTAATGCTATTACTTTGAAGCTCCATTAACTGACATTGCACGTCATTTAGAAATTGTTAATTGGGATAAGTCAGCGAAAATCTGATAATTATGTCCCTGAAAGGTTAGGGGATTTTTATCCTAAGCTGCTGCTAGAAGTTGTTCTTTCATTCGGTAATAATGGAATTTTGCGATAATATCGCGTGGGGGGCCATCTATTTTATTGGGGGTAAGGGCTCTATGGATTCTGTCCATTTCAAGACGTTCAATTGGTATGCCTGGTTGAAGTTCTTGGAATAATGCAATTATTGTAGCATGAATGTCAGTTATATTTTCTGATACGCAAATTGGAGTGTCTGGCTCTGTTTTAAAAATCTTCCCATCTAGTTTGCAATGTTAAATCCTCTTCTTTTAAGTTATCAATTTCAGTCATAAAATCTTGTGCTGTGTTTTTTATTTCTTTTACTTTTGAGTTCTAAAGCAACAGTACAATTGCCCAGCTTTCTAATTTCCTTAGACTGTTAGTGATATGTTCAGAAGTTTGTTTCAAAGCTTTGTGTAACATTTGTTCAAATTGTTTTAACAAACAAGGGGGTGTTAAGGAGTTTTGAGAAATATCTTGTTAAATTATTAATTCTGAATCTGAGTCGGTCTGGTGCATTTTCTGTTTGTGGGAATGCGCTGAGGTAAATGAGGATGAGTGTGGCAAAGCCATTTTGGCTAAAGCCCACATCTGTCCCTCCTTGTTAGAGGTGTTTTTACCCTAGAAGCAGCTTCCTCCGAGCACCATTATTCTTCAGAAGGCTGCTCAGGCATCTCAATGACCAGTGGGAGAGAAATAGTGTAGAACCCAGCGGGATTATTCATTACCGCTCCCTCAGCAGAGCTCTAGCTAGGCACAGCCGCCATCCTAGGCTTTGCACATGCGCTCCCTCCTTTCTCTAATTCTTAAGTGACCAGCGACTGTACCTTTTACTTGTATCTTAATATAAATCCTCAATAAAATGTTTATGGAAGAACATTTTTTTTTTTTTTAAACCACTTCTTGTGCAACGGGGTCATACACAGGACAACACTTTTTTGTGTGAATAGTAAACCTAAAGGGTCAATTCATCCAAATTCATTCAGTTATCATCTACTGAAGTAATATTAAAATTTCAATTCATGCCAAACAACCCTTAAAAATGGGGCAAAAAATACCACTGGAACATTTTTCTTCATAATAAGTAGTCCATTATTACACTGTGAATTTGGTGTGACATGATTTAAATCTAAAGAGTAAACATCACTCTGCAGTTAAACTTCTAAACTAAATGCTTCTGTCTGGTCCAGCTTCTTTGTTTTAACCTAACCACAATTTTTGTGGCTGCTTTTGAAGCTTCCTATAGCATGGTATATTATTGCTTCGCTAATAGTTTAGGCTTTCTGCCATTTTAAACCTGATGTGACTTTATAGCCCAGTTGATAGATATATGATTTTATTAACTAGTGATGATCCAACTATAAAATCATAATGTTTTTAGAACTGAAAAAAAAAAAAGAGAAGGCAAAGTTATCATCTGGCTGGGTGGCAAGAATTGTGTTTATGTACTGCACATGATGTCTCTGGAATATGCTCAAAAAAATTGGGTGGTGAAGTTTCGTTTGCTGAGATGAAGAAAAAAAAAATATTGCACCTAACCAGAAGCCAATGGACTGTGGTTAGAATCAAGTCTTCCAAAGTAAATTTTTTTGTGATTGAAAATGGGCAAAGCTAAGGGGAAAAATGTTAGACATGTCCTGGGATATTGAAGTAGTTGAAGATTTATGGGGAATATGTCTTAGAATGTTCTTTCCCATCCACCGTACATCAACTGTGAGAAAGAGTTGTTACAAAGAAGTCTATTATTTTCAGAAGAAATGAGAAGTGCAATTGGCTGAAATGTCTCAGAAATAATTCCCAGCATTCCTGAAACAGATTTTGGCTCCACAAATTTTATTATAGGTATCCATGCAACTTAGAAGAATTCCTTAAAAGGAAATATCAAGTTAAACTACCAAAAGAATTGACATTAAAAAAAAAAACTGTAAAATAAATCAATATGTAGAACTGAATCAATATGTAGAGCTCACAAAATTAGGACCACATTTTTACTTTTTTTGCATGTATTTCCAAACTGTGAAGTGATAATAAAAGGTTAGGCTTTGAGTCTTCTATCTATAAATCATTATTACTGCCAAACGTTCCTGGATTTATAAGGGCATGATATTCAATCCCTTTCATTCATATTACTACAATCAAATATACTGACTGCCCACATAGTTTGTGTTGCTGTGAAATATATATGTATGTGCCAGGCTAGGAAATAAATCAAAAGTTAAATTAATTTACATTTAAAAAAAGTTAATATGAAAAGATCCCTTTTTCACGTTTTATGATTTAAAGACATTTTCTATCTTCACTGAATATTTAAAGAGCTAGTTATCACTGTTTGGACACTGAATATCTGAATGCATCGTGCACCGTTTAGGAGATAGTTACTGTTTCTGTGGTCGGTGACATCACCAGTGCATGTACTCTGAAGGGACGTAATGGGTTCAGAGCTCTTTGCCATGGCTATAACTCCCACGTGCACATTCGGGAGTGATGCCATCACGGCTCATCCATTCAAGTGGCCAGGGCCTGAAAACCAGGAAGGAAAACTGGGTGAAGATGGAAGCCCTGTAAGTGGTGACCACTTTCAGACCGGACCATTTTGCAGGCCAATGACCAGACCACTTTTTGCAATTTGGCACTGCGTCGCTTTAACTGACAATTGCGCGGTCGTGCGACGTGGCTCCCAATCAAAATTTATGTCCTTTTTCTCCCACAAATAGAGCTTTCTTTTGGTGGTATTTGATCACCCCTGCGGTTTTTATTTTTTGCGCTATAAATCAAAAAAGAGCGACAATTTTGAAAAAAACTCATTATTTTTACATTTGTTATAATAAATATCCCCCAAAAATATATAAAAACATTTTTTTTCCTCAGTTTAGGCCGATACATATTTTTGGTAAAAAAAATCGCAATAAGCGATTAATGATTGGTTTGCGCAAAATTTATAGCGTTTACAAAATAGATAGTTTTTATGGCATTTTTATTAATATTTTTTTTTTTTACTAGTAAGCAGCGATCAGAGATTTTTATTGTGACTGAGACATTATGGCGGACACATTGGACATTTTTGACACATTTTTGGGACCATTGTCATTTATACAGCAATCAGTGCACTGATTCCTGTGTAAATGACACTGGCGGTGAAGGGGTTAACCAGGGGGTGGCAGTGTAGGAGTTAAGTGTGTCTTAGGGGCGTGTTACTAACTGTGGGGGGCTGGGCTGTGTGCTAGTGAACAATGATCTCTGCTCCAATCAGAGGAAGCAGAGATCAGTGTCGCTTGTTGCTAGGCAGAACAGGGAGATGCTGTTTACAACGGCATCTCCCCTTTCTCCTTCCCCGTGAGACAATCGCAGTTATCCCAGTGGCAATCGAGTCCGCGGGGACTCACGGGGGTCCCGACCGGTGGCACGCGCGTGCTGCCGGTGGCACGCATGCGATGGCAGGGCGGTAAATTCAACTGGATGGACTTTGTGTGAGGCAAATGGCAATTGAACAAGGTAATACATACATGGTGACTTAATGAGTTTATTAACATAAAGAGGGTATAGAATCGCTCTCAATATGGAATACATTAAAAGCCACTACATACAGTATATTTGTAAATGTTTAGTAAAAGTACAGTTCATGAACACATAAAATTATAAAATACAAATACATAATCCAAATAGTAAATAGATGTAGTGATGATCGACTAAAACAAGGTGCATCATGTCAGAGCTCAACGCATTTCGTGTGAAGATACTTCATCTGGAGCAGATGCAACCATTAGTCTGTAAAAAATCTATATAGAGATACCGATAAGTTCTTGTAAGAACTACAGCATCAGGGAAAGGGGATGGAGAATATTGTAGTCTGATTACTTACACAGGACTGTGGTATTGCACTTATGAGGAACCGTTGGGATGGGTTGTCTGCCACGGGAGCTGAGGAAGCTAAACCACGCAAAAGGCGAACACCCAGACACAGGGTCCCCAAGAAATTGGATTTTCCATATAGTGTATGTGGTAGCACAGAGTAAGGCTCTAAAGGAGTCTGTGAAAAAAGGGCATACTATGAAGAAATCTCATGGAGTAATGATGGTGTGAAGTAAGTTAGGGTCAGATAGCCAGTGAAGGGAACATTTTGGTGAAAGTAGTGGAAGAAGACAAAGATATGCCAGTAAGAACCATAGAGTCATATCCAGATAGATGGACCAGGGGGTGAAGAGTGTATATGACAGTCATATATATAACTCATTAAGTCACCATGTATGTATTACCTTGTTCAATTGACATTTGCCTCACACAAAGTCCCAACTTCCTTCTCTTGTTTCATTGATCCAGGGAAGGGTACATATCACCATATGTATGCCTCATTTAAAGTCCCATTCTTTTCCCCCTTCCCCCTTTTTATGCATGTTCAGTAGAAGGGGTGTTGGAACTCAGGTTTTTTTTTTCCTTCAGCCAGTTGCCTGAATGAAAAAACTAAACTGATTCTCCCATCCATACATTCAATGTGAATGTAGGAATCCCCCCTGCCCACTCCCGCTGTATCATTATATTCTGAATGGGGACTTCTTCAAAATGTGTGTGGTTCCTACTGAACTGGCTGTATGGCCAGCTTAACCACTTGCCGACCGCCGCACGCCGATGTACGTCGGCAGAATGGCACGGGCAGGCATAAGGGCTTACATGTACGTCCTTGCCTGCCCGCCGGTCGGGGGCCCGATCGGGCCCCCGCCCGGTGCCTGCGGCGGTCGGTATTCGTTCGGGAGCGATCCCGGACGAGGGGACGGCCATTCATTCATGGCCACCCCCTCTCGATCGCTCCCGGCGAATGAAAATGTCCGGTGACATCACTTCCTCTCCTGTAATGTAAACACAGGAGAGGAAGTGATGTATTCTCTCCTCCGTGTCGGTAGTTTTCGTTCCGGCACCGAGGAGAGAGGTTCGGTGAGTTGCACCAACACACCCCACATACAGTAGAACATGCCAGGCACACTCACACCCTCCCTTTACCCCCGATCACCCCCCAATTACCCCTGCCCCCCCAGTCACAGTGACACCAATTGCTTTTTTTTTTTTTTTTTGCATTGGTGTCATTTGTGACTGTAATAACTGTTAGGGCAGTTAGGGTTAGCCCCCTTTAGTTCTAATGTGCCCCCCTAACCCCCCCAATAAAGGTTTAACCCCGTGATCACCCCCCGTCGCCAGTGTCACTAAGGCTGGGTTCACATTGCAGCGGTTTATGAGAACGAATGTGATTCGCACCGCACTGCAGTGCAAATCACATCCGATCTCTGTGCGATTCGAGTTCAGCCATACAGATAGTATGGCTGAATTCGTGTCGCACCCGCCGCACCCGCCGCAAATTCGCACGGGACCCTTTTTTTGGCCCGCAGCAGAATCGGATCGCATGGGTGTTCACACCATGCGATCCGAGTTTGCAGATCGCACTGCGATATGCGAACTGATCTGGGGGTGTCATTAACATTTCACTGACACTCCCAGCAGTTCGCATAGGGCAGTGTGAACTGCCGCCGGGAGGCATGCGATGCGGGAACCCGCCGCGGATTCATGGCGTTCCCGCATCGCTCCAGTGTGAACCCAGCCTAATAAGCGATAGTTTTTCTGATCGCTGTATTAGTGTCACAGGTGACGCTTGTTAGGCAGGTAGGTATTTAGGTTCGCCGCAGCTTTTTATAGCGCCAGGGACCCCCATATACTACCGCATAAAGCCCCCTGATTGCCCCCTAGTTAACCCTTTCACCAGTGATCACCATATAACTGTTACAGGTGATGCTGGTTGGTTAGTTATTTTTTTATAGTTTCAGGGCACCCGCCATTTATTACCTAATAAAGGTTTAACCCCCTGATCACCCGGCGGGTGTCATTTGTGACTGTAATAACTGTTAGGGCAGTTAGGGTTAGCCCCCTTTAGTTCTAAGGTACCCCCCTAACCCCCCCAATAAAGGTTTAACCCCGTGATCACCCCCCGTCGCCAGTGTCACTAAGGCTGGGTTCACATTGCAGCGGTTTATGAGAACGGATGTGATTCGCACCGCACTGCAGTGCAAAACACATCCGATCTCTGTGCGATTCGAGTTCAGCCATACAGATAGTATGGCTGAATTCGTGTCGCACCCGCCGCACCCGCCGCAAACTCGCACGGGACCCTTTTTTTGGTCCGCAGCAGAATCGGATCGCATGGGTGTTCACACCATGCGATCCGAGTTTGCAGATCGCACTGCGATATGCAAACTGATCTGGGGGTGTCATTAACATTTCACTGACACTCCCAGCAGTTCGCATAGGGCAGTGTGAACTGCCGCCGGGAGGCATGTGATGCGGGAACCCGCCGCGCATTCGTGGCGTTCCCGCATCGCTCCAGTGTGAACCCAGCCTAATAAGCGATCGTTTTTCTGATCACTGTATTAGTGTCACAGGTGACGCTAGTTAGGCAGGTAGGTATTTAGGTTCGCCGCAGCTTTTTATATCGCCAGGGACCCCCATATACTACCGCATAAAGCCCCCTGATTGCCCCCTAGTTAACCCTTTCACCAGTGATCACCATATAACTGTTACAGGTGACGCTGGTTGGTTAGTTATTTTTTTTATAGTTTCAGGGCACCCGCCATTTATTACCTAGTCTCACTAGTGTACCCCTAAATTTAGGGGTGTCTACTTTCCAAAATGGGGTCATTTGGGGGGGTTTGTGCCATCTTGGCATTTTATAGCCTTCAAAACTGTAACGCCCTTAGAAAGCCTGAAGGCGGTGCTTGGTTTTCGGGGCCCCGTACGCGGCTAGGCTCCCAAAAAGTCCCACATATGTGGTATCCCCGTACTCAGGAGAAGCAGCAGAATTTATTTTGGGGTGTCATTTCACATATGCCCATAGCATGTGTGAGCAATATATCATTTAGTGACAACTTTGTGAAAAAAAAAAAAAAAAATTAAAGTTTGTAATTTTCCCGCAACTTGTGGCAAAATATAAAATATTCCATGGACTCAAAATGCCTCTCAGCAAATAGCTTGGGGTGTCTACTTTCTAAAATGGGGTCATTTGTGGGGGTTTTGTGCCATCTTGGCATTTTATGGCCTTCAAAACTGTAATAGGTAGTGAGGAGTGAAGTCAAATATTTACGCCCTTAGAAAACCTGAAGGCGGTTCTTGGCTTTCGGGGCCCCGTACGCGGCTAGGCTCCCAAAAAGTCCCACATATGTGGTATCCCCGTACTCAGGAGAAGCAGCAGAATTTATTTTGGGGTGTCATTTCACATATGCCCATAGCATGTGTGAGCAATATATCATTTAGTGACAACTTTGTGTAAAAAAAAAATAAACATTTTTTTGTCATTATTCAATCGCTTGAGGCAAAAAAATAAAATATTCAATGGGCTCAACATGCCACTTATCAATTTCCTTAGGGTGTCTACTTTCCAAAATGTGGTCATTTGGGGGGGGTGTGTACTGCCCTGCCATTTTAGCACCTCAAGAAATGAGATAGGCAGTCGTAAACTAAAAGCTGCGTAAATTCCAGAAAACGTACCTTAGTTTGTAGATGTGACAACTTTTGCGCAAACCAATAAATATACAATTATTGACTTTTTTTTTACCAAAGACATGTGGCTGAATACATTTTGGCCTAAATGTATGACTAAAATTGAGTTTATTGGATTTTTCTAATAACAAAAAGTAGAAAATATCATTTTTTTTCAAAATTTGTGGTCTTTTTACGTTTATATCGCAAAAAATAAAAATCGCAGAGGCAATCAAATACCATCAAAAGAAAGCTCTATTTGTGGGAAGAAAAGGACGCAAATTTTGTTTGGGTACAACATTGCATGACCGCGCAATTACCAGTTAAAGCAGCGCAGTGCCAAATTGTAAAAAGACCTCTGGTCATTTACCAGCAAAATGGTCCGGTCTGAAGGTGGTTAAGATTCCCACTCTACAGCTACTGGCAGGAGACATGAACTGTAAGATATTGAACATCTTTGATTCACTTGAGATGTATTTAGCTTACATAAATAGAGAGTTCAAATAGGCTTTAAGGAAGTACAGCTTTAATCAATTTGAGAACAGCTTTGGCCCCATTCAATTTTTTTTTTTTTTTAAATCACTGACGCTGGGTTCACATATGTGCGAATTGGATGAGGTTTTCTCTCACATCCAATTTGCATGACGTGTGAGTGGGACCAGCTCTCAATGGAGCTGACTCTCATAGGTCCGGGGTAGCCACGGTGTGAATTCCAAAAGGAATTTGGGTGCAAATTCAGGCAAAAATTCTAATTTGAACAGCTCCTGAACCGGTAAACCGCTGAACCGCTGAACAGGAACCCGGCTGGAAACTGCGGTCGCACATATGTAAATCCAGGCTGAAGGTAGCAAATAAGGACTGAGACCATCTCATGCAGTCCAGAAAATATTAGTTGGATATTTATGAGCTAGATATATGCCACTTACTGATTGGATCCCTTACATTTCTGCTTAAAACAACGCTATATGTAAGATATATATGCATTGCCTGTTTTCTTTTTATTGAATAGGTCTTTGGTTAATAATATCTGTCACATAATGGAGGGTTTTTTTTTTCCGGTATTAATGATTTTCTACCTAACCCCCTAAGAATTTCTGCTTGGTAGTTATGGTAAGCTTTGCTCTGATTTTGCAAGTTCTAACAACTACTTTAACAGCAGCTTATGTTACCAAAGCTATTGCATTATAGTAAAATCCATTAACTTTGAGACTTGAAAATTGGTTGAAATTATGCTACAGTATATGCCAACACAACATGAGTACCTTATTAATGTACTTTATGATTCCACACTACAAAAACCTGAGATAATATAAGTGCTTTAGCACTGCTGTTTAACCACTTGCCGACCGTCGCATGTACATTTACGTCGACAGAATGGCACGGCTGCACAAATGGGTGTACCTGTATGTCCCTTTGAATTTGCCGCCGTGCCGGCACACACGTGTCCCCGTCGCCTGTGGCTGCCAAGTGTGCCCATGTACTCGATGTCCGCCGGGTGCCCGCAATCGTCTCACGGAGAGGCAGAATGGGGAGATCTAAACAAGGCATTCCAAATTCTGCCTTGTGACAGGACAGAGATCTATTGCTCCCTGTCATCGGGCGCAGTGATGAGTGTTGTGCCACTTGTAGCCCCTCCCCCCACAGTTAGAATCACTCTCTAGGACACACGTAACCCCTTCATCGCCACTAGTGGTTAACTCCTTGCCTGCCAGTATCATTTACACAGTAAGCATTGCATTTTTATAGCACTGATTGCTGTATAAATGACAATGGTCCCAAAATAGTGTCAAAAGTGTCCAATCTGTCTGCCATAATGTCGCAGTCACCATAAAAATTGCAGATCGCCGCCATTACTAATAAAAAAATAATAATAATAGAAATGCCATAAAACTATTACCTATTTTGTAGATGCTAAAACGGTTGTGCAAACCAATCAATATACACTTATTGCTATTTTTTTTACCAAAAATATGTAGAAGAATACATATCAGCCTAAACTGAGGAAAAAAATAGTTTTTTTATATATTTTTGGGGGACATTTATTATAGCAAAATGTAAAAGGTATTGCTTTTTTTTTGTGCAACAAATAAAAACCGCAGAAGTGATCAAATACCACCAGAGGAAAGCTCTATTTGTGGGGGAAAAAGGACGTTAATTTTGCTTGGGTACAACATAACATGACCACGCAATTGTCAGTTAAAGCGATACAGTGCTGAATCGCTAAAAATGGCCATTCAGCAGCCAAATCTTCTGGAGCTGACGTGGTTTAATCAAACACACATCCAATGGTCCTTTCCGGTATCCTCCAATAAAACACACACCGATGTTACACAGTTCCCATAGTACATGGCAGCCAATCAGCTTCTATTAGCTTGTTCAATTAGGCTTTGGAAATAAAACCTGGAAGCTGATTAGTTTCTTTGCAGAGCAGCACCAGATTTTGTACTCTCCAATTTTAGTAAATCAACCCCACTGTGCTAGAGAATTCCAGGCAATTTTACCTGTTGTGGGATATAGGACACAGCCGCCAAGGAGGACTAAAAGCTCCAGCACAACCAGGATTACTGTTCAGTGCATGTGAATCTTATTTAAACCTAAGAGACCATATTTTCTGGTGAGTGAGTGGGAGCTAGGGGAGCACAATATTTGCACTATATTTAAAGGGATAGGACTCGGCACTGTTAGAAGACTGCACGGGCATTTGTCACAATTCAACGATTGAAGAAGCACAAGAAAATTGACTAATTTAAAGAAATATATATATATATGTGTGTATGTATATATATATATATATATATATATATATATATATATATATATATATATATATATACTAACAAGTGGGATCGCTGCACTTAAAAGATTTATTGTAGAAAAAACATCAATTCGTCGATTTATGTTCCATTCAATGTCAAATACATGACGGTTTTGGGCTATATAGATAACACCCTTCTTCAGAGTAAGGCAAGTGTAACAATGGTAATCTTTACAAGTATATATGTATATAGACACACTTTTCTAAAACATATGGAATCAATTAATTAATCATTCAGTACCAAGGAGGCTAATTAGCAGATAATTAAATGCATGTAGACATATCTGGAATCATGGCTCATCAGGTGCTATAGTTCTTCTCATTACATTCTATATGTGCTAAAGAGAAACAAACACATTGAACAAACGCATACAAAACCAACTGCATCCAAAAGAAAAATAATAAATATGGTTTTACCAGCCTAAAAAGATAAAAATTAAATTAAAGGAATAAATATAAATCAAAATTTGCGTTCAATCCATTGGGCAATAATGTATTCAAACCTCCTGTTTTTTAAGGGTTAATTCTCTATTCCCTCCACATCTTTTTGTAGATATGCCATCTATGACCAAGCATTTTACTTGGGAAACAGTGTGTCCCTTTTAAGTCTACTCCCCACAGCAAATTGATTAATGTATCCAGGATTGTGAATGATCCTAATGTATTGGATTTTAGATTGGATGAGATGGAAGGGAGACTGCGACAACGGGGTTATCCAAGGAAAATCGCTAAGAAAGAACAAGATGATCTGCTCAGCCATAGATTAAAACACACCAATACCCGACATCTCCCATTCATCTCGCAATTTTATTCTTATTCCTCTAGGGTCTTTAACATTATTAAAAAACAATGGTCTATCTTGTATAACAGTTATCAGTCGGTACAGGAATTTCAGTCCCCCCCTTTGCCTTCTTATCGTCAAGGTCGGACCATATATGACAGATTGGTTAAATCTGATCAATATCATCCCCCTTTACCTTCTACCACCTTTCTGGGACAACACAATTTGGGCTATTTTCCCTGTCTCTGTTGCATTCAGTGTAACAGTATGATAAAAGGGAAATCTTTTTCCCATCCACATAAAAGTTACAAAATTGATATTAAAAATCACTACAACTGCCAATCCTCTTACATAATATACATAATAAAATGTCCTTGCAGGTTATTATGTGTGGGAGAAACCATTCAAAAAGTTAAAGATAGGATTGCCAGGCATAAGTCAGTCAAAGTCAGTCAGCCTATCAGGAGAGATAGGGGGAGGGGCCAGGTCAGGCTCCATGTCTGAATGGATATACAGAGCTCTGACTCAGTTTGGGTGTCCCCTGTAGCAAGCTGCTGGCTGAGGGGCACTCAAAGGAGGGAGGGGCCAGGATCAGCAAAGAGGTACCTGAGAAGAGGAGGATCCAGGCTGCTTTGTGCAAAACCAACTGCGCAGAGAAGGTAAGTATAACATGTTTGTTGTTTAAAAAAAAAAAGAGCCTTTACAATCACTTTAATGTCTGTGTGTTGAATTATTTTGAAGGGACAGCAAATTTACACTGTTATACAAGCTGCACACTCACTACTTTGCAAGGTATTTCTTCAGTGTTGTCATATGAAAAGATATAATAAAGTATTTACAAAAATGTGAGAGGTGTACTCACTTTTGTGAGATACTGAATATATTTTATGTTTTTACATTTAATTTTCTGCTTTTAATGTAATTTAGTAATTTTCATTGTTCATATTTACACATTTGTATTGCTATATGCATAATATTCAACAGACTAGGCAGCACCTAAATTAGTATATTCAGGTATGGGTATAGCACCTTATTAGAGCTGCAGCAGGTCATATACTGTAGTGTACAGTATCTATTTTGGTAGAAGTATTTTATTGTTTCACACATATTTGGTGTATAAAATCAGTATAAAGGGGGTGTTGCCAGACATGGGACTGCATGGACGCGGAATGAGGGAGCTCTGGTTTTGAGGCTCTCCCAGCGACTATCCACAGCGACCGCCGTGACCCCTTTTCTCCACACCAGCAAACCCACAAACAGACACCTACTCGACATGTCTAAATGTCGGATCGCCTGTTTTGGCCCGCAGAAATGTACTGATTTCTTCCTGCCAGCTGGAGACAGGCTTCAACAAAATGGCAGTGGCAGCTTCTCCTCAAACAAGGAGAGAACAAGCAGGGGAACCTCCACAAGGCAGCAGCATGGTTCCTCTAGACAAAACAAACAGTCTTCCCCACAACACACAGTCCCACAAAACTCAAAAAGTCCAGGAAGAAAGGTGGAGATGAGGGTGAAAGGCTCCCATATAGATCCCATTCCTCATGACAACTAATGAGACCCCTTGAGGACTATCCTTCCTCTGCTCAACCTGCCACAATTGCTGACCTTAAAGACATGCTACTGTCTCTCAAGGAATCTTTGCACATGGATATGACAGCTATGCAGACCATTGTAACTTCTGCAGTACAAGACCTTTTCCTTAGAATGTCCCATGCTGAAGACTACATGTGGATATCTGCCATGCCCATTGACGCATATAATGACTATGAGGAAGAAATCAAAAGAATATCGGCCAAATTAGTGGATTTCGAAGACCGTTCACGCTGCAATAACATCAAATTTCGTGGCATACCCAAAATGATTACACAAATACTGCTGCAAGACTTCCTTCACCAACTACTATCTGAACTGCTACCATCGGCATCAGATATGGAGCTCCTCATAGACAGGCTCACAGAATCCCTAAGCCCTCATACCTCCCTAACACCACCGTGAGGGTTGTCCTGGCTCATATACATTTTTATACCACCAAGGATAAAGCCATGGTGGCTGCTCACACCAAACTGGCGCTATCAGAAAAAATTCTATGGGGTAGCACTGTATGTTGACCTCTCAGCTGCCACTCTTAACAGGCGGAAATTTCTCACCTTAACCAGAGCTCTTCACAACCACAAGATCACTTTTCAATGGGGATGGCCTACTAAACTGGTCATTACACACCAACGCAAGAAACATGTGGTGCATTTGCTCGATAAAGGAATTCAACTCCTGAAAGAATTCCCCTAGACATTCCACTTCCCGGTAAAGCTCCACCTGCTAAAATGACCTAATCAAGGTGGTAGCACCCCTTCATCACCTTGTTCCGATCTTTTTTCTCTCTAAAATGGAGAGCCCTAGGTATGGATCTGCCTCAATGGTGCTCTGTGTTAATTCATATGGAGAACACTTATAGGTTACTTTTTGTTAGCTGTCTGATTTTACCCCCATTAAACAAAAATAATCACTTATTGCCTTTGGAGCTTGGTTTATGCTCTGAGTTGTTTTTTAGTTTTTTTTTTCTATCTGAAAATTCTGGTCCTACTCTCTCTTTTTCCTGATACGGCATATCATTCATGTAACTGCATAACTGTCTGCAACCACCCAAGATACTCGTCAAACCTTTGCACTGCTCATCTACATACTCGAAAACCCCCCTTCCAGGTTGGAGATTTGGATGCTCTTTATTGATCTGCACAAATCAAGTCAAGCTTTCACCTCCCACACCTACTAGGATTATGGCCCCTAAAATCATATCATTCAATGTAAAAGGCCTTAGCAGCCCACATAAGTGAAATGCCTTGCATAAAGAGATTCTATCCATCCAAGGAGACATTATGTTTTGTAGGAGATCCATCTCCTCAAACATGCCCAACTGAGGCTCTCATTAAATCATTTCTCACAGACATTTAGAAGAAAGCAGGGGTATTGATAGCCATCAAGGATTCCTTTAAATTTCATTTTAAGTCTTCCTTAATTGATCGTAATGGGCAATTTATTGTTCTAGTCTGTGATATTGATGATGTTTCATACATGCAAGTTAAGATATATACTCCCAATGTAAAACAGATTCGTTTTTTAACCACTTCCCATCCAATCACTGCTCCTGAAAAAACGGCCGTTTTTAAAACTTTTTTTGCATTGATCCATGTCCCCTGGGGCAGGACCCAGGTCCCCAAACACTTTTTAGGACAGTAACTTGCATATTAGCCTTTAAAATTAGCACTTTAGATTTCTCCCATAGACTTGTACAGGGTTTTCTGGCTTTTCGAATTTGCCACGAACAGCCCAAATCGTTCACTGTTCGCTGAACAGGCGAACAGGCAATGTTCGAGTCGAACATGAGTTTGACTCGAACTCGAAGCTCATCCCTACCCACAACCCACCGAACACCAAATTAACCAATTTCTTGACAATCTCTTCATTCCCTCTCTTTCTAACGAACAGAGGCTAAACTTATCCCACCCCTTCACAACTACAGAAAAACTTAATGTAATTAAGGACCTCCTCCAGCCCAAAGCCCCTGGAATAGATGGAATCCCCAATGAATACTATATAAAATTTGGTCATTTTCAATGAGGTCTTGAATGGAGGCCAATTCCAAAAATGCTACAGGCATTAATAACCACAATTTCTAAACCACGTTACGACCATTCACTACCCTGTAATTATAAACCAATCTCACTCCTAAATGTTACCTAAAGATCTACGCAAAAGCCTTGGCTCTTAGACTACTGGACTTACTACAACTTTTGGTCCACCCTGATCAAGTAGACTTTATCAAAGGATGTCAGGCACTTGACGCTACCTGGCACATGCTTCATATACTCAGGAACATTGATGTTCATAAAATATGGGCGCTTTATTTAGCACTAGATACAGAAAAAGCATTTGACCGAGTGCACTGGGGGTACCTTAGAGCAGTACTGCAGAAATTTAGAATTCAAGGCCCAATACTCTCTGCAATCCTGGCATTATACACACACCTTGCTGCCAAAATCTATTCATCCGGAGCACTATTATTAACATTTTCTATAACCGATGGTACTTGACAAGGCTGTCTGCTGTCGCCACTTATATTTGCTCTGATCATGGAGCCCCTAGTGCACTCGGCCAGATCTTTCCCAAATATCACAGGAGTCCAAATAGGTCATATTGATAATCGAGTAGGACTATTTGCGGATGACGTAATACTAATCCTATCAGACTCACTTAAATCATTAACGGTAGCCAAACAGCTCTTGGCACAATTTGGAGCAAAATCATACTACAAAATTAATAACTCCAAATCACATATTCTAGGCCTTAATATACCACCATGCCTCCAACAGTTTATACAAGCAAACATGTCCTATGACTGGGCCTCTTCCCACATCAAATATCTGGGGATTCTTATTCCCTCGACCTCCACCAAATTATTCACATTAAACTATGAACTTTTCTGGACA
This sequence comes from Lithobates pipiens, assembly GCF_037356315.1. Taxonomy (NCBI): domain Eukaryota; kingdom Metazoa; phylum Chordata; class Amphibia; order Anura; family Ranidae; genus Lithobates; species Lithobates pipiens. The sequence goes on along the minus strand of NW_027507748.1, from coordinate 97,917,848 downwards.
ATCTACCCAAAGAACTTTTCCAACTGATAACCACAGACCTATCAGAGTTAGGCAGAATAGCGGCCTTCAAAAAGGTTACCTTCTCTAAACTACTTTATCTCCTCCCCACCATCCCCATTCCCATCCCTCATATATATTTCACTAAACTACACGCGGGACTTTCGAAATTCATATGGAAAGACAATAAACCAAGAGCTGCCCTCTGCATTTTGAGCAGACACACCCTAGTAGGTGGTCTGTCTGTCACCAAACTTTGGTCCAATAATGAGGCTATATGGTATTGGCAATCTAAATATTAGTGGGAAAACTACACCAACAAAACCTGGTCACTTCTAAATGCAAATTCCTACATTTGTCAGATACCAAAGAAACCTGGTCACCAACAAAACCTGGTCACTTCTAAATGCAAATTCCTACATTTGTCAGATACCAATTTTAATGGCCATCCTAGCTGGGTATACATCTCCGGAATCTTCTTTACCATCTATTCAAGCCACAATCCAGGTACATCAGGCTTACACGAAATCCCTTTGTTTGGGAAACACAACCTCCACTATCGTCCTACCAATACAATACAGATTATCAACCTGGAAAAAACTCGGAATTCACCATGTAAAAGACCTATTGGAGGGTAACTTCCAACCATTTACTGCTTTCCAACGTAAATTCAATCTTCCCTCTACTGAACAATACCGTTTCTACACTGATGTTACTCTACTTATAATATATATACAATAATCATCTTCCGGTACCTAGAATGGATTCTTTGCAACATTATTACGTGGACTGTTTAGTGGCTAATATACCAATGTTTTTATAAATCCCATTTTAATGTGTATAAATAAAGATACTATTTTTTATAATTTTGTCTGGTCTCCTATGTTGAGCCTTTAAAATTCAAGTTATCTTAGCGGGATCTGGTTTTGCCAGCCCCACACTTTTTTGCATGCTGGCTATATTCTTTTTTTCAGGATTTTTAACCTTTATTTTCACCTGGTGAATACACCTATTACAAACCTCCTGTCCTAGGGTTATAGCTCTCACTGATCTATCATCTATGGGGGAGTACATTGACACCCTAGGCTGCTCTCCTGATTTCGACTGCAAACACCAATCCTCCCTTCATCTCCATTATAAAGAGGGAGTCATTTTGGATTTCATAGAAGGGAGCTGGGAAAGTGAATTATATTGTTTTATACAGTATTTTGATTTAGCATCTATAAAGTCACAAGTACAACAGATAACTGGCAAGGTCAACAGAATTTTTTCAATACTTGCAGAAAATGAACTTATCCTGAAAAAAGAAAACGTAAGCAGCCACCACATTGGGTTTAGATATATTATTATTATTATTATTATACAGGATTTATAAAGCGCCAACAGTTTATGCAGCGCTTTACAATATAAAAGGAGACAATACAGTTACAATACAATAAAATACAATAGGATTAAGAGGGCCCTGCTCAAAAGAGATTATAATCTAATAGGGTGGGGTACAAAAGGTTGTAACTGTGGGTAATGAGCTGGTGCAAGTGGTAGGATATTAGTTGGAGATGTGATAGGCTTTCCTGAAGAGATGAGTTTTCAGGGACCACCTGAAGAGAGCAAGAGTAGGGGATAGCCGGACCAATGGAGGTAGCGAGTTCCAGAGGATGGGAGAGGCTCTGGAGAAATCCTGGAGACAAGCATGGGAGAAGGAGACGAGAGAGCTTGAGAGTAGGAGGTCTTGAAAAAAGCGGTGAGGACCATTTGGGTGATATTTGGAGACCAGATTGGTGATCTAGCTCGGGGCAGAGTTGTGAATGGCTTTGTATGTTGTGGTTAGTATTTTGAATTTAATTCCTGGATGATTGGGAGCCAGTGTAGGGATTGGAGGAGAGTGTTGGCAGAGACTAAGTGGTAAGGTGGATAAGTCTGACAGCAGCATTCATGATAGACTGAAAAGGGGATAGCCTATGGAGAGGCAGGCCAATGAGAAGGGAGTTGCAATAATCAAGGCGAGAGATAACAAGGGAGGAAATGAGGAGCTTGGTGGTTTCATTTGTTAAAAAGGGGTGAATTTTAGAGACATTACAGAGGTGAATTCTACAAACTTTTGACAACGATTGGACTCGGGGCTGAAATGACAAATCAGAGTCTAGGATTACACCTAGTACCCTGGCGTGATGAGGGGGACTGATAGTTGCATTGTTGATTTTGATGGAAAAGTCATGGAGGGGGCATGTGCAGGGGGGAATATTAATAGCTCAGTTTTAGAGAGATTTAGTTTGAAGAAATGGTGCTACATCCATGATGATATGTCAGTTAGTATGTTAGTAATGTGAGAGGAGACTGAAGGAGTGAGGTGAGTAGTAGACAGATACACTGATGATTTGGGTGTCATTAATGTATAAGTGGTATTGGAAGCCGTGGGCGGTTATCAAGTGACCAAGGGCGGAGGTGTAGCTAGAGAAGAGAAGGGGTCCAAGAACAGAGCCTTGAGGGACAGAAATTGCCACAGAAAGGGGCAATGGAGAGGAGGAGACAGAATTGTAGGTGACACTGAAGGAGCGCTGTGATAGATAGACAGAGATCCAGGATAGAGCAGAATCTCAGAGGCCAAGGTAATGTAGTTTATTGAGAAGGAGCGGGTGGTCAACAGTATCCGTAAAGGCTGCAGATAGGTCAAGAAGTAGGAGTATTGGCTATTGGCTTTAGCAGTTAGTAAATCGTTAGTGAGTTTTTTTTTTTTTTTTAACAGAAACATTTTTATTGATTAAAGCAAAGCATCATTACAACTTATGCACAGTTCTCAATACAGTCATATTCAACAGAGTTCGAACCTCAATCCTAGTTTATTACAAGTGAGGGGAGAAGGAAGGTGTTACAATTAGACAGTAAGAGAGCGGGCACTCAACCATGGATCCCAGATGCCGCCAAATTTCTTGGGACATCTCCGTCCCATATATGTAAGCTTATAGAGTGGCAGCACCGAGTCCACCATTGAGTGCCACTGGGAAACTGTAGGGGGAGACGGCTGCTTCCACATCTGCAGGAGTACCTTTCTGGCATAAAAACAGAGATAGAACAGTAGGAGACTCCTATGAGTAGTCTGAACGACATTATCCGTGATGCCAAGGAGAAGCACCTTAGGATCCATGGGCACTGAGAGACCAGTGACAGCATTGATATCCACAAGTATTTGTTGCCAATACCCCTGAATGATTGAGCACTCCCAGGTGACGTGATAGAATGTACCAGCCGCCTGCTGACACTTAGGGCAAAGTTCGGACTGGGTGGGATAAATCCTAGCCAAACGTTGGGGGGTGTAGTAGGCTCTGTGTAAAAATTTTAGCTGAATGAACCTATCTCTTGTGGAGATTACCCTAGGGAGGTAATTTTGAATGGCTGAGTCCCACTCCTCCTCAGAGAGGGACGGGATGTCCCCCCTCCAGACTAGAAGTAAGGGCGAATCCCCACCCGGGCACTCACAGGTGAGGCGTAGATATATAGAAGAGAGAATCCTGTCCACCCCACGGGAGGCAAGAAACCTCTCCACCCCGTGAGGCTCAACCAGGACCCTCCCTGGGAATTGGGCCTGCGAGGCATGTTTCAGCTGGAGGTACTGAAACAACATCCAGGAGGGAAGATCATAGGCCTCCCTGAGGTCTGGAAAGGGAATGAGAGTCCCATTAGGCATGATATGTGCAAGGTTAATGATTCCAAACCTGGACCATAGGCTAGGGTCTGGAATAGAGCTAAAATGTCGAAGTTTGGGGTTGCCCCATAGCGGTGTATGAGGGGAAACAGAGTCAGCAGCCTTAACAGTGGCAGCGACTCTGTCCCAAACTTGGATGGTAGTTCGCATCGGGATCGTTACATGGGGACTAGACCGTTAGTGAGTTTTAGTAATGCAGTTTCCGTGGAGTGCTGCGATCAAAAGCCAGACTGTAAGGGGTCAAGAAGGTTATTTTCACTGAGGTAGGAGCTAAGACGGTTGTAGACTAAGCGTTATAGAAGTTTAGAGGTGAATGGGAGCAATGAGATGGGTCTTAAGTTGTTCAGGTTTGTAGGGTCCAGTGAGGGCTTTTTAAGTATGGAAGTGCTCTGCGCATGTTTTAGAGGGGAGGGGAAGGTGCCACTTCAGAGGGAGAGATTGAGGATGTGAGTGAGGGGGCATAGGATAGAAGAAGAGGGCAACCATAGTAGTTGTGAGGGAACAGGATCCAAGGAACAATTGGTTAGGTGGGCATCTGAGAAAAGTTTTTTTAACCTCTTCAGTAGTTGCAAATTCAAAAGAGGAGAGTGTTGAATGTGTTGTTAGGCAAGGTATGTTGGATGGGGAAGATGTATGCACAGTGGAGGTGTCCTCACAAATTGCATCATTCTTGTCTTTGAAGTGATTGGCAATCTCTTGGGCAGTGAGTGAGTTAGTGGGTAGAGTGGGTGGGGGACAAAGCAGAGAGTTAAAGGTTGAGAAGAGCCAACGGGGACTGGGTGACAAAGTATTAATAAGAGAAACAAAGTAGGCTTGTTTGGCAGCATTGAGGCAGGAACTGAACTTTAGAAGGGCAGATTTATATAGGGTGAAGTCCTGCATTTGGTTTTACGCCACAGTCGTTCAAGAGCACGACAATATCTCTTGAGATTTCTAGTGTTGTCAGTTTCCCAGGGTTATAACGGTCGGGCCCTGATTCTGCATGTGATTAGAGGAGCAAGTGCATCTAGTGATGATGAGAGCGAACTGCTGTAGACAGAGATGGCCAGGTCAGGACAAGACATGGGAGAGATTATGTCATTAGGTCAGTAGCAGAATATTGAAGAGAAGATATACTTTAACAATCAGTCTTTCTCAGCATGTGTTGTTAGTAAGGTGAATCTGAGCCACTAATGTAATGACTAAGCCCCAAAGCATAGGACTGAGGGTATGTGGTGAACATCTATATTTTGCCTTGCAATCTTTTTGTCCTAAACATACAGGAATGTAATTAGGATTGTTATAGCAGAAGTGTAATTTTTCAGCAGTTTGCAATAATTTCTTTGACATTAAAAGATTCATTTCTGCTATCACCCTTCAGAGAGATATATCCGGGTTAAAAAAGGTAAGGTTACACTGGATACAATTGTACATCTGTAGAAATAGTTGAACAAAGCTTCCAAACAGGAAATATATCATAATTGTAAGGGCCCTTGGGCTGCAGTTGTCAAATATGAACCTGACAGGGACTCTAAATTTTTTCTTTGTTGTCAAATTAAGTCTTCAACTGAAGTGCCAGCTTGAAAAGTTGACTCATACAAAATAACAATCCCAATGTAATTACCATTTATTTGTTCTGTTTTACTGTCTGTGTCAAGAAACTTAATCACTGTGCTGAACTATGCTTGAACCATGCATTATCACAGAGATCTTATTATTTTATGTTCAATCCCTTAACCTTTTCAGTAAATACAACATTTAATCAATGCATTGACACAGGGGAAAAGCAAGGAAATGACCATAATATAGCCATTTTACTTGCTGTGGGATCTATTGTACATATGGTATCAGAGGACAAATTGTCATTTATAACCTCACCTGTGTTAGGATTTAGTACTTTTTTGTTTTATGCAACCTCTAATAAATAGTCAACAAACAAAAACAGTAGATTACAAGTAATGTGTTTGTATGTGTATGTATATATATATATATATATATATATATATATATATATATATATATATATAAATTACATTTTAAGACAGGTATAGAGTTAAAGAAGATCTCCAACTTTGTATATAAAAATTATCAATGCTTTGGCAATTACCCCCTACATTCTTCCCTGTAGGTAATTATTTCCACCAGCCTATCTGCAGATTTAAATATTACTTTCTCTCTCAATGTAATCCCTTGTTTTCAACTGTGTGACAGTAAGCCTTGGATATAGCCACTTCCTGCATGATTCCCTGTCATTTTCACTCCCCTCTGTAGTCCTCCAGACTACAGAGGTGAGGTCGCCATGATTTGCTAGCAATTAGCATACAGTCCCAACAGTCATGCCTACTTACCGAGGCCTGCTATTATTAAGTAGACATTATTATTATTATTATTAAGTAACTAGACCTGCCTTTAATAAACTTGCAGCATTCAACCCTTATTATAATACTCCATTGCATGCTCCAAAACAGGGAGGAATAAACGCTCATAAGTTTATTTTTTATTTTTTTGTTAAATTAACTTAATACAATACAATGGGGTTGATTTACAAAAAACAAATACACTGTGCACTACAAGTGCATTTGCTTCAGAGCTTAGTAAATGAGGTAAAGCTTCACTTTGCAAAGAATATTAAATCAAATGCAAGGAAAATAAAAAAACAGCATTTTTGCTTGTACATGATAGAAATCAGCAGAGCTTCCCCTCATTTCAGAGCTTCCCCTCAGATCTAGACTAACTGCACTTTAAGTGCACACTATATTTACCTTTTGAAAAACAACCTAAATAACGGTTACAGCAAAGCCCACAACCACCATGAAACGATACTTCTCCCGAAGGATTATGTAGCATATAGCTTCAGTAAATTACTTTGGCAGAAAAATAAAGTTCCTGAAGGTACCCCGGACTTGTGAACAGCACTACAGAGAACTTAAGATGTCAGAGGTAAGTAAAAATGCTGTACCTGGTACTAAAAGAGCAAAAACAAAAGATTAACACTGTAGGTGTGCTGACAACTCTAAGCCCTTGTACACACGGTCGGAGAATCTGTCGGAATGAGTCTTATCGGACCGTGTCGTCAGATAATCCGACTGTGTGTGGTATGCATCGGATTGATTCCGTCCGAATCTCCGTCCGACCCAATTTTCCAAGATGTTGGAAATATTTCCCGACTAACTGGGCCGGACGGACCTAATCCAATCATGTGTAGAGCATTTTGATCGGACCAAGTGCCACGCATGCTCAGATCAAATTCCTACATCAAAGCTATTGGCTACTAGCCTGAATGTAGTCCCATCGTAACGAAATTACGTCATCACGTTCTGAAAGATCGGATTTTTCGCCAACTTGGCCCGACCGTTTGTATGCAACAGTTTCGGACACAATCCGTCGGACTAAATCCGACGGGCAAAATCCGACGGATTTGGTTGGCAAAATCTCCGACCGTGTGTACGTGGGCTAAGGTGGAAGATAAAGTGGTTAATTTAATAAAGGCCAATAGGCTGTTCACTTTGCAAGGTAAGTTGCACTTTGCAAGGGACTTTGTCAAAGAGCGTAAAGTGGTTGTAAATTCTCTCTCTCAAAAAAAAAAGACAACCTGCAAGACAAAGGCATAATAAACTAGTATGCATCTCATACTAGCTCATTATGAAATACTTACCTTAGATCGAAGCTGTTGCAGCGGTCCCCATACAATGCTGTAACCAGCAACATGTCTCCTAGAGTTATTTGCAGGTGTGCGGGCTCCAGCGCTGTGATTGGCCGGAGCCACAATGACTTAATTCCCGAGCATGCAAACGGGAGTTTCTGGTCATGGCGCAGCTACTGAAGAAACACCACAAGAGAGCCATTACGTCAGCACATGCGGATACAGCAAATATCTCCTAAACAGTGCAAGTTTAGGAGATATTCACTGTACCTACAGGTAAGCCTTATTATAGGCTTATCTGTAGGTAAAAGTGGTAGTACAGGGTTTAAAACCACTTTAATTAATGTAGCAAAGTTTCACTTTACAAACAATACAGGCATACCCCACTTTTAAGTACACAATGAGATTTGTTTACTAAAGCTGGAAAGTGCAAAATCAGGCTCACTTCTGCATAGAAACCATTGAGCTTCCAGATTGTATTACCTGCTTAATTGAACAAGCTGGGGTTAGAAGCTCATTGGTTTCTATGCAGAAGTGAGCCTGATTTTGCACTTTTAAGCTTTAGTAAATAAACCCAGTTGTGTACTTAAAAGTGGGGTATGCCTATACTTAATCCAAAAAAGATGTGAAAAGTAAAGAAAAAAATGATTTTTTTCTTGCACACGATTGAATGACAAAAGTCAGCAGAGCCTCAACTCATTCACTAAGCTTTGTATTTAGTAAATTAACCCCTCAGTGTGGTGGGTTCAGTGTGTGTTGGGTGTAGTTTCGAGGTTACTTTGCTATTTTATCCCCCCACAGCTATTATATTTTGTATCAATTGACCCTTCCTTTTTAGATTGTAAGCTCTAACGAGCAGGGCCCTCTGATTCTTCTTGTACCAAATTGTAGTGTAACTCTAGTGTCTGCCCTCATGTTGTAAAGCGCTGCGCAAACTGTTGGCACTATATAAAACCTGTATAATAATAATAATAATAATAATAATAATAATAATAATAATAATATTTTCTAATAATTAAGTAATAATTTATATTTTTTTGAAGATGCAGATTTTTATTTGTTCTAGGTGCCAGAAGTGCCACACCAAAAACTTGACAAGAAAACAACTTTATCTGGAAACACCATCTGCACAAATAAGCTTGGTCAGGACTTTTTCCTACCACATGTTTGCATGAGAAAGAACCACAAAATAACACTGCAATCTTCTCATGGTTTGTATAAAATAATTGTGAGTGATATTTCTAAAAATGATTAGTTTGCCCATAGAAATGCTATATTAAAATTAGCTATCTCACCCTAAAATTCAACAACATCTGGGTATCTTTTAAACTCTAATGGGTATTATTTATTCATTTTAAGCATGTGGCTAAATGGTCAGGGAATTTTGCAGATTTGTTTTAAAATGAACAGAAGTGTCAAGAAAAGGTAACAGGCCTCACTCACAGAACTGATGAAATCTTGAGTGAAACAGTGGTGACAGCTTGCTAATTTGTAAAATGTTTTATGAACTGCTTGAACTGGAGAACCAGTCTTATCCTGCAATGTAATCTCTCAGTGTAATGTGCTTCATATTGATCTAATGGCTGCTTGTTATTATAAGCACCTAGTTAAGCTGACGAGGTAATGAGATAAAATCAGGGCTGATAGACTAAAGTATGGGAAACCAACTGTGACAAGGATGAGACAAGTAGGGGAAGGTCATACTGAAGGGATGTGAAAGGCTTGAATAGAGACTTCAAAGTTAGCAATTTGTAAAATACAAAGGAGGTGTTTGAAAAATCCATTGGACAGGAGACACTTTGGACACTTCTCAGTTCATCAAGTGGCAGGTTGCTTTTTATTAGTGACAAATTACAATAGTGTGCACTCTTATACTAAGCTATTAACCCCTAGATCCTATATAGATGCACAAAGGTACAAGAAACATATAACTACAAATCTAAACTCTATAATAATGAAAAATACCAAAAGGGCAATCAATAAATATGATATATAAAAACAAAATCTTAATTAATATCACCTATAATAGAGAATGTTCCCTAATACAGGCATACCCCACTTTTAAGTACACAATGGGGTTTATTTACTAAAGCTGGAAAGAGCAAAATAAGGCTCACTTCTGCATAGAAACCAATGAGCTTCTAACCCCAGCTTGTTCAACTAAGCTTTGGTAATAAAACCTCAAAACGTATTGGTTTCTATAGAGAAGTGAGCCTGATTTAGCATTGTCTACCTTTAATAAATACACCCCGTTGTTTACTTAAAAGTGGGGTATGCCTGCATATAAAACAGTGATGATCATTATAAAGTGCAGAAAAAAGTCAATTTTCATAATACCAAATACAACGCACCACTGTTTGCATATAAGTGCTTCAAAACTTTAAAGAGATATGCATTTTCATTTTCTACCTTGGAACACTGCCCTAGTGAAAATAAACTCACTAATTAAAAGTGACATTTTAAATCAATAGGTAGGTAAAAGAGTGCTGTAAGCTGAGAGAAAGCGATACCTGCTTGTGGTGACCTTTTAGATGGGCCTTTGTAAAGGGTCTTAATAATGCAATGGGCCCTGATGCTATTCATCCCAGAGTTCTAAGAGAACTTCAAGGTATAGTTGTTGGACCATTAACAGATTTGTTTAGTCAATTTCCTCTAACAGGAGAAGATCCCCATGACTGGAAGACAGCTAATACTGTACCTATCCACAAGTGGGGCAGCAAGGTAGAAGCTCAGACAGATCATTGATCACCTAAAAATACACAGCTTGCTAGACCTAAAGCAGCATGGTTTTACTGAGGGCAGATCATGTCAGACTAATCTGATTTAATTTTTTGACTATATTACCAGGGGGTGCTGTGGACATATCTTGATTTCAGCAAGGCATTTGATACAGTTCTACATAATGATCTAATACAAAAGTTGTACAAGCTAGGACTTAACCTTTGGGTGGATCAGTGGATATGCAGTTGGCTAAAGGATAGATACCAGAGTGTGGTTGTAAATGGGGGTTCACTCAGAACAGAGACCAGCCACTAGTGGTGTACCACAAGGCTCTGTACTAGGTCCTGTTCTATTTAATCTCTATGTAAGTGATATAACTAAAGGTTTGTTGGGCAAGGTATGTCTTTTTGCTGATAACACACAGGGGTGTAATAGGGTTGATGTCCCTGGAGGTGTCTGTAATGCCAAGTACACATGATCGGATTATCCGGCGGATTTGGTCCAGCGAACTAGAGTCCGCCAGACAATCCACCCGTTTGTGGGCTCCAGGGGACTTTTTCTTCCCAAAAGTCCAGCGGACTTAGAAAGAAGTTTTGACTCAAAATCCGCCCATCTGTGTGCTAGTCCGCTGGACTTTTGAAATGCACGGACTTGCCCACAGACGGAGTAAAGTCCGTTCATTTTAAACGCAGCTCCAGGTAGACAGGACTAGAGAAGGAAGTGAATGTCACTGCCTCCATTGGCGAGATTGACACCTCGCGAGCCCCGTCACCTGGTATAGATTTAAAGGGGAGGCTCTATGCCGAAAAAACAGCGTGGGGGTCCCCCCAAAGTCCATAGTAGACCCTTATCCGAGCACGCAGCCCGGCCGGTCAGGAAAGGGGGTGGGGACGAGCGAGCGCCCCCTCCTGAGCCATACAAGGCTGCGTGCCCCCCAAAGCACCATGCCCCCATGTTGATGAGGACAAGGGCCTCTTCCCGTAAACCCTGGCCATTGGTTGTCGGGGTCTGCAGGTCCCAGCCCCCCACACTATTTGAATGAGTATGGGGTACATGGTACCCCTACCCATTCACCTGGGGAAAAAAAAGTGTACACAACACAGGTTTTAAAATACTTACTATAAAATACATACTATTAGACAGCTCCGGGGGTCTTCTCGCCGGACTCCTCCGCTATCTTCTGCTCTTTTGCTAGCTCTTTTACTAGCGGAGGAGTCTGGCTTTCTCCTTCGTCGCCAGCCGCCATCTGGGGGTCTTCTTCCGACTTCGGGGTCTTGTCCCGCTCTTCGGGTTCTTCTTGCCGAGCCTCCGCTTTCTGCTTCCAGCTCTTTAACTAGCGTTGGCTCGGTCTTCCATCGCTGTCGCAGAAGATAGTGGAGGAGTCCGGCGAGAAGACCCCTGAAGACGCAAGAAGACCCCGAAGCTGTCTAATAAAGTATTTAAAAAACCTGTGTTGTGTTTTTTTCATTTACACTTTTTTCCCCAGGTGAATGGGTAGGGGTACCATGTACCCCATACTCATTCACATAGGGTAGGGGGCCGGGATCTTATTAAAGGGCTCTCCCGGATAACCCCCCCGATCGCAAACCCCGACAACCAATGGCCAGGGCTGTCGGGAAGAGGCCCTTGTCCTCATTAACATGGGGACAAGGTTCTTTGGGGTGGGGGGGGCGCAGGGCCCCCCTTCCCCAAAGCACCCCCCCATGTTGAGGGCATTCGGCCTGGTACGGCTCAGGAGGGGGGGCGCTCGCTCGTACCCACCCCCTTTCCTGACCGGCCATGCTGCGTGCTTGGATAAGGGTCTGCAATGGACTTTGGGGGGACCCTCATGCCATTTTTTCGGCCTAGGGCTTCCCCTTTAAATCCATACCAGGTGACGGGGCTAGCGAGGTGTCAATCTCACCGATGGAGGCGGCAACATTCACTTCCTTCGCTAGTTCCATCTACCTGGAGCCACATTCAAAATGAACGAACTTTACTCCATGTGTGGGCAAGTCCGTTCATTTCAAAAGTCCGGCGGACTCCTGCCATAGTCCGGCTATAGTCCGGCGGATTGTCCGCCGGAAAAGTCTGGTCGTGTGTGGGCAGGTCCGCTTGATCGGAAGTCCAGCGGGTTGTCCACTGGACTAAGTCTGCCGGATAGTCCGATCGTGTGTACGCAGCATAACATGGAACATGATTTGGCATTGCTGGAAGATTGGTCAAAGCAGTGGAGACTGCAGTTCAATATTTCTAAATGTAAAATAATGCACCTAGGGAAAAATAATCCCCTGAGAAAGTACAACATTGGGAGGTACAGTGTTAGCCAGCACTATGAAAGAAAAAGATTTGGGCGTGCTTTTTTCAGGTGATTACAAAATGAGCAAATAGTGTGACCGGGCAGTGCGAAAAGTGAATAGAATTCTGGGATGCATCACTAGAGCCATCACCAGCAGGAAGGAGGTCCTGATTCCCCTATATAAATCTTAGTGAGACCACATTTAGAATACTGTGTCCCGTTCTGGAGACCTCACTTACAAAAACATATTGATAAGATAGAATGAGTCCAGAGACGGGTAACAAAAATGGTGTGGGAGATAAAACATATCGAGAGTGACTTCAGGAACTTAATATGTACAGTCTGGAGGAAAGAAGGGAAAGGGGAGACATGATTTAAACCTTTCAATACATTAAGGGGGTGAATAAGGTTCAGGAAGACAGTCTTTTCAATATGAAGCCAAAATCAAGAGCGCAGGGACATGACCTCAAACTAACTGCAGGAAAGTTCAAAACGAATCTTAGAAAATATTATTTTACTGAAAGGGTGGTTGATGATTGGAGTAAAAATAATCGGCAGACTTGATGGGCTACTCAGTCCTTTTTTTGCCATCACTTTTCTATGTTTCTATGTTTCTTTGCCTTCTGCACTCCCGCCTGGAGAGGGTTGTTAAGGCAAAGAGAGCTACCATGTTAACAAAAGCATCCAAACTTTGCAAAAGTTCTAGATGTAACCAGACAGACTACACTGTGGGTTGCATATTGTCAGAGAAAACTATCACATTGCTAGAAGCTATGATACAATAACTACATGCTGCCTAAGTTACTGTCATAACCATGTTGGCAGGTACATTATAATGGGATCTGTAAATTACCCAAGAGTTTGCTACTTTACTAGAAATGCTTCAATCAGAGCTGTATGTTCCCTGCAATCCTGCCCTGATGCCCAAAAAGCAGCCTCAGCTGTCCGACAATGTTGGCTTTGATAAAAACCAAAAGGGCAATCAATAAATATTATATAAAAAAATCTTAATTAATATCACCTATAACAGAAAATTGTCCCTAATATAGAAAACTGTAACGATCATTATAAAGTGCAGACAAAAGGCAATTTCTACAATACCAAATACAAAGCGCCAGCAAAACTGTTTGCAAATAAGTGTTTCAGAACTTTAAAGAGATATGCATTTTCATTCTCCACCTTGGAATACTGTCCCAGTGAAAATAAACCACATCATTAAAAGTGACTATTTAAATCAATAGGTAGGTCAAAGAGTGCTGTGAGCTGAGAGAAGGGGATGTCTGCTTGAAGTAACCTTCTAGAAGGGCCTTCGCCTGCTGCACTCCTACCTGGAGAGGGTTGCTCAGACAAAGAGAGGTACCATGTTAACAAAAGCATCCAAACTTTATAAAAGTTCTAGATCTTGGCAGACAGACTACACTGTGGGTTGCATATTTTCAGAGAAATTGCCACATTGCTAGAAGCTATGATACAAGTACTGCATGTTGCCTGAGTTACTGTCATCATGACAATGTTAGCAAGTACTTTATAATGGGATCTGTAGATTGCCCCAGCGCTTGCTATGTTACTAGAAATGCATCAATGAGAGCTGCATGTTCCTTGTGATCCTGCTCTGATGCCCAAAAAGCACCCTCAGCAGTCTGACAATGTTGGATTTCAGTCATGAAAATTAGTTTTCCTTCTAATCCTTCTGGAACAATACAGAACATGAGCCTCCTAACCGTAAAACACTTTGCTTATATTTCAAACAGCTCTATGCTCTCATTTTTCAAGGCGTGAGATGAGTAAATAAGCTCATAGATGGATCAAAATTAAGCCAGTTCAGCAGAGACCAGCAGAATTTCAATCCATGTATGGGCACTGTCCTTGTACAGAAGTCAATCTACAGTTTGACTTCTGTACAACCACATACAGTGTCGACCGGTTTAATTCTGAAAGTGGGGAGGTCTCCCTGCTGTCAGAATACAATGACACAGGATCTTCCTATCCACCTCAAATGTGTGGATGGGGAAATCATGTCAGTTTTTTCATTCAACCTGCTGGTTGAAGGTAAAAAAAAAGACTCTATGGCCAGTCATTCAATTAAGGTTTAACAATAATTTGTTTTCAGAGCAGAAATATTTTTTGCTTCAGCCACAACTTGGTCTTATAATAGTTTTAAATGCAAACCAGCTACATATTATAATAGCTGTATAATAAAGACTGCTAATTTACAGCTGGTATCTGAATACAAATTAAAACATATATGGAAAATTAAAGCTACATTCCAGTTATGTTTTTTGCATCACTTGTTAGTATACATATTCCATAATTGGTAAAGTGGAGTAGTCACCACTGCTAGAGTCATCCTTGTTATCCTCTGGGACTCATGCCGAGCCAACTAATGCCTTACACAGCAGGACTTTGACTTGGAGAGGGATTGGGGGAAGCACTAGATGCCAATCAGATTTTGATAGATGCACATGAGCTGACAGGAAACATGCTGGCAAGAGGAACAACCCACAGGGGTTGATTTAGGCAAATTCCATTGCAAACTGAACAGTTTATTTGCCTTTAGGAAATCACCCACACGATGTCATATCTTATGGCCAAGCGTATGAGGATACCTGATCTACATGACCTTGCCTGACCTACACCTCTATGACTTTGTTGGACAACATACAGTATTCTAAAGCTATAAGCATGAATATAGAGTTGCCTCATACATTTTGTGACTTTTACTATGACTTACCACAAAATTGTGCTTTTGGGAATTTGTGCTTATTCAGCCAAAATACTATTTGCGAGGTTGGATACTGTTGTTGGATAACCTAGCTCAGAATCAGCATTCATTCTAAAGGTGTTCAATAGGGTTGAGGTCAGAGCTTTGTGTAGGCTACTCAAATCCCTCCATGACAAACAATGAGGTTGATCTAACAGCCAAAAGACTGTTCACAATGCAAAGGAATTGCCCTTGACTTTGTGAATAAGTCTACTGACTTCCTGCACACAATCATGTGCAAGCACTTTTTTTTTTTAATTCATCTTGCACATGATTGGGTATTCTTTGCAAAATGAATTTTCAGCACATTTACTAAGCTAAGGGAACATTCCCTTGCAAAGTGAATAGCTTGTACACCTTTAGTAAATCAACCCCAATGTCTTTGTTGAGATGGCTTTTTGCACAGGGGCACAGCCATATCAGAACAGAAAAAGCCCTTCCCCAAACTGTTCAATGGTTTTCTTAAAAGTCTATGTATGGGGTAGCATTATCAATACCTTTTACTGCAAACACCTGAATTCAATTGTCTGGCGAGGTTTCAATATTTTTTTGGTCATAGATGCAGTTGTGTAATATGCTTCAACAAACTTTTGACCATATGTATCAATGGGGTTGATTTACCAAAACAAGTGAGTGCAAAATCTGGTGCAGCTGTGCATGGTAGCCAATCAGCTTTTAACTGCAGCTTGTTCAATTAAGCTTTGACAAAAAAAAAAAAAAAAAACATCAAGCTGATTGGTTTCTATGAAGAGCTGCACCAGAATTTGCACTTTTCAGTTTTAGTAAATCAACCCCAGTGTGTTGCTGCTCCTCCATTGTCCAATCCCCAGGCTCAAGGCAGAAAGGTGACACCACTCCATTCATTATGTCTAACGGATAATGTGGTGTCAACCCTCCTGGCCGTGATGTCTAGCAAAGCTGTATAAATCAAAATAGTGCCTGGAGGAAAATGCAATTCATTTGGCAGATAGGACAGTTCACATATGTATGTCAACTGAGTGTTTACTTGAAGTTCAGCTTTATTAATTTGTTCATATAAAAAAAAATTTGATTTTAACCACTTGCCGACCGCCGCACGACGATATACGTCGGCAGAATGGCACGGGCAGGCATATGGGCGTATATATAAGTCCCTGCCTGCCCGCGGGTGGGGGGCCCGATCGGGCCCCCCCCGGTGCCTGCGGCGGTCGGCATTTCTTCGAGAGCGATCCGGGATGAGGGGGCGGCCATTCATTCATGGCCACCCCCTCGCGATCGCTCTCGACGAATGGAAATCCCCCGTGACATCACTTCCTCTCCTGTAATGTAAACACAGGAGAGGAAGTGATGTATTCTCTCCTCCGTGTCGGTATTTTCCGTTCCGACACGGAGGAGAGCGGATCGGTGAGTTGCACCAACACTCTACACACACAGTAGAACATGCCAGGCACACTCACACCCCCCCTTTACCCCCCGATCACCCCCCCAATTACCCCTGCCCCCCAGTCACAGTGACACCAATGTCATTTTTTTTTTTTTTTTTTTTTTTTTTGCATTGGTGTCATTTGTGACTGTAATAACTGTTAGGGCAGTTAGAGTTAGCCCCCTTTAGTTCTGATGTACCCCCCTAACCCCCCCAATAAAGGTTTAACCCCGTGATCACCCCCCGTCGCCAGTGTCACTAAGGCTGGGTTCACATTGCAGCGGTTTATGAGAACGAATGTGATTCGCACCGCACTGCAGTGCAAATCACATCCGATCTCTGTGCGATTCGAGTTCAGCCATTCGCCACACCCGCCGCACCCGCCGCAAATTCGCACGGGACCCTTTTTTTGGCCCGCAGCAGAATCGGATCGCATGGGTGTTCACACCATGCGATCCGAGTTTGCAGATCGCACTGCGATATGCGAACTGATCTGGGGGTGTCAGTAACATTTCACTGACACTCCCAGCAGTTCGCATAGGGCAGTGTGAACTGCCGCCGGGAGGCATGCGATGCGGGAACCCGCCGCGGATTCGCGGCGTTTCCGCATCGCTCCAGTGTGAACCCAGCCTAATAAGCGATCATTTTTCTGATCGCCGTATTAGTGTCACAGGTGACGCTAGTTAGGCAGGTAGGTATTTAGGTTCGCCGCAGCTTTTTATAGCGCCAGGGACCCCCATATACTACCGCATAAAGCCCCCTGATTGCCCCCTAGTTAACCCTTTCACCAGTGATCACCATATAACTGTTACAGGTGACGCTGGTTGGTTAGTTATTTTTTTATAGTTTCAGGGCACCCGCCATTTATTACCTAATAAAGGTTTAACCCCCTGATCACCCGGCGGGTGTCATTTGTGACTAATAACTGTTAGGGCAGTTAGGGTTAGCCCCCTTTAGTTCTAAGGTACCCCCCTAACCCCCCCAATAAAGGTTTAACCCCGTGATCACCCCCCGTCGCCAGTGTCACTAAGGCTGGGTTCAGATTGCAGCGGTTTGAGAACGGATGTGATTCGCACCGCACTGCAGTGCAAATCACATCCGATCTCTGTGCGATTCGAGTTCAGCCATTCGCCGCACCCGCCACACCCGCCGCACCCGCCGCAAATTCGCACGGGACCCTTTTTTTGGCCCGCAGCAGAATCGGATCGCATGGGTGTTCACACCATGCGATCCGAGTTTGCAGATCGCACTGCGATATGCGAACTGATCTGGGGGTGTCAGTAACATTTCACTGACACTCCCAGCAGTTCGCATAGGGCGGTGTGAACTGCCGCCGGGAGGCATGCGATGCGGGAACCCGCCGCGCATTCGTGGCGTTCCCGCATCGCTCCAGTGTGAACCCAGCCTAATAAGCGATCGTTTTTCTGATCGCTGTATTAGTGTCACAGGTGACGCTAGTTAGGCAGGTAGGTATTTAGGTTCGCCGCAGCTTTTTATAGCGCCAGGGACCCCCATATACTACCGCATAAAGCCCCCTGATTGCCCCCTAGTTAACCCTTTCACCAGTGATCACCATATAACTGTTACAGGTGACGCTGGTTGGTTAGTTATTTTTTTTATAGTTTCAGGGCACCCGCCATTTATTACCTAGTCTCACTAGTGTACCCCTAAATTTAGGGGTGTCTACTTTCCAAAATGGGGTCATTTGGGGGGGGTTTGTGCCATCTTGGCATTTTATGGCCTTCAAAACTGTAACGCCCTTAGAAAGCCTGAAGGCGGTGCTTGGTTTTCGGGGCCCCGTACGCGGCTAGGCTCCCAAAAAGTCCCACATATGTGGTATCCCCGTACTCAGGAGAAGCAGCAGAATTTATTTTGGGGTGTCATTTCACATATGCCCATGGCATGCGTGAGCAATATATCATTTAGTGACAACTTTGTGAAAAAAAAAAAAAAAAAAAAAAAGTTTGTAATTTTCCCGCAACTTGTGGCAAAATATAAAATATTCCATGGACTCAACATGCCTCTCAGCAAATAGCTTGGGGTGTCTACTTTCTAAAATGGGGTCATTTGTGGGGGTTTTGTGCCATCTTGGCATTTTATGGCCTTCAAAACTGTAATAGGTAGTGAGGAGTGAAGTCAAATATTTACGCCCTTAGAAAGCCTGAAGGCGGTGCTTGGTTTTCGGGGCCCCGTACGCGGCTAGGCTCCCAAAAAGTCCCACATATGTGGTATCCCCGTACTCAGGAGAAGCAGCAGAATTTATTTTGGGGTGTCATTTCACATATGCCCATGGCATGTGTGAGCAATATATCATTTAGTGACAACTTTGTGAAAAAAAAAAAAAAAAAAAAAGTTTGTAATTTTCCCGCAACTTGTGGCAAAATATAAAATATTCCATGAACTCAACATGCCTCTCAGCAAATAGCTTGGGGTGTCTACTTTCTAAAATGGGGTCATTTGTGGGGGTTTTGTGCCATCTTGGCATTTTATGGCCTTCAAAACTGTAATAGGTAGTGAGAAGTGAACTCAAAAATTTACGCCCTTAGAAAGCCTGAAGGCGGTGCTTGGTTTTCGGGGCCCCGTACGCGGCTAGGCTCCCAAAAAGTCCCACATATGTGGTATCCCCGTACTCAGGAGAAGCAGCAGAATTTATTTTGGGGTGTCATTTCACATACGCCCATAGCATGTGTGAGCAATATATCATTTAGTGACAACTTTGTGTAAAAAAAAAAAAAAAAATTTTTTTTTGTCATTATTCAATCGCTTGAGGCAAAAAAATAAAATATTCAATGGGCTCAACATGCCTCTTATCAATTTCCTTAGGGGGTCTACTTTCCAAAATGGGGTCATTTGGGGGGGTTTTGTACTGCCCTGCCATTTTAGCACCTCAAGAAATGAGATAGGCAGTCGTAAACTAAAAGCTGCGTAAATTCCAGAAAACGTACCTTAGTTTGTAGATGTGACAACTTTTGCGCAAACCAATAAATATACAATTATTGACTTTTTTTTTACCAAAGACATGTGGCTGAATACATTTTGGCCTAAATGTATGACTAAAATTGAGTTTATTGGATTTTTCTAATAACAAAAAGTAGAAAATATCATTTTTTTTCAAAATTTGCGGTCTTTTTACGTTTATATCGCAAAAAATAAAAATCGCAGAGGCAATCAAATACCATCAAAAGAAAGCTCTATTTGTGGGAAGAAAAGGACGCAAATTTTGTTTGGGTACAACATTGCATGACCGCGCAATTACCAGTTAAAGCAGCGCAGTGCCAAAGTGTAAAAAGACCTCTGGTCATTTACCAGCAAAATGGTCCGGTCTGAAAGTGGTTAAATCATTTTCATAACATTCTTTGGTGAGGTATGTACAATTTTCAGCAGATAATCAGAAAAGATGATATTTTAAATATATGTAGTAAAAATGTTAATTCTGTTGCCTCCTTGTATTATTTGCCAGAAGTTTAGTATAAGTGAGAGGCTGTAGCAGCAAAGTGGCACAGCTATCTCAGTTTGTATACAGGTGCGAGTTCTACTACATTGCTATTAATTATGTTAGTGGCTCCTTCAGACAATGTAACTTTTGTAACTTTTTTATTTTTAGATGTAATCATTTTAATGAAAAAATCTACATTAGCTGTATATAAAATGTCGTGCGATAGTTTTAACAATTTGCATAAATAAAACACTTAAAGTTATTAATTTAAACCAAGTGGGAGTGTTGTCCAGTCATGAGCAGATGTGACCCTGTGGGCTTTACGAATTATTTCCTGTAATGAAAGAAAGTGTGCCGAAAACGTCTTGAAATGCATCTGGGAAAGTGTTAGATTATGCTATGCAGATGAATTTTATAGGGATCTTTTTTTTCCTCTGATTTCCTTCATGTTACGGAAAAAAACACTTAAGTATAAAGTTATAAAGTACAACACATAAAGAAAAGGTTAGAATCAGATAGTAAACAATTGCTTTATATAAAAGATCATATTTTTTATTGACAGAATTACAGGGTACAACCAGGTGTCCTTGACCTGTTGCTCTTAACTGGTGTTTTGCCAATAAGTTCATGTTCTAGTAACTACAATTAATGAATGCTTGAATTATGTGACTGAATCTATGCTGTATTTTCTGGACCTTGAGGGCCTGAAAAGTTGGGTAATTGTTCCAGTGGCATCAATTCTCTGCTCTGAGATCCCCTCCAGTCACCTATATGTACTTTGCATTCTTCTCTTCATTGCACTTAGCACTCATCATTATGGCTTCTGACAATCCCACCGTGAAGGTCAAGAAGACACTACTAAAGAGCAAGTGACTTTTTGCTCTCACAATTGTTATTATTATTAATATACAGGATTTATATACCACCAACAGTTTGTGCAGAGCTTTACAAAATGGTGGGAGACGGTACAGTTACAATACAATTGAATACAAGAGGGATCGGTGGGTCCTGCTCATTAGAGCTTACAATCTAAAAGTAATTGTCAAGTGATACATTAGGTAATTAGTGATTATCTGATGCACATCTAAAGTTAGTTAACCAACTCCTGTGTATTTAAATTAGGTATTTCCTGCATAGATTGATTAACTCATTGGTTTACTTTGCTTGATGCCTAGAGTAGCTTTATAACTGTCTTAAAAGGCCAACTTGGGTCTCAAATAAAATTCTAGTTTTATTTCATTTTGGATAGAATGGGGGAGGGGTAGAACCTCTTCCATATTTTTTTATAGTCACCCATGTACCTATAGGAAGTGGGGGAAAATCTCTCCTAAACAGAAGCAAAAACACATTTTGAGTGTGGAAAAAATTGGAACTTCTGACACAGTGTTTGTATTGCTGCATGTACCTGTTCAAATTACTTGGTAACACAAATTGTTAATCAGCCAATCTCATGGCAGCAACTCAAAGCATTTAGGCATCTAGAAGTGGAGAAGACGACTTGCTGAAGTTCAAACCGAGCATCAGAATGGGGAAGAAATGTGACATGGTTGTTGGTGCCAGATGGTCTGGTCTGAGTATTTCAAAAACTGCTGATCTACTGGAATTTTTAATGCACAACTAGGGTTTACAGAGAATGGTCCGAAAAAGAGAAAATATCCAGTGAGTGCCATTTGTGTAGACAAAAATGCCTTGTTGATGTCAGAGGTCAGAGTAGAGTGGGCAGACTGGGCAACAGTAACTCAAACAACCAAGGTGTGCAGAATACCATCTCTGAACGCACAACACATCGAACCTTTAAGCAGATAGGCTACAGCAGCAGAAGACCACACCGGGTGCCACTCATGTTAGCTAAGAATAGGAAACTGAGGCTACAATTTGCACAGGCTCACCAAAATTGGACAATAGAAAATTGGTAAAATGTTGCCTGGTCTGATGAGTCTCAATTTCAACTGCAACATTCAGATGGTAGTGTCAGAATTTGGCGTAAACAACATGAAAGCATGGATCCATCCTACCTTGTATCAACGGTTCAGGCTGTTGGTGGTATAATGATGTGGGGGATATTTTCTTTCCACACTTTGGGCCCCTTAGTACCAATTGCTATCATGTCAATATGGACCAAAGTCTCTGAGGAATGTTTCCAACACCTTGTTGAATCTATGTCAAGAAGAATAAAGACAGTTCTGAAGGCAAAAGGGGATCCAACCTGGTACTAGCAAGGATTATCTAATAAAGTGCCCACTGAACGTATATGACCACAAGGTAGCAAATAGGATAAGTTCATTGTTATAGTTTACATATAATTTAAAAAAAAAAATTCTGTAGGCAATAATAGGTAAATTAACCCTTGCCTTCCTATTTTTCTCTAGGACTTCACAGAAATGCTGTTGTTGGGTGGAATTTCCTTCACTGCCATAATCATTATTATTTTACTTAGCTTTGGACCCCCAATTCTGCTTCGTCATACAATAAAAAGAGATTAGCAGAGAGAGTACTAATCCACAATGCTTGGTTTGGGATGGAGGAGATAGGGCACCTCTGAAGTTTTCACCACTGTATTTCCGTAAAAGTACATTAATTTGACAAGAAATTTGGTATGCATGCAAAGCGTGTAACTCTTTAACTGTTTGCTGACATTTATAAATTAATAGCATTGATAATATTTTATTTTAGACTTTTTGAACTATTTTAAATTTAGATCACTTTTGCAGAACCAGTTCTGTCTGATCCATCATTATCAAATACATTTTTATTCAAAATAAAAATTTCTGTGTGGATTTTGAATTTTAAATCATAATTATCATCAATTTTGCAGCATTGAGGAAAATGTAGTATTTTAGAGTTAAATATCAGTATTATAGTAATTTGATTTCCAATTGGCTGAACTAAAAGCTATTTGCAGCGTATACCATTTATTTTGATGAAAGATAGATTTATTAGTCGATGTTTTACTCCCATTTCTCTGGAATTGTTCATCTGTTTTTCAGATTATTACATTATCATTGTTTGTTGGGCTCCTGTAGGAGAAGTATGTGCATTATTTTAAAAAAATGGAACATAAAGACTCAATGGAGATCTTGGCTTAAATCCCATTGGCAACCCTTTCGAAAAAGAAATGTTACAATACCTTGTGAAATGACTCTACAAATGTTAAATTAAGGTTAAAACTACTAGTGGATTTCTTTAATTGGTTATGTCCATTTGTTATTTTAAAGTTTTGTGGCAGCCGACAAAGAAAGAAAAGAAAGAAAGAAAGAAAGAAAGAAAGAAATAGAAAATGAAACAAATAAAAAGCAAAATTAAAGAGTAAAATAAGATTTACTATGAAGGTGATGGGTTGGACGGTGAAATGGTACACATGTACATGCAACCAGTTAAAAGGTTGAAATCATATGCAATCATACATAAGGATTCAAGGTAGCTGAAATGCTCTTGAGGCTGGGTTGACATATGAACTGCATATGTCTCACAACAGGGATCCGGTGCGTCCTGGTTCACAGTTTTAGGTCAGATTTAAACCCAAATTTTGGCCTGAATTTGGATCTAAAATGGACCAAAAGACACACCGGACCCGTTGTGGAGGTATGTGAACCGAGCCTTAAACAGGAATCGTTTTCCCAAATGCAACGAGTAACTAATTATAGTGGTGTCTACAAAGGTGGGATTACTAGTTGGAAGTGTTTCAACTTACATGCAGATGTCCATCCTGGTGAGACTAGTTGACTACCTTAAGTCTGTACTGTACAATCCTGTCCAGCAGGTATGAAGAAAAAGCCCTCATGCTGGCTCCCACATTTGCTAATTAAACCAGGCACTTCTTTCAAAGCAGCAGAGTAGACTCCACAGCAATTATCTATATGAACTAATGCAAGACAGTAATTGGCTCTGTACAGAAATCGCATATTCAACTGAAAAGTTGTTTTTCAGTCACCCCCAGGTTACTTTAATCAAATTTAGGCTACTTTCACACTGCTCCATTGAAAAAATGCAGTAGAAACACATGTGTGTTTTTCACACATTTTTGCAGTGTTTCTGGTCCAGTACATGTGACTCAAAAAAAAGCACCCAATTTGCAACAACGGGTGAGTTTTTGATGTATGTTTGTTGCATTGTTGATGTGTTTCCTATTGACTTCAATGAGGAGGTGCAGTTTTGGTACAGTTTATTTACCGCACCAAACATGCACTACAAATGCAGCTTGCAGGACTTTGAAAAATGCAATGGTCCCTCAGTGTGAAGAGTTCCATAGGATTTAATGGTCATGTGTTTTTCTTGCATTTTTTTAAGGCAATAACGGAAGAAAAACTGATCAGTGTGAAAGCAGCTTTAGATAGCAAACCTATGGCCCTGGTTCAGGGGCTACCTATGGTTTAACTTCCCAGACTTCACTAAATCCTAAGTGAGCACCACTTAGCAACTAGTATCCACCTGTGAATGAGTTTCTGAAATTCTACCCCACCACTGATGAGGACTATTATATGGACCTTAGTTAATGTGCGTTAATGACAAATATTTTTAGAATGCTTCTGAGATCATTCAAAATACATTGCAGGTACTACGAAGCACCTAACTAATGTCAACCTGGAAGGAACCCTGCGGAATATCTGTTGCATCTCTTGGAACATCCTATTAAGAAATATAAGGCTTCCCTCACAATTTAGTTATTGAATGTGGCTAAGGCATGCATCCCTTTATGTTGGAGATCCGAGAACCTGCTGCCAAAATCCCTGTTGTTTTCCAAAGTCAATGAACTTAGGGACATGGAGGATCTCACAGCTTCAGGTGAATGGTTTATTGGACAGCGCACACCCTGGAGCCTAACAGGATTGCTGGGAAGACTTGTGGAGAAGAAGAGAGAAGAGCAGAGAAGAGCATAGTGTTGAATTTCAATGACCTTCTGTGTCAGGATTTTACTGCAGATGCACCAAGATGGATGTTTAGAAATATACAAGGCTCTCTTATGCTGTGTACACACGACCAGACTTTTCGATGGACTGAATTCCATCTGACTTTTTGGCGTAGTTTCAATGGACTTCTGTCGAATTGGACTTGTCTACACACAATCACACCAAAGTCCGATGGATTTGACGGAAATGACATACGACCGGATTAGAATAAGGACGTTCGTAGCCAGTAGCCAATAGCTGCTCTAGAGTCGGTTTTTCGTCCATCGGACTAGAATACAGAGGAATGGATTTTTCAACCAAACTCGAATCCGTCGGAAAGATTTGAAAGATGTTCTAAATCTAATGTCGTCTGATTTTTTGAAAGCAAAGGTCCGATGAAGCCCACACACGGTCAAATTGGATTAGTTCCGTCGGACCTTTGCTGACGAAAAATTCCAGCCGTGTGTACATGGCATAAGGTGTTCAAGTGATTGTAAAGGACATAATGCAAACCGAACAAAAGGATCACGTGGCGTCACCCGAGTCCACCATTGTGCTTGGTACACAGAACACTGGCATACCAGGCACTAGGGAATAGTGTCTTGCTTGTAAGTGATATTCTTTTATTTAAGTTGGAAGCAAAGAGCACTATATTTGTTCCTTTATTCCATGTACCATACCTGTGTGGAGTTCTCATTATCTATAAGGAAATTAGGACCAGTGGAGAGTATTGGTGTTGCCTGTGATCTTGACCTAATGGAAAGTCATTAATTGACCCTGTCTGGGAAAGCCAGTTGACCTGACTGTTTATTCAGGGTTTCATGCAATGAGGTGAGTGGCTAGTGTCATCAGCAGTGGAGTTTCTGCACGTTGTCACCTGCATGAATATTTGCATCATGAGTGAACACCCATTGGGAACTTGCCTGCGCATATGAACTTTTATTGATTTATATATTTTATTTTAGCGCTATACTACCTTTTATATGATTAATGCTGGGGTTTGATATATTGACCTAGAGTGTTCAGCTTATGTTTTACATTCATATAAATTTTGTGCTCATTGATTCTTTTATATAGGAGCTCACAACTACCTTGCACAACCGGGAGATCTTCTGTGACACCTGGAGACCTTGGCAAAATTTTGTATACACTAACGCCTATCTTTAGGGGGTCTCGCAACCTGGCTGACCATGGGCGAGCGGTTCTACCTTTTTCTTAATAAAAATCTCTTTTCTCCTGCACAAGGGACACTTGATCCCCTACCTAACCGCTTCTTACCTATCCTTTTTTCCCTTCCTCTCCCATTTACTCCCCTCCCCATATACCTGGCTTAGTCCTGGGTGCTGGGTTTTTTTCAGATATATTTTAAATATTTTTGTATTCTATTATACAACATCTAAGTCTCATTATCCCCATTCTGATCTTGCTGGTCCCCGGGAGGCCTGCTTCCCGGTATATTGTATTATTTTTTTTTAAATATAATTTTAACAATTTTAAGCTCACAAGTCTATGTTCTGGGTCTCTCGTGTTGTTACGCTATCTGCAATACATGATCATGCATACTGTTTTCTGCTAGGCATGTCGGCATGCACATCTAATTGAGAGCTTTTCATTGTTATGTGTTTATGCTTTGTTTCTTTGTTCTTCTGTTTTAGTGTAAACTGCAACTTTTAGAAAATAAAGGAATTACAAAAAAAATACATTGCAGGTACCAGAATTTGACTGTCTTAGCTGCTTTTTACATTCCCATAGAGTTGTATAGGGAGAAAAGCCGTTCTAAAGGCAACAAAAGCCCATTAACACAAGTCCTTAAAGAGGAAGTAAACCCCTTCAAACCACTTTGACCTACAGGTAAGCCTAGATTAAGGCTTACCTGTAGGTCCAAGCAATATCTCCTAAACCTATATGGTTTAGGAGATATTTGGCCGAAAATGGGCACCGCTGTCTACGGCGCATGCGCCGTAGACAGCGGCGCGCAGGCGCACTAAATGCGGCAAGTCCAAGAATGGATTTGCCTAATTTGTCGACTCCCGTGCGCATGCGCGGGAGTGACGTCATCGCGGCTTCGCCGCTGTCATTGGTCGGAGCTGCGAGACGCCACCAGCAAGATGGATGCGGCGGACTACAGGGATCAGCGGCGACTTCGCTGGCTCCTGTGTCAGGTAAGTGACACATAATGAGCTACTATGCGATGCATAGTAGTCCATTATGCTTTACCTTTGCAGGGAAAAAAAGAGGAAGTAAACCCATCAGGGTTTACTTCCTCTTTAATGCGATGCTGAAGCATGCTAACTCTAACCCAAAGCTGCTCAAAGATGAAAAAAAAAAGAAAAGTATAGATCTCAACTGTAGTAAAAACCTGTATATTTTGGTTTGAGAAGATGAGTTTTTTTTATTGCAGCCTGGTTCTGGTTCCTCGTTGAAGAACTGTCCCCTCACTTCCTGTTAGAAAGTGAAGGGAAATTGCTTCATGAGGGACACAAAAACACATTGTAGTATAAGGCGAAATAATTTTGGACAATGTTTCTATTGCTGTCTGTGCCTTCTAGTACCTATGATGCCTGTATCCCCCCCCCCCCCCCCCCCATTACCTATATGGGTATCACAGGGACAGGAAGTAAGAGAAAACTTCCCCAAGGAAGTCACCCAGGGAAATGAACCACTTCCAGACCACCCACTGTACATATACTGCAGCAGGGTGGCCTGACTGTGCAAAACAATGCACCTGTACATGATTTTGTGCATGCAGTATTGGGTATGTGAAGAGATGGATACGTGGTGTGCCTATGTAAACAAGGCAAACCGCTGACCTGTCAGGGAGGAAAGGAGAGATCTTCTCTCTTTTATTCTAGTCTTACCCTCCCCCACACAGTTAAAAAACACCTTAGGACACACTTAACCCTTTGATCAACCCTGGTGTTAACCCCTTCCCTGCCAGTGTCATTTATACTGTGACAGTGCATTTTGTTTAGCAATCTTCACAGTATTGGTGTCACTGGTCCCCAAAAAGTGTCACTTAGTGTCCAATATGTCCACCGCAATGTTGCAGTCCCACTAAAAATTGTTCATTACAGCCAATCCTATTAAAAACAATAGTGGAAAAAAAAGTCTCTAAATTTGTCCTATAGTTTTTGGAAGCTATAACTTTTGCACAAAGCAATTATTATAAGCTTATTGGGATTTTTTTTTATTTTTTTTATTGGGAATGTTGTTATTTATTTATAGCGCAAAAAATAAAAACCACAGTGGTGATAAAATACGAGCAAAGGAAAGCTATAGTCGATTTTATTTGGGTACAACGTTGCATGACCGCACAATTGTCAGTTAAAGCAACCCAGTAACTTATCACAAAAAATGGCCTTGTCAGAAAGTGAGTAAAATCTTCTGGAGCTGAAGTAGGCACAGCGCTGGATTAAGATCAAGCTCAGGTAAGTATTAAGGGGGCTGGTGGGGGGGGCTAAATACATAAGTTTTTTACCTTACTGCAGCGAATGCATTAAGGTAAAAATGCTTCTACCTAGAACCACTTTAAGCATTCACACAGATGCAATAAGTAATCTTTGTATTGTTTGTAATATGATTATCTATGATGAAGAACTCCATTTTGTGGCCATAGTATATTTTTTTCTGATTGAAGAAAATATTGCATTATGGCCATTTGTTGATCATAGGATCATAGGAGACAATTATAAGTTTGCTGCTCCTGTGCGAATGTTTAAGATAGCCACATAGCATATTTTTCAAAACATAGGCTCCTAAGTTTAATTCAGCTAAATACATTCCAGACCCATCAAAATAACGGGTGCGCAGTTAAGTCTCACAGTTGGTTTCCTAGAAAGCAGCCACAGAGTAGAAAAGCCTTTCTTGGAAGCAGTGATCTCTCTACAGAGGTCCTACATGCCCCCTACTAAATCATAGTTATAGTTTTCTATTCAGCAGAAAGTAATAATTTTGCTTATTGGAGAGGATTATCTCTGGTTCAGCAAGTGGGGGGGGTTGAACTGTTGCATAGGGATGGCTGCTTTCAAACAGAGAGCAAAGGTCCTTTTCTACAACATGCTGGCATTAGACAGGCTTTTCTCTCAGGCTGTGGCTTCTTGATAAAGAAAATCAATTGTAAGGCCTTGATCACATGGGTTTACTTAACCTCCCTGGCGGTATGATTATTTCAGATTTTATATGCTGAAAGCGGTACCATTATTTTGCATGGAAATTTGGCGTTTTATATTGTAGGCCTGCAATTCTTAAGGCCCGTACACACGGTCGGACTTTTTGACAACAAACATGCAAATTAGCTGTTTTGGAGCAACATCCGACTGTGTGTACGCTCCATCGGACAAACTTTTTCTGTTTTCATCGGACTTTTGTTGGCTGTGCGAACGGACAAACTTTTTGACAACAGAAGTCCGAAGGAGCAAAGTCCGACCGTGTGTATGCAAAGGCATCGGACTTTTGTACAAGGTACAAACACGCATGCTCAGAGCCTATGCAAACGATCAGACTACAATACAGAAGTTGACCAAAGGTGGCGCAGGAGTCATTGAACGTCCTCTTTTGAAGCGGCGTCAGTACGTTGTGACGTCATTACGTTCGTGTTTGTTGTCAAAAAGTCCGACCGTGTGTATGCAATACAAACTTGTGGACCACGCCCTTTGTACAAAAGTCCACGGAAAAGTTTGTACAAAGTCCGACCGTGTGTATGAGGCTTTAGAAATAATTCACTTAAATCCGTCCAAACAAGAGTCTAATAGACATCCTGGGTATGATAAAATTTGAAATATGAAATCACAAATTATAATTTTATATATATATATATATATATATATATATATATATATATATATATACCGTATATACTCGAGTATAAGCCGAGATTTTCAGCCTCTTTTTTGAGGCTGAAAGTGCCCCCCTCGGCTTATACTCGAGTCATCGCTGTCTGCCTGCTCGATCAGCGTGTCGAGCAGACAGACAGCGGACATTCTAACCTTCAAACGCCGCGCCTCCGCCTCCGCCTTCGCCTGTGATAGGCGGAACACTGAATTTCCCAGCAGCCTGTGTTCCGCCTATCACGGACATCGTCTCATCCTCGTACTACGGACGAGGATGAGACGATGTCCGTGATAGGCGGAACACAGGCTGCTGGGAAATTCAGTGTTCCGCCTATCACAGGCGAAGGCGGAGGCGCGGCTTTTGAATTTTAGAATGGCCGCCGAGGCGCCGACGAAGAGCGGCGATCCTGGCAAGGCACGGGACGGAGGCAAGGCAAGGCACGGCACGGGACGGGACGGAGGCAAGGCACGACACGGGACGGAGGCAAGGCACGGCACGGGACGGAGGCAAGGAGGCAAGGCACGGCACGGGACGGAGGCTCGGGACACAGGTAGGCTGGACACACACACACACACACACACACACACACACACACACACACACACACACACACACACGGACACACACACACAGGGATGGATGGATGGATGGAGACACACACACACAGGGATGGATGGATGGAGACACACACACACAGGGATGGATGGATGGATGGAGACACACACACACAGGGATGGATGGATGGATGGACACACACACACACAGGGATGGATGGATGGATGGACACACACACACACACAGGGATGGATGGATGGATGGACACACACACACACAGGGATGGATGGACGGACACACAGGGATGGACGGACACACAGGGATGGACGGACACACAGGGATGGACGGACACACACACAGGGATGGACAGGCATGTCTCACCCTCGGCTTATACACGAGTCAATAAGTTTGCCAGTTTTTTTGGGGGTAAATTGGGGGCCTCGGCTTATATTCGGGTCGGCCTATACTCGAGTATATACGGTATATATATATATATATATATATATATATATATTAATGCATAACTATAAATAATTATAATAATATAATAATAATAAAAATTATTCAATAATGTAATCAAATCAAAAACACTGAAATATGCTGAGTTGCAGAATTGTCGCTGTCATTACTGTTAGTGTTTGATGACGAATTTCCCCACAAATTACTATCGCTCAATTCTGCGAGTGATTCTAATTTATTATCGCTGTTTTCTAGCTGGTCCATAACCACTTTTGATGTAAACGGACATTTTTTGGTTGCTATGGACAATCTCCAGTTTCCTGGCATAAAGAACAGTATTTATGATATAAAACTGCACGCAGGACACTGCACAAACCCATAGGGACAAAGGGGATGTGTAATTATTTGATACAGTACTGTAATCTGTAAGATTACAGTATACTGTATCTATACTGTGTTTTTTACCTTTTGAATTTGGCGCCGAACTCCGTCCCCGTGCGTCGCAATGCTCGCAGGGAAAGGAGCCCGGCACTGTCACAGATCGAGCGAGACACAGCGGCTCGCAGATCACAGCGGGTAGACATTGCTGGATCCAAGGGAACAAGGTAAGTAACCCCCTACATGGATCCCGTGATGGGATCCCGAGTCTGGGTTGGGAATACCGCTTATGGTAATGAAATCTCACCCCGAACCAGACTCAGGAATTTCGCCAGGGAGGCTATTAGCACACACATATGAGGGTCATGTGAGGCACAGGGGTTCCATAGATCTGTATGCAGGCAGTCCCATTCATGTTAATTGGGATGCAGTTGTTGTATGGATACAGCTGCTACTCCAAATTTGACATCTTTGTGGGTGCTTAGACAGTGTGCATTCCGGGACCCACACATATCTGTAACCATAAGCATGTCAAATGGAAGCAGTGGCTGCATGCTAATTGACAAGAATGGGACTGCCTGTATGCAGATGCACCATACACCAGTGCATCCCATGCAGGCAAAACATGGCCTTCACGTGGGTACACACGTATGCCCGTATGAACAGATTTTACACGTTTGTTTTGGTTTCCCTGAATCGTATTGAGCTCATTTAAACAGAACATCCAACTGGGCTTTAAAAGAGGAATCAATACAAACACTTATCTGACAGGTTTTTGTATAAGAGGTTTACCGACGTCTGCTTCTTTTATATGTTACTAGAATCGTAAGTGAATGTTTTAGGGGCTTCTGCAATACTAAAAAAAAATAACCAGCAATGATTTATATTGTGTACTGTGATCATAGATCTAAAGTAAACAAACGGGTAATGTACACTGTAAAACACACAAGTAGTTGTCAAGCTTCCAAAATATCCTCAAAAGGCAAAACACTTAACAGTATAATTTATTGTTTTTGTGGACAGAATCTATCATTCTCTGCATGCTACTGTCTGCTGATTCTGGCACA
Source organism: Lithobates pipiens (assembly GCF_037356315.1). Classification (NCBI taxonomy): domain Eukaryota; kingdom Metazoa; phylum Chordata; class Amphibia; order Anura; family Ranidae; genus Lithobates; species Lithobates pipiens. The sequence continues at coordinate 97,885,756 of NW_027507748.1, read as the reverse complement.
ATTTTCTGATTTATAAATCAGTCTTTCCAGGGCTATACATTAAGCTTTGGATTGTCTTTACGCAACAGTGAAAATGCCCATGATATTCATTTTCATATTAGTAATGTCAGTATATACTTCCTTTGTTGACAAAGGGAGATATGATTTTCATTTACATTTTGTACTTACATTCCATATTCACCACATGCACCCCACCCCCCAAGTAAAATGTGAGATCCCTTGTGAACACAAAGTCAAGGGCTAATTGTGATATTTATTTTACTAAAGTAGATGTAAACCCAATCACTAAAACCTTATATAATGTTTATCATGTTAATGAAACACCAGCAGCCCTGTTCAACCTTTTCAAAAATTAAGCTTTTATCCACTTTAAAAGTGTGGACATTATACTCACCTCAGATTGATGGCTAAATCTGTCATCCATCATCTCTGCAGTGTGAAATGAGCAATCAAACACCACTGATTGCTCAGTTCTACCCCTTCCCTCTGAGCAGAGAGCCGTGACTGTCATTAACCGTCTCTCTGCTCCCCCAAAGCACTCACTGGAGCACTGAGCTCTTCAGGGGGAGCGAGGAGCTGACTCAGGCTCTCAGCACATTGCTGAGAGCCTGAGCCAGCTGCCGGTCCAGGTATCTGGGGGGATCTTAACCATATAGTCTGAATTTTTCCTGAGCCTAGACCAGCAGAATGATGACATTAGCCCACCGTCAGCTGAAAACAGGTCACAGGAGTACAGAATGAACTGCACTCCTGTGATTACAAGTACAGCCAAAAAAGCTTTGGCTATATTTTTCTTTTAATACCTGGTGATCCTGCTAAGAAAGTTACTTCCTATTTTAGGGTGACTATGCTCTGTCCTGCTCTTCAAATTGATTAGCACCCATTAGTTTCACATTTAATGGCACTGTCCCTCTCTTTATTCCAAATAACTCTGTCCCTCACAGTTCCTCTGTTGTCCCTCTTTTTGGTCTGATTATATATATATATATATATATATATATATATATATATATATAAATATATTCCTCTCAGGAGAGAGAAGGGAGACAATGTCTTCACAGAGGTATAGCAGGGGATCAGTGGTCTCAGGGTGCCATCGCAGTGTGGGATCAGCAGTCACCCACCCTTGGACGGGAGGCAGTGAAGGATCTTGATGGTATACTTAGGGGAGTATCTCTGCCTTCAGCAGGTAAGGGGGTTAAGAAGATGTTTAGGGTGCATGAATGCATCATTGCAAAACTGTCACCACAGGGTGGCACTGTGGACTGTACAATGGAGCATGCTATGCCATGTCCTGTTAGATAGTCGGAACCATTGAAGAATAGAGAAGAAGGGGTCTTAACAATTTTTATTAATGAAAAATATTGAAGACATAGACAAATTAAAAAACACGTAAGCCTGTAAAGGTGACTAAAACATGTCGCAGTGGTCAAAGAGCAGCCTAGAGTCCATAAAACAAATATTTTTCAGAAACAGGTTTACTTACAACAAAATCATACATATTATGTCACTGAGGCGGGAAAAACAGCCAAACAGAGACTCCAAGGGGGACCACCAAGTCAAAGAAGGTGGACATGGGATGCATAAACAAGAGGCAGGTATCAGGGATACTTTTTAGTCACCTTCACAGACTTACATGTTTTTTAATTTGCATGCCTATAAAGTCCATTTGTCTCTAATTATAATTCATAATTCTTCAATTATGTTTAGGGCGTGTTAGAAGGGAATAGGAGGGGGGAGGTACTATAAAAAAACTAATTTTGACCAAAGTGGAGCTTTAAAGTAGTCTTATACTGTAAAATAATTGTAATCTATTTTACCTTTTATTGCCCACAACAAATTGCTTATGGTCTATTCTAATAGGCAAAGGTTTATGACACATGCATATCAGCTTTTCTGTGTTCTGTTTTGCCGATGCTTTAGAAACACACTCATGACAGTTGGCCATATGGTTGCTGTCAAAGGGCAAAATCTGTGTTCAAGAACCATTTGGCTGATACTTCTTGAAGGTCACTTTATGTCATTGACCATGTGACACCCCGCCAAGTCTTTATGCTAGTGCCAAAAAGTTAAATCTGCATGGATCACTGTCACTTATGACCACCGTTCTAAAAAAAAAAAATATGTCATCCAATAAAGATAAAATATGCCCAGGATTCATCACATTGGTATTGCCTGGTCCCTAACCAATACCTGACATTGCAGGACAGAAAAACAAAGTTACTTACTCGTAACGTTCTTTCGTGGAGTCTTTCAGGACAGCCACCTGAGAGACCTTGGCTCTTCCCCTCTGTAGGAAACACCACATCAGCCTTCTTTAAATTTCCTCCTCCCCTGCTGACTTGTCAGTTTTTTTAAAAGAGCACCTCCAGTCATCTGGGAAGACACAAGAACATATGATACACATAGTCAAACTATATTACATTTCCTGTAAGGAAATCTCAAGTATTTTATACATTTCGATGGGTACCTGTGCTGTTCTGAAAGACTCCGGGAAGTAAGTGACTTAGTTTTTCCCTTAATTGTCTTTCAGGACAGCCACCTGAGAGGATAATCAAACACTTACCCTTAGGGTGGGACTACGGCTTGTAAGACCTTACGTCCAAAGGTCTGATCCTTTGCAGACCAAAGATGCACTCTATGATGGACCATGTTGCCATTTTACAAATCTGTTCTGGTGTTGCTCCTGCTCGCTCTGCCTATGATGCTGCCATTGATCGTGTGAAGTGTGCCCTCTGGGATCTGCGTGCCTCCTAATGTATACGCCTGACCAATAGCCTCTCTTAGCTACGTGGCTATGGTGCGTTTTGAGGCCTTGTGCCCTTTCCTGGTTCCTGAAATTAGAATAAGGAAACTGTCTTTCTAAGGGCTTTTGTTTCATTCAAATAATGAAGAATGCATCTCCTGACATCTAACATATGGAACTTAATTTCTTGTTCCCTGGAAGGGTTTGTCCAAAATGAAAATTAACTCTTGGTCTCTGTGAAATTTCGAGGCCACTTTAGGTAAAAATGCTGGATCCATCTTAAAAAATGTGATCCGGGAAAATCTGAAAAAAGGGGGGTCTAATTGATAGTGCCTCTATCTCACAGACCCTTCTACCTGTAGTAATTGCTTGAAAATAACATTTTGATTGCCCAACCTGAACGAATGAATCAATCAAGTGAACAGGTCATAGGAATGCAAACCTTCCGTGCTCAAACTAATATACCATTCACCTCTACTGAAAAAAAAAAAAAAAATCATCAATAATTATTAGATAAGAGTATTACTGCTCAACTGATAAAGTGAAAAATATTAAATTTAAGAATCTGTGTGTCACACAAATTAATTAAACCTAAAACCCAAATGCATTAATCAATAAATAAAAAAATAAGTGAGCCACCAGATATACACCTTACTGTGCCCAAATTAATGTGCCACACAGACTGTGAAAATGAATAATTAATAAAAAGTGTCCATGCTGTAAAGTTCATGAAAATAAGAAAATATTTTTTAAAGTTATAAGTCCATATGATACACAAGTCAAATGGGTTTTACACTTCAGATAGAGTTCTTTTCCAAGTGATATAAAGAGCCAATATTGATAAAATAGCAACAGTCTATCCTTTCCACCCTCTCTTCAAACGGAGGTGCTATACATCATCCAGCAGGCAACAGCTTTACAGAGAAAGTGAAATGTGACTGATTGCCCGCTTACCAGATCCCAGGATCAATAGAGCCTATCTTAGACAGGAGCCTCCACACAGGGCGCTGTCTCCCTCAACCTCCTCGGCCTTTAAAGTCTGCTCTCCCGGTGTGTGGCAATCACTTCAGCTCTGTGTTCAGCTGAAAACCACATATAGCGCTTCATCCACTCCAATGTCTATGCAAGCGCCACCTCTTCCTTTTGCCCTCTTCCTTCACCAATCCAAGCCAGTAATTGCTGCCAAGAAGATTGCTTTAAGTGTCAGCATCTTTAAACTGCAATTTTCCTGTGGCTCTAAAGGGTCCTCTGTCATAGTTTATAGCACTAATGACAGGTCCCATTTTTGGGAAGGCTAGACTTTGTATTGGTCTCTGCCTACTCAATGATTTGAAGAGTCTAATTATCCATGGATTGGATGCTAGTTTTCTCTCCTGATATACAGCCAGCGCTGAAACCTGACTTTTCAGTGGGCTGAGACTTAGACCTTTACCTGCTCCACCCTGTAGGAACCCTAAAACTGCCACTGAACTGTGTGTTTTAAAGTTCTCTGTACACCCTCTGTTAAAAATTTCCATACCCTCTGGTAAATGGTGCAAGTCTCCATTTTCCTGCTTTTCAGCAATTTCTTAATTAAGCGCTTTGAGAATCCTTTCGCTTTCAGCAGTCGCTCCTCAGAAACCAGGCGGGCAGGTTCCACTTGGGGGCAAAACATTGGGCCCTGGGAGAGGAAATCCTTCTGGTAGTAACCAATCGGGTTCTACAGCAAATTCTTTTGCCAAAGAGAACCACGGTCTCCTGGGCCAGTGTGGTGCAATGAGAATCAGTGATGTGTTTTCTGTACATAATTTTCTTAGTACTGCTGGTAGGAGCACTGCTGAGGGAAAGGCATAACATTTGTTGAATGCCCACTTCTGTGCTAGTGCTTATACTCCGAGTGCACCATCTTCCCTTTTCAGGGAGAAGAAAGCCTGGACTTTTCTGCTTTCTTTTGCGGAAAATAAGTCTACCTGAGGTGTTCCCCACTTTTGCGTGATCCGTTTGTACACTTCCTGCTTTAATATCCAGTCACCTTCTCTCAACTTCTTTCTGCTGAGGAAATCTTGATATAATTCCCCTTTTAAATGTACTGCTGACAATGAGAGTATGTTTTTCTCTCCCCAATTTAGTATTTCCTCTGCTAAGGTCCACAGGGTTCCGTTCCTTGTTCCTCCTGGCTTGTTGATATAGGCGATTACTGATGAATTGTCAGACCTGACCTGTAAGTGATGACCGTCAACTCTTTCTGGAAGGATTGAAGTGTTAGAAATACAGCCTTCAACTCCTTCAAATTGGATGATCTTGTCATCTCTTCTTCTTTCCAAGTCCCCAGTGTTACTCAGGAGCCTAGATGTGCTCCTCACCCTATGCTTCAGAAATTATTATTTGGGTGATTGGTGGGGCCCATATTGTCCTCTGTTTAAATTTTCTGACCTCCTCCACTATCACAAAGATCTTTTTACCTGTGTTGGTATCAGAACCTGTGTCTCTAAGGACTCTTGTTTGCGGTCCCATACTTTTAATGTGAACATCTGCAGGGGTCGAAAATGTAAACCTGCCCATTGTACTGCTGGGATTGCCGAGGTTAGTAATCCTAACGTTTACATTATTCACCTTATTGAGCATGGTTAATTGGTCTGTAATTCTTTCATTGCCTCTTGGATCTTTTGTATTTTCTCCCTGGGTAGAAACACTTTTTGTTGGGCTGAATCTAGTATATACTCTAAGTATATTATTTGCAGAGTGGGGTTTGGGTTGGATTTTTCTCTGTATACCAACCAACCTAGATTTTCTAGGAGTGCCTGTGTGTACTTCAGGTTCTCTAGTAATTTTACGGGAGAGTTAGCAAAGAGGAGAAGATCGACTAGATAGGTGATGATAGATATGCCCTTGATACTAAATGTCGCTAGGGCTTCTGCCAGAATTTTCATAACAATTCTGAGCGAAGAGGAAAGGCCAAAGAGTAGAGCCTGAAATTGAAGGTACATGATTTCCTTCTTTGTTCTTATTGCTAATCTTACATTTTTTGGGCAACTCTGATTTATTAGTGTACGTATCCTTTAGATCTAGGGAAGCCATATAGCAATTTGGAGGTAACATAGCCTTTAATGAGTATATGGAGTCCATCCTGAATATTTTGTAGATTATAGATAGCTTTAGGGGTTTTAGGTTGAGTATCATAATGATTAAGCACAAGATGTATGTGAGAAGCGCGTCTACGTGACCACAATTTGGTCTTTGGTGTAATCTTTGTCAAACAAAATAAAAGGCAATTGGACGTTCTGGATGTGCAGCCATTTCTTTCTTCTTTCTATTTGGGAGTAGAAACCCTGGCCTCTTTCTTTTATTGGTACTTTGGAAATTACTTTCTGTTTTCTGCATTCTTTTATGGCTTTCATTAATCCTCTGGCCTTTTCCTTGTTTTTCGGGAGTTCGGTGATGTAAAACCTGTTTGGGAGTAGTTTTGAGAACTCCAAATGATACTCATTCCCTATAGTTCTTAATATGAACTGATTGGAGGATATATACTAGGCCCCCAGTCTTCCCCTCACTGTGACTAGTTTGTCATTGTTTATTGCAGGCTTGTTCAGGAGGGCGAAAAATTGCCCCTCCTTTGCTGTGGCTGACCCCAGGCTGGTTTACACTTGAGCGGAAATGTTTTTTTGGGATCCCGCAAGACACGCAGTCCCCCTACCATGTATTTAACCACAGGGCTCTTCTTGTGGAATTGGATAATGTGGAGAATCTGGCTGCCATCCGTACCAATTCCACTGATGCATCTGTGATATAAGTAATGCTTCGCAGGAGCATGGGGAAAGAGCATAGAATCTGTTCTTTTACAGTTCCCTCCTCAATATGGGCCTGTATCTGAGTCAGCCAAAATTCTACATTTCTGGGTACTACCGTTACTGCCTTAGCTGGTTTTAGGCTTCCCACGGTGGAGTCCCAAGACTTCTTTAAGTGGGAGTCTATCCTTTTGTCCATTGCATTGGATAAGACCCCCATATCCTCAAAGGCAAGGTCTGTGTGCCTCAAGACTTGGGAGAAAGCTGCACCTAATTTTGGGGTTTTATTCCAAACTGACGCCAGATCACCTGTGAATGGAAACCTTCTCTTTAATCATTTAGAAAGAAAGGTTTCCTTTCAGGGTCCTGCCATTCCTTTTTTATTGCCTCTACTAAAACCTCATGTACCGGTAAATGTTTATTTTCCTGTTCCCCTAGACCCTCATGCATTTGGTCATGTAGAGATAAGGGTTTCTTTTAAATTTGCATACCTAATGTGGTATAAATGGCCCCCAAGAGACTGTCCACCTCTTCTAGTGACAGTTTTTATCGGGATGGCTTTCTGGAATTCTCTTCCAAAGCCTCTCCCTCCGATTCTTGGGAGCTGGAGGCTGCACTGTCTGGCTCCTCCTCAGCCCCTTCTCTGGAGACGACTGGGGGGCCTGCACTGGTGGAGGGTAATACTTGTGTTTTTGGTAACGGTACCTGCTGAATTGTAGGAGGAGCAGTCTGAAGCTTCGGGATCTGAAACGCTTCAAAAAAGGTTTTAAAAGATTCAAATGTACTAGAAAGTTCTTTTACTGATGCCGCTAGTTTACTGCCCTGCTCAGTTGTATGTTCCTGTACTAATTTGTTAATGCATTCTTTACGGAGTGTTTTTCCCCATCAGTCCCTAAATGTAGCCTTACAGGAGGGACACCTCCTCTTAGAACTAACAGGGGTTCTGTGTTTGTTTGTTTGTTTTGTTCTGAAAGATATATAAAAAAAGAAAATACAGGCATTAAGTATTACTTTACATGTCCTCTGCAGTAAACTGCTGGTCTGCAGTTTTTTTCATATGGGCTTGCCTCACCAGGGGCCCCATGAATCTCCCTCTGACACCAGAGGGACTCTTTCCCTACCCCCCAATCCCACAAGAGGGGGGGTGGTGGGGTCTGGCAAGGGGAGCTCCACCCTAGGTTCCCCTTACCTTAGCGTGGCTGGAGCTGGCCTCAGCTGGAGCAGTCTGGTCCCTTCCTTCTGCTTCTGACATCTTACTGGTGCCGCCACCGGAGCTTGTGCTGTCTCTACAGCAATCGCAGCTCCTTTTTCAATGTCCTGCAGCCAGAAACAGAAGTCGTGGGTCTTTTCCGCCAGAAGTGACATCATCCGCCACCCGGCTTTGTGCGGTCCCACAGCCTGGCTGTGTGTTACCATGCTGCTGCTGGTGCAGGACCGCTGACTGGGCTACCTTCCCTCTACCGCACTAGGTAGTGAAAACGGAGCCCCCCTGACCTCCATCTGGGGGTGGCGATTTTCACCAGGTATGATTTTACTTAGCCTGTACAAGAATCCTCTGCCCCCTTTTAGGACTTCTTGCCTGAGCCTCCCTGGCTCTCCTGGCTTGGTTCCAGGTGGTGTCTCCCCTCTGGAGGAAACACAAATAAACGAGAAGCCAGCAGGAGAGGAGGAAATTTAAAGCAGGCTGGAGCAGTGTTTCCTACAGAGGGGAGGAGCCAAGGTCTCAGGTGGCTGTCCTGAAAGATGATTAGGGGAAAGAAGAGCTTAAATGACAGTAGATGGAAAAGAGAGATGTGTGTTTGATTATGGAAGATAATGTTATGACACTGCAGTCTCCATCCCTCTAGGGTTGAGGTCCCCATATGGGCCACATCATATATTTTACAAACATTAGCAGACCAAGAAAAAAAATCAGCTTTATGAATAAATTATTAACATTTTATTGAACAAATGCATAATGCTCCTCTGTAATCAGCACAATATGAATCACAACAACAGAGAAATAGCCTTATTAAAACATTGGAGTTCCCATCAGAACCCCCCCCCCCCATATTAGGGTCCACATCAGAGTCACCCACTTACACTAGTGTCTCCATCAGATCCCAGACCCCATCAGACCCCCCCTTACATTAGGGTTCCCATCAGGTCCCCCCTACACCAGTGTCTCTATCAGAATCCCTCATACATCAGAGTACCCCATAAACCAATGTCTCAATCAGAGTCCCCCTTACATCAGGGTCCTCATTAGAATTCCCATTTACACCAGTGTCTCCTTCAGAATCCCTATAACATTAGGGCCCCAATCAGAGACCCCTCTTACCATAATTACCTGATCTCATGTGATCTAGAGACTGCTGGGCGAAAGTGGAGACCAACTGATCTGAATCCTCAGTCTGAGGATCTGCTCTTGACCCAAGCTGCGAGCTGGATAAGATCTTGTAGCAGGCCGGATGTGGGGCCAGCGGGCTGCAGTTTGGAGACCCCTGCTGTAATAAATTTAGAAGACTACAATGAATGCAGTATGGAATAATTGTTTCAATGGATGAAATTCTGCTCAGAACATCAAACTATGCTGGCAACAAAGTAATTTTTGTCAGCAGGGTGGTCTTGCTTCAGAAAACCCAGCATAAAAATTTAAATATTTCATGGCTTCATTTTCAGTTTTAACTTAAGTGTACATTTTAGGCTCAGCTCACTCAAATTATAGCCCAAGTCCTGTGGGACTGCCCTTTCTTTACATGTATTACCAGTAAGTCTATAATTTATTTGTTTCAGTGAAGCCTGTCTTTTTTGTTGCACCGTAGTTTAATTCTTATATTACCTTGTAATAGATTCAGTAATGTCCAGCATCCTATATCTGAGTATAAGAAACATGTGGAAGTTATTATCAATAATTTTCATATAAAAGCCTGCTCTCTGGAGAAGAATAGTATATGATAAGTATACTATGTTCCCACTGAACTCTATTAGCAGTGTATTTTATGTATTATTTTAATATTACACGTTATCAGAACATTCTTTACTTGGAATAATATAAAAAAGACGTAAAGTGGTCCACTTATTTCTGACAAGTGTTATTGGCATGTTTATTTTTTTCTTTTCCCAAGGATAAAGAGAACGCTGTATTTCACTTTCAGAAAAACTCCCGGCAAGTACAAAGTTCAAGTCGCATAAAGTGGGCCATGGGTATAAAAAGTCCAAACAAAATAGACGTCATGTCACACTTACCGTAAATGAGCATGTTCCTGTTTGATGGATTACAGTCATAGGCAAATTGTCCTTCGCTTTCTTTTCAAAGGAAAATCGTACATTATGTAGGTCACGCAATTTTTTATATATTAAGTTCTCATATGTTGTTACTGAAAGCAGGATTATAACTCACAAATACCCTTTTGAATTTGTAATTGGCACTGAAGCATAATGATTTTCATGTCTAGGTTAAAGAGGTTCTACAGCTAAAATTGAATTGTTTATAATGACAACTGTTACCTATATTGAAGGTATTACCTGCAAATGTTTTATCTCTTTCATTTAGCTTACCCAATCATGTTTCCTAAAAGTGTCCATCATCAAGCATGTCAAAACAGTATGACTGGCATGCATTTCTAATGCCCGCTGTGTGCTTCCTTGTATCTTGGCTCAATACACAAAATCATTCAGTGATGTATTTGCTTTACCTTGACCTGCCCGAAAGAGGATTCATGCTGCAGTGTCTGTCAGCAGTGAGGCTACAGCTGTTGCCCCAACATGGAAAGGGGTAAGGTGATTTTTATGGGAATATTAAAGTATATATGCTTCATTGTAAAATAAGACATCTTAAGGCCTCATGTACAATGGCTTTAAAAAAAAATGTCACTTTTACAGGTGTTTGGAGATTTTTTTACAGCCTGTAAAAGCACTCCCTATGTAGGCCTATGTGTTCATGCACACATTGGCATTTACAGGCTGAACAAAAAAAAAACAGAGGAGCGTTCAGGAGAAGAGCTAAAATGCAGAATGCACCTAAATCACTCTAAATATACCTAAATCCTAGATGTGTTTAGGCACGTTTCACTATTAATGCATTACAATAGCCAGAATAAATTAATACTTGCCAATGGAATCCATTAACACTCAATTATTTAAAGCGCCTAAATACATCTAAATGTGCTTGCAATATGTGGCTTTAACATAGGTGTGCACCCCAAAGCTCACACACATCTTCCTCTGCAGCCTCAGCTGCATGATACGGTGAATGAATGGGACATGCTCTGTGCTGAGCAGCTTCCTGTTCATTCACAGAGTGATTACGTTGTGCCCAGGCACAACTGGCACACACCCTGCGCACGCCTATGGGCTTAAGTCATGTTTTTTAAGCAGCTTTTCTCCTCCCAGGAGTTCTGTTGTTCAGAGGGGTCAAATAGATGTCCAATGTGCATGAGGTCTAAATGTCATTGTCTTCCTCTTATGTTGTTCAAAGCCTTCAATGGCAGAAGCCATAAAATTATCATTTCTAAACAGCACATGCCTACAGTTCAGTGTTAAAAACTATGTGTAAAGAAATAAAAATCCAGACTAAAGAAGCTGCAGATAAAAGTTATCTCCAGAGACACAACTGAGAACATCCTATGTGACTTTTGCCAGCCAACTGTAAGAAATATTTCAGAAGCACAATTTATTATACATACATAGCCTAACAGAAAGACAGTGTAGCACCCTCTATTGTACAAAGTTGATAGGTAAATGTAGCTAACTCGCTATAGCTAAAGTCTGGGTAGTTTGTGGGTTCAGATATAGGTCAGGCTGGAGGGCTCTACAAGTCAGGCTTCTAGCGCCTTCATCTGGATCTAGAAACTTCCAAAAAGTTCTAGAAGCTAGTGGACGAAGGTGAGGGGCAGTGATTTGAATATTTATGAGAATCTAACCAATCCCCGGGCAGGAGGACTGGCAAGGTGGTTGGATGGGCTCATAAATATTTAAGAGCCAGGCTAGTGGTTGTGGTTGTCTGGTGGAAGATGGAGTGTTGAGGCTTGAGTCGTGGGGCCTGTAAGGGGACTCTGAGGCTGTGGAGCTCTGCCTCCAGGCTGGAGCTGAGGAGAGAGAAAGAGAAGCTGCAGGGGGATCTCCACTAACCTATTGTCTTATCGCGGAAACTAGTCTGCTGCTGACTGTACTCACTGTGAAGGCTTGAAAATAAATACGCTTGATGTTATGGAGTTGCCGGCTGCTTCTTTTACTCAAATCTCATCCATCCTCTTCTATATTAATACATCGGGGCCAGACGGTAGTGCTGCTGCGGATTAATCCACCTAAACCCAAAAGTAATTAAATAGCATGCTTACTGTCCCATAGCCCCCACTGAACACAGGGGGCCTGAATACGTTTAAAAAACAAAACAAAAAAAACTGCACAGGAGGGATTAGCTCATTGGTGCGCACAGAATTTTGTATTACCTGCCCGATATACCCCTGGAGACTCCCAACACCCCCCCCCCCCCATCCCTAGTTGGACAGGGCCAGGAGGGCTGGTAATACTCCCTTATCAGCGGCCCTGCTCCTAAATTCATTTGAGGATTTGCTATTTTCCACTAAGGGGACACAGAGCTTCTGCATACAGTTGGGAATTTGTTATTTCTGCTAAGGGGACATAGAGCTCATGTACGAAGATATTTTCTTCTGATCCATCAAGACTGACATTATTACTGAGGGAGTACAGTCTATGATCCATTTTGCTGCTAATTGTACATAGAGAAGTTGTCCTACAAGTTGTTGCTAAACTCAGTTTTGGCATCCCATAACCCCTTATCCCCATCCAAGTTTAGATTCCCAAGCCCAAGGACTGGTTTTTCTGTCTGTGGATGCAAGCTGGAAAATTTGTGTTACCTGGTTATGCAGGTTTAGGGGTACCCAAAACCTAGCGGCCCTCTAGAGGTAGCGCTTCAACAGTTTATGCGCATTTAGAAAGCAAAAAGAAAGTTGAACTGGCTCCTTTACTATGGCAGTTTTCAAAAGACAGGAAGAGAAAGTAAAAAGGTAAAAGGTTATAGTTATAAAGATGTCCTTTATTTCGTAAAGCTCATATGTTAACATTATACATCTCCTTTAAGGAAACAAGTGATAAGATACTGCCACCACTGCCCTGCTTCTAAAAAGGCTATTTGCCTGACCATTATGCTGATTGTCTTAATCTGACCATAGATGGATCAAAATTTGGCGGGGTCAGCAGGAGCCAACCAAACTTTGATCCGTGTATGGGCACTGTGGTTGTACAGAGTTAATCTACAGATCAACTTCTGTAAAACCACCCTGCTGGAAAATGTCCTCTCGATTAGCGCTGCAGCGCTGATCAGTGTATTCTCATGGAGGAGAAGGCTCCCTGCCATCAGCAGGACTAATCTCTGGCCAGCTTAACTTTATGACTCGCTGACCTAAAACAAGCATGCTATAAAAGAATTAAGAATTTCTGATATGAATTCATGTCTCAGGTCACCTAATTTATAATATGGAATCCATTAGATTAGCATGGCACCCAAGGAAATTAAGCTTCTTGGTGTATTGTAATGCATACATATGCTGTAAAGAGGTGTGAGGAGCAATAATTACAGTATATCTCTGGAGTGATTTAACCACATCTCTTGACTTAAGCATTGCTCTGTCTTTCCCTCTAGTGTGCACACCATGATGGGGATTTAATATAAAGAGGATTAGAGGTAAATAGAAAGAAAGCAAAATAATCCTTAGTATGATATGAACACTGCTATTCAGAATTTTCAGCAGTATATAGTGTAGTAGAAAAGTTCTTATGTCACACAGTTTTAGTGGGCTCTCAGCAGCAGTCCAACACAACCCTGATGAGTCACACTTTTGACTACACATTTAGCAGTCAGCATTGACTTGACATAATTGAAGGCTATAGGTCTGAATCAGAAGGGGGTGTGTCAGACCACTGCAGAGAGTCTGCTAGTTCCATGGGACTAGTAGTAATAGAAAATCTCTTCAACTGAGATACAGACATTTTAGTACTAAGTGAATGTGGGATGCTACATCTGTTTTTTAATATAAATTCTTTATAAATAAAGGGGGTCATGGGGCATACAGGTTATTGCACACCTTTTTTTCTCTTCTCCCTGCTTGAGTGGCATCTGCATGGGAGAAGATGCTAGACTGAGCTATAATTGGCTGCCAGTACAATTGAGGGACAGGACCTACCCTTAGCAACCAGCCAGGATTATTCTGATTGGCTGAACATCCAGGGGTTAAAGTGCCGCAGACTAGGAAAGGATTCTGGGCTTCTCAGGCTCCATGTGAGAACAGGTGGCCCAAAAGAGAGCCCTGGAGATACACATAGCAGGTTTGGGTTCTGGCGGACTGCAAAAACTCATTTAGGGAGTGTTCATCTTTCTACCTCCCCCACCTTCCTTTCTGCTGAGATGCCTTGCTGTGTGCTGGAAAGACCAGGGCACTTACTGTCACTGCTGTTGCTGAAGGAGGAGAGACTGACTACAGACAGAGCTGGGAGCCTGTGTACGGAAATCCAGAGGGAGACTTCTGCAATGCTAGCCAGGCCTGGAGGCCTTTTTGCAAAGAAACACTGAATTATTAGCTGGTCTGCTAGGTAGTCCAAGTGCTACTGGACCACTTGCAGCATGCATTGTGAGTACTGAGCCATGTGCTAGTGTAATCTGTACTAAAATGGCTGCTGACTTCGCTGCCACTGCTAGAGAGAGACTGTTCCTGCATCTGAGGGCTAACCTTAGAAACTACCAGTTGGAGGGTCAAGCCTGGAGTGGGGCATGTGCACAAAGATAAGGTGCTGGTTGTACATCCTAAGCTATGGGGGCTCAGGGCTTAAAATAAATGTTTTGCTATTGGACCACTGTTAGTTACCAGGAGAACCAGGGCCACAGTGAATGGTTATAAGGTAAGTGGTGCACTACCAATCTCCGAAAAATAGCAATGGTAATAATGTAATGCTCAATGTGCCAAAAAAAAATATAATGAAAATGAATATTAAACTTATGTCCATGATGTTCACCAAATGTTCAACTGTGCCAGTTCATACAATAATAAAGTGGCAGTTCATCAAATAAATGTGATGTGAAATCCTTGTTAAAGATTTTTCATGTGCTTCTAAAGAACTACTTCCCATGCACCACTGTGCTCTCAGTGTCCTCAGTTTAGTGATATGATATACAGTGCATGTATAATCATATTTAACTTGATATCTCCAACCGATATCCAGTGAAGGGATCCTCTGTATGCTTGTTGTATGGCCTTCTACTCACTAGGGTACTCGTACAGTATCATGTCGTATATTAACCTTGGAGGGTTGAGTTCTGGACCCTTTAACCAGTTGCCGACCGCCGCACGACGATGTACGTCGACAGAATGGCACGGGCAGGCATATGGGCGTACATGTACGATCGGGCCCCCCCCCCCGGTGCCAGCGGCGGTCAGAATCCATTCAGGAGCGAACCGGGATGAGGGGGCGGCCATTCATTCATGGCCACCCCTCGCGATCGCTCCTGACGAATGGAAGTGCAGCATGACATCACTTCCTCTCCTGTAATGTAAACACAGGCAGAGGAAGTGATGTAATCTCTCCTCGTGTCGGTCTTTTTCGTTCCGGCACCGATGAGAGAGGATCGGTGAGTTGCACCAACACACTACACGTACAGTAGAACACGCCAGGCAAACTTTCACCCCCCCCCTTCACCCCCCGATCACCCCCCCAATCACCCCTGCACCCCCAGTCACAGTGACACCAATTGCATTTTTTTTTTATTATTATTGCATTGGTGTAATTTGTGACTGTAATAACTGTTAGGGCAGTTAGGGTTAGCCCCCTTTAGCTCTAGGATACCCCCCTAACCCCCCCAATAAAGGTTTAACCCCGTGATCACCCCCCATCGCCAGTGTCACTAATAAGCGATCGTTTTTCTGATCACTGTATTAGTGTCACAGGTGACGCTAGTTAGGCAGGTAAGTATTTAGGTTCGCCGCAGCTTTTTATAGCATCAGGGACCCCCATATACTACCGCATAAAGCCCCCTGATTGCCCCCTAGTTAACCCTTTCACCAGTGATCACCATATAACTGTTACAGGTGACGCTGGTTGGTTAGTTATTTTTTTATAGTTTCAGGGCACCCGCCATTTATTACCTAATAAAGGTTTAACCCCCTGATCACCCGGCGGGTGATATAAGTTTGAGGGTCAGATAAGGTCTGCATCGCCCCAGGCAGCGTCGGGTTAGTGCCAGTACCGCTAACACCCACGTGCAAAGCATACACCTCCCTTAGTAATATAGTATCTGATCAGATCTATATTAGCGTTGCCAGCATTTTAGGTTTCCCAAAACGCATTGTTAGCGGGATCAGCCCAGATACCTGCTAGCACCTGCGTTTAGCCCCTCCGCCAAGCCCAGCCCAGCCCACCCAATTGCAGTATCGATCGATCACTGTCACTTACAAAACACAACACACATAACTGCAGCGTTCGCAGAGTCAGGCTTGATCCCTGCGATCGCTAACAGTTTTTTTTGTAGCGTTTTGATACAGTCGCTGACAGCCTAGGTGCTTCTTTACCTGTGAGTCTCACTAGTGTACCCCTAAATTTAGAGCCCAAAATGGCAAAGCGAAGGTACACTAGTGAAGAGGCCTACACGTTTCTGAGCATGACAGATAGTGAAGAGGACGTCACTCATCTGTCAGATTCAGGCTCAGAATACGATCCTGTAGAGGACAGCGGCTCCATGACAGATGGCTCTGGCGACGGAGATGAGGTCCCTGTTAAGGGCAGGTGTACCCGATCCCGAATGTTTTCTGTTGTTCAGGTGGAGGAACCGCAGGTCACTCGTATGGAGCAGAGACGTACTAGAGCCGCTCATCCTTCTGGTGAACTGGCAAGCACCAGCGGCCTAGTACACCCTGAACGTACATCCAGCACTGCAGTAGCACGTGGTGACGTGGCGAGTCCCATAAGTGCAGTTCAAGCTGGCGAGGTGGCAAGCACAAGTAGTGTCCCGCTGCCACCAAGACGAAGACAAAGACAGGCCCGTCGTACCCATAGTGCCCTTCCTGCAGAATTCACCAATCCTGATTGGGTGCCCACCACTTCTGCAGAACCCGTACTTCCCCCATTCACTGGCCAACCTGGCATTAACGTGGAAACAGTTGATTTTACGACACTTGATTTTTACTCACTGTTTTTCACCGAAGATCTTTATAGATCTATTGTGGACCAAACCAATTTGTACGCTGGTCAACACATCGCCACTGTTCCCCAGTCCGCCCTTGCCAGACAATGGAAACCAGTTACGGTTTCCGAATTTAAGATCTTTCTGGGCCTCTCGTGCAACGTTTTGCAGACTTGTTTACTCCCCATCAAGTTGTCTGCGTTGATGAGTCCCTGATTAAGTTTTCTGGTCGCTTGTCATTCAAACAATACGTTCCCAACAAGCGTTCCAGATACGGGGTCAAGATGTATAAGCTCTGTGACAGGGCCACAGGCTATACACGTAGTTTTATGGTTTATGAGGGTAAAGATAGTCACGTAGAGCCGGAGAACTGCCCTGACTACATAGGAAGCGCTGGCAAGATAGTGTGGGACATGGTGTCACCCTTATTCGGAAAGGGGTACCACTTGTACGTGGACAATTATTACACAAACGTGCCACTGTTTAGTCACTTGTTTGATCAGCAGATTGGAGCATGTGGCACCGTGCGACCTAATCGCCGGGGCTTTCCCCAGCGGCTTGTAGAGTCCCGTCTTAGGCTGGGGGAGAGAGCCTGCTTGTGCAGTAATAATTTGCTCGCTATGAAATGGAGGGATAATAAGAATGTTTTCGTTCTTACCTCCCTTCATGCAGACACGACGGTCCAAATTCCTACGGCGACTGGTATTGTGGAGAAACCCCTCTGTGTCCACAAATATAACCTTAATATGGGAGGGGTGGACCTCAATGACCAGTTGTTGGCGCCGTATCTAGTTGCCCGTAAGGCCAGACGCTGGTACAAAAAAGTGTCTGTTTATTTATTCCAATTGGCTATGCTGAATGCTTATGTGCTACACAAAGCTTCAGGACGGACCGGATCCTTCCTTAAATTCCAGGAGGATATCGTCAGAGCCCTTCTGTATCCAAGCGGTGCTCCACCTCACCAAAAAAAAAGTAAAAAAAATATATATATATAAAATAAAAAAAACAAAAATAGTTGTCGTTTTATTGTTCTCTCTCTCTCTATTCTCTCTCTATTGTTCTGCTCCGTTGTACTGTATTCTATTCTGCAATGTTTTATTGTTAACCATTTTTTGTTTTCAGGTACGCCATTCAGCTGTAGCGTGGATTTATTTATCTTGACAGCAACAGCGTTTGCTCCCACGATACGTAAAGCCGCGACTCCAGCACTGTCGGAGGTGATTTCACCACCACAGTTAAAAAAGAGCATATATGCCGAAGCATGGGAGCATTAGGGGTGGAGGAGCGATCTGCTCCTACCTTTTGCGGGAGGATACCCCCATGCTTCGGCATATATAAATGGTGCATGTATGCCCACCATTAGAAGTGGGTGGATGAAGGGAGGTATTCTAATGGTGGGCATACCCACCGATCAATATATTTTTTTCGTTCAGCCCACAGGCTGCATGAAAAAAAAATTACAATATATGCCCAACCAGTTCCAGCAACATACTGGTATGTTGCTGGACTTTGAGTGCTTATACCAGAATGATGCCTGCAGGTTTAGGTATCATCTTGGTATCATTCTTTTCAGCCAGCGGTCGGCTTTTATGTAAAAGCAATCCTAGCAGCTAATTAGCCTCTAGACTACTTTTACAAGCAGTGGGAGGGAATGCCCCCCCCCCGCACCATCTTCCATGGTTTTCTCAGGCTCTCCTGTCCCAACAGGGAACCTGAGAATGCAGCCGGTGGTTCCGCCAGCTGACCATAGAGCTGATCAGAGACCAGAATGGCTCCAATCATCTCTATGGCCTAAGAAACCGGAAGCTACGAGCATTTCATGACTTAGATTTTGCGGGATGTAAACAGCCCCATTGGGAAATTGGGAAAGCATTTTATCACACCGATCTTGGTGTGGTCAGGTGCTTTGAGGACAGAGGAGAGATCTAGGGTCTGATAGACCCTAATTTTTTCAAAAAAGAGTACCTGTCACTACCTATTGCAATCATAGGGGAGATAACAATAAAAATCATTAAAAAAATATATAAATGAAATGAACAGTTTAAAAATAAAATAAAAAAGCAAAATAAATAATAATAAAAAAACAAAAAAAAAACACCCCTGTCCCCCCTGCTAAGGCGCAACGTCGAACACAAGCGTTGGTCTGGTGTCATATGTAAACAGCAATTGCACCATGCATGTGAGGTATCACCACGAAGGTCAGATCGAGGGTACTAATTTTAGCAGTAGACCTCCTCCGTAAATCTAAAGTGGTCACCTGTAAAGGCATTTAAAGGCTTTTAAAAATGTATGTAGTTTGTCGCCGCTGCACGTTTCTGCGCAATTTTAAAGCATGTCGTGTTTGGTATCCATGTACTCGGCCTAAGATCATATTTTTTATTTCATCAAACATTTGGGCAATATAGTGATTTTTAGTGCATTAAAATAAAAAAAAGTGTGTTTTTTCCCCAAAAAATGCGTTTGAAAAATCGCTGCGCAAATACCGTGTGAAAAAAAAATATGAAACACCCACCATTTTAATCTGTAGGGCTTTTGCTTTAAAAAAAACACTTCATGTTTGGTGGTTCAAAGTAATTTTCTTGCAAAAAAAAATATTTTTTCATGTAAACAAAAAGTGTCAGAAAGGGCTTGTCAGGGAAATAGGCGTAACCTCGCGAGGTACGATCGTGTTAACGCGCGTCAGCGCACACGGAGGCGCAATGTGGATCCTAGACGAACGCCCGATGTTGCGTCTGATCGAGTGCGAGTACGCGGTGTAGGACGAACGCATAACGTTACACGTCGTAGGCGTACGAACGCTATGGCGCGCACACGACGTAACCCAGGCACCGTGCCTATTTAAACGTTCACCTGACAGTGCCGCATCGCTGGATTATCGTCAGCTTCTCCTGTGTACCTGTGCCCGTGATTCCTGCTGTTTGATCTCCTGTTTACCGACCCGGCTTGTTTGACCTGCTTCTGTTGATCTCCTGGCTCCGACCTCTGGCTTGCACCCGATATTCCTTGTCTGCTCCCGGCACCCAACCTTGACTTGGCTTGGCTCCTGCTCTCCGGTCTCCAGCTCAGGACTGATCTCCCGTGTTTGACCCTCGGCCTGGCCTTGACCCTGCCATTGGACTTCCTTGCACAGTTGCCCCGGAGACTGGTCTTCTCAGCTCTTTCATCTACTGCTGCTACGTGGCAACCTGTGCTACTGTGGGCACTGCATCCCTGTGTCATCTTCAGGGTTGTACTGCACTCGGCCGCAAGGGGAGCCCTCTCAGCATCTCGGCCTCCCTACCTTGATTGTGACAGTATAATCCAGCCATGTCAGAGGCCGACAGAGGTAACTCCCCGATGGAGGCCATCCTACAGGAAGCTATGGCCCTTACTCCAGCGATTGAGGGACTCCAAGAAAAGTATCTCCGGCTGAAGGAACATCTGCAGCACTCTCCTGAGTCGCCCATCCCCTCCGGCCAAGGTTCTACCACTATGATTACAACCCCTCCAGAGCCACGAGTCCCTGCACCAGAGTATTTTCATGGGGACCGAAGAAAATTTAGATCCTTCAGGAACTCATGTTATCTATACTTCTCCCTGCAACCTCAGACTTTTGCTTCTGAAGTAACCAAAGTGGGTTTTACCATTTCCCTACTAAGAGACGATCCCCAGACGTGGGCCCACGGCCTACTAGAGCAATGCAGCTCTTTCATTAATACTTTGGATCAGTTTTTTCAAGCTTTGGCTCGCTTATATGATGACCCCTTTCGGACAGCTACAGCCGAAGCAACCTTGTACTCCCTTCGCCAGGGTGAGCGGCCTGCGGAGGACTATACAGTGGAGTTCCCTACATGGTCTACAGATTCTGGCTGGAATGAGGCAGCTCTAAAATATCAATACCGGATGGGGTTGTCTGAAGTCCTCAAGGATGAGCTAGCCAGATTAGAGGTTCCCCCAACACTTGAGGATCTTATCCGACTTACCATTCAGCTTGATAGGCGTCTACGGGAGCGCCAGTCTGAACGCGCTCGGACTCTTTATCCTATCCAGGCCCCACCTTCGGCCTGCCCGTTGGCAACCTCTGTTCCGAATGGCCTGTTCCGTCCCTCCTTAACCACTGAAGAAAGACTTCACCGCCGACAGGCACACCTTTGTTTCTATTGTGGGGAGTCAGGACACTTTATAAACAACTGTCCCACAAGACCAAGTAAACAGATCCTCTGTACTCCTTTTCACCTCCAAGTAAAGAAGCCCGCTTCGGCCCATATCACCCTTCCTATCACGTTGATGGTGGCAGGCCAAGAAGTTCACTTACAGGCAATACTTGATTCTGGGGCCTGCAGCTGTTTTTTGGATTTAACCTTAGCCAAGAGTCTTGCTCTCCCACTTCTTCTCAAGAAACAAAGACTGACTGTCCGTCTGGCCGATGGCTCGCTACCTAGCTCGGGCCATGTCACCAGGGAAACAAGACCCATCCTAACGACCACAGATTCGGGTCACCGGGAGTTTCTTAAATTTGATTTCCTGTGTTCTCCTATGTTTCCCGTCATCCTAGGAATCCCATGGCTGCAGGCACACAACCCTCGGATTGATTGGTTCAAGAAAGAAATATCCTTCACTTCCGCCTACTGCCAACAATATTGTCTGGATTCCGAATCTAGAGACTTGTCCAGTTGTTTGACCGTTCAACCCATATCCAGTCCAGCTCCTAACATACCAGCAGCTTACCAGGAATTCAGAGATGTGTTCGACAAGAAAAAGGCAGATATCTTACCCCCACATCGTCCCTATGACTGCCCCATCGAATTATTGCCAGGAGCTCCCATTCCCTTTGGCCGGATATTTCCTCTTTCTGAGACTGAACTTGGGGCCCTGAGACAGTATATAGACGAGAACCTGGCAAAGGGATTCATTCGTCCCTCTTCATCCCCTGCCGGTGCAGGCATCTTCTTTGTAGAAAAAAAAGACAAGACTTTAAGACCCTGTGTGGACTACAGGGAATTAAATAATATCACCCTTAAGAACCGCTACCCACTTCCGCTCATCCCCAAACTTTTTCAAAGATTCCACACTTCCCGTATTTTCACCAAACTTGATCTACGTGGAGCTTACAACCTTGTCCGTATCCGGGAGGGGGACGAGTGGAAGACGGCATTCAGAACAAGATTTGGGCATTTCGAATATTTAGTCATGCCTTTCGGATTGTGCAATGCCCCAGCAACCTTCCAGCACTTCATTAACGACATCTTCCGGGAGTACTTAGACCACTTTGTTGTCGCCTATCTTGACGACATTCTTATCTTTTCGACCACTCTGGAACTCCACAGAATACATGTTAGGAAAGTATTATGCATTCTTAGGACCCATGGATTATTCGTTAAAGCCGAGAAGTGCGACTTCGAAAAGGAATCCATTCAATTCTTGGGACTCATCATCACTACAGGTGGAATCGCCATGGACCCCCAAAAAGTGAAATCTATCCTAGACTGGCCCACTCCTTCTGACAAGAAGGGCGTCCAGAGATTTATTGGGTTCGCAAACTTCTACCGAAGATTCATAAGGAACTTCTCCACCATTGTAGCACCCATCACTCAGACCACTCGTCAGCATACCAAATTCCTTTGGTCCTCAGCAGCACAGTCCGCCTTTCACCAGCTCAAGACCCTCTTCACTACCGCACCCATTCTGCAGCATCCAGATCCCGCCTTACCCTACGTACTGGAGGTTGATGCCTCAGAGGTGGCCACAGGGGCGATTCTATCCCAGCGTCAAGGCCCCAAGGCATTATTGCATCCCGTAGCTTTTTTCTCACGAAAGATGAGCTCCCCGGAAAAGAACTACGACGTAGGGGACCGGAACTTCTGGCGATTAAGACCGCCCTCGAAGAGTGGAGGTATCTCCTGGAAGGTGCCGCTCACCCCATTCTGGTTTTTACGGATCACAAAAACCTAGAATACCTCCGCACGGCCAAACGTCTAAGACCCCGACAGGCCCGATGGGCTTTATTCTTCTCGAGGTTCAACTTCCATGTAACCTATCGCCCAGGATCAAAGAATGGCAAGGCAGATGCCGGCCACTTTGGAGTCCGGAAAGCGATTGATCTTGTGCAGCAGTCCTTATGGTGGCCTACCCTAAGATCTGACTGTAAGAAGTACGTTGACTCTTGTACAACCTGCCAACGTAACAAGGGGTCTAACGCTAGATCCTGGGGCCTGCTAAGGCCGCTACCAGTCCCAGAAAAACCTTGGAAAGAAATCTCCATGGATTTCATTGTGGAGCTACCTCTCTCTGAAGAGTATACTACCATCTTGGTGGTGGTGGACCGTTTATCCAAAATGGCGCACTTTTTGCCGATGAAAGGGACCCCCTCTGCCTTGGATACCGCAAAAATCTTTATAAAGGAAATTGTCCGATTACATGGTGTGCCCGACAGCATTGTATCGGATAGAGGGGTACAGTTTACCTCCAGGTTTTGGAAGGAGCTCTGTAAGTTGCTGTCAATTAGAATATGTTTATCCTCGGCCTATCATCCACAGAGTAACGGTCAAACGGAAAGGACCAACCAGACGCTCGAACAATACCTACGATGCTTCTGTTCTTTTTCCCAGGATGATTGGGTTTCCTTGCTACCTTGTGCGGAATTCGCTTATAACAACTCAGTGCACGCCTCTACCAACCAATCACCCTTTTGGGCAAATTACGGGTTCCATCCTTCCTTTTTACCCAATACCATTCCTGAAACCACTGTCCCAGCAGTTCAAGATAGAGTAAACCTCATCCAAGCAAATTATCAAATGCTCCAGGATACCATGAAGAAGGCTCAAGAAGAGTACAAGAGACATTATGACAAGAGGAAGAGAATTAACCCTATCTTTAAGATAGGGGACAAAGTGTGGCTCTCAGCAGCGAACCTGAAATTTTCATGTCCATCTCGGAAGCTGGGACCCAAATTCCTGGGTCCTTTTGAGATTAAACGTGAAATTAACCCTGTAGCATTTGAACTTGCTTTGCCTAAATCTTTCAGAATATATCCTGTGTTTCATGTCTCTCTTCTCAAACGTGTCATCTTCAGTCCTTTTTCAGGGAGAGAAGAGGTGTCCCCGCCTCCGGTTCAGGTTGGTGACGAAACTGAATTCGAAGTCGAGTCTATCCTTGACTGTCGTCGGAGAGGTAGGACAATCCAATTTCTTATTAAGTGGAAGGGGTATTCTGCTGAAGAGAATTCTTGGGAACCTGCAAGTTTTGTACACGCCCCTAGGCTCATACACAGGTTTCGTAGCCTTCATCCCGAAAAATGGGCTCGTTTAGGCATCCGGAGGCTGCCCCTTGGGGGGAGGCACTGTCAGGGAAATAGGCATAACCTCGCGAGGTACGATCGTGTTAACGCGCGTCAGCGCACACGGAGGCGCAATGTGGATCCTAGACGAACGCCCGATGTTGCGTCTGATCAAGTGCGAGTACGTGGTGTAGGACGAACGCATAACGTTACACGTCGTAGGCGTACGAACGCTATGGCGCGCACACGACGTAACCCAGGCACCGTGCCTATTTAAACGTTCACCTGACAGTGCCGCATCGCTGGATTATCGTCAGCTTCTCCTGTGTACCTGTGCCCGTGATTCCTGCTGTTTGATCTCCTGTTTACCGACCCGGCTTGTTTGACCTGCTTCTGTTGATCTCCTGTTTACCGACCCGGCTTGTTTGACCTGCTTCTGTTGATCTCCTGGCTCCGACCTCTGGCTTGCACCCGATATTCCTTGTCTGCTCCCGGCACCCGACCTTGGCTTG
The DNA here is from genome assembly GCF_037356315.1 of Lithobates pipiens. NCBI lineage: Eukaryota > Metazoa > Chordata > Amphibia > Anura > Ranidae > Lithobates > Lithobates pipiens. The sequence goes on along the minus strand of NW_027507748.1, from coordinate 97,861,305 downwards.
GCTTGGCTCCTGCTCTCCGGTCTCCAGCTCAGGACCCGTTGCTCTGACCTCAGGACTGATCTCCCGTGTTTGACCCTCGGCCTGGCCTTGACCCTGCCATTGGACTTCCTTGCACAGTTGCCCCGGAGACTGGTCTTCTCAGCTCTTTCATCTACTGCTGCTACCTGGCAACCTGTGCTACTGTGGGCACTGCATCCCTGTGTCATCTTCAGGGTTGTACTGCACTCGGCCGCAAAGGGGAGCCCTCTCAGCATCTCGGCCTCCCTACCTTGATTGTGACAGGGCTTTTTCTTCAAGTGGTTAGAAGAATGGGTGATGTGTGACATAAGCTTCTAAATGTTGTGCATAAAATGCCAGGACAGTTCAAAACCTCCCCAAATGACCCCATTTTAGAAAGTAGACACCCCAAGCTATTTGCTGAGAGGCATGTTGAGTCCATGGAATATTTTATATTTTGACAAAAGTTGCGGAAAAAAGACATTATTATTATTTTATTTTTTGCACAAAGTTGTCATTAAATGATATATTGCTCAAACATTCCATGGTTATATGTGAAATTACACCCCAAAATACATTCTGTTGCTTCTCCTGAGTACAGGGATACCACAAGTGTGAGACCTTTTGGGAGCCTACCCGCGTACGGTACCCCAAAATCCAAGCACCACCTTCAGGCTTTCTAAGGGTGTAAATTTTTGATTTCATTCCTCACTGCCTATCACAGTTTCGGAGGCCATGGAATGCCCAGATAGCACAAAATCCCCCCAAGTGACCCCATTTTGGAAAGGAGACACCCCAAGCTATTTGCCGAGAGGTATGGTGAGTATTTTGCAGACCTTCATTTTTGTCACAAAGTTTTGAAAATTGAAAAAAAGAAAAAAAATATACATTATTTTTTTTTCTTCATTTTCAAAAACAAATGAGAGCTGCAAAATACTCACCATGCCTCTCGGCAAATAGCTTGGGGTGTCTACTTTCCAAAATGGGGTCATTTGTGGGGGTTTTGTGCCATCTTGGCATTTTATGGCCTTCAAAACTGCGATAGGTAGTGAGGAGTGAAATCAAAAATTTACACCCTTAGAAATCCTGAAGGCGGTGCTTGGTTTTCGGGGCCCCGTACGCGACTAGACTCCCAAAAAGTCCCACACATGTGGTATTCCCGTACTCAGGAGAAGCAGCAGAATTTATTTTGGGGTGTCATTTCACATATGCCCCTGGCATGCGTGAGCAATATATCATTTAGTGACAACTTTGTGAAAAAAAAAATAAAAAAAAAAAGTTTGTAATTTTCCCGCAACTTGTGGCAAAATATAAAATATTCCATGGACTCAACATGCCTCTCAGCAAATAGCTTGGGGTGTCTACTTTCTAAAATGGGGTCATTTGTGGGGGTTTTGTGCCATCTTGGCATTTTATGGCCTTCAAAACTGTAACAGGTAGTGAGGAGTGAAATCAAAAATTTACGCCCTTAGAAAGCCTGAAGGCAGTGCTTGGTTTTCGGGGCCCCGTACGCGGCTAGGCTCCCAAAAAGTCCCACATATGTGGTATCCCTGTACTCAGGAGAAGCAGCAGAATTTATTTTGGGGTGTAATTTCACATATGCCTATAGCATGTGTGAGCAATATATCATTTAGTGACAACTTTGTGAAAAATAAATAAAGTTTGTAATTTTCCCGCAACTTGTGGCAAAATATAAAATATTCCGTGGACTCAACATGTCTCTCAGCAAATAGCTTGGGGTGTCTACTTTCTAAAATGGGGTCATTTGTGGGGGTTTTGTGCCATCTTGGCATTTTATGGCCTTCAAAACTGTGATAGGTAGTGAGGAGTGAAATTACAAATGTATGCCCTTAGAAATCCTGAAGGCGGTGCTTGGCTTTCGGGACCCCGTACGTGGCTAGGCTTCCAAAAAGTCGACCACATGTGGTATCCCCGTACTCAGGAGAAGCAGCAGAATGTATTTTGGGGTACAATTCCACATATAACCATGGCATGTGTGAGCAATATATCATTTAGTGACAACTTTGTGTAAAAATTCATGTCATTATTCAATCGCTTGAGGCAAAAAAATAAAATATTCAATGGGCTCAACATGCCTCTTATCAATTTCCTTAGGGTGTCTACTTTCCAAAATGGCGGGGGTTTTGTACTGCCCTGCCATTTTAGCACCTCAAGAAATGAGATAGGCAGTCATAAACTAAAAGCTGCGTAAATTCCAGAAAATGTACCTTAGTTTGTAGATGTGACAACTTTTGCGCAAACCAATAAATATACAGTTATTGACTTTTTTTTACCAAAGACATGTGGCTGAATACATTTTGGCCTAAGTGTATGACTAAAATTGAGTTTATTGGATTTTTCTAATAACAAAAAGTAGAAAATATCATTTTTTTTCAAAATTTACGGTCTTTTTGCGTTTATATCGCAAAAAATAAAAATCGCAGAGTCAGTCAAATACCTTTAAAAGAAAGCTCTATTTGTGGGAAAAAAAGGACGCAAATTTTGTTTGGGTACAACATTGCATGACCGCGCAATTACCAGTTAAAGCAGCGCAGTGCCAAATTGTAAAAAGACCTCTGGTCATTGACCAGCAAAATGGTCCGGTCTGAAAGTGGTTAAGAGCGCATTACCCATGTGATGTAAAATAGAGCTCTCCCCCTTTAGAAAGTGCCTCCTGGGTTTCAGCATAGATCAGATCTGACCCCGCCCCCACAACACACAGACTGAGAGGCCAGTACAGGATGATTGCTTTGAGCTTTAGCCAATCACTATCTGGCAAAGCAACTAGGAGGTCCAATCAGAGAAGGATTTCATGCACAGCAAGAATGCCAGGCTCCAGGATTCTGCCTACATCTGCGTGACATCCTTTAGTTTTTGGTGGACAGGGGGAAAGTGCAACTGGACAAGTTATTAATATGCACACAATCCATAAACTAATACAAGCCTCCTCCTCTCCACTCCTGCCCCTCATCTCCCTTCCATTGACATAAGCTTGTATAGTTGGCACAACCAACATTACATTACTTAAGTCTATGGGCAGTTTTATAGACTTGTATGGCATGTACACTTACTCCCTCGCAAATGCTACGTTCACCCTCTGGCTCTATCCTACACTCTCTAACCCACATCTTCAATCTCTCCCTCTCTTCTGGCATCTTCCCCAACTCTCTAAAACATGCACTTGTCATACTCATACTTAAAAAGCCCTCATTGGACCCATCCAATCTTAACAAACCACGCCCCACCTCCTTGCTCCCCTTCTTATACAAACTCCTTGAATGTCTGGGCTACAACCAACTGAGTGGCCACCTTGCTAATAATAGCCTTCTTGATCCCCTTCAATCTGGATTTCATTCTCAACACTCCACAGAAAATGCTCTCCTAAAACTAACAAACGATCTACAAATGGCCAAAACCAATCTACACTATTTTGTACTCCTACTCCTGGACCTCTCTGCTGCCTTTGATATTGTTAACCTGTGACTGTACTCTTCGCTGGTTCTGTTCCTAATTATCCAACCACACCTTTGGTGTTTCTTACAACTCTACTTCCTCCTCTCCTCTTTCTTTCTCTGTTGGGGTACCCCAAGGTTTTGTTCTTGGACATCTCCTGTTTTCAATCTACACCTCCTCCCTGGGTCAGCTGATAGCCTCCTATGGCTTCCAATACCACCTCTACGCTGACGACACACAAATCTATTTCTCTACCCCTCAGATCACTCCTTCAGTATCCTCACATATCACTAATTTACTAACATATATATCAGTCTGGATTTCACGCTGCTTCCTCAAATGCAATCTATCCAAAACTGAACTTATAATTTTTCTTTCCCCATATGCCCTTTTCCCTTCCCCTGATCTCTGTCAAAATCGATGGCACAACTATAAACCCATCCCCGCATTCCAACGTTCTAGGTGTAGTCATGGACTCTGAACTCCTTTAAGCACCACATCCAATCACTGTCCAAATCTTGCCGCCTCAACCTCCAATATCTCCAAAATACGCCTCTTTCTGAACCAATGACACAATGAAGCTCTTAATTCACTCCCTGGTCATCTCTTGGCTCGACTACTTCAACTCCCTTCTCATTGGCTTACCTCTACATAGTCTATCAATCCTTCATGAATGCTGCTACCAGGCTCATCCACCTTAGCAATCGCTCTGTGTCTGCTACCCCTCCCTGTCAACTCCTCCACTGGCTTCCGCTCATCCAACAAATTAAATCCAAAATTCTAACAACTACTTACAGAGCCATCCACAATTTAGCCCCCAGCTTCATCAGTAGCCTAGTCTCTAAATACCAACCTACTTGTTCTCTCTTCGTTCCTCTGAAGACCTTCTGCTCTCTAGCTCCCTCATCACCTCCTCCCACGCTCTCCTCCAGGACTTTTCCAAAGCCTCTCCAATCCTATGGAATGCCTTACCCCAATCTGTCCGCTTATCTGCTACTCTATTAGCTTTTAGGTGATCCCTGAAAACCCTTCTCTTCAGAGAAGCCTACCCTACCCACACCTAACAACTGTATTTTTATTTTCTACATCCGCTCACCCCCGACAGTTATTACCGTTTGTTCAAATTGACCCTCCCTTCTAGATTGTAAGGTCTAACAAGCAGGGCCCTCGTGTATTGATTTGTATTGTAAGTGTACTGTCTGCCCTCATGTTGTAAAGTGCTGTGCAAACTGTTGGTGCTATATAAATCCTGTATTATAATAATAATAATAATAAACGAGGTGGTATCAAAACGTTTTGAGACTCGTTTTCTAACACACCAACAAGTGGCAGCACAAGGCTGCATGCACAGTCACAGGGAGCATCAACTTTCATAGGTCAGTGTGCCAGAAGACATTGTCCTGTGTACATCGGGAACTGTGCAACTGGTGCTATTCTGACCACGTGCGTTACCATGTCCACTATTTCATCATGGACAGCAAGTTAGAACAAAAAGCAAACGTGAAATTCTGCATAAAACTGAGCAAATCTGCCACAGAGATGTTGGAAATGATTCAGCAAGTTTACAGTGATGCTTCAATGAGTCGTTTGAGGTGTTTTGAGTGACACTCTGACGATCATCATGAACAAATTGCCAAATGGTTTTGAGGTTTTCAGAGGTTGAGCATGTTAAAGGTCTTCCTGATATCTCGTCATCTTCCAGTGATGTTCTTAAAACACCTCAAACGACTCATTGAAATCATTACTGTCCATGATGAAAAATAACAGGTGTGGTAATGCATGTGATCAGAATAGCAACAGTTGCACAGCTCCTGATGTACACAGGATGATGTCTTTTGGCACACTGACCTATGAAGGTCAGTGCACCCTGTGACAGTGCGTGCAGCCATCTGTTGGCGTGTTACAAAACTAGTCTCAAAACTTTTTGATACCACCTAGTATATATATTTTCTTACATTTCTCTATCTAGTTTATGTGATTTTGTCTGTCTATATGCATAACCAAGGCATATAGACAGACATCTGTTTCTGTATATGTTCTGTTGTGCAACTGTTGTCATAGTTATTTCATTTTTATGTTTTGAGGTATTTAAAATATCTGTACCACTCTCATTGTTTGCATCACTTACTGTGCCACAAGAGGCAATGGTGTTATATTATTATTATGGTGATGATGATGTTTATTATTATTATAATTTAATATTTAATAAAATAGTCATGTATTTATTTTCAGAGTACATAAAATGGCATTGAATTTTCTGCTGGCTTTGGTATACTAAAAGGAATTAGCAGCGGAGGAAGTGTCACAATCCATGCAGTTGTAAATATGACATGCATGTTAACACTCTTCAAGTAATTGCTTTCAGGCTGTGAGATAAAAGGAACCTGGCAGTAATGGATTTCAAGATTACTTTCTCAGAGATCACTGACATTGTAATTGCTGTATATTGCTACTCAGTTGTAAACAAACAAGTGTGTACAGATCACTAGCAGATTTGTCTTTGGTCCAGACAATTTATTGAGAATCAATAACACTCATAACATGTATAAACATATTTAAAACAATTTACCTAACCTGAATGCATAAAACAACCCTTTCAGTACACCTATTGTAAAGTGTCACTCACAGTCTTCTGAAGACACTTTAAAATGTTTTCATTGAATTTTGGGTGCAGCCCAGAAAACATTAACCTGGCCTGAAGTCCCAGATTTCGTTCTAACTTGAAGTTTTGGCAGCAACCCAACCCCCTAGTTGCTCCAATGGCCAATAGCGAAAGGCACTGGCTCTTGTGTCCCACAACCTTCCGCAACCTCATCTTTTAAATGTTACCAAAAAATTGAGTACTAAAGTGCCTTAAAAAAGTCTTCATAACCCTTGACATTTCCACATTTTGTCATATTACAACCAAAAATGTAAATGTATTTTATTGGGATTTTAAGTGATAGACCAACACAAGGTGACACATAATCGTAAAGTGGAAGGAAAATGATAAATGGTTTTCAACATTTTTTTTTTATAAATAAATATCTGAGTTTATTAATTTTTCATTGAAAAAAGAAAGTAAAAATGACAAACATCCACAATCAAAGTAACATTCCCACAGCTACAATCATATATACATATACGATTCCTATATGCATACTGCAAAAATATTTAAAACATCCTTTAATATATAATTATTCCCAACCTTCTCTCACTCCAAAAAGGGGGGGGGGGGGGGGGGGATGAAATTCAATCATACTTCCAGTGTAAGTGTGAGGAACCAAGGGGTCCCAATATTGGACATCTCTCTGGTTCCATGTAGTTGTCAGATATAGACAATGTAGAAATCAGATATGATTATATAACACTAAATAAGTGCCAACTTATAATGTGTTAATTCATAACAGATCATATTACTGTAATGCCGCGTACACACAATCAGATTTTCCAACAACAAAACCGTAGATTTTTGGCAAACTGATCCATGTGGTGATCCAGTTCATCCAATCTGGAAAAAATATTACCAACAAGTGGATTGACTGAATCTTCTGAATTCATGTCTTTCGCCTGCTGTCAGAAATCATGAAATCAGACCGAGACAGAAGTACAGTTAAATCACACTTGTTTAATAATAAAAGTAAAAAGAACAAACATAGTAAAAACATAGCCAAAGTTCTGTAACCAGAACGGATAGTCAGCCATGCCAGAAGTCAGGGATCAATGTATGTCAGTGAGGCAAGTCTTTAACCACTTCAGCCTCGGACCAATAAACACCTTAAGGACCAGAGGTCTTTTTCCAATTTCGCACTGCGCTGCTTTAACTGGTAATTGCGCGGTCATGCAATATTGCACCCAAACGAAATTTGCGTCCTTTTCTTCCCACAAATAGAGCTTTCTTTTGATGGTATTTGATTGCCTCTGCGATTTTTTTTTTTTGCGATATAAATGGAAAAAGAGCGAAAATTTTGAAAAAAAAAGATATTTTCTTCTTTTTGTTATAAGAAAAATCGAATAAACTAAATTTTAGTCATACATTGAGGGCAAAATTTATTCAGCCACATGTCTTTAGTAAAAAAAATGTCAATAAGCGTATATTTTTTGGTTTGCGCAAAAGTTATAGCGTCTACAAACTAGAGTACATTTTCTGGAATTTACACAGCTTTTAATTTATGACTGCCGATCTCATTTCTTGAGGTGCTAAAATGGCAGGGCAGTACAAATCCCCCCCAAATGACCCCATTTTGGAAAGTAGACACCCCAAGGAAATTGCTGATGGGTATGTTGAGCCCATTGAATATTTTTTTTTTTTGTCCTAAGGGATTGAATAATGACAAAAAAATGACAAAAAAAAAAAAGTTGTCACTAAATGATATATTGCTCACACATGCCATGGTTATATGTGGAATTGCACCCCAAAATATATTCCGCTACTTCTCCCGAGTATGGGGATACCACATGTGTGGGACTTTTTGGGAGTCTAGTCGCGCACGGCACCCCGAAAACCAATCACCACCTTCAGGATTTCTAAGGGTGCAAATTTTTGATTTAACTCCTCACTACCTATCACAGTTTCGAAGGCCATAAAATGCCAAAATAGCACAAAACCCCCCAAAATGACCCCATTTTGGAAAGTAGACACCCCAAGCTAATTACTGAGATGCATGTTGAGTCCATGGAATATTTTATATTTTGCCACAAGTTGCGGGAATATTACAAACTTTTTTTTTTTTGCACAAAGTTGTCACTAAATGATATATTGCTCACACATGCTATGGGCATATGTGAAATGACACCCCAAAATACATTCTGCTGCTTCTCCTGAGTACGGGATACCACATGTGTGGGACTTTTTGGGAGTCTAGTCGCGTACGGGACCCCGAAAACCAATCACCACCTTCAGGATTTCTAAGGGTGCAAATTTTTGATTTAACTCCTCACTACCTATCACAGTTTCGAAGGCCATAAAATGCCAAAATAGCACAAAACCCCCCCAAATGACCCCATTTTGGAAAGTAGACACCCCAAGCTATTTACTGAGAGGCATGTTGAGTCCATGGAATATTTTATATTTTGCCAAAAGTTGCGGGAAGATTACAAACTTTTTTTTTTTTTGCACAAAGTTGTCACTAAATGATATATTGCTCACACATGCTATGGGCAGAAGTCAAATTACACCCCAAAATAAATTCTGCTGCTTCTCCCGAGTACGGGGATACCACATGTGGGGGACTTTTTGGGAGCCTAGCCACGTACGGGACCCCGAAAACCAAGCACTGCCTTCCGGATTTAAATATAAAATGCTACCAAAAAAACTGTTAGCGATGGCAGGGATCAGGCCTGACTCTGCGATCGCTGCAGTTATGTGTTTAGTGTTTTGTAAGTGACAGTGATCGATCGATACTGCACTTGGGTGGGCTGGGCAGAGGGGCAAAACGCAGGTGCTAGCAGGTATCTGGGCTGATCGCGCTAACAATGCGTTTTTTTGGAACCCTAAACTGCTGGGGACGCTAGTATAGATCTGATCAGATCAGATATTGATCTGTTCAGATTCTATAGCACTACGGGAGGTGTATGCTTTGCGTGTGGGTGTTAGCGGTACTGGCACTAACCTAGCGCTGCCTGGGGCGACGCAGACCCTGACCCTAAAACCTAATTGATATCACCCGCCGGGTGATCAGGGGGTTAAACATTTATTGGGTAATAAATGGTGGGTGCCCTGATGCTATAAAAAACAAACTAACCAGAGTCACCCGTAACACTTATACGGTGATCAGTGGTGAAAGGGTTAACTAGGGGCAATCAGGGGGTTCAAATTTTTATTAGGTAGTATATGGGGGTCCCTGGCGCTATATAAAAACCTGACGGGGAACCTAAATAACTAACTGGCTAACCAGCGTCACCAGTGACACTTATACTGTGATCGCTGGTGAAAGGGGGTGAAAGGGTTAACTAGCAGCAATCAGGGGGTTAAAACCATTATTGGGTAGTATATCGGGGTACCTAGCGCTATAAAAACCTGGCGGTGAACCTAAAAAAATAACTAGCTACCTAGCGACACTGATGCAGCGATCAGAAAAATGATAGCTTAGCGACACTGGCAAAAGGGGGTGAAAGGGTTAACTAGCGGCAATCAGGGGGTTAAAACCATTATTGGGTAGTATATCGGGGTACCTAGCGCTATAAAAACCTGGCGGTGAACCTAAAAAAATAACTAGCTACCTAGCGACACATGCAGCGATCAGAAAAATGATCGCTTAGTGACAATGTCAAAAGGGGGTGAAAGGGTTAACTAGCGGCAATCAGGGGGTTAAAACCATTATTGGGTAGTATATCGGGGTACCTAGAGCTATAAAAACCTGGCGGTGAACCTAAAAAAATAACTAGCTACCTAGCGACACTAGCGACACTGATGCAGCGATCAGAAAAATGATCGCTTAGTGACACTGGCAAAAGGGGGTGAAAGGGTTAACTAGCGGCAATCAGGGGGTTAAAACAATTATTGGGTAGTATATCGGGGTACCTAGCGCTATAAAAACCTGGCGGTGAACCTAAAAAAATAACTAGCTACCTAGCGACACATGCAGCGATCAGAAAAATGATCGCTTAGTGACACTGGCAAAAGGGGGTGAAAGGGTTAACTAGCGGCAATCAGGGGGTTAAAAACATTATTGGGTAGTATATCGGGGTACCTAGCGATATAAAAACCTGGCGGTGAACCTAAAAAAATAACTAGCTACCTAGCGACACTAGCGACACATGCAGCGATCAGAAAAATGATCGCTTAGTGACACTGGCAAAAGGGGGTGAAAGGGTTAACTCTAGGGGCAATCAGGGGGTTAAATCTTTATTGGGGGGTGATAGGGGGCTACCCTGGACCTAACACTAACTGTCCTGACAGTTTTTACTGTCACAACTGACACTGAATGCATTGATCAGTAAAGAAATGATCAATGCAATCAGTGACACTGTGACTGGGGGGGGGGGGCGGGGGGGGGGGGGATCGGGGGGCGATCGGGGGGGTTTGTGTGCCTGTGTGTACCTACATGTCAGTGTAGTGTTGGTGCACACTTACTATTAGTCTTCTCCTCGTAGTCCGGTCAAAAAGACCGCCCCAAGGAGAATGACATCACTTCCTCCTTCCTGTGTAAACAATACACAGTGGGAGGAAGCTTCTCATTGGCCAGGAGCGATCCAGAGGGGGTGGCCGAAAACGAACGGCCATCCCCTCATCACGGAGCGCTCCTGGAGGGAACCGGACCGTTGTATCCAACGGGAGGGGGTCCGATTGGACCCCCCACCCGCTGGAAGGCAATCACGTACATCTACGTGATTGTGCCTGCCTGTGCCATTGTGCTGACGTACATTGGCAATACAGCGGTCCTGAAGTGGTTAAAGAAGAATGCAGGAGAATGTCTCTGTGATTTTGACCAAGGCGAAGGCAGAGATCCACTGGGCTGAACGGCTTAAGTAGGCAGGACTGACAAGAAGGATATCATCAACAGCTGAGTAACTGTGGAGAGATAGGCAATTAGCTGACAGCTGTGCAGCCAGCTCTAAGAAGAAAGGGCTGAGCCCAACCCTGACAGTTACCTACAAAACCACAGGTGGTCTTTAGAGAGACTCCTTCCTTAAGAAATAGGGTAGTACTTAATATCTTAAAAAAAAAAAAGATTTTATTTTTGCGTGGGTTAATCAATTAACTGGGTTCTATCAATGCAAGAGATGTAGGGTGTGTTCTCTGAGTGGTTGCACTCATAGACGAACTACCAGTTTAATTTCTACCAGCACACAGAGGCAATACACGATTAAACCATTTATTACCTGTTCCAAAGTGGGACTGGTGTATATGCTGGAATGTCCATGTGGCCTTCAGTACATAGGGAGGACCAAACACCCCCTACAAGTTCATCTTGGTGAACACATCACTAATATTAAGACAGGTTTTAGGAACCACTCAGTGTCCAAACACTATTTGCTTGTGCATAATAAGGACCCTTTCAAGACCATATTTTTGGGCATCGACAAGTTTAGTCCCCACTGGAGGGGAAGCTCACTAGTGAAGGAAATATCTAAAATAGAAATGTCCTGGATCCATAGGCTTAAAACGTATGCCCCTTATGGGTTAAACATAGATGTTGATATGAATGCTTTCATTGATAATTCCTAAAAGGTCAAGTTGTAAACTTGATCTGAGATACAAGTGTAAGCCCAAAATATGTTTTTATTTTTATTATAGATTCTTATTATAGATTTTTTATTCATTTTTTATTTTTTTATTTTCATCATCACTATTTACTTGTCACATAATATTTTTAAATTAATTTCAGGGCTCCTCTCTGATATTTCTAATCACACTACACTGATTTAACTAATTCATCTTAGTTATGATATACTCATACATTTATTTAAATTTATTTTTAATTATTTTATTTAATATTTAAATATATTCACATAAATGTTTGAGTTATTTATTAATTATAAATATTATTTTATTTTTATTTGTCACATTTATAATTTCATAATTATTTCCTAGGGGTTTATTCTTGATATCTTGAATCATGGTACACTCGTGTAACTATTTAATTTTAGTTATGATACACTTATTAATATTAATCTACAATAATGAGATTAGTTAATTAAATTATGTATATTCAACACGGTCACACAATTCAGACCAATTTGAGGTTTAATTTAGGGGGTTACTATTTATTTATTATGGTCATATAATTTAATTTACTGTTTATTTAAAAAAATGTAATATAGTACATCTGGGGGATGGATGATGCACTTAGAAATCCAGGCTAATGGGTTCCCTATTAACATGAATATATAATATGATCTGTTATGGATTAACATGTTAACAAGTTGGCGCTTATTTAGTGTTATTTAATCATATCTGATGTCTATATTTTTAGGTGTGGCCGTAAAGGTTAGCCTATGGCTTTTAACAAACATAACTTTTGTCCATCAATCATTTGTTAAGCAGTTTAATGTGCCATTTTTTGTCCCTGGCGATAGAGAAGATTTTCCCATATCTAATATGGTGCTTATAGCTAAACACTTGTGACTCAGAACGAGGTTTGGTTTCCTATATAAGGTGTTGAGTCAATACACTGCCCATTCCCCATTGACAACATCACGTATGACGAAATGTGTCTGGAGGAGGGTACGTGTGCTGACGTCACCATGCTGTGTACTAGGAGGACGGGCTTCTGTTGTTTGCCGGCCAGCTTTGTTTTTATATGAAAACTTTTAGCGTACGGAATGTTAGTGCAATACTTTTTTACGAATTAAATTGATTAGACTTTATTACGCTATGGCCGGTCTTTCTTTTTGGGTCAACTGCTGGGTTAAATGGCCAAGGACTTTATAGACAGTGCCAGGGCTTGGAAAATCTACAGCCATCCATCCTGTGATACTGGGATATTCGGCCAGCGATCGTCTGTGCAAGCTAAAGGCCTTGGCTGGGCTATAGCCACATGCCTTTTTTGTTTGTCATCCGGTAAGCAGGTTTTTCTTAAGGTGGTGGGGCAATTTCTGATTGGAATCACTGTGGTGTCATTGGAAAAAGGATTTATTCCAGCCTATATGTTGATCAATAACATGCCGTTTGAATGGAGATTTTTTCTGAAATATTTGGGACTATTTAGCGCAGCTTCTTTCTTCTTTTTGCATATAGCTATCAACCCGCTTCACCTAAATCAGGGGTGCTCAACCTGTGGCTCTCCAGCTGTTGCGGAACTACAAGTCCCATGATGCATAGCAAGACTCTGACAGCCACAAGCATGACACCCAGAGCCAGAGGCATGTTGGGACTTGTAGTTTTGCAACAGCTGGAGAGCCACAGGTTGAGCATCCCTGACCTAAATGATCGTGTCCCCTTGCAAAATATTTAGCCCAGTTACACTACTTTATCCTAGTGAGGAAGAAAAAAAAAGGGGAGGAGGAGGGAATGGGAGCCTTAAAAAACTCATAAAGTATAAAAAAAGAGAGATCATTATTTTTTAATTGTTGATTACTAAGACAGCTACATGGAGCTATCAACCCGATTTACCTGAATGACCGTATCCCCTTACACAATATCTACCCCAGTCACACTACTTTATCGTAGTGAAATTTTTTTTCCATAAATATCTGAAAAGTGTTACGTACATTTATTTTCAGCCCCCTTTACTCTAATACCCAAAATAAAATCTAGTGGAACCAGTTTACTCTCAGAATTCACCTAATTAGTAAATAGAGTCCACCCTTAATCTTAGTATAAATGCAGCTGTTCTGTGAAGCCCTCATAGATTTGTTAGAGAACCTTAGTGAACAAGCAGCATCATGAAGGCCAAGGAACACACCAGACAGGTCAAGGAAGTTGTGGAAAAGGTTAAAGCAGCGTTAGGTTATAAAAAAAAATCCCAACCTTTGAACATTTCACGAGCACTGTTCAATCCAGCATCTAAAAAAGTAAACAGTATGGCACAACTGCAAACCTACCAAGACCGTGTACGTGACCATCGCAAAGAGAAACTAAGTGGATTTTCTTATTAAAGAGTCTTTTCTCTAGAGGGTTAAACATTGAGCTAGACCTCAATTGTTTTATTAAGAATTTTTAATTTAAGTTAATGGTCTTCAGGAGCATCATAGATAAGGACTTGCTGCAAAATATAAACAAGACGTACAACAGTATATACAAATTATTACAACGTCATATAGTAGAATAACATATATAGCAACATAAATTACATTTAGTGATGCCGACCTAGAGCCACCATTGTTCTGGAGGAAAAACTGACCCATCACTGCTGGACATTAGCCCTAAATATTCCACACACACACTATGGGGGCGTGTGTCCTAATAAAAAATGATATATTGTAATAATTTGTATATACTGTTGTATGTCTTGTTTATATTTTGCAGCAAGTCCTTATCTATGATGCTCCTGGAGAAGCGAAAGGCGCATAACATGTAGAGCTTTAAATATTTAAATTTTTTGTGGCAAGTTGTTATATAGCCTATTATTGTTTACTCTAATAGTGAAGTAACTGCTACATTGATTGTTACCACCACATAGGTGGCTCACTATTTAAGAGTTGTATAACCTATTCTTCTGTATAGACTTTGCATATTGATACCATGTACATCATTCTGCTGCTACTCCTGAGTACAGGGATACCACATGTGTGAGACTTTTTGGGAGTCTAGCCGTGTACAGGACCCCAAAAACCAATCACCGCCTTCAGGCTTTCTAAGGGCTAGTGATTTTACTCCTCACTACCTATCACAGTTACGGGGACCCTGAAATGTCCAGATAGCACAACCCCCCCATCCCAAATGACCCCAAACTTTGTGACAAAAAGCGAGATCAGCAAAATACTCAACATGCCTCTCAGCAAATAGCTTGGGTCAATGGGGGGGGGGGGGGGGGTTGTGCTATCTGGGCATTTTATGGCCTTCAAAAATGTGAAACTGAAAACTGTGAACCCTTCTGACACTTTTTGTTTACATGAATACATTTTTTTTTTGCAAGAAAATTACTTTGAACCCCCAAACAGTGTATATATTTTTTTAAGCAAAGACCCTACAGATTAAAATGGTGGGTGTTGCAATTTATGTTTTCACACAGTATTTGCGCAGCGATTTTTCAAACACAATTTTTTTGGGAAAAAACATTTGTAATTTTAATGCACTAAAGCACACTATATTGCCCAAATGTTTAAATAAAAAAGATGTTCTTATGCCAAGTACATGGATACCAAACACGACATGCTTGAAAATTGCAAAAAAACGTGCAGCGGCGACAAACTATATACATTTTTAAAAGCCTTTACAGGTTACCACTTTAGATTTACAGAGGAAAACTACTGCTAAAATTACTGCCCTCGATCTGACCTCTGCGGTGATACCTCACATGCATGGTGCAATTGCTGTTTACATATGACATTAGACCAACACTTGCGTTCACCTTTGCACATAAGCATGGGGAGACAGGAGTGCTTTTTTTTTCATTATTATTTATTTAGCTTTTATTATTTTATTTTTAAACTGTCCCTTTCATTTTCTTTATCATTTTTATTGTTATCTCAGGGAATGTAAATATCCTCTATGATAGCAATAGTTAGTGACAGGTACTCTTTTTTAAATGTGGTATATTTGCCCTCAAAGCATCTGACCACACCAATTGCACTGTTTATATCCGGTGAAACCTAAGTCATGAAATGCTCGTAGCTTCCGGTTTCTTAGGCCATAGAGATGATTCGAGCCATTCTGGTCTCCGATCAGCTCTATGGTCAGCTGGTGGAACCATCGGTTGCATTCTCAGGTTCCCTGTTGGGACAGGAGAGCCCAAGAAAACCATGGAAGACGGTGGGGGGATGGGGACATTCCCTCCGACTGCTTGTAAAAACAGTCTAGAGGCTAATTAGCCACTAGGATTGCGTTTACACAAAAGCCAACCGCTGGCTAAAACGAATGATACCAAGATGATACCTAAACCTGCAGGCATCATTCTGGTACAACCACTCAAAGTTCAGCAACATACCAATACGCTGCTGGCCCTTGTTGGGCATACATTGCAATGTTCTTTTTTTCATGCAGCTTGTGGACTGATTGGTGGGTATGCCCACCATTAGCGTACCACCGTTCATCCACCCACTTCTAATGATGGGCATCTATGCACCATTTTTTTTTAACTATGGTGGTGCAATCACCTTCTACATCGCTGGAGTGATAATTTAGGTATCATTGGAGCAAATGCTGTTGCTGTCAAGATAAATAAACCCATTCTGCAGCTGAATGGCATACCTGCTAAGCAAATGATGGTTAACAATAAAACACAGTAACATTACAGTGTAACAGTAAAACATACCATACCTGCAAAGAAAATACAATAAAATATAGTAAAAATATAACTTTTTTTTAACGCAATCTGTGCCTAAAAAATATATGCCGAAGCATAGCGGCAATCCACCCCTAATGTTAGGAGCAAATCGCTCTTCCTCCCCTGTCCCCATGCTTTGGCATATATGCTCTTTTTTTTAACTGTGGTGGTGAAATTACCTCCTACAGCGATGGAGTCACTGATTTGCGTATCGTCTGAGCAAACGCTGTTGCTGTCAAGATAAATAAACCCGTTCTACAGCTGAATGGCATAGCTGCTGAGCAAAAGATGGTTAACAATAAAACACAGTAACATTACAGTATAACAGTAAAACATACCATACCTGCAAAGCAAATACAAAAAAACTTAGTAAAAATATAACATTTTTTTTAACGCAAAAAATATATGCCGAAGCATAGGGGCAATGCATCCCTAATGTTAGGAGCAAATCTCTCCTCCACCCCTGTCCCCATTCTTTGGCATATATGCTCTTTTTTTTAACTGTGGTGGTGAAATCACCTCTGACAGCGCTGGAGTCACAGCTTTACATATCGTGAGAGCAAATGCTGTTGCTGTCAGAATAAATAAATCCCCAGCTGAATGGCGTACCCGCTAGGCAAATGATTGTTAACAATAAAACAAAGCAACATTACAGTAATGCCACGTACACAAGACCGGACTTTCCGGCAAACTAGGTCCGACGATCTTCCTGACGTACTTTCGGCAGAGTTCCGATGTATTTTCAGAATGAACGGACTTGGCCACATACGAACGGACTACGTCCGTTCATTTTGTACGTGGTGACGTAAACGGGGCAAAAAAAGGAAGTTCAATAGCCAGTAGCCAATAGCTGCCCTTGCATCGTATTTGGTCCGGCGGACCAGCACACAGACAAACGGTTTTCCCGATTTGAGTCCATTGGAATTGATAGATTTGAAACATGTTCTATTTCTAGGTCTGCTGGATTTTATTCCCGAAAAACGTATTAGCCCACACACGATCGGATTGTCTGACGGACTAATCCCGTCGGACCTAGTTTGCCGGAAAGTCCGGTCGTGTGTACGCGGCATTAGACATACCATACCTGCAAAGAAAATACAATAAACATAGTAAAAATAAAACATTATAGTTCTAAAATACAGTAACAACAGAGAGAGAACAATAGATATAGAACAATAGTGAGCGAACAATAGAGTGGACAGTAGAGAACATAAGAGAGAGAATAAAAATAAAACCACAACTATTTTTGGCTTTTTTTATTTTATATTTTTTGTGTTTTTTTTTTTTTTACTTTTTATAAAAACTGTACACTGTGAATGTTCCAGATTAGGGTCTCTTAAAATGTGATGGCCATCTCATCTTTCGAGACACTGTGTTATTGTGCCCTAGGACTGTGTAGTGCTGTACCCTACACTAATACTCCACTAGTGTGTGGTACCGTTTGAAACAGCCACCGATGCAGGGACCAGGTTGGTCAGGACAGCAGGGACAATAAAGGGAGGTGTCATGCCTAAATTTGCGTTTTCTGTGGACACAACATCTTCTTTGGGGTGTTCTTTGGGTAAGAGTACCAGGGAGGACATATGGAAAATGCCTCTCATGAAGCCACCTCACTGTATTTGCGTTGGGAAGGTGGGCCATAGCACCATCTGGAAACAGAAGGGCTGTGACGATCTCTTCCTGGAATTTTAGGGAGGATCCAATTAGTCCAGAAGCTTTGTATAACACAAAAGCGTTCAGCAGAGCTTTAACGGATGTGACTAAGGTATCACATCCAGTTGTCATATAAGGTATTAGGTAGAATGCTAAAATGCCTATTTCAATATTTAATATTATGTCAACTTCATAGCTTTCTACCCTTAACTCTACTTCAGATAACTGCTCGCTCCCCCCCCCCCCCCACCCTTATCTTGAAGCTGAACCGCAAAAGAATTATAAAAAGACTGTGCCTCTTTTCAGAGAACTACACCCAAGACAGACATGACATCAACATCCAACATCTCGTCTCGAAGAAAGAAGAAGAAGTTACTGAAATATCCATTATAGCTATGATTAATTACTTAACTTGCTAAATCAGCTAAAAGCATATATACATACATTTGCTACAGTAATACAGTAATATTTCGCAATAATATGTTTTGCATACATCTCGCCTTGCAAGCAAAAGAGGAAATTTAGATTAGAAAATAATTTTCACACTGGACAAACGGTGTCAGGGTGATTACTTCATAGCATGCATGCTTTATACTCAATAATTTGATCAGGGGCGGATATAAAAATACCAGACCTTGGTTCTGATCCAAAACAATAATTGTACAGACACTTTTTTGTACCAGCATCTGGCCATACGGGCAATTAGGTATGGCACAACAACTGGTTGTGGAGGTCCACCACTCCCATGTTAACTTTTGTATTTGTGTACACAGAGGGGTTTCTCCACAACACCAGTCACCGTAGGAATTTGGACTGTCGTATCTGCGTGAAGAGAGGACAGAACGAAAACATTCCGTGAATCCCTCCACTTCACTGCTAACAAATTATTACACTTCAAGCAGGCTCTCTTCCCCGTCTAAGTCGGGATTCTACAAACCGTTGGGGGAAGCCACGGCGATTGGATCGTACGGTGCCACATTCGCCAATTCCATAATCAAAAAGGTGTCTAAAAAGTGTCACGCTCGTGTAATCATTGTCCACATACAAGTGATACCCCTTTCCAAATAAGGGTGACACCAAGTCCCACACAATCTTACCAGTGCTCCCTATGTAGTCTGGGCAGTTCTCCGGCTCTACATGACTATCTTTTCCCTCGTAAACCATAAAACTATATGTATACCCTGTTGCCCTGTCACAAAGCTTATACATCTTGACCTCATATCTGGCATGCTTGCTGGGAAGATACTATTTGATAGACAGCCGGCCATAAAATGTAATCAGGGACTCATCAACGCAGACAATTTGATCAGGAGTAAACGAGGTTGCAAACTGTTGGTTGAAGTGGTTTATGAGGGGTCAAATTTTGTAGAGCCGATCAAATCCAGGGTCACCTCAAGGATGACAGAGTTCATTATCATTGAAGTGCATGGACCGCAAGATTTGCTCATATCGTCTCCTGGTTATGGAGGTAGATAGAGAACGTGAGCATATGGTGAATTGGGTCAGTGGACCAATATGAACGCAACTCACTCTTTTTAGTTATGCCCATGAGGAGGGATAGGCTCAGGAAGGTCTTAAAGAATACGGCAGGTGCCCTGATGCTATAAAAAAAATAGCTAACCAGCGTCACCCGTGACATTAATACAGTGATCACTGGTGACGGGGTGATCAAGGGGTTAAACCTTTATTAGGGGGGTTAGGGGGTCCCTAGACCTATCTGGGCCTACACTAAGTAACCTAACACTGGTTTTTGTCACTAATGACACCAGTACAGTGATAAAAAAAAAATATGAACACTGCACTGGGTGACACAGTGACAGGGGGTGAAGGGGTTAACTGGGGGGACGATCAGGGGGGTGATTGGGGGTGACAAGTGTACCTACGTGAACTGATGTCGGTGTAGTGTTGGTGCACTTACTGTCTTCTCTCCTCTCTCTGGAAGGAAAAGACTTCCACGAGGAGAGATGGCATTACTTCCCCTGCTGTGTTTACACTTACACATGCAGGGGAAGGATTTCATTCACCAGGGCTGATCACCAGGTCCAGGCCAGAAACCATTGGCCTGGGCCTGGAGATTGATCGGTTCTGAAGCGAATCTGATCGGCGAGCGCCCCCCAGGTGGCCACACACACGACATATAGCTACGACGCTGCGCCCAGCCGGGCCAACCTGCCACAGTGTAACTGTGGCGCCTGATCCAGAACTGGTTGAAGTGGCAACTTCTTATATTCTCATATTTAGTGAGTCCTTGGCGCAGTGGTGGGTGCACGGATCTTGTTGGACCATTAGATTTAGTAAATAGAGTCCACCTGTGTGTAACTTAATCTCAGTATAAATATAGCTGTTCTGTGAAGCCCTCAGAAGTTTGTTAGAAAACCTTAGTGAACAAACTAAGCTATCCCAAGCTTTGAACATCTCATGGTTCAATCCATCATCTGAAGATGGCAAGAGTAGAAAGCCACGCTCTCAGGGAGAACTATAGTAACAATGGTAAATAAGTGGCAGGATCCCCAAGATCAAAGTGCCTTTTCTCTAGAACTGGAGTGTTGCCTACAGTTGCTGGGTCCTCCTGAGGAGCTCCATGCCATTAGGCTCCAGCCCAGCTGTCAACATGCTAGTTCCTAAAGTGGAGGGCTGCTCACCTGCCTGTAGATCACTTGTCTAGCTACCTCTGCCTCATCAGATGTGGCTTCACCTTGCTTAAGGGGAAAAAGGGTGGGGAATTTATATTTCCTGGGTGTGTCCACAAACCCAGGTGGAGTTGTGGAAAAATTTGTTAAGGGGGTCTGCACCTGCATCTTAGCATGATGAGTAACAAGCCCTCTGATACAGTTTAACCACCCCCCTCCCCAACATCTCAAATATTATCCCCAACCATACACATGTGCCTTTACTTCATGACCCCAGCGCTTCATACAGCATCGGAAATCAAGAAAAATACATTGTACTTCTGGGTCTGAAGGAGAATGGGACTCACTCCATATGCTCTCAGTGATCTTATGGAGGAGTCAATAGCCCTCTCTCAGTTATTACTCCAGCAACTTGAAGCTTAAAATGGTTGTAAAGGGATTTTTTTTTTTTTTTTTGAAATAACAAACATATTATACTTACCTCCACTGTGCAGCTCGTTTTGCACAGAGTGGCCCCGAACCTTGGCAGCTGTCTCGGCTTCCCCGCCGCAAGTACTTCTCACGTTCTTTTTTTTTTTTTTATTCTTTATTTAAATTTTTCATTTAAGTTGCGTACAAAACATAATCAAGTATTATAAAAGAAAACCATAGGACCAAAATACATTCATGCCCTTCAATTTTTCACATTATCCTGGTTTTCTTTCTTTACTTCTCGAGTTCTTCTAAAATATCTCCCTCCCACCCCTCTCCCCACCCCTACCGACCCATTACCTCGTTAAAAATCATAGATTGTCTAAAGATTTTCCAGTATTTCCATTTCACATGGAATCTCTTTCTTTCTCTTTCTTCCTCCATTCCCAGCCCTTCAATACTATACATTTCCTCAACTTTTCCTAGCCATTCCTTTACTTTGGGTGCTTCTATTTCTTTCCATTTTTTCGGAATCAGGCTTTTTGCCACGTTTATTAATGAGCTTGTGAGGGAATTCCTATACTCCTTAATTGGGGTATCTACTGCATGGAATAGGCATAACCATGGGTTCTCAGGTAACTGTATTTTAGCTATTACTTCTATATATCTTATTATTTCTCTCCAATATTCTTTAATCTTGGGACAATCCCACCATATATGGGCCAAACTTCCCGTTTGTCCACAATTCCTCCAACATTTCCCAGATTGTCCCTCCTGGTACTTTGCCATTATATCTGGGGTCCTATACCATCTTACTAAAATTTTATAATTTGTTTCTATCTTCTTACTATTTTCTGTGGATCTGTGCACCATCTTCAATATTTTTTCTATATTTTGGTTTTCACCCCGTGCTCCTATCTCTTCTTCCCATTTTTTAATGAAAGTTGGTACCTCCGCTTCACATTCCCGTCTCAAGACCTTATAAAACTGGGCAATACCTGCCCTTGGGGATTTCCCCTCACATATCCGCTCCAAGGCAGTCAAATTTTCTCCATCGCTAAGCGGTTGTGGTAGTCTTGAGACGAAATGTCTAAGCTGCAGGTATCGCCACTCATTCAAATCCATCCAATCATTTTCTTTCTGTAATATTGCTAGTGTTTTCAATTTCCCCTCTTTAATTATGTGTCGTAATTGCATATTATCTTGTTTTATCCATTTCCCTCCTATTGTACTTTTACCAGGTGCAAAAAAATCATTATCTTTTAAAT
This sequence comes from Lithobates pipiens, assembly GCF_037356315.1. Taxonomy (NCBI): domain Eukaryota; kingdom Metazoa; phylum Chordata; class Amphibia; order Anura; family Ranidae; genus Lithobates; species Lithobates pipiens. Next base: position 97,839,042 of record NW_027507748.1, on the reverse strand, counting down.
AAATTAAAGGGGAATTATATTTCCACTTGTTATGTTTGTGTATTCCCTCCCATACTCTAAACACATTTTTTGTGACCAAAGGTGTTGTCTTCCCTAGTGATCTATATTTTAAAGGAGTCCAGATTTCTCTACCTAAATGTGTGCCTGATAAACTGTGTTCTATTTTTCCCCATCTTTTTTTACTTTCTAATTTTGCCCATTCCACCACCCGTGTTAACACTGCTGCTTCGTAATATTTTCTAAAGTCTGGGACATTCAGACCCCCCTCGTCTTTTCCCTTTTGCAAAGTCTTCAGTGGGATTCTAGGTTTCTTGTTGTTCCAGATAAATTTAGAAATTAAAGAATTTATCATTTTAAAATATAGGGGGGGGATATATATTGGTAATAGCTGAAATTTATAAAGGATTTTAGGTTGAATAATCATTTTTAAGGCATTAATTCTTCCTAACCATGACAGGGGCTTTGTTCTCATTCTCCTTATTTCTTCTCTCAATTCTTCTAGAAGGGGGATATAGTTTATTAGGTAAATTTTTTCTATTGATGCAGTCAGTTTAATCCCTAAATATTTAATTTCTTTTTGCCATAGAAATGGGAATTCTCTCTTAATGTCAAGTTCTTCTCTCGGATTTATATTTACGTTTAAGATTTCTGACTTGCTTGGGTTGATTTTAAAGTTAGATAATTCTCCGTATTCCTGTAAAGCCTTTAACAAGTTTGGCATGGAGATTCGTGGGCTGGATACATAAAACAGAATATCATCCGCGAATGCGGCTGTCTTATGTATTTCCCCCTCTATCTCAACCCCCTTTATATCTGGGTTTCTCCTTATCGTCTCCAGGAGTGGCTCCAATGCCAGAACGAACAATAGGGGGGACAGCGGACACCCCTGTCTAGTCCCATTGTTCATTCTGAAGGCTGTTGATAGTACCCCATTAACTCTTACCACTGCCTTGGGGCTGTTATATAGTGCCTTTATCCACTTCAAAATTTTGGGACCAAACCCCATTCCCCTTAGGGTACCCATCATGAATCCCCAGTCTACTCGGCCAAAAGCTTTCTCAGCATCTATTGATAGGAGTAGACTGGGGATTCTACTCTCCTTCATCCTCTGAAGCAGTAATAATGACCTTACTCCATTATCTTTTCCTTCTCGCCCCTCAATGAATCCCACCTGATCTGCATGGACTAAGCTAGGCATTAACTTCTTTATTCTAGCGGCCAATATTTTTGCGAACAATTTAATGTCCGTATTGAGTAGTGAGATCGGTCTATAGTTTGAGCATATTGTATTCTCTTTTCCCTCTTTCAATATCGTGGAGATTGTCGCAGTGGAGGCCTCCTCGCTCAGTCCATATTTTGTACCTAGTCCATTATAATATGCACATAAAATTGGGGCTAGTATGTCTCCAAACTTTTTTAGATATTCTATTGTATAGCCATCAGGCCCTGGACTCATTCCTCCTTTGGTCTCTTTTATTGCCTGTATTACTTCTTGGACTGAGATTGGATTCTCCAATTCCTGCGCCAATTCCCCCGGTATTTTAGGGATATTTGCTTGAAATATATAGTCTTTGATTTTTCCCCTTCTCTTCATCTCTTGCTTTTATGTCTCTTTTTTCTCACGGAATATAACTGCCCATAATATTCTCTAAAAACTTCTGCTATTTCCTTAGTTTTATAGACCGACTCTCCCTCTTTATTTAATATTTTCTCTATATAATTCTTCGATCTTTTTTTCCTCAATATCTTTGCTAAGATCTTACTATTTTTAATGCCGCTATAATATCTCTCTTTATTAATCCTATTATATATCGTCCTCATTTCCTGTTCCATTAATTCCCCGAGTTCCTCTCTTTTCATAGCCAGTTTATGTAATAGGTCCACTACCTGTCCACTTTCCCTGCCATTTGCCTTTTTATGTTCTTGCTCTAATCCATGGATTTCCTCCCTCAACTCTCTACTCTTTTTAATACCTTCTCTCTTTCTATTTGTACCTAGTGAAATATATATCCCTCTTATATAAGCTTTATGTGTCTCCCAAATAATATTTTCCATATTCTCTTCATTTAAATTAGTGGTAAAAAAAAACTCCAATTCCTTTCTAATTATTTCCTCTCCCTTCTCGTCCAACAGTTCCCTATTCAATTTCCAGGAAAAAGGAGATTTCTGAAATCCTGGGATTTTGATCTTCAGGCATATTGGAGAATGATCAGACAATGTTCTAATTCCTATATCTGTGGATATCACCTCGTCCAGAACCCTATGTTCCACTAACCAGTAGTCGATCCTTGTGTACGTCCCGTGTACCGGGGAATAGAACGAGTAGTCTCGTATCCTTGGGTGCATAGTTCTCCACACATCCATAAGCTGGTACTGATATAGCCTGTGTTTTATTATTCTCCTCTGCTCCTTCCCAATCCCCTGCACACGGGACGAACTATCCATTTGCGGATTCATACAAAAGTTCATATCTCCAGCTATAATTACTCTTCCTCTTTTAAAATCCCATAATTTCTCCAATATTCCTTTCAGAAAAACCGTTGGACTTCTATTTGGGCAGTATATGTTAGCGAGGGTATAATCTACTCCCCATAGTTTCCCCTTCAGAAAGAGGAATCTACCCTCCGGGTCGACTAATCTTTCTTCTATTTTATAGTATACCTCCCGTCCTATACCGATAGCTACCCCTTTTGAGTTCCTTGAGTAAGAATCTCCATAAAACCACACCGGGAACCTAGGGGAGTATATTCTAATCTTGCTTTCGTATGATAGATGGGTTTCCTGTAAGAACACTATACCCGCTTCATATTGTTCTATTTCTTTCAGAATTTTAAACCGCTTTGCTGATTCATTTAGCCCCCTAACGTTATATGACAAACAATTAACTATAGACATAGATTTTAGTCAGGCTGGTTTCTCCTCTTTTCTCACTTAACGAGGTTCTCTGCTGTCGGGTCTTCTTTCTCCCCCCACCCCTCCCACCCCCCCTCCCAACCTCCTCCCACCCCCCCTCCCAACCTCCTCCCAACCTCCTCCCAACCCTCCCAGACTTCTCACGTTCATGCAAGCTCCCTCGCATGGTGAGAAGTACTTGCAGGCGCACTCCCGTGATACAGCCAGCGGCTATTGCCGCTCACTGTATCACTCAGCCCCGCACCCCGGCGCGCCGCGCCATTACATGTGAGCCAATGGCTGCGATGCTTTCACTCCATCGACTCTAGCCAATCAGCGCCCAGGCTGAGTGGGGAAGAGGATGTTGGAGGTGAGCGTGGGACTTTCAAGAGGTCAGGTAAGTAAAACGGCAGGGCTGGGGGGGCCGGAACTGTCAGATGTTTTTTCACCTTAATGCATAGAATGCATTAAGGTGAAAAAACTTTTACCTTTACAACCCCTTTAAAGCAGTGTCCCATCCCCCGCCCCCCTTCCCCCCTCCAAAGATTAGAAATCAGCAGCTACATATACTGTAACTACTGCCTTTTACTATTAGGGCACTTACCTGTCCAGGCATACAGAGGTGTCCTCACCCAAGCTGATTCTTGAATCGGCTCTCGGTTGCTGGTGCTGCCATCTCAGCTAAGGGAAACCTGCAGTGAAGCCTTGTATTCACAAATCGCACTGCGCTCTATGAATGGGCCAGCTGCCAGGGGCTTGAGGAGGGACCGAACTTGTGGCTCACTTTGCCAAACTCAGAGAGAAGTGGAAGTGGTTACCTGTCAAAAACCAGGTACCCACTCCCCCCTCCAACCCCAAAAGGTGCCAAATGTGGCTGCAGGGGCAGACAAGCTGAGATTTGGGTGGAGCTCCGCTTTAAAGTAGAACTTTGGATAGCGTAGGGAAGGATTGTAACCCGTCAGTTTCTTTTTTGCCATTGGGGAAATTTCCCCTCACTTCCTGTTCCATGGCCACAGTAGGAAGTCAATGGAAATTCCTCTAAAGTCACCAGAACTAGTGTCCCAATTGGAAGATTTCCCTTCTTTTCCTGCTCTGAAGACAACCCAAAATCTGGGATTTTCTTTTACTTTCAGTTATAATGATAAACAGGACACATAAAGAGGGTGAATCTCTCTAATGGGGACACAGACATTAGTAACAAGATGTTCTTACCCTCTCCACTCTATCCAAAACCTAGAATTTTTTTTTTTTACTTTAGCTTAAAAAGAGTGTAACACTGACCCCCGAAGGAGCTGCTGGTTTTGTTGGGCTTACCATTACCTTCTTGACCTCGTCTCCGTCTAGGGGTTCCCATGGTAGATGGCCCAAAGAAATGCAGAAACTGATACTGAATCTTCTTTTGGGTTATTTATTTAGAAGATAGCACAGTCTCTTAATGCAGGATAGAGGATTAGGAAGGAAGTTCAGGTACTTTTGGAACTGCAAAAATAGAAAGTCTCTTATAGAAGAAATCCAGAGAATAAACGTTTCACAACTGGATTCTCACAATCCCCAGATAGACCTCCTCTCACTAGGCCTAGCAGCCGGTAGGGTGTTAAGTAAAGCAAAGTCTCTGCCATAGACTTGGATGTAGAACACTTGAGAAATAAAGTCTCTGCCACAGACTTGGATATAGAACACTTGAGAAATAAAGTCTCTGCCATAGACTTGGATATAGAACACTTGAGAAACAAAGTCTCTGCCACAGACTTGGATGTAACCGAGGGACGTAGACAAATTTAGAGAATTATCATACAGTACCAGTATCTCTCATCCGGTCTGGTGATACCTTAGGAATATAGATCCACAAAGTGTCCTTCCACTGAGCCTCCAGGCTCCTTCAGAGAAGCCAGCCTTGCACATGGCCTTGTCCCGAAGAATCCTCCCCTGGATGCTTCTCCAGTTGCTGGGCCTCTCCTCAGATGAGACGGCACCGGACCACCCTTGGATCATTAGGGCCTCAAATCCATTCAGGCCTGTCCCTGCATTTGCTTCGACCCTGGGGTATCAAGCCCAGAGGCTTGGAATTGCATGGATCCGCACCCCATGGCAGGATGGCCATGGGGGGTGGTCAGGAGGACCAAGACCAAATAGACAGAAAATATCTTCTGGACCAGAACCCCAAAGCATGTGATCTCAGTACCTTAAATACCACCTCCCAGAATACACAGCAGGAAAAACCCTCCCACTGGGCTGGTTCAGAGAAAGGGATGGCACTCAATACACCCAACTAGACTGCGTTCTACCACTTGCTGGAGGTGACAGCGACACCTGCAGCCCAGGAGAACTCAGTGCAATCCAGCTAGACTGGTACTGAAACCATAATTTAGCAAAATTAGCCCTAAAACCCAACTGTGATTTTAGGAATATTAATTTTCAAAATATATAGCGCATGCTCATCAGGAGCCGGCTCTACAAGAGATTTGCTTTCATTTTTAGTGCTTGGACAAGGCGGTGGCAAAGTGAAAGGTAAGCATATGCTACTGAGGAGGTCTTCATTAACTACTTCCCATCCGCCCATTGCCTATAAACGGTGAATGGGAAGCAGCGCCAATGTGGGTTAACGTACCTGTACATCGGCGGCTCCTGCCTGGCTCACAGAGGCTCACATTACCGCTGTGTCCAGCTGAGAGGAAGTTGTTTTACAAGGTGATTGCTGTGTCCATTCATAGCGATCACATAGTAAACAATGGAAAGTGAAAGTAAAGATTGGTTCTCTTTGCTCTCATTGTGAAAGCAGAGATAACCAATGCTGCAGCCTGTGAGTGTACAGCAGCCTGTCAGGCTGCTTGTACACTCATAAACTGCCGTGCCAGTCTGCCCCAGTGTAGTCACAATAAACAATGCAGCCAGCCCTGTCACCTTTCCCAGTGCTCACAAAAATACCACAATACACCATATCAATGCCCTGATTACCACCATACCAGCGTTCTGATCACCACCATACCCCATATCAGTACCATAATTATTTCCATTTGCCATACCAGCATCTTGATCACAGCCATACACCATGCCAGTGCCCTGATCACTGCAATTCACCATATTAGTGCCCTGATCACCACCATACCAGCATGCTGTTCACTGCCATACCACATATCAGCGGTTCTGATCACCTCATATGCCATATTGGCATCCTGATCACTGCCATAACCTATACTAGCGTTCTGATCATCCCCTATGCTGTACCAGCATCCTGATCATTGCTATTCCCCATACCAGCCTCCTGATTACTGACATAGTCCATACCAGTGTCCTGATAACCCCATAGGCCATACCAGCATCCTGATCACGGCCATACCTCATACCAACATCCTGATCACTTCCATACCCCATACTAGTGTCCTGATCACTGCCATATGTCATACCAGCGTCCAGCATTTTGGGTGCCTCAACTGACCAATTTTCCGATGTATATCCCCTGTTTGTAGACTTTATAACTTTCACATAGACTAAATAACATACACTGCTGTGGGTTATTTTTACCCCAAAAATGCAGAAGAATATATGTTGGCCAAAATTTATGAGTAAAGATTATTTATTTGCAGTTTTATAGCAAAAACGAATCAACAAAAATTTTTTTTTAAACATTTTCGGTCTTTTTTCATTTATATAGCAAAAAAAAAAAAAAAAACAGCAGTGATAAAATACCACCAAAAGAAAGCTCCATTTGTGTAAAAAAAAAAAAATGTCATATAGGTTCAGTGTTGCATTACCGTGCAATTGTCATTCAAATTGCGACAATAGTGAAAGATGAAAATTGGCCTGGACTGGAAGGGGGTAAAAGTGTTTGGACTTGAAGTGGTTAAAATGAACCAACTAATTTGCATTGTACATGTTTTTTTGGAAATCAAATAAGATATCTCCCCCCCCCCTTCATTTGATCAGCCTCCACCTCCTGCCAAGCTGGCCAGGTGCACCTCACATCCTCTACAAACACAGGCCCTGGGCATGGTACATCTGAATTAGTTAGCCATTCCACCATCTTTTCTGCTCATTATCTCCAGGCCTGAGACAACACAGTACATTGCCAATGCTCCTTCCTTCTTTGCCATTACTCTACTGAATCTTACAAGAACTATAAGTGTTTTGTACAGTCTTCCCATATAATCAAATGTCTCCAGTAGCAGCCCTCAAATTAGGTCCCCTCTAGCAGAAGTGTTCAATGACCTGCCCCCAAGGGCCTTGTTCCTAGCTTCTCTCTAGCCTACATCATGGCTCCTTGAATCCAGTCCTTCCCACACATCTCTAGACTCCACTCTAAGAAGGCATTTTATATAATTAAAACAGGGTGACTCGTCCCCTTGACACACCCCTAGGTGAAATGTTGGGTTTGCAAATGTCTTCTAATCTCTATTCACTTCCCCCCTCCAGAAATATGGTATACAACACTGAGCTATGCAATATAAACTAAACACTCCAATGGCAGGCAAAGGTTAAAATAATAGTCTCCAAAATGACTAAATGCTTGTGTACTGGTGGTTGTAGATTTCCTAGCGCTGAAAAGAACAGTGAAATGAAATGACACTCTAGGTGTAAAGTTCAAATAGCACTGGGATATATTGCTATCAGGGGTCTTTTTCATCAAAACTATAAAATATCTCCCAATGCAGGTTCTGGTATTCCAGACACCAGAGTGATCTAATGTTAAAAGCCACTGTTTCAGCCCCGGGGAGTCTTATTTTAGTATGTGATTGCTTACAGTCCCTGCATAAAATTAAGGAAAATTGCAAAGTCTAGGATTTAATGAAACCCTGATTATTGCTTTGCCCTAATGACCTAATATTTATAAGGAAGCATTTTAAAATGATATTGTGTTAGTAACAGCAAGCAGCAGACATCTGGCTGTCAAAGAAACTCCAGAAGAAAATACCGATCATATGCAAATTATTGCTATTTAATTTTAAAGGAATCGTTTATAGGAATCTACAGCCATTTTCTGGTCTTTAAGAGGGACTTTGTCATGCAGTACACTCATGCTGTGATCTCCCCCATCAAAAATATGCAGTATTTATTCATGGAAGAGTGAATGTCTTTGGCCTCCATTGCCTCTTGCATGTGTACTGGGCTGCTATGGTTTATTCTGTGTTTCGTGCCTAAGTGGTGTCATGATTGCTCGTTGCCACTATTGGATTGACCTGCCCTTATTGGCTACTTATTGTCCCTTTCTTGCCCACATGTTGCCAAAATTGTCTATTTCTTAATCACATATTGTTAAAAATGCCAATGCATTTCCATGTTAGGATTGTCTTTATATTGTCATAATTTTTTATTTTTTCTTAAATCCCGTGGAGTATGAAACACCCAAAAACTCAAAAAAAAGTGCACACACATAAAGAGTGACACAAAACGTGCAATGGGTGTTACACAGTCCTCCCCCCCCAGGAAGGACCTTACCCTGATCCTCTGGGGCATTAGGCTCCAGACGAGGACTGAGGTACTTCACTTGGGTGCATCTGGCCGAAACCAGACAGACCCCCTTTCTCTGGAAGGTCTGCCGAAACAGACCCACCCAAGTACTGGGTGGGACTCCCCCGAAGGGAGACCCCATGAGAGAGGGTGAACTAAGCCAGAAGGCCATGTCAACCCCCTCCCAAGATGTTCAGGGTTGGCCCGAGGACCCACCCCTTACTAATCACACAGTGACAAAACATGTAACACATTCAACAAAAAAAATACAAAAAAGTGACAAACACGAGGAAATTAGTAAAAGAAAAGTGGGGGGAGAAGGTAGTGGGAGATGTGAAAGTGACCATAGTGCACTACCTTCGACCAGGAATAAAAAAAATCCTCTGGTCCTAGCCAAAAAGCTCGGCACTAGAGGCAGGTGTGCAAAACATGCCTTCAGGGGCACATTCACTACAGGCTTTTCGTCCCAACCCTGACCAACAGCCCAGTCAGTGCAACCCCCATCCCAGCCAGGAAGACCTGGGGTTCTGAGAGCTTAGGGAGAGCCCCTAACCATAAGGCTCAACCACCACTCCAGTTGCTCCTACCTAATTACATTTAGGAAATACTAACGCCCCCCCCCCCCTCGGTGGGAAAGGGTGTTCTCTCCCGAAAAACTGACCGGAGCTAGGACCACACCAATCTAGGCCAGAAGGCCAGCGACCCAACCCTTCAGCCGGACCAAGTGGTTCTCCATCCTCATCAGGAGGTCTCCCTTTCGGCTATCTCTAACTCTAACCGTCCAGGTTGCCATTACACCAAGAGGTTTTGCATAGCCACTGCCCCCCCCCCCCCCCAATCCACCTTGCCGTAGATCAAGGATGGAAGCAAGTGCCACCTCCTGGCAACTGATAAGAACAGATACTACACTTGATCTTAGCCAAAAGGCAGAAAATCGACTAATGCCTGATTTCTGCCCATGTACAGTATTGTCAAATTTGAATTTCGTTGCCCATACTCACTACCACCATTTTGATGTATTTTTTATCCACCTACTGTCAGGGTAGCCCACATATTGCCACAACTATCTGTGTCCTGCCTTTGTGTGGGAAAAAGTTAGAGCTGTTTGTTTTGGGGGCCACTCGCATTCCCCCTTAAAGGCATGTCACTATGAAACCCCTAAACAGCATTGTACAAACCTTTTTAACATAAAATAACCCTTGAAACAACATTCAGGTATGAGGTAACCCTTGCCAATAGTTACGCTATCTATAGCAGGGGTCTCCAAACTTTCTAAACAATGGGCCAGTTTATTGTCCTTCAGACTTTAGGAGGGCCGAACTGTGGCAATTGGAAGTAGTAAAGGTTCAGATGTCTGTGGGAAAAAACAATGCCCCATCTTTGGTGTCTGTCTGTGGAATTTTGCTCCACCATTGGTGTTAGTGTGAGAAAATGCACCTCTTCGCTGATGCCATTTGGCAGAATTGTGTCCCATCATTGGTGTTACTGAGCATTGTTGGTGTCATTGTGAGAAAGTGTGCCCCATCATTGGGAGAAACTGCGTCCTATCTTTGGTGTCATTGGAAGGAATTGTGTCCCATCATTGGTGTCATTGGGAGGAATTTTGTCCCAATGCTGGTGTCAGTGGGAGGAATTGTGCCCCTTCAGTGATGTCATTGGGGGGAATTATGCCCCATTATTGCTATTAGTGGATAAAATAGTGCCTCGAGGGGTCGGATAAAGGAAGGAAAACATGTAGGAAAGCAGGGCGGGGGGGCAGTTTCTACTATGTGTCACTGTTTAAAGAAGAAACAAGCTATCAAGTTCCCAATAAAAAGAATAAAAGCAACACAGTAGTGTCCTCTGTCCCCTTCATATCACTCTCCCACTGTATTGTCCTCTGTGCCCCATAGCAGTGTTCTCTGCCCACCACCATAGTGTCCTATACCCCCCAGTGCAGTGTCATCTGGCCCCCCTTCCCCCACAGTAGTGTTCTGTACCTCCCAATGCAGTGTCCTCTACCCCATTCACATCACCCCCTCTCCAACGCAGTGTCCTCTGCCCCTTCACATCACCCCTCCCCCACTGAGTGGCCTATACCCCCCAATGCTGTGTCTTCTGTCCCCTTCACATCACCCCACCACTGTAGTGTCCTTCCCCCAGTAGTGTTCTGTACCACTCCAAAACAGTGTTGTCTGACCCCATTCATATTAAGCCCTCATTTAGTGTCCTCTGTCCCCCCTCCTATAACGTACCCCCACCCACATACACACAGCACTGTGCAGGTAGCACTTACTTACAAAAACCTCTGGGGAGTCACTTTAAACACTTAGAATTTGACTTTGAATTTGACTTTTAGAATTGTTCATTACTGGCCATTAGGTAAGGCAAGCGTTGTCTCATCAACCTGTCATATTGGACCATCAAATTAACTTAACAATTGGGCCCCGTATAGCTAAAATTTAGAAAGTAATACTTTGTGGCTTTGTAAAATTCTAACAGTGCTGCTGCTGACAATCAAAAATGGAAAAAGGGGTATATAACCTAACATTAAATAAAGTTACTTATGTTTATGATTCAGCAGTATTTCTTAAAAGCAGACAGCCTTTTTCCTTTTTTTCAGTGGGAACAGTGAGATTAAGACTGAAGAGGCTGCAGAAAATTAGGCTATCCTATCAAATTAAATAATTAGCTAAAGCTTACTAAAACAGTCAAGTGGAGGTCAGTGGTGGGACTTAGATCACAGAGAGGTTTCAGAGCCTTTGGCTTATTTTTAATCCTAAGACTTCAATTTATTACCAGTTATGTGTGATTTAAAAGTATTTAAGCCCTCTTATTTGTTCAGGGCTTTACGTGCGCCGAGCAGCTAATACACCACAACTGAATAAGCACAGGCCACACATGTTATCGCTCATCACGTCAGCAGGACGTATGACCTCAGCTACAGAACATTATTAAACAAAATCAAATACACCCGTGAAAATAAATGAAATCTAATTGCCTTCTGCAGGTTTTTTCCTGCCACCATTTTCATTGCTTCCTTTTTGTTTCAATATAGTGCTAATAATTTACATAAATATTGAGAAGACTTAAACCCACAAGAGATGGGTGGGCAGGTCTTTAAAGTGCACCTAACATTAGATATCTTTTTTTAAGTCTTGTGCATGCAAACAATGTGTAATGCTATTTATTACCTCTCACAGATATCACAATACTCACCCTGACAATGCCGTCATCTGATTTTCCTCCCTGAAGGATGGTATCATCTTTGTTCAGGCATCACCCAGGGTCAGCATATACAGTAGTTCCTGGACTGAGATTCTGGCTCAGAGGTGGTACAATCATATCAATCTTGGTATAAATAAAAAAAACTTTGGTATAAATGTAGAGTTCAAGATCAAAGCCGGGTTAGGTTTTATAATCCAAACAGTTATTTCCGAAACAAGTTGGAAAATCTTCCTCCAAAACCTGGAAAGATTTTTACAAAACCAAAGAATGTGTGGTAGTCAGTGGTGGCTGGTGCTCAAATTTTTGGGGGGCGCAAACAAACTGAATAAATGCTGAACCCCCCATCAATTGCAGTCTCATTGTGCCCATCAAATGCAGCCACTGCGCCCATCAAACTCAGCCACTGTGCCCATCAAACGCAACCACTGTGCCCATCATATGCAGCCATTGTGCCCATCATATGCAGCCACTTGTGCCCATCAAATGCAGCCACTTGTGCCCATCATATGCAGCCACTTGTTGCCACCGCCCCCTCCGCTTGTGTCTATGGTAGCACCCCCAACCCCCCCCCCCCCCAAGCGCGACTCTGACAGACCCCCTGGCACTTACCGCCAGGCAGCAGCTCCTCTCCGAGTGCACCAAAGCAGTGGCGACCTCCGTTCTAGCGTGTGTCTCCTCCATTCCTCTTCCGAAGCACCAGGCATCCAATAGGGTCGGCCTGGCACTTTGGCCAATCAGGAAACAGGTCTGACGCCCTGCCTCCTTATTGGCAGGGAGGAAGGTTAGTGTGAAAATAGTGAAAATTTATTTGCTATCATCACACAATTGGGTGGGATCAGGGCTCATTCTCTGCGCCCTGAGCCCACCCTATTTTGAAGCCTATTAGAGCCTCTGGCTCTAATCAGGTGCTTCAAAAAGTACTACCCCCTCCCGCCCCCACCATAGGAATCCATGCGTCTGGTGTCCTGAAAGGGGCGGCTCCCGTGAGCCCACAATGCATGAGCCGCCATTGGTGGTAGTGTACCAACAGATCCACAGTTCCTGCAAAAAAGTGGGGAATGAAGAGAGCCAAATTTGGAGAGTTGGTAGGGAGTATAGTACCAGTGTGTAACTATTTTTAGAGATATTTACCAGTGGTCTATACAACTAGATGCACTGTATAGAGACCTGGTGGCCGATTTCCATTTGTGCTACTGAAAATTGTGTTGATAGGTCAAATTCCCATTGAAGCATGGCAGAGTTTTTGACCAAGATTAGTTTCCCCTGCAAGAGGTTATAAAAAAGGGAAGTTGAATTACTAGGGTGTTTTGTTGATGACAGGGCTGTTCAGGCTGTGTCTGGGGCCAAATTGATGTCAGGAGGTAGAGTATTTAAGGAGTGAGTGATTTGTGGGTGTTTATAACTTTCCTTATATGAAAGTCCCAATTTATTATTTATTTACTCACCAAACAAGCAAAAAACTTGCCAGTCCAAAATTAGGCAAATAAATGAACTGATGGTGTGGACAAATTCCAGGCAAAGACGTTTGGATCACACTGGACACTGCACACTGGATCACAGGGGAATTTTTTCATGTTCCACTGATAAGAGAAAAGAGATAGCTGCATGGTGAAGTGCTGTGAGGCTCAATAGAAATTGCGCACTACGGCGCTACTTACAGGATAGGATGAGAAAGCAAACTTTCAGATAGGAAACTTCTGCGTTTGCCACTTGTATAGCGTGCGCTCCGCAGAAGCAGGAAATGGCGTCACCGGCTTCCGGCCGGCGGAAGATGGTATTTTACTGATTTTTAGAAGAAAGCTCCACCTAAAAAGGTGAAGCCAATAAGCCAATCATGATCAGAGGAAAAAAGGTTCACTCTAAGTCCTGCATAATCATCATGTTGGTTTGCATAGAATAAAACTTTATTTAACACAAAGAGAGAGCAAAAGGACAAAATCAAAGGCGTCCTTCCTCTTAGAATTAAAAAGATATATAAAATGAATATATAAAAATGAATTATATAAAATCTACATATACAGATATAAAAATAAATATAATTTATTACATTCCATTGTAATGGAATTAGGAACTTGATTTATACAAATTATAATGAACCCAAAATTATTTCTGTTGATCATCCAATCATATCAGAAAAAATATAAATAAAAATAAAATGAAAATAAAAATGAAATAGAAATATAAAAAAAAATACGAATAAAAATAAAATAAAAATGTAAATAAAAATAAAAGTAAAAAATAAAAAATAATACAAATAAAAATAAATATAAAAAAATAAAAAATAAAATAAAAATAAATATAAAAATAAAAATAAAAATAATAAAAAATTTATGAAAATACAAAAAAATAAATTATTAAACAAAAATGAATACCAAAAATGATGGATGAATACAGAAACAATTTACCAATTAGAAAGAAAACAATTTAAATCCAATGTTGATACCATGGGGGCTTAAAATGCACAGTCTATGGGTCCATTGTGTCTCGTTCTGAGAGATAGATCTTTTGAGATTGGAGCCCCTCCAATGTTCCTCCACTCTATTTATCCCACAGAATGTAAGGACACTGGGATCTCGCCCATGGAACAACCTGAAATGGTTAGAAAGGCTATGATGTTTGTAGCCCTTCTTAATCCTGTTCACATGCTCCTTTAACCTTACCCCTAATTGTCTGGTGGTCCTCCCCACATATTGGAGCCCACACAGACAAGACAGCAAATAAGTCACATGTGTGGTCCCACATGTGATGATTTTTTTGATCTCATATGGCCTCCCTGTGACAAGTGAATTGAACTGTGTGGTTTTTCTTTTCCTAAATCTAGAAGTCCTACACATCATACATCTACCACAGCTATAAAAGCCGGTCTGGTTCAAAAAAGTGAATAGCTTTTGAGGGGGATTCACAACATTATGCGCCAATTGTAGTCTCAAGGTACGTGGCTTGGTGTAGATAAATCTAGGCTGAGTAGGCAACACATTTTTTAGCTCTTTGTCTTCCAACAAAAGAGACCAGCTTTTTTTATTATAATTTTTTCAAAATCTCTGTACTGTCAATTGTAGCCAGTCAGAAAAGCTATATCAAACTCCTGTTGTTTTTTTAGACTTCTTCTTAAACAAATCCTCTCTGTCCATCTCCCCAATAATCTCTTTGGTCCATTTTAAATCTTCCAGATTATACCCTTTGTCATGAAAACGTTCTAAAATAAGATTAGACTGTATATCATACTCCTCCTTTTTGTTACAATTTCTTCTGACCCTGAGCAGTTGACTCTTGGGGATACCACCCAACCATCTCAGATGATGGCAGCTGGTAAGTGGAATATAGCTATTCCTGTCCACATCTTTAAAAAAAGTGCGTGTGAACAGTTTATTTCCTTCCTTGAATATTGTTAGATCCAAGAAATTAACCTCTTAACAACTAAAAGAGATACCAAACGGTTATCCCAAAAAGAATCTTGCGATCCTGCCCATATTATTATAACATTGTCTATATATAATATAGATTGTCATTGATCATGTGCTAATCACATTACAGATACCCTCCTGATGAAGTGGCATTAGTCTGAGAAACTAGTTGAGATGTTATCTGTGATCAACTATTCCACTGTGATCTTCCCATTTTGGGGAGTATTATCCTGGTGATATACATTGATTGTTACCAATGTTTTTAATTTGTAACTGATTTTTTGTTATGTGTTACTAATCATGTATCAAGAAACGTTTGTATTATTTTTTATATGTGCTTACATTTCTACATCTACCTTCTTTGTACTGTACCGAGATAGATTGCCCTATTTTTTTGGGGAGGCCTGGTTGGGGACCAGGCTCCCTATATCTTTATCTCTAAGTCTTTGGATGATGGTACAACCCCTTTTTCTACATTCTTTATTATCGATTTTAAAGGCTATCCTTATTTTTCATCTCCAGGCATCAGGTCCACTGAATGGAAGAACAATTGCAGGGAGTTTTAACATGGTTTAGCAAGTGTTGTGGAGTCCATCTGTTAGTCCGTAACACAGTTGAAGTCTCCATGGATGATCAGGGATCCTTCCTTAACTGCAGAGATTTTCTTGTGAACTTGCTTAACCTCCCTGGCGGTATGATTATTTCTAATTTTAGGTGCTGAAAGCGGTACCATTATTTGTTTTGCATGGAAATTTGGCGTTTTATATTGTAGGCCTGCAATTCTTAGGAATAACTCATCCTGGGTATGATAGTAGCTTGAAACACAAAATCATGAATTATAATATAATAAATAACTAACTATAAATAATTCTAACAAATAATAATATAATAATAATAAAAATATTCAATAATGTAATCAAATCAAAAAAACACTGAAATTTGCTCAGTTTCAGAATTGTCGCTGTCATTAGATTTAGTGTTTGATGACAAATTTCCCCAGAAATTGCTATCGCTCAATTCTGCAAGTGATTATAATTTATTATCGCTGTTTTCTATCTGGTCTATAACCACTTTTGACATAAAGGGACACTTTTTGGTTGCTATGGACAATCTCCAAATTCCAGGCAGAAAAAACTGTATTTATAATATATATATATAAGTGCATGCAGGGCACTGGACAGACCACTAGGGACAATGGGGGTGTGTATTTGTTTTTATACAGTATTGCAATCTGTAAGAGAACAGTACTGTATGTGTATTGTGTGTTTTTACTTTTTTGAATTTGCCGCCGATCTCTGCTCCCGTGCGTCATAACATTGCAGGGAACGGAGCTCAGCAGCACTGTGTGAATCGAGTGGAGGACGGCTCGCACACACAGCGGGGAGGACATCACAGGATCCAGGGGACAAGGTAAGTAACTCTCCCTGCCTCCTGCAATGCGATCCCGAGTCTGGCTATGGGTTAACACTTATGGTACTGAAATTCCACCCCGAGCCAGACTCGGGAATACTGCCAGGAGGGTTAAGGAAACAAATTGGATGAGGGCATAGATTTCACTAGCATGAACGGTCTGGAGTTGATAAAACATATAATAATATACATACAATAATGTAGCTGCCCTCCTGGTCTATGTAGGGGCTTTTCAGAACAAAAGACAGTGAGTTCTTAATGGCTATGTCTACACCTATTTTTTTAACCTGTAAATTGGCCGTGATGATCGTGGAAAACTGTTTTTGGGAGCATTTGGGAGGAAAGGACGATTGAAAGTGTGTCTCCTGTACACATACAGTGGTGTGAAAAAGTGTTTGCCCCCTTCCTCATTTCCTGTTCCTTTGCATGTTTGTCACACTTAAGTGTTTCGGAACATCAAACCAATTTAAACAATAGTCAAGGACAACACAAGTAAACACCAAATGCAATTTGTAAATGAAGGTGTTTATTATTAAAGGTGAAAAAAAATCCAAACCATCATGGTCCTGTGTGAAAAAGTGATTGCCCCCTAAACCTAATAACTGGTTGGGCCACCCTTAGCAGCAACAACTGCAACCAAGCGTTTGTGATAACGTGCAATGAGGCTTTTACAGCGTCCTGGAGGAATTTTGGCCCACTCATCTTTGCAGAATTGTCCTAATTCAGTTACATTAGAGGGTTTTCGAGCATGAACAGCCTTTTTAAGGTCATACCACAACATCTCAATAGGATTCAGGTCAGGACTTTGGCTAGGCCACTCCAAAGTCTTCATTTTGTTTTTCTTCAGCCATTCGGTGGTGGACTTGCTGGTGTGTTTAGGATAATTGTCCTGCTGCAGAACCCAAGTTCGTTTCAGCTTGAGTACACGAACAGATGGTCGGACATTCTCCTTCAGGATCTCTTGGTAGACAGCAGAATTCATAGTTCCTTTTATCACGGCAAGTCTTCCAGGTCCTGAAGCAGCAAAACAGCCCCAGACCATCACACTACCACCACCATATTTTACTGTTGGTATAATGTTCTTTGTATGAAATGCAGTGTTCCTTCTACGCCAGATATACTTGGACACACACCTTCCAAAGAGTTCCACTTTTGTCTCATCGGTCCACAGAATGTTGTCCCAAAAGTCTTGGGGATCATCAAGATGTGTTGTGGAGAAATTGAGACGAGCTTTGATGTTCTTTTTGCTCAGCAGTGGTTTTCTCCTTGGAACTCTGCCATGCAGGCCATTTTTGCCCAGTCTTTTCCTGATGGTGGAGGCATGAACGCTGACCTTAACTGAGGCAAGTGAGGCCTGCAGTTCCTTGGACGTTGTTGTGGGGTCTTTTGTGACCTCTTGGATGAGTCGTCGCTGCGCTCTTGGGGTAATTTTGGGCGGCCGGCCACTCCTGGGAAGGTTCACCACTGTTCCATGTCTTCGCCATTTGTGGATAATGGCTCTCACTGTGGTTCGCTGGATTCCCAAAGCTTTGGAAATGGCTTTATAACCCTTTCCAGACTGATAGATCTCAATTACTTTCTTTCTCAATTGTTCCTGAATTTCTTTGGGTCTCGGCATGATGTGTAGCTTTTAAGGATCTTCTGGTGGACCTTACTGTGTCAAGCAGCTCCTATTTAAGTGATGCCTTGATTGTGAACAGGTGTGGCAATAATCAGGCCTGGATGTGGCTATAGAAATTGAACTCAGGTGTGGACAACCACAGTTATAGTATGTTTTAACAAGGGGGGCAATCACTTTTTCACACAGGGCCATGATGGTTTGGATTTTTTTTTCACCTTTAATAATAAACACCTTCATTTACAAATTGCATTTTGTGTTTATTTGTGTTGTCCTTGACTATTGTTTAAATTGGTTTGATGTTCCGAAAAACACTTAAGTGTGACAAACATGCAAAGGAACAGGAAATGAGGAAGGGGGCAAACACTTTTTCACACCACTGTAAGATATCACAGTGGAGCGATCAAGCTTCCCTCCGAAGAGAATAAAGCTTGGCTGGGTGGTTCAAGTCATGTGCATTTACGGATGCTATTTTGAACCCCATTGTAAATGTTCAAAGAGACAAAGGGTGGATTATTTGTAGATTCCCAAGAGAAGAGATATACTGAGCAAGGGAAATGTTTAGTATGATGTCATAGACCGCCGTGAGAACTGTGTCCCTGTAAGCACTATGCTATATTAGATGTAGGACCAAAAACAAAAAATAACTTACCCAACAGGGGAACTAGGATGGAGAGGGTAAGTATAAAAAATAAGGATCCAACATTGATCCAGGTGCATCTTAGATAGCACATGACAGTGTGAGGGGTCTCAAGCTATGTTGGTCATATTCACACCACCTTTGGAACCTCAAGTAAAAGCTGAAGTCGATGTAGAAGGCCAACCGCCGGATTTTTTTTATGAATTTCTTTTTGTAGGAAACTACTTGCCATTCCGCTGACAAATGGGCAGGAGGAGTGGAATCTGGGCCAGGAGATGTAGCCTCTGGGATGATACCTTTTAGCCTTAGAAATGGCAGATCTTCTTAAAAAGTGGAGAGTTTCACTGTTGTTCCATTGAACGTGACTAGGAGATGATTCGGGTAAAGTCACTTGAATGGGATACGGTGGTTGTGAAGAGCTTTGGTCACCATCAGCATGTTCTTCCTAAGCTGCATGGTGTAGCCGGAAAAGTCTGGAAATATTTTCAAGGCTGCATATGGTGAAGGCACTGTCTCTGGATTCCTGAAGAGCGATAGGACTTGTTCTTTAATGTGGTAGAAGTGGACTCTAAGAATCAGGTCTCCCGGAATTCTATCTGGAAGATGAGATGGACAGGGGAGATGGTGAATTCTATCCACGAACAGTTCTGTCGCAGGAGCATTTGGGAGGATATCACGGAGCAACCGCTGGAAATAAGTGGGTAGTTGATCTGGGAGCACTGACTCGGGAATCCCTCTTATTTTAACCTTCCTGCCGGGAATCCCAAGTGTGGCTCGGGGTTAAATTGCAGTACCATTAGCGGTAACCCCCGAGCCACATTCGGGATTGCATCTCAGGATCCTGGTCCAGGTTACTTACCTTGTCCCCAGGATCCTGTGATGTCCCCCCGCTGTGTCTGTGGGCTGTGTCCTCCACCCGATGCTCTATGTGCCGGCTCCATTCCCTGTGGCACATGGGGAAGGAGCCGGCGACAGATTCAAAAGGTATAAAAAATAACACATACAGTAAACTACTCTTACAGATTACATTACCGTATGAAATCATTTCACCTCTCTTTTGTCCCTAGTGCTTTGTCCAATGCCCTGCATGCAGTTTTATATTATATATATACTGTTCTTTCTGCCTGGAAAAGATTGTCCATGGCAACTAAAAAGTGACCCTTTACGTCAAAAGCGGTTTTAGACCAACTAGAAAACAGCAATAGTAAATTAGAACACTTGCAGAATAGAGTGATAGTGAATCATGGAAAAATTCATTTTAGTATTATTACTTTTTTTATAATTTATAGTTATTTATTATTAGGGATGAGCCCCGCCCCCCTCTGATGCTACGGAAAAGCCATAGGGATGTCAGAGGTGGGCAGGGTCACTCAGCGACGTCACCGCGTGGCCCCGCTCTCAGTTATAAAAGAGCTGTCACCTGAGAGGACGGTCATTACGACGGGTGCCTCCCATGGAGGCAGGACGGTCGCGTTTTTTTTTTTTGGTCTGTCAGCGGAGCAAGAGAAGAAGAAGACTTTGTGGGACAAGGTTGTGGGCATGGCCACATGGGGACAAGGTGTTTGGGAGAGTACCCCAAAGCACCCTCCCCATGTTGAGGGCATGTGGTCTGGTATGGTTCAGGAGGGGGGCAAACACCCTCGCCCCCCTCTTTTCCTATGGCCTGCCAGGTTGCCTGTTCAGATAAGGGTCTGGTATGAATTTTGAGGGGGGCCCCCACACCATTTTTTAAAATTTTTGGCGTGGGGGTTCCCCTTAATATCCATATCAGACCTGAAGGACCTGGTATGCAATTTGGTTAGATCCCCTTGCAATTTTTTTTTTATATTGGTTCGGGGTTCCCTTTAATATTCATACCGAAGGGTCTGGTTATTGACTGCGGGGGAATCCCATGCCGTTCAATGACTTTTCTGTGTATTACCGGGACTAACAATTCATTATAGCCGTGAGTACTTTTAAATTACTTTTTTTCCTTTAGAAATGTCATTTTGCTCTTGGACTGTTCTAAACATGGGAAACATGTGCCACTTTACAGGCAATCTATAGACACCCCCAGGTATATTTCACTTTTATTGTTTCACTTTAAGCATTATTAAAATCACTGCTCCCGAAAAAACTGCCATTTTTAAAACTTTTTTTTGGATTGATACATGTCCCTGGGGCAGGACCCAGGTCCCCAAATACTTTTTATGACAATAACTTGCATATAAGCACTTTTGATTTTTCATGTTCGTGTCCCATAGACTTTAATGGTGTTTGCTTGTTAGAACAAATTTTTAGTCTGTTCGCATGCTCTGCTGCGAACTGAACCGGGGGGTGTTTGGCTCATCCCTATTTATTATATCATAATTTAAGATTTCATGTTTCAAACGTTATCATACCCGGGATGTCTACTAGAATCTTGTTTGGGCAGATTTAACTGTGTTATTACTAAGAATTACAGGCCTGTAATATAAAACACCACATTTCTATGCAAAACAATGTACCGCTTTGAGATGAAAAAATCATACCGCCAGGAAGGCTACAGTTGTTCCACCTTGAACGGTCCTCCATGATTTTAGCTTTAAGCCAAGTTACATTAGTCAAGTCAACTAGGGTATTAAAGGAGATGGAAAATTCTTCCATTTTTGTTTCTACGTAATCCATCCATTCACCTAAATCATCCACATCAGCTCTAACTCTCCGTAGGGAAGAGGTTATGTCAGCTTGTAAAGAGGACCGCAGTGACACCAACATTTCATCATTGTGGAGTCTAGGATAGGCGTGTTGGTGTTTGGGAAGTTGGCTATGGGGTCTGTGTGGGGAACAGAGTCCTCCACAGAGTCACAGTGGTCACTCACCTCCACTTGAGCTGCCCCCAGCATGTCTGGAGCTGATGCCTCCTTCCGCGGCTTGGACTTTACTGGGCTCCTTATAGAGGGGTAGAGGAACCTGAGGTGGTTTGTGATAATGCCAATGGAGATCTGTGGCGTTTGATGTTTGTGGTAGCAGCTGCTGTTTGGGCCGCACTCGCGTGTGGTTGCCGCCATTTTGTTGTGGCCTCTGGGGGCCGTTTTGTTTTGGTCCAAAGCCGGTGCCATTTTGCAGTGGTCTGTGACCAGAGGGCATAAAGAAAGCTGAGGCATTCTGCGGCTGTGCCCTGTCTTTGCGCTTACGGGTCATTTCGCTGGTGTGGCGGTGGATGCTTAGCTGTGGAATGGCTGCTGCTGGCGGTGTTTAGGCGGCCGTTAGTGGCGGGAGATGGCAGCAGCAGAGCGGAGCTATTTCAGGGAGTGGCCATCTTGGGTCACAGTCACCACGCCTCTCCTTTTTTTTATGATAAAGGTACAGCTTTATTTTGGCTTCACTACTTTGTGATTCACTAACCTGGAAAATGCATACATGCAGTGAAGAGGGATAACAGACCTGAATCTCAAAGTAACAAACCAAGCATAGGTATGACAGCTACGGTACTTGCCATAAAATTGGCAGGTTACCAATTTCCTTATTAGATATAAACATAAATAAAGGTACAGTGTATGCATTTCAAACTATATAGGGCCTCAGTTGTAACAAAGGTAATAAATCATTCCGGCACTTAAATAGCTCATTCACAAACTCAAACTCCACCCCTTCATATTACGTATAGCTAAAAGTAAAACATGGAACCAGCTATAGAGAAACGTCAGAAGGCACCATAGAAAAAGATACATAGTAACAAAGTTTAATACTAATCAAAATCATAAATGTTGAATGCAGTAAAAAAGACAAACCCATAGATGGGTTTGTCTTTTTGTGCACTGGGGTTTTCACATTTAATTGCAACTTATAATAGTTTGAGTCAATGTCATTTTCTATAAGTTTTTATGCTGATGCTTTACATCTGTTTTCTTACTATTTATGTAATGTCCTTGTATTATTGAATACAAGGTGCACCCATGACAGAATTCAAACAGCACTATGGACTCTATAAAGAGAGGGCACAGCAGTAGCAGTTTGTTTTCAGACTCCCTCTCATTAATTAAAAATGAAGACAGAGCAATTTTTCCACAGCAAAAGGGAAGGGGAACAATCACTGTTCTGGTTCTGTTATACCGGTATGTGTAAATTTCAGCTTGAGCTATTGGATTCTTTAAACAACAGCCTTTGTCAGACCAGGAGATATCAATATCAAGAAATCCACTTACTGGCTATATATAAGCATAGAAAATATTTAATATTTTACTTGAATAAAGAAATTAAATATTTTGTAGCCTTGCTCATAAAAAACGAAAGACAAAACCAATATACAATCTCTTTAAAGTCTAACTCTGGGCTACATTTTTTTTAAATACCCCCTCCCCCAAAAGGTTAAAAAAAATAAAATCATGGCTTCAATTTAACACCTACAATCAGGACCTGGCCGCTGACAGTGCTCCCTTACATTAGCCTCTTCTCCACCTCAGGGGGCACTCAGTAATTCTAGTTGAGGGATATTGGGAAGAATGAGGAAGCGAGAAGAGAGACTTGAGGGAGATTTACTAAAACTGGAGCACTCAGAATCGGATACAGCTGTGTATGGTAGCCAATCAGATTCTAACTTCAGCTCATTCAATTAAGCTTTGACAATAAAACCTAGAAGCCGATTGGTTTCTATGCAGAGGTGCACCAGGTTTTGCACGCTCTACTTTCAGTAAATCCCTCCCCTGTGTGTATGGGGTGTCATGACCCTGCTCCCTTAACACGACACCTTGCAATTGAAGTGCATTCATTGCACAGTGCTAAGGTCATCCCATCAGTGCCACTCTGTTTTATCTGGGATCATCTACCCCCCAGAAGATGACCAACAAAGAAGAAAACGGTGCATCTTGTGACCAGCCAGAAGATAAAAAAAAAAGATCATATTATACAGCTGGTTCTGCTCATTTACCAATAAAGACACATGGCAACAACTGTGGTGGCTTTCTCCAGCTCCCTGTTCATTTATATATGGTAAGAAGGTTACATTCATCTGGGTGGAACATTGCTGAAATTGCCCATGTACCACAACTCTAAAAAGAAGATTAATAATAATGAACAGGAATACAGCTGTGTCTGGGAAATGTCTCTCCCCACAATCAAACTGCTGTTTTATATCATCAGTTTTATAAGCTCCAGAAACCTTTCCATATATAACTTGAGATTATATTAACAATTTTTTTTTAATATAACAATTTACATTTATTGGTTCTCCTAAAGAAAATTCCAATAATGACAAGAATCACACTAGCCAATAATCTTATAATAAAAATCGGTGTACTGTGTGTGTTCTTTTATTTTATTACGTTTTATATGGCTATATACAGTATATATTTATTTCTTTTTTACCTTTTTGGAGTTGAAAAAGTACATGTAGAAAATGTTTAATGGAGAACTTTAATCAGATTACAAATTACCAACCTATTTAGATAATCTCAGATTATATACCACTGTTTATAATTGAAAACTGTACGGCACGAGCCACAGGCTACTTATAGCTAAGTGCTTGCAGGGTGGGAGTTTACTGCTGAATCAAACTGTGTTCCCATCCATCCTGGGGTTTTGGATGTTTTTACCCCCCTTGGGGCATTCTAACACTTTCTGTTGCATCCTCTATAATACAAATAAGGCCAATTTAACACTGACTGAGTAAAATGCAGTAAACATGAACATACATTTCCATCTATTTTATGTGCGTTTTAACACACTTTGACTTTGAATTGTTTTTTAATGTCTCTATGTGTTGACGTGTATTTTACAAGTGAGCTAAAACGCAGATCAATGCAAATCAACATGTGTTAAAACATGCATAAACTAGATGGAAGTGTATATCTATTTTCCCTGCATTTTATCACAAGTCAGTGTGAACTCAGATCAGCAGCAAGAAATGCGACTCCTTAATATTGGTTAGCAGTGGTTTTGGTTTTGCCAGAGAGTTCTCTCTCAATTATACTGTATATAAAATATAATGGGGGGGGGGGGGGGGATTTCTCAACAGAGCAGTCAGGCAGATTTAAGGGAGACTTATTATACTTGGGTACAGGGGTCAAGTCCTTGGGAAAAAAGTGTGGGAACTCCCAACCAAGATCCACTCCCCCACCAAAAAAAAATAAAAAATGATACGCTCATATGCACGAATGCTTCAAAAGTGGTATTTTTCATCCAATTTTCGTATTGTGTGTATGAAGCGTAACTGTTAGTACAATCCTCAATAAACATAAATACGGTAATTCTCTGAATAATCAGCATTCATTCAATTTCTTCCATGCAAATGTGAACATCATGTTCTGATCTTTATTGGGGAATGTTATTTTGTATATAGAGTGTTTATGTGGTGAGTTTACACTTTTCATTGAACAGAGTTTGGATAACACAGGGTTAAACGGAAAGGTCATAAATGAACTGCACATAATCTGGACAGAATGCTTGGGCAGATAGTGATGTGTTCCTGCTTAGGAGATGTATGTTAGCTTGGGGGGCTGCAAACTCTGTAGGGCTCCAACACACACTCGCTGCTATTCCAACCCTTCACATATTTCCACATAAACTTCCCTCCTGGCATTAAACTTTGCCAGGTATTGTGCTCAGCTTACCACCCCAAACTGATGTTCCTCCCTCAGCTCACCTCTCTCCCCGCATGTCCTGTGAGCAGAATAGCTGATCTACCCATCAGCTGGACCTGGACCTGATCTACCCGTCAGCTAGTTGTGATTGACAGGTAGATCGAAGAGGAAGTTGTCATGGGGCCCCCTACTGGCAATGCCTGAATGGTCTACTATTGCGAGCTGTGTCGGCAGCTGCTGGTGTAGCACCTGACACACAGCTTGCATACTTCAAAGTCTTGCAGGACATGGCCGCTAATTTGAAGTTCCTGTTGTGGAAAAAGTACAGGAACTCCGTTCCCATGCGTTCCCACAGGACTTGAGCCCTGCTTGGGCACCTTCATTCATAAATCCTGCGACAGAATGAAACCTGCCCCTGACCACTCCTTAACCACTTCAATACCGGGCACTTTTGCCCCCTCCTGCCCTGGCCAATTTTCAGCTTTCAGAGCTGTCACATTTTGAATGACGATTGCGCAGTCATGCAACACTGTACCCATATGAAATCTTTATAATTTTTTACACACAAATAGACCTTTTGTTTGGTGGTATTTAATCACCACTGGATTTTTTATTCAATTCAATATCTATTGATTCTTATACCTAATTGAGGTTACTCATGTATTATTACAGCTGTCGTCAATAAACGTTGTTGTTTCATTTGTGTGGTTGATTGCATGCTATGTGGGAGCGAGGGGGTGGATCCTTGTCCTATCCGGGGTGTGCGGATTGCGGGGCTCTGGTTCGCCCCCTCTTTATTTCCCATTTTTTCTCTAGGGGGCCTCCCCTCTGTCCCCCACTGCCATGCCCCATTTCCCTTTTGTGCTGGTCTGGCATCATGGACTTTCCCCATTTACTTCAGCAATCATGCCGTCTTTGGCTGTATGGACACCCAAGGGCTGGTTTCCCTTTTTGAGCACCAGCCCGTTTGTTGGCCTCTGTCCTTGTACATATAACTCCACAACGAAAACACGATGACATGGATTTTGACACTTTTCCCTTAAAAAAGTGCTGCACAATAAATTACAGACACCAAAATATACACTATATTACTTTACATGCACGTGAATTTTAATGGCATCCCAGTCTTAGTCCGTAGGTTTCAATATTGAGTTGGCCCACCCTTTGCAGCCATAACAGCTTCAACTCTTCTGGCTGTCCACAAGGTTTAAGAGTGTCTTTGAATGTTTGAGAATTCTTCCAGAAGCACATTTGTGAGGTCAGGCACTGATGTGGACGAGAAGGCCTGGCTCACAGTTTCTGCCCTAATTCATCCCAAAAGTGTTCCATCGGGTTGAGGTCAGGACTATGTGCAGGCCAATCAAGTTCTTCCACCCGAAACTCGCTCATCCACACTATATTGCCAAAAGTATTGGTCCATCCCTGCAAATCATTTGGTGGAGGGGGGGATTAAGGTGTGGGGTTGTGTTTCAGGGGTTGGGCTAGACCCCTTAGTTCCAGTGAAGGGAACTCTTAAACTATCAGCATACCAAGACATTTTGGACAATTTCATGCTCCCAACATTGTGGGAACAGTTTGGGGATGGCCTCTTCATGTTCCAACATGACTGCGCACCAGTTCAAAAAGCAAGGTCCATAAAGACATGAATGAGTGAGTTTGGGGTGCAGGAATTTGAGTGTCCTGATCTCAACCCTAAAGAACACCTTTGGGATGAATTAGAGCATAGACTACGAGCCAGGTCTTCTTGTCCAACATCAGTGCCTGACCTCAAAAATGCGCTTCTGGAAAAATGGACACACTCCTAAACCTTGTAGACAGCCTTCCCAGAAGAGTTGAAGCTGTTATAGCTGCAAAGGGTGGGCCAACTTAATACTGAATCCTGCGGACTAAGGCTGGGATCATAGTTCATTTGCGTGTAAAGGCAGGTGTCCCAATAATTTTGACAATATAGTGTATAGGTATTTGAAT
The DNA here is from genome assembly GCF_037356315.1 of Lithobates pipiens. Lineage (NCBI taxonomy): Eukaryota > Metazoa > Chordata > Amphibia > Anura > Ranidae > Lithobates > Lithobates pipiens. Next base: position 97,811,919 of record NW_027507748.1, on the reverse strand, counting down.
AAGATATCGGGGTTGATTTACTAAAACTGGAGAGCGCAAAGTCTGTTGCAGCTCTGCAAAGAAACCAATCAGCTTCCGGGTTTTACAGGCATACCCCACTTTTAAGTACACAATGGGGTCTATTTACTAAAGCTGGAAAGTGCAAAATCAGGCTCACTTCTGCATAGAAACCAATGAGCTTCTAACTCCAGATTGTTCAATTAAGCTTTAGTAATAAAACCTGGAAGCTTGTTGGTTTCTATGCAGAAGTGAGCCTGATTTTGCATTTTCCAGCTTTAGTAAATAAACCCCATTGCATACTTAAAAGTGGGGTATGCCTGTATTGTCAAAACGTATATGAACAAGCTGAAGTTAGAAGCTGATTGGCTACCATACACATCTGCACCGGATTTTGTGCTTCCCAGTTTTAGTAAATCAACCACATTGTGTAACAAAATCTAACATTTCACTGGACTTGTGTTTACAATTTATTTGTAATAGTCTGGCATTACACAATCAAGGTAGCATATAAATCTAATTGTACTCAAAACCTTAACAATCAAAGATGCTTGCCAACACAGACAAACTCTCTGGGGAAGATATGTTATATTATGATTACTTTGACCTGATCTATATTGAAGGAGATTTGCCTTTTGTAGAAAAACAGGTACATATCATATCCTATCAACATATATTATCTGACAATAATCGTGTGGGCTTTTGCACACGTCTGTTCAGACTCATGGGTCCAATTGAGCAATAGATCTTATCAGATAATAAATGTCATGCTTTACTGTGCATAAGAAGCTTGAGTGGCGTTTATTGGGTATAGATAAAACATGGTGGATTTTATTAACATGAATACACAATGTTTTTTTTTTTTAATATTGTTTTTTTTTTATATGTGTGGTGGAGATTTTTCTGCACTAAACACTAAAGCCAAAATGTACATGGCTGTGATTAAAAAAATATATAAAAGGTAAAGTGATAGTGAACTCTTTTCTGCTACTTTTAAATGCAAGTTTACCTGTAGGTAAAAAGAATATCTCCCAACCGTGCACTGTTTAGGAGATATTCCAGTGAGCAGCAGCCGGTGACGTCAAAGGTACATGCGCTCTGAAGGGACACCATATTCATGCCGTCCTTTAAGAGCTCAGCTGTGATTCCTGTGAGCATGCATAGAAGTGACATGATCGTGGCACAGCCATTCAAATGGCCAGAGCCCGCAAACCCAAAGGAAGACTGGGTGAAGATGGAAGCCCTATCAGCGGTGATAGCTTGCCACTGATGGGCTTTGTTTCAAGGTAAGTCCCTCATAATGTGCTAGCATGGGATGCAGTCTGGAACATTATGATTCTACCTTGCAGAGAAACTTTTTTTTTATTGGAGAAAGTTTACTATCGCTTTAATATGATAAGAGCTTTAATACTTACCTGTGTTGAAGAAAACCAAACATTTAAGCAAAGATCATATTCGTGGTCCTCCATTCGACTCTCACTCTCCCATTTCTTCCATTGACACCATCCTGCCCAACATCCTTTGAAAAATCAAAGATGCTCGGTAGAAAATTGTTGGACAAACAGCAGTTGCAGAGGCAGTCGTTGTTCTTGTCTTCTGAAGGCCACTGATACTAGCTGTCAGAATTAGTGGCGGCTAGTGCTCAACAAATCTGCCCCCTCACTCGCAAGACTGGCAAACCCCCCCCTGGTCAGACAGGAAGGTGGCCACCCATGTCCTTTTCTTAGAAGGTGGTACTGGATCTGGTGTAGGAATCTTGGAAGCTGCCCCTACGCCCGTCCACCTGCTGCAGCTTGTCGAGGGAAGAGCCGGGCCATTGCTTCTCCTCCTGGCCGATTAAGAAGTGGGTCCTGAGAACTGATTGGCCGGGAGGAGAAGCAGGAAGACATTATTAATTCGCTAATGTCACACAACTGGGTAAGCTCAGGGTGCAGTGTGAAAATGAAAAAAAAAACATTTAAATCTATGCGTCCGGCGGCCTGCATGTAGATTAGGGTCCGGGCGCATGGATTAGAGAGTGGTGTCCCTTCACCACCACTGGTCAGAATACAAAAGCCAGCACTGAAGATTATTATTATACAGGATTTATTATATATATATATATATATATATATATATATATATATATATATATATATATATATATATTTATGGCTGAAGCCCTATGACCGATACGTATCCGAACAATACAAACTTATCATGAGATACCCTATATGAAATGGACCTGAAAGTGTGCCCTGGTCTAATGGACGGTATACCAAAATAAGGGGGCATACCCAGTAATTGGAAATGAATGTGTTTGAAGAGAAATGTTTTGATAAATGCCCTAAAAAAGGGGATGGGAGGGTGGGTATTGCGCACAGGAAACCGACAAAGACCACAGGCGTGTGGGCTGGTTAAATACCCCCCGGGCTCCTCCCATAAATTCAGGCCACCATACTGGCCTTCTTACTTATGGCTGAAGCCCTATGACCGATACGTATCCGAACAATACAAACTTATCATGAGATACCCTATATGAAATGGACCTGAAAGTGTGCCCTGGTCTAATGGACGGTATACCAAAATAAGGGGGCAAAACACTTAGGTAGGGATAAGAGAGTTTTATTGTTTCCAGCTTAACCTTTATTGAGCAAGTTGAGTGAATGCTCGAGACATCTCTACCTGTGGGTTAGGGATGTACCGAGTGAAGCAGGCCGATTTCCACCTGCCCAATCTTTTGATGACGTGGTCCGGGACCCCGTGCCGGGATGCGGATGAAGCTGCTCCAATGCGGAAGGAGTGGCCGGAATACTCACCGGGATTGAGGAGCAAGTTGCGGAGGTGAATCCTAACATGTTTAATGAACTGGCAGTTCGTTAACGGTTTGACCGGGAAGGGCAAAAGAGGGCTAGAGTCCGGGAGCTCGGGTAACCGAGAGAGTAAATGTGTAAGCACAGCGACCGGGCACCAGGCGTTGTTGGTTTTGTAGAGGTGGATATCTACGCCGGTGCCTGTTTGCTGGGTCTTGGTTACCGAGAGGTGGAGGATGAAGTGGTCCTGGTGACGGAGTAGATGACGTCTGCGAAGGACTGGAGTATGTGGGCTGTTATGAGTGAACTCGCTGGGCCGTAGGAAGTCATAGTAGGCCAGGTAAATGGCTGCCTGTATGACCAGACTGGGGAGAACACCGAAGGGGTAACTGGTAAGCATGGTGGACATGTCCCTGAAGATGGAACTGGTGATGGGGAGCCGTTTGACTTTTATTGGCGGCTGTTGCTTCTGGATGCCGCGCAGGATGGCTCGGATCGCGTGGGACGAGAAGATGGACGGCTTGGTAGGATCCTGAAGTGAGAGGAAGTGCTGTATGCCAGCTAAGTATAAGCGGATGGTGTTGAATGACAAGGCCAGTTGATTATGGCAGTATGAGGTGAAGGCTAGTATGTGCCTAGCGTCTGTGGGGGTGCCTACTGTGGAGGCAAGCAGAAATGTATTGAACGCCTTCCAGGCTACCCGGTAGGCTTTCAGAGTATTGTCCGATAGTGAATGGTTGATGAGCTGAGTGGCTCTATGTAGATGTGGCTCTAGTCCAGGGTCAACTGAGACCAATGCGGGATAGGAGCTGAGACGTATCTGCACTGGGAACCTGCTGAAAGAAGGACAGGAAATTAAAGCGGGACAATGCGTCAGCTGCACAGTTGTACTTTCTTGGGATAAACGTGCAGTAAACATTAAAGTGATGCTGCAGAGACAGCTGCACCAGCCTGCGTAGGAAGGACATCACGGAGAGAGCTTTGGACCTGCCCTTGTTGACAATTTCGGCTGAGGCCTGGTTGTCAGTGGTGAAACCTACAGTTTGTCCTGTCCAGGTATGACCCCAGAGCTGGGCGGCTGCTACCATGGGGTAGAGCTCGAAAAGGGATGACGACTGACTAAACCCAGGGATCCTGAGTATTTGAGAAGGCCAGGGTCCGGCGAACCAATGGTGGCCAAAAATTGCCGCAAACCCTGTGGAGGCCGCGGCATCTGTCACTACCTGTGGCGAAAGAGGTGAGATATACGGGATGAACAAAGAGATACCGTTCCAGGTGGACAGGAACTCGTCCCACATCGACAGGTCTGCTAAGGCTGTGGTATCTAGGCATAGGATTTGATCCGGGTCTTGTGCCTGAGAAAGGTAGACCAACAGGCGTGAGACAAAGGAGCGACCTTGCGGAATTATACGCATGGCATAGTTGAGCATGCCCAACAGCGACTGTAGCTGCCTCTTTGTACATCCCCTGGTGCGGGTGAACTCGTGGAGAACTGCCCTGATGCGGGTCAGTTTGTCGAGGGGCAGGCTGGCCTACATGGAGCTGGTGTCTAGATTGACTCCGAGGAAGGTGATTGATTGCGCGGGCCCGTCCACCTTATGTTCAGCGATGGGAACATTGAGGTTCCCAAAGACGGTCCTTAATTTGTCGAGGTCCCTTGGAGGTATGCCTGGCTGTTCGATCAACAGGAAGTCATCCAAGTAGTGGATAACTTGCTGACAACCAACTTTGTGCAGGAGAATCCACTCGAGAGACTGCGCGAATGTGTCGAACAGCCACGGGCTGCTTTTAGAGCCAAACGTTAACTTAGTGGCGAAATAATATTGATCTCTCCATTTAATTCCGTGCCAGCACCAGAGGGACGGGTGGATAGGCAATAGTTTAAAGGCGTCGGATATGTCGGCTTTGGCCAGCCACGCACCTGTGCCTACTTTAAGGATGGCCTGAATCGCCATGTCCACCGAGGCGTATTTTAATGAGAACTCTTCGGAAGGAATCAAGGAGTTTAAGCTGGGAATGTGGGAAGAACGAGGCGCAGACAGGTCGTACACCAAACGATTTTTATTAGAAAATTTGCCCTTGACAAGCCCAATAGGGCTAACTCTCCACATATTGAAGGGGGGCTGTGAGAAGGGACCTATGACAAAGCCTCGCTCCACCTCGTTCTGCAGCAGTTGGTCAATGGCTTGCTCGTCAGAGGCTGCTGAGCGGAGGTTTCTGCACTCGTAGGTCTGGTGGGGTAGGGAGATGAGGCCGGTGTGGAAGCCTGTCGTGAAGCCACCGATGAGGAAGGTGGCTAGTGAAGGAGTGGGGTGCATAGTGAGGTAGAAGCCCAAGCATAGGACGTCTATGCGGCTCAGTCATGAGCCCTTGTGTGCTTTGACCTCGCACAAATTTCTGGGGTGCGCTCTGTGACATACGACACAGATGTGCAGTAGGCGGCACTGGCTAAAATTGCACGAGCCGTAGTTATAATTATTGCAGATGGTCGCTCCCCCTACGGTTCGGACCGTACGTCCAAATTTGTCTACTTGATTCTTTGGCGCAGGGCCTGATTGGCCTAGGGCTGCACCAGAGGTGGAGGGGAACTCTACCGGGCGACTAACCGGTATGTTGGCGCACCAGGAAGCGGTATGGGTGGAGGACTGGCAGATGGCACACAGGGGTGAACGAAGGCCGGCAAAATGCCGACAGAACAGTTCCGTGTCCATAAGGCTCCAGTCTGTGGGTGACTGGAACTGTGCCAGTTTAGCGGCTGCCTTGGCTGAGAATGACCGATGATAGTCGTAAAAGGAGAAGCCTTCGTATTTGTATCCTAGGTCCACTACCGTGTGGAGGTACAAATCCAGCTCTTCCCTCCTGGCAGGGGATGCTGAGCAAATGACGTCTCTCAGCATCCCAAAGGCTAGGGCAAACTCTGGGATGGAAAGTTTACGATTCAGCCTGGGGTCCTTAGCTTTGAGGACTACGGAGACGTCTCCCCAGGAGTAAGCCTTGTTTTCTGCAAGGTCATGTACCGAAATGAGCAGGGAGGCCAGGTTGACATTCTTGCCGTCCAAGATGTCCTTCCTTATGCCGGCCGGCACCAAATGTGCTGGACAGACCACGGGACATGTTCCTTCGTTACCTGTCGGCAGTGGTGACGGGACTGGAACCGGAACAGGGGTGGTTGTGGCTGGGAGAGTTTCTAGGAGTGTCACTCTGGCCTGGACGTCCGTGACCATATTGGTTAGGGACGACACCATAGCGTGCAGTTGGCCTATAGCCGCTGAGATGGACTGGAGCATAGCCTGAGGCGGGGTACTAGGCACGGCCGTAGCTGGTGGGGTAGAGAGGAGCCTGAAAAGCTCTGCCTTCCTAGCCGTAGCGGGGAAGGGAATGCCCCTGCGTCTCAGCTCCGCTGTCAGCCTGGGGATAATCCAACCCCTGAAGGACTGTACGCTGTCGCTCACTGAAGGCGGGCGAGGAGACAAGGGGGCGGTAAGGTCTTCGCTGCCGAGTTGGGACATGGCTCCAGGTAAATCGTGCCCTAGGAGTGATGTCCTATCTCTTTGGGGACGAAGGATGGACGACCGGAACCTATAGAGGGTGACATAAGTCAAGACTGTTTCTCTATTTTACCAAGCGAACCCACCTATTTGCTGAGCACTAAGGCGGGAGCGAACGTGTATACATATATATATATATTGTCACAAGCCTTCACATACATATATATGTATGCCAGCATGGTTGCTGTCGCATTTTCCACCCCTTCCCTTCTCTCCCCCCCTTTTTTTTTTACCTGGGAAGATAACGTCCAAGCTGGTGCAGGGTGGACCTACTGAACTTGACTGACCTGGAGAGAGAAACAACAGATGACAATTGGTGAGGAACCTAACAAGTAAACTGAAGAGTGACGTAAACGGCTGGCTAACACGACCGAAGTGCACCGTTGAGTAGATATTTTCCCGCCACCACTCCTTTTTTATCACCGCCATTTATTTATCATCCTCATTTTTATTTATTTTTTCCTTTTTTTATTTTTTGCTGTCCCAATCCGACGTATCATATGCGTAAAGGACGAAGTGCGAGATGACCCGTGTCCAATGCGGGAGCGTAAATAAGTGCTGTAGTTTTGACCGTACAATAAGGCAACCTGTTGAAAAAAGTGAAATGTGGCCGTTCCCTCTGGGGCACGCCGAACCGAATCGATGCATCACGGATGCTACTGGATTCGAATCGGAGCGCTGTAAGTGACAGTGAAATGAAGCATGATTTGCCATGACAGAGGCACGAAATGGTCGTGTCGCAAGTGCGACTGACAACAAAGTGGACTCTGGAGCATGTACTGAAATGTGGGAAATAACCTGGGGTGAACCAGAACGAATCGGTGCATGTGTATGTGCGACTGGATTCGAACCGGAGCGCGGAGCGTGACAGTGAAATGAAATGAACAACTTCTGTCATGACAGAGGCCTGGATCGGCTGGCCACGAACTGCGACTGGAACCGACCGGTCTCTGGAGCATGCACTGAAATGAGGCTGAAAAAATACCTGGGGCCGTCCGGACGAATCGATGCACAGGGATGCGACCGGATTCGAACTGAACGCACTACGTGACAATGAAATGTTTCCCATGATAGAGCTACGAATCGGAGAGGACGCAGCCTGCGACCGTCAACGAGCGGGCTCTAGAGCATGTACTGAAATGAGGCCAACGCAACTGGGACACGTTGATCGAACCCGTGCGTTTTGAGAAATGCGACTGGTTTCGATTCGGAACGTAATAGGTGACAGTGAAATGATTCCCATGACAGAGACCCGATCGATTAGCAACGGTTTCTGGAGCATGTACTGAAATGAGGCCGAGCAACTGGGGCACACCGGAACGAACCGTCGCATTTAAGCGAATGCGACTGGATTCGAATCGGGGCGCGGTGAGTGACAGAAATGAGTGAAATGATGAAATGACCTACGTGAGCCAGCTGTGGCAGAGGTACGAATCGTTGTGCCGTGAGGTGCGACTGGCAACGATTTATCTGTGGAACACGGTGATGAGGCAGATAACACAAAAATTTACGAAAACAGTGCAGTTTTTTTCTTCGAGCAATTCCTACTGAAATGAGGCCCGTGAAATGAAGGGCGCTGCGAAAATGGTGCGTTTTGAGTGATAAACGACCCGGTTTCGTAACGAATGACTCGAGATATTTCAAGTTTTACGATACTCAAAAATGAAAAGTTTTAGTAAAGGAAGGTCAAACGAGACCCTTACCTGCGGCAGTCGAGCCAGAGACGTTGTACAAAACACGAACGGGAACGAAAACCACGAGACTTCTGGTAGAGAGAAGTTTTCCGAACGGCAACGAAATTTGAGTAGTCGGCCTAGTGACGTAGTATTGCGCACAGGAAACCGACAAAGACCACAGGCGAGTGGGCTGGTTAAATACCCCCCGGGCTCCTCCCATAAATTCAGGCCACCATACTGGCCTTCTTACATATATATATATATATATATATATATATATATATATATATATATATATATATATATATATATATTCATCCATTTGTGCTGCATGGCCAGCTTTAGGACCACAGTCTAAAAACTTTTTGCTTAAAGAGGAAGTAAACCCTGATGGGTTTACTTCCTCTTTTTTTCCCTGCAAAGGTAAAGCATAATGGACTACTATGCATCGCATAGTAACTCATTATGTGTCACTTACCTGACACAGGAGCCAGCGAAGTCGCCGCTGTCCCCTGTAGTCCGCCGCATCCATGTTGCTGGTGGCGTCTCGCAGCTCCGACGAATCACAGCGGCGCAGCCGCGATGACGTCACTCCCGCGCATGCGCACGGGAGTCGCGTCTCGCAGCTCCGCCGCTGCCATACGGCGAAGCCGCGATGACGTCACTCCCGCGCATGCGCACGGGAGTCGACAAATTAGGCAAATCCATTCTTGGATTTGCCGCATTTAGTGCGCCTGCGCGCCGCTGTCTACGGCGCATGCGCCGTAGACAGCGGTGCCCATTTTCGGGCAAATATCTCCTAAACCATATAGGTTTAGGAGATATTGCTTGGACCTACAGGTAAGCCTTAATCTAGGCTTACCTGTAGGTCCAAGTTGTTTGGAAGGGTTTACTTCCTCTTTAAAGGCTAACCACCTTTTGCTCCATGTTACATTTACGGTATACCATTTAACATTATGCAAATGGAACACCTCACCCCCTAAATAACCCACACAGCCACATCATTCATTCACAGAGATCTGTGAATGAACAAACTACAATTCCGGTCTTCCACTGTGGCAGATGGACTTGTAACTCTCCAATGACGCTACCTCCAGCTCTCTAGCTGAAAGTCCATTCTGTGGTACGAAAGGGAGATGGAATAAGGGTCTGCAGGGGCCTGAAATTGCATAAATGCCTATTTTTTCCCGCAAATATATGTGCATTTATTATGATCTTTTTTATTTATTTTTTACAAAAGGTGTAGTCATTCTTTAATTGGGAAAAGGTGTAGTTATCTTTTAATTATGGAATTTATCATGTGCATGGCTTGTATTTTTTTGCTGATTGGATTTGAAATAAAACTGATCTCATGAGATTTTAGTAATGCAATTAACCTACTCCAAAAATCGCCTGTGTAGCTCTAACCTTAAGGAAAAAGTTAAGAATGTTTCCAGATTGCTTTTGAAAAAGGGATTGCATTAAACTTTGAATTTAAAAAGATCATTTTAAAAAACCACACAATCATGTACAAGTTGTAAAAATATTTTAAAAAGTAAACACGGTCTCATCTTGTTTATTGCAGATTGTTTACAAAGCAGATTGAAAATGTACACAGATTGTTTGGATGTAAATGTTGCACTCATTTGTACTTGACTTCTTGTACTTTTTTGTCAACAGCTTTCCTCTGGTTCGGATGGATTGCCAAAAAGGAAGATGGCACAGAGAGTTGTGCACTCTGAACATACACAGAATGCAAGTTTCTGGCTTAGCGTGAGTTAGTAAATATTTACAAGTCAGCACAGCTAAGAAGCACACCATTTGAGAAAACACAGCACGACATCTCACCGTTTACCCTTGTGAACATCTTGCTGTCCATCTTGTATAAACATAAGGTCTTTTCCTGCTGACAGACAAGCTAAAACAATACGAGAGGATTGCTCTGAAACAATTTTTACTGACTTGAACTTTCCTGCGAAAAAATACAACATATTGTGCGAAAAAAAATACAACATATTGTGCTGTTTAGAACGTGACATTTTTAATGTTTAACTGCATAATGGTAAATGAGTGGAATCAAGAGTGGAATTTAAAAATAAAAAGGCTTTTCCTACAACTAGGAATGAGCTCCTGGTTCTGTCTGAACTTTGCTTGCTCATACATTCGTCTAAACATTAAACATTTAGCCCATTTGGACAGAGCTAAGCATCATCAATAAGTATGTTTGTGTTTGGGGGGGGGGGGTAATGGGGGTCCCTAGAGGTCCCCATGCTGTTTTTTACAAATACAAAGAAGCCAGAAGAGAAATGTAAATAACCTCAAAATAAATTACCTTTTTTTTTTCTGTAACTTTTGTTCTGGTGCTGTCTACATATTGGGGTTGATTTACTAAGACTGGTGAGTGCAAAATCTGCTGCAGCTGTGCATGTTAGCCAATCGGCTTCTATCTTCTGCTTGTTCAGTTAACCTTTGAGGAAGAAACAACCTGGAAGCTGATTGATTTCTATGCACAGCTGCATCAGATTTTGCACTCTCTAGGTTTAGTAAATCAACCCTATTGCATCTGCTGTTTTACCGTTTCACTTGAAGCAGTATTATAAATGCTGGTCCCCACTAAACAGTATTATTTAACCTTTTTTTGTATTGATACTAGACATGTGCACACTGAAATATTTTGTTTCGGAAATTTGTTTCCATCCGAAAAAATGTATTTATTTAGTTACTCCCGAAATTCGTTTTTATTTATTTTGTTTTGTTAAAAAATGCATTCATCCGAAAATCCAAAATAATTAAGGTCGAATCTGTCATTGAAGGCTTATGGTGTCTATCGAATGTTCTAAGAAGATGCGACGGAGCAGCTAAACTGTACGACGCCACAATTGTACATTTCCGGTTGAATGTTCTGCCTACAAGCTATAGTACAATTCTAATGTTGTATGACACTAGTAATAATTATATTTATTATTACTAGTCAACCAACATTAGAATTCTTCTATATAGCCTATGGGCGGAGCATTTGACCATAAATGTCTGCTCGAGGCAACTGCTTTGTTAAATCTTAATGTCAAATCTTTTCTCTCTATGTCAAATAATCTTGGACTAATAGTTAGATTAGGCACATTTGACCTTTTTTGCTATTGTCTCTATAATGTTGAATCTTTCACTCTATGTCGAATCTGTTCTTTCTATGTAGAATAATCTTAGACTAACAGAGCTAAGGTTAGGCACATTCGACCACAGGTTCGATAGACACAGATAGCTATTGTCAGCATCATGTCGAATCTCCTATGTATATCGAACTGTTGTCACAACGAAAACGAGAATAAAGCATTTGTTTATGTCGGATCTTTCAGTTTTCGAATTCTGCATGTTTGTTATCGTTTGTTAAAACGATAACAAAAATACTAAAAATTCGGACAAAAATGCATACGGACAAAAACAAATGCACATGTCTAATTGATACAGGTCTCCTGTAGTATCAGCTACCTATGTCCTTATCTGACATTCCCTTGCCTATTTGTCTTGAAAATTGCCCAAACTGAATTTAAAGATTCAGTTCTTATTGACTTCTGCATCGAAACTTCTGCCATGTTCATCGAACCGCCCCCAATCCAAACTCAGGATGAATACCCAAACTTTTGCCTATTTGACAACTTCCCACTGTCAATGGTTGCCTGTGGCATCCATAGCAACTACTGATGTCACTAGCACCATTGACTAAAATGGCCGGGCATCTCTGGCATGCAAGCAAAGGAGCAGGAATAGTGGTGACATCACCGCACATATACAGCTAGTGGCCATATTATGTCAAATAATGTCACCACTGTCCACACCTCTTCCCTTATATAGCTGATGACAAATCGGGCAGCTGTCATTTGGCAATGTGTAGCATCGGTATCAGTTGTGTGCACTGGGATTTTATGGATGAGTGGCAGGTGGTCGACATGATTATCGAGGATGGATTTACAATGAAGCACATTTTTGGGGAATTTTTATTTGTTCAATAAAGGACTTTTTACTACATTGTACTGTGTACCCCTTACTCATTCACCATGGGGTTGGTATCTGGGGAACCCCCTATTTTTAAAGCAGACTTAAAGATTCTGATATCCACTCACAGCCCCCACAGCTACCGGACCAAAGTTGTCCTTATTCCTAAGAATTATAGGACTACAATATAAAACGCCAAATTTCCATGCAAAACAATATACCACTTTGAGATGCAAACATCTGACATAATAAGACTGCCAGGGAGGTTAACCACTACAGCCCCGGACCAATAAACACCTTAAGGACCAGAGGTCTTTTTCCAATTTCGCACTGCGCTGCTTTAACTGGTAATTGCGCGGTCATGCAATATTGCACGAAATTTGCATCCTTTTCTTCCCACAAATAGAACTTTCTTTTGATGGTATTTGATTGCCTCTGCGATTTTTATTTTTTGCGATATAAATGGAAAAAGAGCGAAAATTTTGAAAAAAAATGATATTTTCTACTTTTTGTTATAAGAAAAATCGAATAAACTAAATTTTAGTCATACATTGAGGGCAAAATGTATTCAGCCACATGTCTTTAGTAAAAAAAATGTCAATAAGCATATATTTTTTAGTTTGCGCAAAAGTTATAGCGTCTACAAACTAGAGTACATTTTCTGGAATTTACACAGCTTTTAATTTATGACTGCCTATCTCATTTCTTGAGGTGCTAAAATGGCAGGGCAGTACAAACCCCCCCCAAATGACCCCATTTTGGAAAGTAGACACCCCAAGGAAATTGCTGATGGGTATGTTGAGCCCATTGAATATTTTTTTTTTTGTCCTAAGGGATTGAATAATAACAAAAAAAAAAAAAAAAGATATATTGCTCACACATGCCATGGTTATATGTGGAATTGCACCCCAAAATATATTCCGCTACTTCTCACGAGTATGGGGATACCACATGTGTGGGACTTTTTGGGAGTCTAGTCGCGCAACCACGAAAACCAATCACCACCTTCAGGATTTCTAAGGGTACAAATTTTTGATTTCACTCCCCACTACCTATCACAGTTTCGAAGGCCATAAAATGCCAAAATAGCACAAAACCCCCCAAAATGACCCCATTTTGGAAAGTAGACACCCCAAGCTATTTACTGAGAGGCATGTTGAGTCCATGGAATATTTTATATTTTGCCACAAGTTGCGGGAATATTACAAACTTTTTTTTTTGCACAAAGTTGTCACTAAATGATATATTGCTCACACATGCTATAGGCATATGTGAAATGACACCCCAAAATACATTCTGCTGCTTCTCCTGAGTACAGGGATACCACATGTGTGGGACTTTTTGGGAGCCTAGCCGCGTACGGGACCCCGAAATCCAAGCACCGCCTTCAGGATTTCTAAGGGCATACATTTTTTATTTTACTCCTCACTACCTATCACTACCTATCACAGTTTTGAAGGCCATAAAATGCCAAGATGGCACAAAACCCCCCCGAATGACCCCATTTTGGAAAGTAGACACCCCAAGCTATTTGCTGAAGGCCATGTTGAGACCATTGAGTATTTTTTTTTGTCCCAAGGGATTGAATAATGACAAAAAATAAAAAAACATTTTTTTTTTACAAAAAGTTGTCACTAAATGATATATTGCTCACACATGCCATGGTTATATGTGGAATTGCATCCCAAAATATATTCCGCTACTTCTCCCGAGTATGGGGATACCACATGTGTGGGACTTTTTGGGAGTCTTGTCGCGCACGGCACCCCAAAATCCAATCACTGCCTTCAGGATTTCTAAGGGTGCAAATTTTTGATTTCACTCCTCACTACCTATCACAGTTTCGAAGGCCATAAAATACCAAAATAGCACAAAACCCCCCAAAATGACCCCATTTTGGAAAGTAGACACCCCAAGCTATTTACTGAGAGGCATGTTGAGTCCATGGAATATTTTATATTTTGCCACAAGTTGCGGGAATATTACAAACTTTTTTTTTTTGCACAAAGTTGTCACTAAATGATATATTGCTCACACATGCTATGGGCATAAGTCTAATTATACCCCAAAATAAATTCTGCTGCTTCTCCCGAGTACGGGGATACCACATGTGAGGGACTTTTTGGGAGCCTAGCCACGTACGGGACCCCGAAAACCAAGCACTGCCTTCTGGATTTAAATATAAAACGCTACCAAAAAAACTGTTAGCAATCGCAGGGATCAGGCCTGACTCTGCGATCGCTGCAGTTATGTGTTTAGTGTTTTGTAAGTGACAGTGATCGATCGATACTGCACTTGGGTGGGCTGAGCAGAGGGGCAAAACGCAGGTGCTAGCAGGTATCTGGGCTGATCCCGCTAACAATGCGTTTTTTTGGAACCCTAAACTGCTGGGGACGCTAGTATAGATCTGATCAGATCAGATATTGATCTGTTCAGATTCTATACCACTACAGGAGGTTTATGCTTTGCGTGTGGGTGTTAGCGGTACTGGCACTAACCTAGCGCTGCCAGGGGCAGACCCTGACCCTAAAACCTAATTGATATCACCCGCCGGGTGATCAGGGGGTTAAACCTTTATTGGGTAATAAATGGTGGGTGCCCTGATGCTATAAAAAGCAAACTAACCAGAGTCACCCGTAACACTTATACGGTGATCAGTGGTGAAAGGGTTAACTAGGGGCAATCAGGGGGTTCAAATTTTTATTAGGTAGTATATGGGGGTCCCTGGCGCTATATAAAAACCTGACGGGGAACCTAAATAACTAACTGGCTAACCAGCATCACCAGTGACACTTATACTGTGATCGCTGGTGAAAGGGTTAACTAGGGGCAATCAGGGGGTTAAAACCATTATTGGGTAGTATATGGGGGTACCTAACGCTATAAAAGCCTGGCAGTGAACCTAAAAAAATAACTAGCTACCTAACGACACTAGTGACACTAATGCAGCGATCAGAAAAACTATCGCTTAGTGACACTGGCAAAAGGGGGTGAAAGGGTTAACTAGGGCAATCAGGGGGTTAAAACCATTATTGGGTAGTATATCGGGGTACCTAGCGCTATAAAAACCTGGCGGTGAACCTAAAAAAATAACTAGCTACCTAGCGGCACTAGTGACACTAATGCAGCGATCAGAAAAACGATCGCTTAGTGACACTGGCAAAAGGGGGTGAAAGGGTTAACTAGGGGCAATCAGGGGGTTAAAACCATTATTGGGTAGTATATGGGGGTACCTAGCGCTATAAAAACCTGGCGGTGAACCTAAAAAAAAAACTAGCTACCTAGTGACACTAGCGACACTAATGCAGCGATCAGAAAAATGATCGCTTAGTGACACTGGCAAAAGGGGGTGAAAGAGTTAACTAGGGGCAATCAGGGGGTTAAAACCATTATTGGGTAGTATATCGGGGTACCTAGCGCTATAAAAACCTGGCGGTGAACCTAAAAAAATAACTAGCTACCTAGCGGCAGTAGTGACACTAATGCAGCGATCAGAAAAACAATCGCTTAGTGACACTGGCAAAAGGGGGTGAAAGGGTTAACTAGGGGCAATCAGGGGGTTAAAACCATTATTGGGTAGTATATGGGGGTACCTAGCGCTATAAAAACCTGGCGGTGAACCTAAAAAAAAAACTAGCTACCTAGTGACACTAGCGACACTAATGCAGCGATCAGAAAAATGATCGCTTAGTGACACTGGCAAAAGGGGGTGAAAGAGTTAACTAGGGGCAATCAGGGGGTTAAAACCATTATTGGGTAGTATATCGGGGTACCTAGCGCTATAAAAACCTGGCGGTGAACCTAAAAAAATAACTAGCTACCTAGCGACACTAGCGACACTAATGCAGCGATCAGAAAAATTATCGCTTAGTGACACTGGCAAAAGGGGGTGAAAGGGTTAACTAGGGGCAATCAGGGGGTTAAAACCATTATTGGGTAGTATATCGGGGTACCTAGCGCTATAAAAACCTGGCGGTGTGCCTGTGTGTACCCACATGTCAGTGTAGTGTTGGTGCACACTTACTTTTAGTCTTCTCCTCGTAGTCCGGTCAAAAAGACCGCCCCGAGGAGAATGACATCACTTCCTCCTTCCTGTGTAAACAATACACAGTGGGAGGAAGCTTCTCATTGGCCAGGAGCGATCCAGAGGGCGTAGCCAGAAACCAACGACCATCCCCTCATCACGGATCGCTCCTGGAGCAAACCGGACCGCCGTATCCAGCGGAAGGGGGTCCGATCGAACCCCCCACCCACTGGAAGGCAGGCACGTACATGTACGTGCTTGTGCCTGCCTGTGCCATTGTAATGACGTACAATGGCAATACGGCGGTCCTTAAGTGGTTAATGTAAGCACACTTATCTGTCCTGGGATCCAGTGATGTCCTTACCCAAGCTGATTCTTCAATCAGATTTGGGTGCGGGCGCTGGCATCGCAACCAAGGGAAACAGGAAGTGAAGTCTTGGGGCTTATTTCCTACTGCACATGCACGAGTCGCTCTGCGCTTTGTGAATGGTCCTGTAGTCTTCTGTGACCTGTGATGTGTCCCAGAAGGCTGCTGGGGAAGGAGGGGAGGCTGAACATCAGGCTTAGATCACCACAGCGCATCTGACTGGAAGTGGGAGTCATCCACTCCCCCCCAAAAATGCTGAATGTGGCAGTGGAGGGGGGGGGGGCGAGGGTGCAAGCAAGCAAATTAAGCTTTTTTTTTTTTTTTTTGCATTGGTAAATGTTCCCCAGGGCAGTCTCCCATGTTATTATTTTTTTTTTTGGACAACCCTTGTATATAATGGTCCTTTTTGATTCAACAGATTTGGCTCCCATGGGTTTCAATAAGGCTCAGGTTTGGCATCCAAATGTCTGTATAGTTTTCTGAACCTGGCTTAATTCTAACCCAGGGCAGTTCATCCCTATTTGTGAGAGGTTGAATGTGATGGAAATTGATATACTTTGGAAGCCAAGAGATTAGATATGCACCTATTATATTAACCCGGGCTCATAATTTTGCATCCATGACAAGATGCAAAATCACGAGTCATGAAAGCTTTCCTCTGTAAGAATTGTGATTGAGAAAGATTACAATCCAGAGGTGCATTGCTATGCATTTTCAAACATTTCACAATGCAATGTATGTTTGAATATCTCATTTAAGCCAAATTGAATGGGAAACTACAGGGGAGTGTACATAAAACATAGCATGCAGAAGTTGTGGGACCAAGTTCTATTGAAAATAGTTTATTTTTAAAATTTTCTGTATATTGCCTACATTGAAAACCCCCCAGAAAATATGATATACACTGCGTCTTGAAAAAGTATTCACACCCCTTGAAATGTTCCAAATTTTGTCATGTTACAACCAAAAAACTTAAATATATTTTATTGGGATTTTATGTGATAGAACAACACAAAGTGTGCACATAATTGTGAAGTGGAAGAAAAATGATAAATTGTTTTCCAATTTGTTTTACAAATAAAAATGTGAAAAGTGTGGCATGCATTTGTATTCAGCCCCCTTTACTCTGATACCCCTAACTAAAATCAAGTGCAACCATTTGCCTTTAGAAGTCACCTAATTAATAAATAGAGCCCACCTATGTGTAATGTAATCTCAGTATAAATAAAGCTTTTCTGTGAAGCCCTCAGCAGTTTGTTAGAGAACCTTCGTGAACAAACAGCATCATGAAGGCCAAGGAACACACCAGACAGGTCAGGGATAAAGTTGTGGAAAAGTTTAAAGCAGGATTAGGTTTCAAAAAGAATATCCCAAGCTTTGAACATCTCACTAAGCAATTTTGAATCTAGCCCCTGAAAATGGAAAGAGTATGGCACAACTGCAAACCTACCAAGACATGGCCGTCCAAGACCTACCAAGACATGGCCGTCCACCTAAAGTGACAGGCCAAGCAAGGAAAGCATTAATCAGAGAAGCAGCCAAGAGGCCTATGGTAACTCTGGAGGAGCTGCAGAGAGCCACAGCTCAGGTAGAATAATCTGTCGACAGGTCAACTATTAGTCGACAAATTAGTCAACAAATCTGGCCTTTATGCAAGAGTGGCAAGAAGAAAGCCATTGTTGAAAGAAAGCCAAAAAAAGGCCCATTTGCAGTTTGAAGTCGTGTGGAAGAAAGTGCTCTGGTCAGCAGGTGCTTTTTGGTATAAAAGCAAAGCATTAACACAGCACATCACCTTAAACACACCATCCCAATGAATCATGGAGGTGGTAGCATCATGTTGTGGGGATGCTTTGCTTCAGCAGGGACAAGGAAGCTGGTCAGAGTTGATGGGAATATGGATGGAGCCAAATACAGGGCAATCTTAGAAGAAAACCTGTTAGAGTCTGCAAAAGAATTGAGACTGGGGCGGGGGTTCACCTTCCATCAGGACAATGACTCAAAACACACAGTTAGAGCTACAATGGAATGGTTTCTATCAAAGCATATTCACGTGTTAGAATGGCCCAGTCAAAGTCCAGACCTAAATCCAATTGAGAATCTGTGGGAAGACTTGAAAATTGCTGTTCACAGACGCTCTCCATCCAATCTGACAGAGCTTGATTTTTGCACAGAAGAATGGGCAAAAATTTCAGTCTAGATGTGCAAAGCTGGTAGAGACATCCCCCAAAAGACTTGCAGCTGTAATAGCAGCGAAAGGTGGTTCTACAAAGTATTGACTCAGGGGGGCTGAATACAATTGCACGCCACACTTTTCACATATTTATTTGTAAAAAATTTGGAAAACCATTTATCATTTTCCTTACACTTCACAATTATGTGCCACTTTGTGTTGTTATATCACATAAAATCCCAATAAAATACATTTACGTTTTTGGTTTTAACATGACAAAATGTGGAAAATTATCCAGGGGTATGAATACTTTTTCAAGGCATTGTGCACTATATTATCAAAAGTATTGGGATGCCTGCCTTTACAATGTTTGACCATTCTTCACTGATGTGGACGAGAAGGCCTGGCTCATAGTCTTTGCTCTAATTCATCCCAAAGATATTCTTTCGGGTTGAGGTCAGGTCACTCTGTGCAGGCCAGTCAAGTTCCTCCACCCCAAACTCACTCATCCATGTCTTTATGGACTTTGTTTTGTGCACTGGTCCAATTCATTTGCTGTGAGGGGGCATTATGGTATGGGGTTGTGTTTCAGGGGTTGGGCTTGGTTCCTTAATTCCAGTGAAGGGAACTCTTAAGGCGTCAGAATACCAAGACATTTTGAACAGTTTCATGCTCCCAACTATGTGGGAACATTTTGGGGATGGTCCCTTCCTGTTCAAATATGACTGTATACCAGTGCACAAAGCAAGGTCCATAAAGACATGGATGAGCAATTCTGGGGTGAAGGAACTTGACTGGCCTGCAGAGTCCTGGCCGTAACCTGACAAAACACCTTTGGAATGAATTAGAACAAAGGCCTTCTCGTCCAATATCAGTGTGTGACCTCACAAATTCACTTCTAGAAGACTGGTCAAACATTCCTATAGACACACTCCCAAACCTTGTGGACAGCCTTTCCAGAAGAGTTGAAGCTGTTATGGCTGCAAAGGGTGGGCCAACTCAATATTAGACCCTACAGAATAATGCCCCGTACACACAATCTGATTTTCTGACAACAAATGTTGAATGTGAGCTTGGCTGAAAGTCCGACCTTGTGTGCGCTTCATTGAACATTTGTTGTCGGACTTTCCACCAACAAATATTGGCTAGCAGGTTCTCAAATTTTCCATCAACAAAAGTTTGTTGTCAGAATTTCCAATCGTGTGTACACAAGTCAGACGCACAAAAGTTCACGCATGCTCGGCATCAAGCAGAAGGAGCCGCACTGGCTATTAAACTTCCTTTTTCTCGGCTTGTCGTATGTCTTGTACATCGCCACGTTCATAATTGTTGGCCAACATTTGTGTGACCGCGTGCATGCAAGACAAGTTGGAGCCAACATCCTTCGAACACAAATTCACGGTTTTGTTGTTGGAAAGTCCAATCGTGTGTACGGAGCATATGACTGGAATGTCAAAGTTCGTGTGTGCAAAGGCAGGCCCACTAATACTTTTGACAATGTAGTGTATACTTTTATTGAGAACAAGCCCAAAGGTATTCCATTAGCCTAGTTTTGCTAATTAGTGTAAAACTAATATCCAGTGGTTAACATGCCCAGATACAATTTTAAGTAAAAAGCAGCATCTATGCAGTAAATAGATTTGGTTGATTGTTTTGCAATTTTCCGTGAATACCTATTTTCTTGTCATGGTTATGTTTCTTAATTAAATCCTTATGTTCTTTAATATTTCTGGTATGTCTATTAATTGTTGTTTAATTTAAAGACCTGAAATAACATTAATAATTTATTCTCAAGAAGACAAAGTGTGACTTTATTTCAAATATATTTCACACATCGAGAATGAACAATCTGTGAGTTTCCAGCAATGGTAACACTAAATTCCAAGCATTTGTTTAGGAATCTGTTCACTTGCTAAAGCTTTCAGACCATCTGCCCAACTCCAACTAGCCTCCAGAGGCTTTAGGCGCCTGAATGATTTCTTTATAAGGGGATCTGTTGTGGGGTTTGTAGCTTATAGTGCAGGTGGTTTAATCTTCACAACATGTTCGCAACTTGTAGCAATAACATTTGCCATTTAATCATGAAATCTGTCACCAAATGATTTCAATTCTCAGAAATTTATTTGGCATTAGAAATTCTGGCACAGCCCTGTTTAAAACTACCACAGCTATTGTTCTGTGTGGTATAAATATATTGTAGTATTTTGTATAATTTGAACTGTAACCTAATACTAAAGAAATGCAATTACATGGCTGTTTGCCACTGAGGCATGAATGACAGAAGGTTAGCACTCACTGTCTTGTATCTGAGGCTGAAAAATAGAGGCACGCTATATAGATTGATATACCTGTCCTTATTTTTCTTTTTTCTTTCCTTTCTTTTCTTTTCTTTTCTTCCTTCAAATTTTTTGTCATCTAAATATAAAAAATTATCACAATCCACAGCTCAGTGTACAACATAAAATAATTTGTGACCTTGTGAGACCAGGCAGCGTTTACTGCAGTTAGCATTTTCCCGTTAGAATTTTTAATTTATTTTTGCTAAAGTTTTACTTTAGGGCCAGTTCACATCATGTGCAGTCCAGTACGTTTATTTTATGGAAAATAGGTTATATGGTTTCCAAAAGTGTAGTCCACACCAGTGCAGTCAGTTTTAGGGTGTTCCAGTTCCGGGGAAAAAAAGTAGCACATGCTGCATTTTTTTTCCTGTACAGGACTGCACTGGAACATATCAAAAACATACTGGAATGCACCAGAATGCATCAAAAATGCACTGGACCTCAGCACAGTAAAAAAAAAAAATAGAAAAAAGAAAAAAAAAAGCATCTGAATGCATCTGGAAATGCATATAAATGAAAAAGAGACACCCCAAAAATGTGTTAAAAACATGCATGCAGAAACCCCTCCGGAGCAGCTCTGGAGTGCATTTTTGTGGCATGAACCGGAGTTCCAGGCGTTTTTTGTTTATTAAAAGTCAGCAGCTACAAAAAGTTTAGCTGTTGACTTTTAATAAACAGACACGGCCGTACGGAGCATAGCTCCTCTCCCCCTCCTCTCCTCGGTGCCTCCATTGAAACTGTGGGCACCTGGCCGTGACAGCTTGTGGCTTTACAGCCAGGCGCACACTGCACATGTGAGAGTCGCCCTGCTCTCTTCCATTGGACAGGCAATGTTCTGAGACCTGTCACATGTCCCAAAAGATTGCAGAGAGGGAGGGGCCGCCTAGGCAACTCCTCCTCTCCCCCTAGGTGCCCTGTAGGCAGAAGCAGGAAGTGGGACAGGAAGTCCCACTACCAAGCACCCACCCCCCAAAAAATAAAAAAAATAACATGCCAAATGTGGCATGTAAGGGGGCAAGGAGTGCTTAAAGCCGAAGTTCCACTTTTGAGTGGAACTCCGCTTTAATGTATTTTGTCCTCCTCAGCCGTATATGCTTACCTTTCCTATCCAGTTCCTGGGAGTGAAAAAAGACAGCTCTGTGAAGCACTGACTACATGACTGTCTCACCACCCCCCCATGACAGTTTACTAGAATATAAAAAATTTAATATAGCATTCGCGAACACAATGAAAAAATATCACAATATATATTTAAAACAAATAATTTCCAAACAAACAGTGACAAAAAGTGCTGCAATCCGAAGGTAAGCAGTGCAAAAGGCTTCAGAAATATTCAGGTGTGCAACACCCCCTCATGTGTCCCCACTCACCGAATTGAGACTACCTCCAGCTTTTCAGTCTTGTGGGTTACTTAAAGCTTTGTAATGGTATCCAGGAATGGTGGATGTGGTATCAGATCTTGAAATCCGAAGTTTCTTTAAGAAGTTTCTCAGCAGGACAAAACAGGTACTCAAAAGTGAAGAAAAATTGGAACTGATAGTGAAGTACCATTAACCAATTAACAACCGCCCATTGCCGATTAACGGCTTCAGGGCGGTTGTTTAACTCTGAGAGGCCGTTAATTAACGGCCTCCCAGAATTCTGCTCTCGCGCGCCCCCTGGGGCGCGCACACGAGAGCATCCGTGACCGCTGGGTCCAGTGGACCCGGCGCATCACGAATCACGGTAAACGGCCGCTCATCGTGGCCGTTTACCACGTGATCGCTCCGTCAAATGACGGAGTGATCACTTGTAAACAAGCCGGCGTCATGTTATGACGCCGGTTCCTCCCTCCCCCTCTCTGTACCGATCGGTACAGCGGAGGGGGAAGAGATCGGTGTCAGCAGCGATGTGGGCTGCATCTGCAGTGCCCACATCGCTGCTCACCGAAAATTAACCCCTCGATTTCCTGCATTACTCTGCAATACCCTGCCATTACTCTGCATTACTCTGCAATACCCTGCCATTACTCTGCATTACTCTGCAATGCCCTGCAACACTCTGTAATGCCCTGCAACACTCTGCAATGCCCTGCAACACTCTGCAATGCCCTGCAACACTCTGCAATGCCCTGCAACACTCTGCAACGCCCTGCAACACTCTGCAACACTCCACAACACTCTGCAACACTCCGCAATACCCTGCAATACTCCGCAATGCCCTGCAACACTCCGCAATGCCCTGTAACACTCCGCAATGCCCTGCAACACTCCGCAATGCCCTGCAACACTCCGCAACGCCCTGCAACACCTTGCAACACTCTGCAACACCTTGCAACACTCTGCAACACTCTGCAACACTCCACAACACTCTGCAACACTCCACAACACTCTGCAACACTCTGCAACACTCCGCAATACCCTGCAATACCCTGCAATACTCTGCAACACCCTGCAATACTCTGCAACACCATGCAACACTCCGCAACACTCCGCAACACCCGCCAATACCCTGCAACACTCTGCAATGCTCTGCAACACCCGCCAATACCCTGCAACACTCTGCAATGCTCTGCAACACCCGCCAATACCCTGCAATGCTCTGCAACGCAGTACTCTGCAACGCCATACTCTGAGATACCCAGCCATACTCTGAGATACCCAGCCATAGTCGGTGATACCCTGCAATACCCAGCCATAGACATCCCCCCCTCCCTCCGCCCTCCGGTGCTTCTACCGAATCACTAATACGATCAAAGCCAGAATCTTTTTTTTTTTTCAGGCTTCCCAGCTTAGAGGTGAGATGCGGGGTCTTATTGACCCCACATCTCACTGTAAACAGGACCTGTCATGCCATATTCCTATTACAAGGGATGTTTACATTCCTTGTAATAGGAATAAAAGTGATCAAAAAAATTATTTTTGGGAAAAAAAATGTCAAACTAAAATAAATAAAGTAAAATGAACAATAAAAAAAATGTTTTTTTTTAAAGCGCCCCTGTCCCCATGTGCTCGCATGCAGAAGCGAACGCATACGTAAGTCCCGCCCACATATGAAAACGGTGTTCAAACCACACATGTGAGGTATCGCTGCGAACGTTAGAGTGAGAGCAATAATTCTAGCCCTAGACCTCCTCTGTAACTCAAAACATATAACCAGTAAAAAAAATTTAAATCGTCGCCTATGGGGATTTTTAAGTAGCGACGTTTGGCGCCATTCCACGAGCGTGTGCAATTTTGAAGAGTGACATATTAGGTATCTATTTACTCAGCGTAACTTCATCTTTCACATTATGCAAAAATTGGGCTAACTTTACTGTTTTTTTTTTTTTTTTAAGCACAAAACTGTTTTTTTTCCAAAAAAAAGCATTCGAAAAATTACTGCACAAATACCGTGCGAGATAAAAAGTTGCAAAGACCACCATTGTATTCTCCAGGGTGTTTGCTAAAAAAACATATATAATGTTTTGGAGTTCTATGTAATTTTCTAGCAAATAAATGATGATTTTTACATGTAGGAGAGAAATGTCAGAATTGTCCTGGGTGCTCCAGAACACCTGATGGCGCTCCATGCATGTTGGGCCTCTGTATGTGGCCACACTGTGTAAAAGTCTCACACATGTGGTATCGCCGTACTCGGGAGTAATAGCAGAATGTGTTTTGGGGTGTAATTTGTGGTATGCATATGCTGTGTGTGAGAAATAACCTGATAATATGACAATTTTGTGAAAAAAAAAAAAAAGTAAAAAGAATCTTGATTTTGCAAAGAATTGTGGGAAAAAATGACAACTTCAAAAAACTCATCATGCCTCTTACTAAATACCTTGGAATGTCTTCTTTCCAAAAAGGGGTCATTTGGGGGGTATTTGTACTTTTCTGGCATGTTAGGGTCTCAAGAATTGAAATAGGCCGTCAGTACTTTAGGTGTGATCAATTTTCAGATATTGGCACCATAGCTTGTGGACTCTATAACTTTCACAAAGACCAAATAATATCCACCAATTTGTACTTATTTTTACCAAAGATATGTAGTGGTATAAATTTTGGCCAAAATTTATGAAGAAAAAATTACTAATCTGCTAAATTTTCTAACAGAAACAAAGAAAAATTCATTTTTTTACAGAATTTTCGGTATTTTTTCTTTTATAGCACAAAAAATAAAAAACCCAGCGGTGATTAAATACCACCAAAAGAAAGCTCTATTTGTGTGAAAAAAAGGACAAAAATTTCATATAGGTCCAGTGTTGCATGACTGAGTAATTGTCATTCAAAATGCGAGAGCACCGAAAGCTGAAAATTGGTCTGGTTATTAAGGGTGTTTAAGTGCCCAGTGGTCAAGTGGTTAAAATGAATTTATTTGTACAGGGGAATGGGTACTTACAAAAAATACGATCAAACGGGCTTCAAATATAAATTTGAACATGTGAAAACATCATTCGTGGCATGCTTTCCACAGGGCTGGAAGTGACGTCAGTAATACCGTAAATTGCGTCAACGTTTCGCCCTCCCACATGGCGTCATCAAAGGGGTACCCATTCCCCTGTACAAATAAATTAATTTTAATGGTACTTCACTAGCAGTTCCATTTTTTCTTCACTTTTGGGTGCCTGTTTGTTTATGTGCTAATCTATTTATAGCATCCTCCCCAACACAAATTCTGGCTGTTTTTATCAAATTAGAACTTGTCAAGAGTTATCAGGCTGATTACAGAAGAACGGTGCAGAAGACAGCTACGGGACATTGTGCTTTGAAGAGAGATAAGAAAACACTGCAGATTTACAGTATCTCACAAAAGTGAGTACATCCCTCACATCTTTGTAAATATTTTATTATATCTTGTGACCACACTGAAGAAATTACACTTTGCTACAATGTAAAGTAGTGAGGGTACAGCTTGTATAACAGTGTCAATTTGCTGTCCCCTCAAAATAACTCAACACACAGCCATTAATATCTAAACTACTGGCAACAAAACTGAGTACACCCCTAAGTGAAAATGTCCAAATTGGGCCCAAAGTGTTAATGCCTTATCCCTCTTGGGCATGGCATTCACCAGAGCTTCACAGGTTGCCACTGGAGTCCTCTTCTACTCCTCCATGATGACATCACAGAGCTGGTGGGTGTTAGAGACCTTGCGCTCCTCCACCTTACTTTTGAGGATGCCCCACAGATGCTAAATAGGGTTTAGGTCTCGAGATATGCTTGGCCAGGCCATAACTTTTACCCTCACCTTAGTTAGCAAGGCAGTAGTCATCTTGGAGTTGTGTTTGGGGTCATTATCATGTTGGAATACTGCCCTGTGACCCAGTCTCCAAGGGGAGGGGGTCATGCTCCACTTCAGTATGTCATAGTACATGTTTGCATTCATGGTATGTGCACTGACAGGCTGACCCCACCCCCTTAACATCTGCAGCAATGCTGGCATCACTCATATGTCTATTTCCTGAAGACAACCTCTGGATATGACGCTGAACACGTGCACTCAATTTCTTTGGTCGACCATAGAGAGGCCTGTTCTGAGTGGAACCTGTCCTGTTAAACCACTGTATGGTCTTGGACACTGTGCTGCAGCTCAATTTCAGGGTCTTGGCAATCTTCTTATAGCCTAAGCCATCTTTATGTAGAGCAACAATTCTTTTTTTCAGATCCTCAGAGAGTTTATTGCCATGAGGTGCCATGTTGAACTTCCACTGACCAATGTGAGAGATTGAGAGCGATAACACCAAATTTAACACACCTGCTCCCCATTCACACCTGAAACTTTGTAACACGAATGAGGCACATGACACCGGGGAGGGAAAATGGCTAATTGGGCACAATTTTGACATTTTCACTTAGGAGTGTACTCACTTTTGTTGCCAGCGGTTTAGACATTAATGGCTGTGTGTTGAGTTATTTTAAGGGGACAGTACATTTGCACTGTTATACAAGCTGTACACTCACTACTTTACATTGTAGCAAAGTGTAATTTCTTCAGTGTTGTCATGTGAAAAATATAAAATATTTACAAAAATGTGAGGGGTGTACTCACTTTTGTGAGATACTGTATGTGCCTAACTCAAATTGCATGAATCGGGTTTACATCCACTTTAAGTATATTTACTCCCAACCCATGATTGGCAGATCTCTGGTCTGGCAACCTGCACAGGGGTGCACACACATCACTTTCCTTTATATCACTATTTTGATGGCTCCTTTCAGGGTAGGAAATTACATTGCTTTTACAAGAACCTGGAGGGGGGCAGAGACTGTACCAGGGGCAGATGACTACATGCCTCCCCAATCCAATTCACTGCTAGTGGGAAATTGAGTTTCAGAAAGTAAAGGCCCAGAGGTAATTCCTTGCCTCCCATCGCTTAAATCCCTCCCTGGCTTTTCATGTTGAAACTATATTATAATAGATCTCTATTTTAAGATAGTTACATAATAAAAACTCCCCACACAAGCTATATTTTGACTACACTACCTTTGTATAATCTCCTTTAGATTTAACAGAATTATGTAATATGAGGATCTATCTAAACTAAATATCAATTTAGATCCAGTCAGGCAGACTCTTGTACTATTTACTGTAGTTGTTGAAGAGCTCTAAATTAGATTTTAGAGTTTAAGAATGAATAACTATTTTACCCCACCAAAAATCTAACTACACAACCATACATAACAATACATAACTATGACATTAAATATAAGTATAGAAGTTCATTGGTAGCTGTTGTAACATGAATAATGCAAACTGGCCAATTTAACTGAAGCACATAACATAAAAAAGTCATAAGCAGAGGCTACCTTCAGTAAAAAACACTTTAAAGTGATTAGTCGATCCACAGACAACTGAATTTGGACCCAAACCTTTAGCCTCCCGAGCCACCTTATTGATATTTTCATGAAATTGTTTTTCTGGCTGGCCAATAGGGAGAATCGTGAGGTGTAAGTGGTGATACAAGATCAATTATTCCTGAAAAAGTCTAGAATTATAAATACATTTAGTTGCCTGTATCATTTTTGCATAGCCCTATTGCCTAACATGACTTTCAGACACATGTACAACATGGTTACCTTTAGTAAATAAATAAAAGGTATCTCTGCTGTATCATTCGAGATTGATGGCCTGCAAGTAAGCTTATGACCTCCATAAATCAGACCCAGTATTTCATATTCCTAGCAAGAATTAGTTAAAATTAGCAAGCAATTTTTAGACACCATTTAAAGCATATTGTATGGAGACTATAAATTCACTAGAGAAGCATAAAATGTGAACAGTAATATAAGGTTATATTGGAACAAGACAATAATGTTTTGCAGATTTCCTCCTAACAAATTTATGGAATAAAAATACATCTGATATTCAGTGCAATCAAAATGACATTCACATTGCATTTTATGTTACTTAAAGTAGCAAACTGGGAAGCCATCTGTTCATGGGGTTTTGATTAATATGGTCTTTCAGATAGCTGTGGGTCTGCATTTTGCACTCAACAGTTATGGAGTAAATATTATGAAAATTTTGCCTTTCAAGATGCGGTGCTGTGTGAAAATTGATGGCTCTTGTATATGTTTATTAAGATGTAAAAAAAGACTTTGCATGAAATACTTAGGAGACACACAGTGTTATGTCTGCTTATTCAGTATATGCTGCGCAATCATTTCATATTTAAATAACTTATGTATGGAACAGGTAATATAATAAAAGGGAACATCGGTTTCTCAAAGTAGAGTTGCAGTTTATACCATATATTCCATATCTTCAGTAGAGTGTACAACTATTCAGAGGACACAAGCTTTACAATCCTCAGCTTTTTAGACACTGCCTTTTAATGGGCAAATGTCGGACCATGTTCAAAATTTGGAGAAGCCGATAAGCTTGGTTGAACTATGATCCCCTATTTTTTAGCAGACCTTGAAATTGATTTGCTACCATTTATTATTATTATTATAATACAGGTTTTATATAGCACTGACAGTTTACGCAATGCTTTACAACATAATGGTAGACATTACAATACAATACAATTCAAGACAGGGGGAATCAGAGGGCCCTGCTCGTTAGAGATTACAATCTAGGAGGGAGGGTCAAGTTATACAAAAGGGTAATAGCTGTGCGGGATGAGCTAATGGGGAAAATAGTGCAGTTGTTAGATGGAATTACTAAAACTGGAGAGGGCAAAATCTGGTGCAGCTCTGCATGGAAACCAATCAGTTTCCAGGTTTTATTGTCAAAGCTTAATTGAGCAAGCTGAAGTTAGAAGCTGATTGGCTACCGTGCACAGCTGCTCCAGATTTTGCCCTCTGCAGTTTTAGTAAATCAACCCCAGTGTCTTCAAATGTCACTGCCATAATGAAGAACTCTGAAATGTTTTTCCCTTATTAACAGTTAGGGGAATAGCAACAGCAAAGTGATGCAGTTTTCTAGAAAAACAAGTAACATAGTAATTTAACAAAATAAATAATTTATGCTGATTTGCAGCAAGCAACACATGGGAAGGTAATGCATGCAAAACAAACCAAAGAAAGTCCTGGCTCAACTTACCGACTAGCCTGCTAACCAACTGAATTTTCTTGTCTAACAGCAGTGGCAGCTGGTGGTTTATTTTTTGGCGGGGGGCGGCAAACATCCAGTAAATGAGGAGTGGCTTTACTATACAAATAATACCCAATCACATGCAAGGAAAATAAAATAAACAGCATTTTTGTTTGCACGTGGATGATAGACGTCAGCAGAGCTTCCCCTAGTTTACTAAGCCCTGGAGCAAATGCACTTGCAAAGTGCACAAACTATTTGCCTTTAGTAAATCAACCCCAATGAATCACATGGGCACACAAAACAGGAGGACTTGCACCGTATACAATCTTCTTAAACCTGAATGCTGAGGAATTAATCAAATTTTCTGTGCAGTGGGGCTCCCACAGCACTGCAAAAGTTACATATTGTTAGCATTAAAAAGCATCTTTACTTACTTTACTTGTTGATCCCCCTCTTCTAGTCACTCCAATGCTCTGGGTTTTGAGTGGGTCCTCATCATCCTTGTTTACAATGCAGGGCTGCTGGAAAAAAGAATTAGGGAGGTTGGTCAAACGGAGAGTAGAAAGCCCGCAGCAGCAAGGAATATGGGAAATTAAAATGATTTTTAAAGTATATGTAACTCTTCACCTTGTAAAACAACCTTTTGTGTATAGATAAAAAAATTCTAAACACTTTTTGTTACCTTTTTTTATAAGGGATTGCATTCCCTCTGTTCACAGCTGCATAACGGATGGGGGAGAAGAAACAGCAGCACAATGAACATCCAGTGAAAGGGTGTGCAAGGGGGATGCCAGGACATGTCTGATTGGAGGAAAGCACACTAAGTTTCCAGCACAGTCAGGCCGCGTACACACGCGGGGACTGTTCGCCCAACTTTGTCCGTCAAACAGTTTCAGCGGACAGTCCGCTCAAAATTAGCATGGACGGACTTGCCCACACACGACGAACGAACAGTCCGCTGAAACCGTGCGCGATGACGTGAACGGCACGTACGACGGGACTAGAAAACGACGTCCTATACACTGCAATGCAAACTTCGGCGTGTAAATCCTTTCTGAGCATGCGCGGAACTTAGTTTGACGAACAAGCCTACACACGAGGGGACTGTTCGCTGAAACAAAGTTTCAGCGGACAGTTTTTCGGAATTTCCGAAAAACTTTGTTCAGCAGACTGTCCGCTGAAACTGTCCGCTGAAAGCCCACACACGAGCGGACTGTCCGCCGAAACACTGTTCAGCGGACAAAGTTGAGCGAACAGTCCCCGCGTGTGTACGCGGCCTTAGAGAACTGACCACAGTGTGTTTTCCTGCTTAGTGAGGTAAATTTTTAAAAAGAAAGCAGAGGGACTGACAGGAACACCAGTAATTTTACACAAAGGAAGCAATACACAATCTTTTTTTATACAAGTACAAGTACATGATACTAGACACTGAAATATTTTGTTTCGGAATTTCGTTTTCGTCCGAAAAATACATTTAGTTACTCCCGAAATTCGTTTTTTATTTAATTCCTTTCATTAAAAAATACATTCGTCCAAAAATCTGAAATAATTAAGGTTGAATCTGCCATTGAAGGCTTATGGTGTCTGTGGAATGTTCTAAGAAGATTTGACGGAGCAGCTAAACTGTACGACGCCGCAATCGTACATTTCCGGTCGAATGTTCCGCCTACAAGCTATAGTAGAATTCTAATGTATGACACTAGTAATAATTATGTTTATTAATTATTATTACTAGTCAACCAACATTAGACTTCTTCTATGGCCTAAGGGCAGAGCTTTTGACCATAAATGTCCGCTAGCGGCGACTGATTCGTCAAATCTTCATGTCGACTCTTTTCTCTCTATGTCGAATAATCTTGGACTAATCAAGTTAGATTAGGCACATTCAACTTTTTTTGCTATTGTCTCTATAATGTCGAATCTTTTCTCTGTATGTAAAATAATATTGGACTAATAGAGCTAAGGTTAGGCACATCCGGCCACAGGTTCAATAGACACAGATTGCTATTGATTGCTATTGTCAGCATCATGTCCAATCTCCTATCTATATAGAATTGTTGTCACAACGACAACGAAAATAAAGCATTTATGTCGGATTTTTTGTTTTTCGAATTCTGCACGTTCGTTATTGTTTGTTAAAGTGGTTGTATACCCGCTAATGTGTTTTTTTTTTTGTTTTTTTTTGCCACCTGCAAAGGAAAAGGCATAATGAGATAGTATGCACCGCATACTAGCTCATTATGAAATACTTACCTTAGAACGAGGCCCCGACATCTGGCCCGATCCACGGCGAGGGAGCTGACATGCTTCTCCCGGGTATCGCGGCTCCGGCGCTGTGAGTGGCCAGAGCCGCGATAACGTCACTCCCGCGCATGCGCACGGGAGATTTCATCCCGGGAGGGTCCAGCGACTGCCGTGCTTGCAGCCGAGAATCCCCTTGTGCGCATGCGCCGCTGCAGTCAGCGGCGCATAGCGAGGGGGATTTTTTTTACCTACAGGTAAGCCTTATTATAGGCTTTCCTGTAGGTAAAAGTAAAAAAATTGACTATACAACCACTTTAAAACGTTAACGGAAATACCCAAAATTCGGAACGTAAATGCATTCGGGCAAAAACGAATGCACACGTCTACATGATACAACAGGTACATATCAGGAATATGAAATGTTGGGTTTACATACTATTTAATGGTACCCTAGGATCAAAAAAAGTATTTTAGGCTTTGCAGTGCACTTTGTAGCCAATATTATTGGCTTTCTGCTCTGCCCCGCCAGCGCTCACTAGAGCGCTGAGCTGTGGAGGGGGCAGGTGTGACTGGCTCAGTCTCCCAACAGCTCGCTGAGAGGCCGAATCAGCTGCTGGTCCAGGCATCTGGGTGGATCTACTGGTTTAGCCCACTGTTGGCTGAAAACAGGGCTTTGGCTATACTTCTTCTTTAATCTCCTTTCTTTTTTTTCTTTAACTATCAAATCAAATCCTTACTAGAGATAGATTTTTATAATTTGCTGTTCTAGTGATTCAACAAATCACAAAGTGGATAAAGGGGGGGGGGGGGGGTTGGTAGATTATTACCAGGGAGAATGCAAATAAATGTGTTCATCTACAGTTGCTATAGGGTACTTGCACTTCATTCCGCTCATTTACACAGAACTGTACTGGTTTATTAAATTATTCTGAATATTCAAATGTCTACATTTTATTTTAGAAGTGAAATAATTGTCAAGTACTGTATATTTAAAAAAATAACAAAAACACATGACTTTTATTCTATTGAGTTCACATCAGCCGACATAGAACAAGAAAGTATAGAGCAATTATGAATCAAATGTGATGTCATCAGACCAAAACTGTGTTTAAGAAATAAAGTTTTCAAACCAACCACACCACCATTTTTTTTCTTGATTTTGTTAACTTTAAATGAGCAGGAAAACAACATGCATTTTAACTCCCAGCACCTTGTATTGAGGATTATGCAGTTTATAAGAAGACCAGAGATAGAGAGCACATCTGATGACAAGCTTTCTAGCCAAGGAAAAGGGCCTTTTACTTGCTTGTATTGTAATGTGAACACAAAGAAGATAAGCAAAGAATAACTTGACATTACTGCCGATATTTACTTAATTGCTTGATGAACAAACAAGTAGCATGACAAGAGTGGCAACGGGGTTCCATCGCGAGTGTTCGTGAATCTGGTACAGAAGTCTATAGTAATTGAATAGGTGTCTTTGTAAGGATAAGGAAGGGATTATTATCTTACTCAGCCTTCTGTAGCATTAAACAATGGTGGCACTTAGGTTAGCACGGATTTAGTTCCCACTAGCAGTAAATCTGTTCAAATTAACTCTGTTCATATTTTTCAGCCGCACAAATGTCAAATTGAAATGCTTGCTTTTATAAAGTAGAGATGTTTGTAATAGGAAACCAGACAGAGAACTTAAAGGGGTATATTTATAAAGCAGATAATCTAATATTCACCAAACATTCACTGCAGGTAAATCTTCCCGGTGCATATCTTTTTTCAATGACAGCGATTGATTCACTACCAGTGAATGAATGGTGAATGACAGATTCACAGCTTGTTTAATATTCCCCAAAATGTATATCAGGTTAAACAATAT
This sequence comes from Lithobates pipiens, assembly GCF_037356315.1. Classification (NCBI taxonomy): domain Eukaryota; kingdom Metazoa; phylum Chordata; class Amphibia; order Anura; family Ranidae; genus Lithobates; species Lithobates pipiens. The sequence goes on along the minus strand of NW_027507748.1, from coordinate 97,778,418 downwards.
GTATGAATGCAGTACAAAGTGCATTATATGCACATTTTCACATGTGTTGTCACTTCAAAAATAGAAAAATAATAGTGGACTGAAAATCTCCACCAGTGTTGTCAACCCTGTCCGGTTCTCTTCTCCTGGACTACAAAACTTTAATTCATCCTACTCTCCATTAAGTATATAGAGGAAATGTATAGTGCCGGGGAAGAAAACAAAAAGGGACTGACAACAGTTCTTGAATTTCAGTGTAACAGGACGCATCACTCAACAGGCACAACCTGTGTTTTAAGAAAAAGTTTGCTGCAATCTGTCCTTCCACGTGAATGGCATTCATAGACTATGGTTGAGGACTGCTTAGTCTGTGTGCACTATAATTTAGGCTAAATAGTTTCAGAATAAGCACGTGGTGGTGTGGGCCTAGTGCAGTACTTATTCCTCATTTCACATGACCTATTCCTCATCTCCTGTGTATGGAAGCCTGTTTCTTGGGGTTCCTCGTTTCCCACCTATGTGGGAAATCTCTACATCTCAGCTTCATCCATGAAGACCCTAAGAAACAGAAAGGTTACAATGGAAGCCCCGATACTAAAAGCCAGGCCTCCCAGGATGGCTCTTTTTCTCCTACTGTCCTCTATACTGGGTGGCAGCCAAAGTGTGAAAGTACAGTATGAGTAACGCCTGATCTGTCACAAACTATTATGTACCACCTTAGGTGCAAGGCATGAATCTAACAGGAGCTATCCATCCCCTACATCTGCATTCCTAATGGTAAAAAAGAAGGCCTGTGTACATCTGTGTATGATATGGCTTTTGAAAACCTGAGGTCATATCTACAAGTGGTTTTGTGAACATAAAGTGCAGGGCATGAAGTTGGTATGGATGGCTAGCCTTTTGCTTCACATTCCACCTGCTGAATTATAAATCTCTGCACATCTGTGCTTAATATGTATTTCAATATGACCCAAGGCCATATCTATAAGTAGTGTTGTGAACATAATATGGTGTCATCATATTATACACACTTTACTTCTTTCAAAACTGTTTGTGACTGTGGAGCATTCAGGATAATTAACTTTTCCTCCAAGCAGACTGATATGAACATATGAATGTTCACCAATCTGTCCAGTTCATGCCAAATTTCCCTTAGATCTATAAGCATCTTGTGTAAATAATATGCGTTTGCTAGTCTTCCCTCGTAAAAGTAAACATAAGCACCCCAGCAACTCCAAAGGAACTGATAATGAATTAAAAAAAGATCAGAAGAAACTGAAAAGTATCCTAGAAGGAACATAGAAACCATTTCAAAAGAAGCTCAGAAGTGTGACATGCTTGATGAACTGTGTAAATGTTCTAGCCTACTATTCCCAATGCATACGTACCTGCAGAAGTGGTTGTGTATGTAAACTGGTGCTGCAGCGACTGTCAGCTTGAACAGAAGACAAACAGAACAAAATAATGTCACCAGCACACCATGGATCTCCAAAATGGGTCCAAAGTTTTTTATCATGGATCACATCATTACTAAAGAAGCAACGTTCCGGAGCCTTGCAGGACCCCTTCATCAGGCATGTGATTAATCATCACATGCCTGATGAAGGGGTCCAGCGAGGCAATGTTGCTTCTGCTGTATGTGATTGCTGATTATAACTTTAGACCCATTTTGGAGACCCATGGTGTGCTAATGACAATCTTTCAACCTGTGTAAATGGGCACACATAATTAATTGACACATCTTTTGACATGATGTCAACCCTTTATCAATCTCTTGAGAGCATTGTTTACATATGTACCTGTTTAACTCCCCTATATACTGTATAATGTCCTTACTGACCAGAAATACACTCTAATTGAGATAAAGTTTTATGTAAGGGCACTCTGAGTAACAAGACTAAGCATAATATTGTCTTCATTGGAGATGAAGGGATTCAAATAATGAGGAGTCTTCAGTGTATTTAGGGAAGCACTCAAAAGAGACAGCAAACTCTAGAAACAAGATAAACAAAAAAGAGGCGCTTCTAAGTGCAATATTAAAAAAAAGATTAATATCTCAAAAGGAATTAAGAACAGTTATAGGAGGGATGATGAGAGGAATGTATATGTATAATGAGAGTGAACCGGCATCATGCGGTGCTAGTGTATATCAGGAATTCCCAGAGAAGTCACTATGAAGCAGAAGAACCTCCCAGTAGGGCCAGCAGGAAGACACCACAGCTCTGGAGGCACCATTGGAGCGGACGTGCTGTCAAAATCAGCATTGGACATGAATATTGGAAGTGACATCAGCGGAAGGGGACCTACAACCAGCATGGACCACAACCAGGAAGTGAGGTCATCAAAGAGGGATGTGTTTTGGAACTTCTAATTGGTTCCTTCTTCAAGCCTATGGCCTATCTTCTGTTCTCAATCATTGGTAACAGCGATCTCTGTCATGTCCTAGGTAGCCCATCCTCCCTACAGTTAGAATATACCCAGGGAACACAGTTAACCCCTTGATTGCCCCCTAGCGTTAAGCAAAAAGTGTCAGGAACCATGAAACAGACAGAGACAGAAGTACAATCAAATCACACTTGTTTATTAATACAAATAAAAAGGTAAATAGGAAAAAGCGCAGTCAAGCAAGCCAGAGTCCAGTAGCCAGATCGGGTAATCAGCCAGTCCAGACGTCAGGGATCCAAGGAGAGCAACTGCAAGCAGGATGGAAGCCAGGAGGGATGTTAGCAAGCCTGTCTTGAAACAACAGCAGGAGATGGTTCCTAGTGATGTGACCAAACGTGAAGGCAAAGGAGAAATGAGCTGGAAGACTTTAAATAGCCAGGCCAGGCAAGCATCATCGGGAACAGCTGGTAACTGTGGAGAGAGAAGAGAGCTGGCAATTAGCCGACAGCTGAGTGGCCAGCCCAGAGGAGGAAGGGCTGAGCCAGCCCTGACACAAAGCCAGGAAGTGACGTCATAGCTTTGCGTCCTGCTTGTCAAAGCGTTCCAAGCCTCGCTTTAGGATAACACACTCTGCGTCCACTGCAGCCAGCAAATTCAACAACAAACAGTGGAGACGCCCAGAGGAGCAACAGGACATCTGCGGACTGGACCACCTATATGACGGAACGAATCATATGACCCTAATTTCAATGTCTGTTTTTCTCTTGGAATATGTGAGTGCAAAATTGTTTGTTCATTAATAAATTCATTAAGCTTTTTAAAAATCTGCACCCAGAGGCGCCCCTTTTTTCATTTTTGTACCTAGTGTCCTTCCCTACCAGTGACATTAATTAATTACAAATTACACTATTTTTAGCTCTGATCTCTGTATAAATGTCACTGGTCCCAAAAAATTATCAAAAGTTTCTGATCTGTCCCCCTCAATGTCGCAGTCCTGCTAAAAATCGCAGATTCCCAACATTACTAGTAAAAAAACAAAAATGAATCATAAAAATGCCTTAAATCTATTCCCTATTTTGTAGATGCTATAACTTTTGCGCAAACCAATCAATATACGCTTATTGTGATTTTTTTTTAACAAAAATATGTAGAAGAATACATATTGGTATAAACTGATGAAGACCTTTTTTTGGGGGGGGGGGGGGGTATTTATTATAGCAAAAAGTAAATTTTTTTAGTTTTTTCAAAGTTGTGGGTCTTTTTTTGTTTATAGCTCAAAAAATAAAAACAGCCGAGGTGGTTAAATACCACCAAAAGAACACTCTATTTTTGGGAAAAAAGGGCGTCAATTCTGTTTGGGTACAGCATCGCATGACCGCACAATTGTCAGGTAAAGTGGCGCAGTGCCATATCGCAAAAAAAGGGCCCGGTCATTATGGGGCAAATCCTTTCCAGGGCTGAAGTGGTTAATAAATGTTTTTGCTTCTACATCCGGTTCCTTTATGTGCTTCGTTTAAAGTCCCAAACCCCCATTTTTCATTACTGTGTACATGAGTCCTTAGGTAACACTTTTTTCAGATATTCAAAATTTATGACAGGTTCACTTTAAACTAAATAGCAATTTAATTTTTCTTTTTTTTTTTCCTTTTGCACTTTATTTTGAAGGTCCCTGGGTAATGAAGTGCAGATGTCAGGACCCCAGGAAAGAATAAGTTTGATTACTTTTAACAAAGAATTCAATGTGTGTATAAATGAAAACTAACAATCAGTGGAATTTTCAAGTGTTTTACATCTAACATTTGTGATTGCATATTTCAGACTTAGGTAAAAAAGCAGTAGGGCTGGCTTCCACCGTAGCTCTCCCTCTAGAAGTCATTACAGCAGTGCCTCAATATGGAGCAGATATGGCAGTATATAATTTACATTGAAAATGAATGAACCAATTCAGCATCCAGCTCTCCACATCTGTTTCATGGTATAGAATGCTTAGATAGTCAAACATTCTAAGCAAATGTGAACAACAGTTTCCTAGTCTTTCTGGCTGTAGAACATACCATACGTCTATGGCTTTTATTACCGACACATCTGACAAAGATTGAAGACAATGTTTGCCATATTGTAAACAGCAGGAAGATCCCACTAGCGTTCGGATCATGTTTGTTACTTAGTTTATTCTTCAAAGAATGTGGATGCAAAGCCACTTAGTACTTTAACTTTATCCCCTTGTAATGGGAGATCATGTTTAGCTAATCCTCCTGTGTTATAGAAAATACTGTCTGTATGGCTACTTTATTGTTTAATCATATTACTGCAATATTTAATTACAACGGGAGACATATGTTAAAAAATGGATATCATATGAATTGCATATAATTTCTGTAGAACAAAATAAATAACTACTGTGATTAATGGAGTATGTCTCTTTTAAAGGCATGCTTCACATATTTTAAGTTTCTAGGATTCAGCTGTGAGCAAAAATTCGAAATATATAAAGGCACATTCATTGTTTGCTTCATGTTGCAAAAGCGAGCCCCAGTTGAAATTGCAAATGAAAGCCTAAAAATATGAACTTTTAATTTAAATCAGCTTAAAGAATTCCAGGTACACCAAACAAAAAGGTGTGCAATGGCACACAGATTATATTATATGCTTAGAAAGCAGCAACAGCCTTAGTAGAGAAGCCTGTCCCTTGACAGCGGGCTGTAGAGAAGGACTCTAATGGCGCATACACATGGCCGGACTTTTTGACAGCAAAGGTCTAACGGAATACGTCGTGTGTGGGCTCCATCGGACCTTTGCTTGCCAAAAATCTGGCGGACTTTAGAAATAGAACATGTTTTACATTTTTCCACCGGAACTCTGCCGGACCAAGAAATCCGTTCGTGTGTATGCTAGTCTGACGGACAAAAAACTATGCTGGGGCAGCTATTGGCTACTGGCTATGAACTTCCTTATTCTAGTCCGGTCATACGTCATCACGTTCGAATCACGTTTGAATCCGTCGGACTTTGGTGTAATTGTATGTGGCCAAGTCCGTTCATTCGGAAAGTCTGTCGGAAAGACTGTCGGATGTAGTCCCTCAAAAAGTCCGGTCGTGTGTACGCGGCCTTACTCTTTTTGTAGAATCAGTAGTATCTCTGCAAAGGTCTGTTGTGTCCCCTGCTGAATCACAGCTAGAGCTCTCCAATTACCAGGAAGAATGAGATTTGTTGACTGCAGACCAAGTATAGGTGCAAGCTTAGCTTATGTATCGATTAGAGGTACAGTAATGGGTTTGACTCAAAGGAGAGGAAGTCGGACCTCTGAAGAGAGATCAGTGCTTCCACACAGACAGCAGAGGGCCTTCTCTGCAGAATGCTACCAGGGGAAAGGGTTATTCTAAAGTGCTGTTGAAAATACATAGGCTGAATGCATTTGATGAAAACAATATAAGAGAAGAGAAGCAACACACCAAAGGCTGCAGAAGTACAGTTCTACTGCCTAAAAATGAAAAAAAAAAAATATATTTTCCCCAACGCCAGGCTATCAGCACTCAACCACTCGTGGGAAATGTGAATGATGCAATTAAAAAAGAATCCATGAATAAATACAATTAATACAAACCAAAATTGGAGGGGGGGCTTTATGAGCATATAACCCTTGTAGCTAGACAAAAGGAACTGAAGACCTAGGGGTGCTGCTGGGCAAAAGGAACTGACGACCTATGGGTGCTGCTGGACAAAAGGAACTGACGACCTAGCGGTGCTGCTGTCAAAATGGAGGTGGGACTGCATCTGTAAAACAAAGAGAGATGAGGGGAGGGAGACAGCATGGCCGCTCTGGTGTAGTAAGTTCCAAAAAGGTTTATGTACACAGAAAAGTAAAATATTAATACTTACAAAGTATAAAAACTACACATGTATACATGGAAGTCCATGGGAGAGTGTAATGAAGGCATAGTACTAAAAGGGCGCAGCTGGATAGATGATGAGCTGCTAAAGACACAAATTCTGGATCTCTGTGCCACTGACAATGGGGAAATGGTTATGCCAGCCCAGTAAGCATGTATAGTGCAACGGCTTCCTCATTTCTGGTGTCAATGGTGTAGCGCCGGCTCCTGAAGAGCATACGCTATGTGTTTTGCCATTTAACCTTACCCTTGAACCGCAGTTTGGTTTTGGGTTCAATTATTCTAAATTTAGACCTCAGCACCAGTCTAGCTGGACTGCCTGGTGTTCTGCCTGACCATAGGTGGCGCTGTCATCATGGCAGGGTCTAGAACGCAGTCTAGTTGGGTGCATTAAGGTTATTCTCTCTCGGATCCAGCCCAGTGGGAGTGTCACTCTTACTGTGCCTTCTGGGAGAGGGTACTTAAGGTGTGGATGTCACGTGTTTCGGTGTTCCGGTCCAGAAGTGTTTTCTGACTGTTTGGTCCTGGTCCTCCTGACCAGCCCCCAGCACTGCAATGGCCTGGGGTGCAGATCCACCCGACTTCAAACCATGGGGCTGGCTAGCCCGAGGTAAGGAAACTGAAGGAAGGATTCGGAGGGGGTCTGATGCCGTCTCGGTTAGTGGAGAGGCTCAGCAACTGTGAAAGTTTCCAGGGGAGGACTCTTCGGAAGAGGCCATGCAAGGGTTGGCTTCTCAACAAAAGCCTGGAGAAGTTGGAAGACCCCAAGTGAATCCAATCTCGTGTGGTATCGCCTGGACTGGCTGCAAGACACTAGTAACATATGAGGGTTCTACAAGTTGTCTACAACCTTTCGGTTTTACTAAAGTGTTCTACACCAAGTCTGTGGCAGAGACTTGCTTTGATTTAAACACCTTGTTGGCTGCTAGACCTGGTGAGAGAAGGACTATCCAATTAAGGGTGAGGACCCAGCTGTGAGTGGCTATTCTCTGGATTTCCTGATATGAGAGATGTGTTTTTTTCATACTGACTTAGCACTAAAAGCACCTGAATTTTTGATGGGCTGCTGCAATTGATGGTGACACATTCTGCTGCAATAATTGGTGACACATTCTGCTACAATTGATGGGGAAACATGCTGCTGCAATTGATGGGGAAACATGCTGCTGCAATTGGTGGTGACACATTCTGCTGCAACTTGGTGGAACACATGCTGCTGCAATTTGGTGGGACGCATGCTGCTGCAATTTGGTGGTGCCACATGCTGTTGCAATTGATGGTGCCACATGCTGTTGCAATTGATGGTGCCACATGCTGTTGCAATTGATGGTGCCACATGCTGCTGCAATTTGGTAGGACACATACTGCTGCAATTTGGTGGGACACATGCTGCAGCAATTTGGTGGTGACACATGCTGCTGCAATTGATGGTGACACATTCTGCTGCAATTGATGGTGACACATTCTGCTGCAATTGATGGGGACACATGCTGCTGCAATTGGTGGTGACACATTCTGCTGCAACTTGGTGGGATACATGCCGCTGCAATTTGGTGGGATGCATGCTGCTGCAACTTGGTGGGACACATGCTGCTACAATTTGGTGGCACACATGCTGCTGCAGTTTGGTGGGGCACACGCTGCCACAATTTGGTGGTGACACATGCTGCTGCAACTTTGTGGGACGCAGGCTGCTGCAATTTGGTGGTGACACATGCTGCTGCAATTGATGGTGCCACAGGCTGCTGCAATTTGGTGGTACACATGCTGCTGCAATTTGGTGGTGCCACATGCTGCTGCAATTGATGGTGCCACATGTTGCTGCAATTTGGTGGACACATGCTGCTGCAATTTGTTGGGACACATGCTGCTGCAATTTGTTGGTGACACATGTTGCTGCAATTTGTTGGTGACACATGTTGCTGCAATTGATGGTGACACATGCTGCTGCAATTGATGGTGACACATGCTGCTGCAATTTGGTGGTGACACGTGCTGCTGCAATTTGGTGGTGACACGTGCTGCTGCAATTTGGTGGTGACACATGCTGCTGCAATATGATGATGACACATTCTGCTGCAATTTGGTGGGACACATGCTGCTGCAATTTGGTGGTGACACATGTTGCTGCAATTTGGTGGTGACACATGTTGCTGCAATTTGGTGATGACACATGCTGCTGCAATTTGGTGGTGACACAGGCTGCTGCAATTTGGTGGTGACACATGCTGCTTCAATTTGGTGGTGACACATGCTGTTGCAATTTGGCGGTGACACAGGCTGCATTTTATGTGACACAGGCTGCATGTAAGGAGGGACTCCGCAGGGGACACCTGATGGCATCTGGTGGCAGGTGATGTGACTAGTGACACGCTCAGGGCTCCCACTGATTTTGCATTATGGTGAGTTGAATGATTTAATTTTATATTACAATGTTATAATAGAAATAATGTGCTTCAATAATCATGGCACCATAACAACCATGGTGCCGGGATAATTGAAGTGCTAACACCAGGTGTTTGAAATATCTTTATCTGCTGATTGTTAAACTTTCTAGAATACACATATTTCTATTGTTGTGTAGGATCTGGGCCCGCTGTCCCTCCATCCCTCTCTCCCTCTCCCTCCATCCCTCTTTCATCTCAGACACTAATCACACCACCCTAGAGCCACGCCCACAATTTTGCTGAAACCACACCCATTTTCACCAAGTGGGAGGGGTCAAAAAGGAAGGGCAGGGTATGGCGCCCCCCCATCCTAAAACTTCATCAGCTGCCACTGGCCTTCCTACTGATACTGTAACTCTAAAATGTATAATTTACCCCTACTTTCTTTCTCAGCGACAGCGGTCACCAGTAAAAATAAATTTGTGAATCTATCTAATGGGAAAACAGACAGCAATAATAACTTTGCATTAAGAACATAAAAGAATGTCATCCGCAATCAACTTTTCTCTTCTTGCTGTATTTTTTAATAATCAATACATTGACTGCATACAGCAATATCCCCATGCAAAAAAAAGCCCATTTTGATGCGTTTCACCACTCCTGGCTTGCCCACATGGATAGGGAAAGTCCTATGATCCTTGAGAGCAAGCCAGAAGTGGTGAAACACATCAAGGTAGGCTGGTTTTTGAAAGAAGATATTGCTGTATGCAGTCAATTTACTGATTACTAGAAAATTATTGATTATTAAAAAATACTGCTAGAAGAGCTGAGTGGTGTGCGGCTGACATGCTTTTATATTCTCAATGGAAAGTGGAAAAGCACTCCTGCCACGGCCGGCACCCAGGTTGTCCATGTAAAAAAGAAGCCACTTTTGAGGGGAGTTATTGATCTGTGTATGCTTCAGGAATAATAACTTGACAGAGAGTCGACTTTTTCCCCACTCTACACTCTATCAAAAAAAAAAAAAAAAAGGTTTTGCCTAGATATCTGTCTAACTGACATTTATGAAGTGCTGTACAACAAATCATGTTTGCCAAAGTCCCTGCACTGCTTCACTGGGTAAACCAATGTCACATATAAAATGCTGGGCAGTGTGTTGTGTCAGAAAACCCTGCCACACACAGCTAAAGCACCTCTATGAAATAAAAAGAATGAAAAATACAAATCTTGATCTTTGTCTCTGAAAAAAATATAGTATCTTTTAAATGGTAGAATAGGCAGCCGCTCTTGTCACCTGGCAATGCAGCAGTGGCAGAAGCATTGGCACAGGATTGGAAGGGGTAGGAATCAGTGTTCTCTGTCCTTTAAATGAGTACCTTCTTGTTGCCCGTAGCAGGTGACAGAAATGTTGGCACAGCAAGGTAAGTGGTGAGGATTCAATCTGTCCTTTAAATAGGATAGGGCTGATCACACTGGCGGGATTTCACAGGTACATACAACCACAGACTCATAATTTAACAAGTAAAGAAACTCTCAGAATTAAAAAAGGGCTACACATCTTGGACCATATGGTGCAGTGGCGGTACTACCAGAGTCGCAAAGGTCACACTTGCGATCGCGCCCTGGCATTCTCCCACTGTTGGGGGGCCCCAGCAGGGTTGCTGGCCACATAGCTCTAAACTGAGAGCGTCTCTCTCAAACAGCCTGTCTGTACTGACAGTTCCTTCTCCCTCCTCCCTCGCACAAATGGGAGAGTAGAGAGCCAATCTGCTCCTTCTCCTCCCGCCCCTCTCCTCCTGTGTGCACCGTGGGAGATGTGAAGTGAAGCAGCTGCTGGCCTTCACACTTACCACAGAATGCACACTGCAAGAGAGGGGAAGAAGGAGAAGGAACAGATCAGCTCTCTCCTCTCTCATCCGTGCAAGGGAGGAGGGAGGGGGAACGGTCAATGCAGGCTCTGAGTTGTATTAGAGAGATGCTCTCAGCTCAGAGTCCTTCTGAGGAGTCACTGATGAGGAGACACATATAAAACATCGCAAAATTGTGTCCATCTCCTTGCCAGGGGCCTTCCTACGACATTCCTGGCCATTAGCCTTTATATTCTCAAGAAAGGAATGTCCACACAAATGTTATAGTTTCCATACTTTACTGATGTTTATCAAGATCACAGTGACAAATCACATCACATCACATAGCCATACTATCCAGGGGCACTTGAAATTCTTTGCCAATCAAATAAAGTGAATATATCACAGTAGTCATTATGTGAAAGTAGCAAATCATTGTTAAGCCATTTTCCCTTTGTAACTGTCTCTCTCTTTCCTAGGGTCATCAGGACAGCCATTAGAAATGTTGGAGCCCCTTGCACAGCTTTAGGCCTGGGCCTCCCCAGGCCTGACCACCAATATTCCTCAGGGCTTTCCCACTGGCCGTCCCACTGGCTGTCCCACCGGGTCCTTCAGTGCACCCAGGTTGCTGTAGGAGGGCAGTGGAACAAGAGTGAAAAGTGGTTGATCCACAAAGAGCTTCAAAAGCAGGAGTAGCAAGGAGAAATATGCTTCTCTAGGTTGAATTAGAGAATATACATGCAACATCCCAACTAGGGGGTGACATCAGTACTTAGTTCCCCCAGCATTAACCGTTACTGCAGTAAATTGGGCTTTTTTAAAATTGTGAGGTAGCTCACAGTGCTTCAGTCTGGCCAACCATACATTCTCTGTGAGACTTCAGGTACTTGACTGCACCAGAGGCTGAGTCACAGCTCTGGACCTGATATATGGTACCTCTGTACCGAACTAACACACTAAACATAGGTCTGAAAGCACCACTAAGCAGAGGCCAGTGCAAAAAGGTCACAATTCTGACTAGTTTAGCCACAACCAAAATCCTAGTTTCTATAAAAGTCTTTTGAGGCTGGATCACGCTAGAGGCTGTGGCAGGGCTCTGGACCTAGACAGTGTTCTGAGGCTAACTAACACAGGGTACAGGGATCTAGAAAGTGACATATTACACAGCTCAATGCCCAAAGGTCATATTCCAGGCTAGCCTCACAATCTTCCAGTTCGACAGGGCTAGGTACAAACTCCAAAATCGTTGCTCAAAACAAACGTTGTGTATAGCAGCTGTGAAGAGACTAGCTCAAGCATCATTTTCAGACTTGACTGTAGTTACTGAAGTAACTAGAAGAAAAAAATAAGAATGAAAACTCTATTACAATATAGTTAGTAGACATGTGCACACTGAAATATTTCATTTCGGAATTTTGTTTCCGTCTGAAAAATACATTTATTTAGTTACTCCTGAAATTCGTTTTTATTTATTTTGTTTCGTTAAAAAATGCATTAGTCCGAAAATCTGAAATAATTAAGGTCGAATCTGTCATTGAATTATATGGTGTCTGTCAAATGTTCTAAGAAGATTTGACGGAGCAGCTAAACTGTACGACGCCGCAATCGTACATTTCCAGTCGAATGTTCCACCTACAAGCTATAGTAGTAAAAAAAAAAATCCTGTGAGCCTTAAAAAGCTCACTCCTAACTATATGCCACGTTAAACACGACTCATACATACGAGCATAATAAAATAAAAATAACATACGCTGCGCTAGATAGGTCCTATACCGAATAATCCGTGCCTTGATCTATAATTATAGATGCACAGGTGAGTAATAAAGTGCATAAATAATAAACACACAGCTGGTATAAAGTGCAGGTGCAATCTGTGGCAAGCAAATAATGCGCACACAAATGTAAACACACAACTGGAAAAAAAGTGCAAATAGTGCCAGAACCACACTCAATAAATTTGATTGAATTATATAAACCTAACCATTATGTGGTGCCACCATATACATATAACACAAATTAAAATAAAAACAAAGTGCTTAATGCATACCGACGTGACAACAAAATTGCAAAAGTAAATAAATAAATATATATATAAAGAAGTGAAAGTGCATACACCATATTGTCCCTATTGTCCCTATATGATAAACATTAAACAGTCTTTTGTAGCAGCCTGTGTTAAGCTGTGATGAGAAACAAAGTACTGATGGTGGTCAGATAGATGCAAAACAACGTGATCTCCAGTGATCAAATTAACAACATGCTTCTACATCCAGTCGTGATTCTGATTCATGCATAGGTGAAATTCAGAAACCCCTTATGGTAATGAGCTCACCTTGGAGTGTGTGACACTACGCGCTTTTACACTAAGTCAAATCACGCATATGAACCACTATGGGTTTAAGCTATAGTAGAATTCTAATATTGTATGACACTATTAATAATTATACTTATTATTACTAGTCAACCAACATTAGAATTCTTTGACCACAAAGGTCCGCTCGCTGCGACTGCTTTGTCGAATCTTCATGTCGAATCTTTTCTCTCTATGTCGAATAGACTAATAGAGTTAGGTTAGGCACATTTGACCTTTTTTGCTATTGTTTCTATAATGTCAAATCTTTTCTCTCTATGTCTAATCTTTTCTCTCTGTGTCAAATCTTTTCTCTCTATGTAGAATAATCTTGGACTAATAGAGCTAAGGTTAGGAACATTCAACCACAGGTTCGATGGACACAGATCGCTATTGTCAGTGCCATGTCGAATCTCCTATCTATATTGAACTGTTGTCGCAACAAAAATGAAAATAAAGCATTTGTTTATGTTGGATCTTTCAGTTTTCGGATTCTGCACGTTCGTTATCCTTTGTTAAAACGATAACGAAAATCCACGAAATTCGGAAGCGAATGCATTCGGACGAAAACAAATGCACACGTCTAATAGGTGCAAAAAAGTGGTGTTGTGCTCCTGATATACTAACAATAATTAATCTTGTGATAATAAAGTGCTATACGTAAACTAAATAAATATGTATCTATCACCGTATCTCCTATATGGAGATTAACTAAATATGTAAAAAGACATATACTAAGTGCAAATTCATACACAATGAGTGCATAAAGTGCTGACGTGCTAGTACAAAGTCTCATGCAATTGTGAATAACGCACGAACAATATAAAAATATAAGGTGACTATAGTGGATAATAAAAATCTTGATCCATGAAAATTTTTTAAAATTGTTGAAAAAACAATAAATCACAAGAAAACATACAGTAGCAATATAGCTATCAAAATAAATAAATAAATAAGTGTATGGACATAAATGAAGGTCCAAATTGCAAAGTGCAGATGAAGTGAAAGTTCTTATGGGAACAACAAGTGAAGGCTTCCTAAGTAAACCACATCAGGTGATAATGTGAAGAGTGATCCTTCGGTGTCAATAACACCCGTGGAGTATACTGGGTAATTACCTTACTGCTGTAAGGTAAACAGCATTTAAGAAATGAACAGAGATGAATCCAGCATGTTCCTCCTATATAGCAGTATCGGATATCAGCGGTGGTCACTCTATTCCTTTCCGGGGGGTGGGTCCCTAGGTCCCATATGGGCACTCAGTATGGGCAGTCAAAGAGAGAGAGAGCTGTACTAGGTGTAGTATTTAAAACCAGTTGCTGAATTTATTTAGCCAAAAAAATACTCACATTTAGTTAAAATCAACAGCACAGTGTATAAACGAGCATCGCGCACGTGTCAGACGTCACTTCCGGTGTCCGTATGCCTGTCTCCTACACGTTACGTCACTGTCACGTGACTTCAACGGTTGAAGTCACGTGACAGTGACGGAACGCTGATATCCGATACTGCTATACAGGAGGAACACGTTGGATTCATATAATGTGGCCCGTTGATGATTGCCCCATTGTTTGACATGACATGCTGACACTACACTGAAATGGAAATAGAACACAATAGTGCATGATTGTCCTAGAAGCCAATCATTGCTTGTCACTCCACTCCACTGCAATGATCTGCACATTTTCACCTCTCTCTTCTAATTCCCCAATTTTGTAGATGGTGGATTAATTTTCCAGTTTGACACAAGGCTCTCTTCTAATATAACTGCTGTATGATCTCTAATTAAATATAGTTTAAATCTGTTACCTTCACTTTATTAAAAGTGATGTTTTCAATTTCGCTCCAAATGAACTGTCTTTTGGTTGCTGATAAGTTTCACGCAAATAAACAATGTTATATCGAAATGTTTTCTAATTTCAGACAACAACATTCATTTGACTGATTCAAGCCACAACCACAACCAAGCTAATTCTAATTTGACTTTACAAAATCACCTTTTCAAATCATTTTCTAATTACAATATTAAATGTAATAAAGGTAAGCTGCCAGGACCAGATTATGAGAAAAACACTGTTGACTCTTTTTTTTTTTTTATGACAAAAGCTCCAGGGCTTTTACACTAAAGCCCCGTACACACTATCAGATTGTCTGCTGAGTTTTTCCTTCAGATTTACCAAAACCATATAATATGAGGTCAAACCTTAGGAGTTTCAATGTGTATGCAATCAGGCAGGCCCTTCTACTACATGGTTTTGGTAAATCTGAAGGAAAAACTCAGCAGACAATCTGATAATGTGTACGGGGCTTTACCTTTCCTTTCCTACCTGGTCAGTCAGTGACTTGGAATAAGCATTCATTTAGGTAAGTTTCAGGATACAGGATATGCAAATGCCTTTTCTTTGTCAGTGAATCACTTAGTAGTGAAAAACAGATAAGAATTATTTTGCAGAATTGCAAGTCAGCAACCGTGCAATGGGGTTGATTTACTAAGATGAATGTGCTGCGCCGGTTCATACCTTAATTTGTGTGCCAGAAAAATTATTAAGTGAGCGTATGAACCCGCGCACGCATAAGCGTAACAGATGATAATATGCCAGTCCACGCGATAATAATACCCCATTGATAATAGTGTACACTGTATCATTAACAGACCATTCACACAGGGGCAACGCGACTTCCAGAGCGATTTTGGGAGGAAACTTGGACACGACTTGAGTGTGAATCACAGTGCAACTTGGGGCGACTTACAACACGACTTGGGGCGACTTACAACAAGTGTCAGAAGAAGAGAAGGGTCACACTGCGGGAGCCTCCCATTGGATGGAGTGGCCCGAGAACGAAGCGAGGAAGAAGAGACGCCATGGAGGAAGACGCCAGACGAGAACACCGGAGCAAGAAGCTAAGGATCGGAGGAAGAAGAAGATGGAGGAAGAAGAAAATGGAGGAAGAAACCAAAGGATGAAGGAAAGAAGAAGGAAGAAGACTAGAAGAAAGAAGATGAAAGAAGAAGATTTTAATAAAGGAATTGTCAAAAACTGCCTCTTGTAATTTTTAACACTTTTGTCACTTTTTTGCTGAAATGGTAGGGGTACTTTTGTACCCCCCTTACCATTTCACATGAGGGGGCAGGATCTGGGGGTCCCCTTGTTAAAGGAGGCTTACAGATTCTGATAAGCCTCCTGCCCGCAATTCCCCACAACCACCGGCCAGATCTCGGTTTTGGAGAGGCCCAGCAACTGAAAACGCAACCAGGGGAGGACTCTTCAGAAGAGGGCCACGCACAAGGCTGGCTGTTTGGTAAGAGCCTGGAAGCTAAGCTGGAGAGGATACCAAGGTGAATCCACATTCTTACGGTATCGCCGGTCCGGCTGCAAGATACTGGTACCGTATGAAAGTTCCTAGTTTCATCCTTCAGTTACAACTTATGCCACGTACACACGACCAAACTTTTCGAGGGACTAGGTCCAACAGACTTCCACGGAGTTCTGACGGACTTTCCGAATGAACGGACTTGGCCACACACAATCACACAATCACACCAAAGTCCAACGGATTCGATGACGTACGACCGGACTAGAATAAGGAAGTTTGAAGCCAGTAGCCAATAGCTGCCCTAGCGTCGCTGTTTGTCCGTCGGACTAGCATACAGACGAGCAGATTTTTCGATACGAAACTGGATCCGGCAGAGTTCCGGCGGAAAAATTTGAAACATGTTCCATTTCTAAAGTCTGTCGGATTTTTGCAAATCAAAAGTCCGCTGCAGCCCACACACGATCGAATAGTCCGCCGGAATCGTTCTGTCGGACCTTTGATGTCGAAAAGTCAGCTCGTGTGTACGGGGCATAAGTCTCTGGCAGAGACTTTTCTCATTCTAAAGTTCTACAATCAAGTCTGTGGCAGAGACTGTGCTTTTTTGAGTCACCTGTCGGTTGCTAAATCCACAAAAAGGGGATTTATCCGATAGCTGTAACATCCAGTTGCGAATGGCTATTCCCTGGATTGTATAGAGAGAGACATTCAAGTATTAGCCATACCCACTATTCCCCACTGAGAGACTGTGTTCTGTTCAATGTTTTGCAAATAAAAATCCTTAAAGTTGATTCAAGGGTCGGTCTCTACAGTTTATTGCACCATCAACCTCGGGAAACCTCTAGATGAGCACAAGGAGGAGAAGGTAACAGTAAGCCCAAAAAAAAACAGACGCTCCTTTGGGAGTCAGTGCTACATAAAAAACTATCAATATATGGTGTATTACATGCTTTTCATACTCATTCAGTCACTATGAGATAAATTTTCTGTATTATGCAAAAAAAAAAAAAAAAAACTGGTTGATCTTGCTGTTTTCTAGCTCCCCTTCCTGTCTAAGTTCAGCTAGGAATTTTGCAGAGCAGTGTTGGCAGCTCTGCACATGCTCAGTTTTCAGTGAGTTTCTATGCTGAACATCTCCTTGCTATCACATTTGAGCAGCCCATGTGACTATAGAATCACATATGTGGGTGTCTACACAGTGGTAAATGACAGCCAACTCCCTCCCTCCTCCTCCATGCCCACTAACCAGCTAAACACAATGGGGGCAGGATATTACATGTAGACTGATGGAGGCTTCACCTCACTCTTATTCTAAGACACAGGCTGGGGGGGGGGGGGGGGGGGGGCAGCTCGTGACTGCCAGAAATCCACCCACACCATGTTATTGCCAAAAAATAATAAAGATTGAATTTCAAGTATATATATGTATGCCTATTTAAAACTGTTTATTGATAATAATTATTTATTTTTACTTTGTATTCCAAAGGCTGTTTTTTTTATTATGACCATGTGACAAGCAGCAGAGGACGAGAAGCTCCTCCTACATATGTTTCCCAGCAGACAAGCTTGAAAATAGCTGAGTCATCTGACAGCTGTATATTGATTAGAAAAGAAGGCACTTAGATATTTTTTATTAAAATAATTACAGCGCCATCATCCATATACAGAAATAAAAGGGATAATATAAATTAAACAGTGTGTGTTTAGAATCACTTTAATTGAAGAAACTGAAGTTAGAAGCTGATTGGCTACCACACACAGCTGCACCATATTTTGCACTCTCCAATTTTGGTAAATCAACCCCAATGCGTATACCCTGCTTAAAGCCGGGTTCACACTGGTACAACAAATGCTCCGTCACAGGGAGCTCATTTCGCATGACATGTAAAAATCAATAATTCTCTATGAGAGCTGTCTTAAATGAAAATGCTCCCTGCACTACTTTGGTCTCACTTTGATCCTACTTCAGCCCATTAAATATCACTGAAATACTGAAATTGGATCAAAGTCAGATAGCCGTAACTTTGGCATGCGACTTGTGCTCTGATGATCTTGAAGGGGAACTTCACGGAAAATAAAAAAAAATGGTATGGGTTCCCTCTCCAAGAGCATACCAGGGCCATTGGTCTGGTATGGATTTTAAGGGGAACCCCCATGCCGAAAAAGCGATGCGGGTGGTCCCCCCCCTCTGAAATCTATACCAGACCCTTATCCGTGCACACAGCCTGGCAGGTCAGGAAAGGCGGTGGGGACGAGTGAGCACTCCCCCCCCTGAACCGTACCAACATGGAGGGATGGGTGCTCCCATGTTGGTGCTCCCACAGTACCTTGTCCCCATGTTGATGGGGACAAGGACCTCTTCCCGACAA
Source organism: Lithobates pipiens (assembly GCF_037356315.1). NCBI lineage: Eukaryota > Metazoa > Chordata > Amphibia > Anura > Ranidae > Lithobates > Lithobates pipiens. The sequence continues at coordinate 97,759,900 of NW_027507748.1, read as the reverse complement.
CCCTGGATGTTGGTTGTCGGGGTCTGCAGGCGGTAAGTTTATTGAAATCTGGAAGCCATCTTTAATAAGGGGGGCCCCAGAACCCAGCCCCCCCCCACCCTATGTGAATGAGTATGGGGTACATTGTACCCCTACCCATTCACCTATAAAAACTGTCAAAAATTAAAAAAAACATTACACAGGTTTTTAAAGTAATTTATTAAGGCAGCTCCTTCGTCTCTTATGATCTCTTCTCCCCTCTCTGGCACTTCTGTCTCCTCCACTGATGTCTTCTGCATCTGCCGGTTCTTCTCCCCTCTGCGGTTCTTCTCAGCTCTCTCTCCGGTTCTTCTCTGCTCTCTCACTCCGGTCCTTCTCCTTCTGTCCGCCGTTTTCTGCTGGGTCTCCTCTGATATCTGCTCACTCTTTTGCCTGGTCTTCTCCGCTGTCTTCTCCCTCTGTTCTTCTTCCGATGTTGACTCAACACTCTGCTGCTCTAATGCTAGGTGCACAGTGTGCCACTACTTACATTGGCATGGGACTGGGTCACTGTGTGATGTCATCCTGCGGCCCCACCTCTTATGATGTCACCACCTGGGGCATGATGGGCAGTGACATCAGAGGAGGCATGCCTCTGGTGACCCAGCCCCATGCCGATATAAGTAGTGGCACACCGCACACCCAGCATTAGAGTGGGAGAGAGCGTCAAGTCAACATCGGAAGAAGAACAGAGGGAGAAGACTGGGCAAAAGAGCGAGAAGATAGCGGAGAAGACCCGGACAGAGTAGAAGACAGCAGAAAGAGGGAGCAGAACCAGAGAGGGTAGAAGACATGAGCGGAGAAGACCCGTCGGTGGAGGAGGCAGAAGAGCCAGAGAGAAGAGAAGAAACTGGAAGAGACAACGGGACTGCCTTAATAAATTACTTTAAAAACCTGTGTAATTTGTTTTATTTTTTACATTTTTTAGGTGAATGGGTAAGCGTACAATGTACCCCATACTCATTCACATAGGGTGGAGGGGCTGGGATCTGGGGGGCCCCTTGTTAAAGGGTGCTTGCAGAGTCTGATAAGCCCCCCGCCCACAGACCCTGACAACCAACGGCCAGAGTTGCCGGGAAGAGGCCCTCCTCATCAACATGCCCCAAAGCACCCACCCCCCACGTTAAGGGCATGTGACCTGGTACAGTTCAGGAGGGGGGGCACTCGTTTGTCCCCACCTCCTTCCCTGACCTGCCAGGCTGTGTGTTTGGATAAGGGTCTGGTATGGATTTTGGGGGGACCCCCACGCCGTTTTTTTCAGTGTGGGGTTCCCCTGAAAATCCATACCAGACCGAAGGGTCTGGTATGCTAATGGAGGGGGAACCCATGCCGGCTTTTCTTTTACATTGTGCATAGGGATACCCCTAAAGATTCATACCAGACACAGTGCCTGGTATTGTCGAGGATCAAAGTCGGATCCCTGTCCATTAAAGTCGGACTTCAAGTCACAGGGCAAAGTCCGATCCAAAGTGGTACTACTGTCGTGTCGTACCAGTGTGAACCCAGCCTTAGACTAGTAGTTTACAAAAGAACGTTAATTTTGTTATATTTATGTTCAGCTTACAGGAAGTGACAAGGGCACAGCATTTCTGGCAATATCAACAGGTATTTTGTATACTAAAAATGCTCTTAGCCTGAAAATAAATTAACAAATGCAGCTCCAGTTAAGACATCTAAAGAATGGAAAGCTGCAATATATTGACTTTTTAATTTTATTTTGGACTTAGATGCATTTTAATGATGTGGTATTAGAGCTTTGTTTTCTTTTTTTCTCTTTTAAATAACAAACATGTTATACTTACCTGCTCTGTGCAGTGGTTTTGCATAGAGCAGCTCCGGTCCTCTTCTTGTTGGGTCCCCTATTGGCACTTCTGGCTCCCCCCCTTCTTAAACAGTGCCCCCAGAGAAAGCCGCTTGCCTTGGGGGCACCGATGTGTACTCACTCCCAAGCCACTGCACTATGCGTTCATAAAACCCATAGTGTCACATCTTGGCCCCTCCCTCCACTCTTTCCTCATTGGCTCAATGGCTGTGGTTTGGGCACCAATTCTTTAGATCACTGGCTTCTCCTTTACATGTTATGAAGTATACTCAGGCTTTGTAACTTTCTTTTTTAATGTTTATATCTGTATATGTATTTCCTTTTTTTTTCTTATGTATTTAATAAAAATACATTTTATTATGGTATCGAGATAGTCCTCCTACATATTGGCATGGCACGCTAAAACATTGGGAGTTCTTCGTGCTTATGCTTGCCCTTTAATTTATATTGTGCAAAATAAGGATGAGGATACCAACCCCTAACACTCTTTATCATCACTAAGCACCTTAATAAAATATATCATGTTGCAGCATGATAATGCATGGCCCCATGTTGCAAGGATCTATACACAATTCCTGGAAGCTGAAAACATCCCAGTTCTTGCATGGCCAGCATACTGATTGGACATGTCACCCATTGAGCATGTTTGGGATGCTCTGGATCGGCGTATACTTTTATTGTGGCCAGACTAAGGCACACCTGTGCAATAATCATGTTGTCTAATCAGCATCTTGATATGTCATACCTGTGAGGTGGATGGATTATCTCGGCAAAGGAGAAGTGCTCACTAAGGCTGGGTTCACACTGAAGCGATGCGGGAACGCCGCAAATCCGCGGCGGGTTCCTGCATCGCATGCCTCCCGCCGGCAGTTCACACTGCCCTATGCGGACTGCTGGGAGTGTCAGTGAAACCTTAATGACACCCCCAGATCAGTTCGCATATCGCAGTGCGATCTGTAAACTCGGACAGGAATCGGATCGCATGGTGTGAACACCCATGTGATCTGATTCTGCTGCGGACCAAAAAAAGGGTCCTGTGCGAGTTTGTGGTGGGTGCGATGCGAATTCAGCCATACTATCTGTATGGCTGAACTCACATCGCACAGAGATCGGATGTGATTTGCACTGCAGTGCGGTGCGAATCACATCCGGTTCTCCTAGCCGCAGCAGTGTGAACCCAGCCTTACACAGTTTTAGACAGATTTGTGAACAATATTTGAGAGAAATAGGCCTTTTGTGTACATAAAAAAAGTAATCCATCTTCAGTTCAGCTCATGAAAAATAGGGGCAAACACAAAAGTGTTGCGTTTATAATTTTGCACAGTGTGCATAACGGAATTCTATACTAGAGTATACTAATACATTTAGTGAATTATAATGACATTTATGGTACAATAAGAGGTATATGCAATGTAAAAGATGTAAAAAAAAAATGAACTGAATAAAAAACGAATTGATGTCCTGTTTATTTGCCAGTTTGGTTTCAACTGTAATGCCAAACACCCGTAGGAGCTATCACCTGATATAAAAGACTCCGTAAGATTTGCCGGATGCAGCCAATTTTATTAAAGATTTGTTTATCCTTTCTGTTGTTTAAACACCAAAAACAAATGCAAGGCTGCCAAAGCCATGTTAAACACCAACATGAAATTAATCTCAAGAGGCATGCAGAGACTGCAGGTTTGTGGAGCAACTCGTACAGCTTTTGGAGTTGGTGACATCATAGAAGACTGGAGCTGGCAATCAGCAGGAAGTGTCAGAACAAATGCCAAGTTGTGTCTAGAACATATGAAGCACCCGTTGGTGCTCTGTTTGTTGACAGAAGGATGATCCATGAAGAATTAATACTCTGTTAGTTTTATCTTCTGAGAGTCAATCTGGAGAAAGGGAGCTGGAATGAAACAAAAGTGTTCTGAAAAAAAACGATGAATGTCTTTTTGAAGCCAACAGCTCCATATACTGTGGGACAGTAGCCCAAGGAGCTTTGATTTGTATAAACCTTTTACTTAGTCTAACAGAGCTCTATGATAGCACATTAAGAGGGCTTTGTAGTTTCTAGATGTATTCAATCTCACTTTGAATATCTAGATAGCTAAATGTAAAAATGTGTAATGCGACGTAGGACAACATTTTTTATTTTACATGTCTCATGTGTCTTTGCTGGACCAAGAAGACCAGCTTTTTAAAATATATATTCCTGATAATAAACAAACACTTCCCTCAACAAGTTGTTATCTCTCACATGCGAACTATACATCTATATTTTGGTGAAGGAGTATAAAGCTGGTCATGTTCATAAGATCAATATCACTTGATTTGTCCATATTTGGGTGTGAACTGGAGAAAAACTGCGTGCACATGATGGCAGCAGACATTTATTAGCTAACTAAAAAAAATGTTGGACAAGTTTGACCATTTTGTTGCATAATTCCAACATAAACCAGCAGATTACAACTATTTATAATAATTATAAATACACATTTCTTTTTATATGCTCTGTTGAATCGTGGAATATTTCTATAACTATGTAGCCAGTGTCACTATTGCTGTCCTTCTCTTTTCCTGCTTCTTTGTTCTCCCTTCTCTCTCCAACTGCCTCTTCTTTCGTCCTTTCTTCTGTTCTATTTCCACCCACTTTCCTACTTCTTCCTTTAAAGTGGTTGTATGGTCATTTTTTTAACTTTTACCTACAGGAAAGCCTATAATAAGGCTTACCTGTAGGTAAAAAAAATATCTCCTAAACCTGTACGGTTTAGGAGATATTCCCCTCGGTATGCGCCGCTGACTGCAGCGGCGCATGCGCACAAGGGGGTTCTCTCCGTGAAAATCCGGCAGCGCTCGTGCGGCCGGACTGAAATCTCCCGCGCGCATGCGCGGGAGTGACGATATCGCGGCTCCGGCCACTCACAGCGCCAGAGCCGCGATACCCGGAAGAGACGCCGAGGGAGCATGTCGGCTCCCTCGGCGTGGATCGGGCCAGATGTCGGGGCCTCTTTCTAAGGTAAGTATTTCATAATAAGCTAGTATGCGGTGCATACTAGCTCATTCTGCCTTTTGCTTTGCAGGTTTAAAAGAAAAAAAAAAACATTGCGGGTTTACTACCGCTTTAACCACTTGCCGACCGCGCTATAGCTGAAAGACGGCTACAGCGAGATTGTTCAGTTCTGGGAGGGCGTCTGTTGACAATCTCCCAGACCCCCGCACCCCTGAAAACCCCCAGGGTCTCTGATCGCTGTGTCCTTCGAATTAAGCTGATCACAGATCGAGGTAAAATGCCAATCACAGTGGCCCTTTACTATGTGATCAGCTGTATCCAATCATAGCTCATCTCATGTAAACAAATGTTGGTTATCAGCATTTCCTTTCCTCAGTGCTGTCGCTGTGTAAGGAAGGTAAAGCTGACAACCGACTATCCTATGACAGCACACATTTACACTGATAATCAGGGTGCTGATCATCAGCACCCTGATTATCAGTGCGGTCTCATAAGTGCCAATCAGTGTCCATCAGTGCAGCATATCAGTGCCAATCAGTGCTGCCTTATCAGTGCAGCCTCATCAGTGTCCATCAGTGCAGCTTATCAGTGCCCATCAGTACCACCTCATCAGTTTATCCTCATCAGTGCCACTCAGTGTCCTTCCGTGCAGCCTCATTTTTTGCTCTGAAGATCCTGCCAGTAACAGCACTTTCTCTAGTAGCGTAGCCATTGTCCGCCTGTTATGTCTGCTTCTGCAATTGGCCTTTGGACTGCTTATCTGATAGACCTGTTAGGTAGCCCAATGGCCAATTGACAGGGCACATACAATAGGTAGACAAAGCTGCTGTTATTGGTGATGCAGCGGCTTAACGTTGTCAGCCTAAAACAGGAATTTTAGGCAGTTTCTCTGTTATGAGCTTCAGGTTAGAAACTATGCAAGCAGTTAAAAAACAGTTTGCTTAAGAAAATTGCATACAGTGAGGCATGATGCCAAACATACTGAAAAATAGATTTGAGTTCTAAGGAATGTCTTTTGATTTGCCAGTTTGGGAAAAGAAACAGGTTTATTTTATTGCCCCCTTTCCCAGCACATGTTCACTTTTCCTTATCACATGGGCAAAGCACAGGTGCATCTTAAATTGGTAGAAAACTCTGTTCTACCACTTGTACCTACAGGTAAACCTATAGTAAGGCTTACCTGTACGTACTGTGAAAATCTTCTAAACTTGCACAGTGACCTGCACATACGTTCTGAAGGTCGGGGATACAGTGCAAAAGACTGCACAGATCCCCTGCAGCATGGGCAAGGTCCTCCAGTGCGTGGGAAGGGCAACATATGAAGGAACCAATGTGTTTATTTCTCTCCTGCCACCGCTGGATGCCTGCAGGAGGAAAAAGAGCAGAAGCAGGCATTCAGCAGTGGCAGGAGAGAAATGAACACATTGGTTCCTTCATATTCCTCTCTCTCCTCCCCTGGCGGAGTGTGACAGGGTGAATCGGCCCTACAGCCGGGATATCACGCGGCACATGCGGGTGTCCGGGAGCTGCAGCTGAAATGTGGGAGACTCCTGCACCTCGCGGGAGACTTGGAATGTCTGAAATTGTGCTTGTTGGGATTGTAGATGAAGTTCCAGTGGAGGGGGCCCCTAAACTAGCTATAGCTAGGGCTCTTTTTCAGGCCAGGAAATTTATTTTGAGGCACTGGAAATCGACAGATTCCCCTCACGTTGAAGGCGTGGCTAACTCAAATGAGTGACACTATAAGACTGGAAAAATTGATTTACCAACATGGGGCAGTGGTAAAAAATTGACAAAATATGGGCATGGTGGCTGGGTATTCCAGGATTAGCTCTGGTGGATCTAATCATGGGTCGCTTTTTGTAAAACAAATGGCAGTTAGTTGAGTGGGTTCTCCACACTGGGTCTCAATGCTTAGTCATTGTTTTCTACCTGGTTGTTTATTGTTCAATCTGAGTCTTATGTGGGTGTAATGTGAATATGTGGTGATAGTGCTGAATAAGAAATACAAAGGGATTGTACTTATTATGTAATATTCTGGAATTTTGTACCGCTTCTCTTTTATTGCTTTTTCAGTAAAGTTCTTATTGAGATAAAAAAAAAGTGCATAACTTTAGCACACTTAAGCTTCAGTCTTTGAGTATTGATTACAAAAAAAAAAAAACACGTTGGTCACTTTTAGTGGTTATTTCTCATAATTACCACTTACAGCCAATATGTGGTGTGATTAGAGCTGTAACGCTATTTTTTCGGTAGAATTGTTTACCACTATGCTGCAAATAAACAGTGCAATTTGACCTCCTGCTATTCAGGTCTATTGAATACACACAGGAAAATGAGTCCTAGGAAAGCTAACCTCTTCCCTTTTGTCTATTAGCTCATTTAGACCTGTATAGATTTTTCTTTAACCACTTGCAGGCCACCCACTGTACATTTACTGTGGCAGAGCGGCCACTCCTAGTACCACTAGTACTACTCCTGTACTACCTAGTACATGACCTAACCCTTCTGGATCTGAGGTGGTCAGAAACTCGCTCCCACTGTGATTACACACAGCTGGAGCCCAGCGGCAAGTACCATGGACTCAATGTCCACCAATACCCACTGATTAGACAGTAAACAGGCAGAGCGACAATCATCCTATGTAAACAAGGCAGATTACCATTCTCTCAGAATTGAAGGTATTGATCCTGTGTTTTTGCAAAGCAGGAACACAGATCTTTGCCTTCCCCTAGTCAAAGCACCTCCCCCACAGTGAGTAAGCACAGGCTAGAAACACAGTTAAACCTTTGATCACCCCTGATGTTAACCCCTTCCCAGCCAGTGTCATTAGTACAGTGACAGTGCATATTTTTAGTACTGATCACTGTATTAGTATCACTGGTCCCCAAAAAGTGTCAAAAGTGCCAGTTAGGCTGCAGTCACTGATCGTCAGCATTAGCTCATAGTTTGTAGCTTTAAAACGCTTGCACAAACCAATCAATATATGCTTATTGGGATTGTTTGACAAAAATATGTAGCAGAATATATATTGGCCTAAATTGATCAAGAAATTCGATTTTTTAAATTTTTTATTGGGTATGTTTTTTATAGCAGAAAGTAAAAAATATATATTTTTTTTTTTTCAAAATTATCAGTCTTTTTTTACTCATAGCGCAAAAAAAGAAAAAGAGCAGAGGTGATCTAATATAACTAAAAGAAAGCTATATTTGTAGGAAAAAAAGAACATACTTTTTTTTGGGGGTACAGTGTCGCACGATCTCGCAATTGTCAGTTAAAGTAACACAGTGCTGTATCGTAAAAAAATTAAAACCAAAGCATGAAGAGCCAGCACTTCTGGAGATTAAGTCTTGATAATCTTTATTCCAATAAGACCATGTAAAACATTGGTGTAGGCTAACGCATTCCGGCAGAAGCCTTGTTCACAGCACAACACACAATGAAAAAATACACACACACACACATGCAGTTAAAAAGATAATGCTTTTGAATTCCTCTGATTAGATGATCTCATAAATCATTGTAAAATGAGAAACACCAGTGCTGATGTATACCCTCCAATAGGAGTCAAGTGCATAATAAGAAAAAGAAATGTGATAAAAATATAGTAGGCTAAATGGATTCATATACAGTAGAAATCAATCAATACAAATCAATAGATGAAATGGATAGAAATAGATGAAATTAAAGCACAAAAAGGTTCTTTCAGTTCATTTCATAGAAGTAACTATCTGAGGAAACGATCAACATCACATCTGTATCCTATGGTGTAAATCAACCCCCCCCCCCCCCCCGACGTAAACTCATAACTATTTCTAAGCCATAAAATATGAAAGATTACGTGTTCCCTGCATGGTGATACTTGAAATGTTTGGGCACATTCGATGAGCCCTTATCTGTGGAATACGAGGCAACATGGTAATGCTCACTACCGTATTTTACCGAAATTTAAGGAAAAAAAAATTACATTTAAATGCCCATCAATGCAGCCTTATCAGTGTCCATCTGAAGCCTTGTCAGTGTCATTTGCAGCCTTGTCATGCAGCCTGTCCGTCATTGCAGCCTTGTCCCCTCATCTTTTGTTTTTAAAAATGGTGCCACCGAGATGTCCTTCGTATCTCGGCGGCGCCCGGGAATTCTCGCCGGCTTTCGGCCGCTCTCGCCGCTTCTCTGCGGTTTTCGGCCGCCTCAGCCGTACTCGGAGCCTTTCGGCTGCTCTCACCGCTGCTCGGTGGTTTTCGGCCACCTCGGCAGTACTCGGAGGCTTTCGGCCGGTCTCAAAAACTGCAGAGAAGGGCCGAAGGCAGCCGAAAGCCGCAAGAAGGGCCGAAGGTGGCTTAAAGCCGCCCAGAGCACAAAAATCGCAAGGGAATCGCGGTGGATTGGCGTATAACATGCACCCGCTATTTTCCCCTGATTTTAAGGGGAAAAATGTGCATGTTATATGCCGATAAATACGGTAATTCTTGTCCTGAGTGCAACCCACATTGTAAATGGCACAAGGTGCATTCAACAGCATAGGCTACATTGTTTGTTCCATAATTAATGTAATCATTAATCTTAAAATTCCTGCCTGTGGAGCAAGAGACTACTGAATGAGATTTTTTGGAATGTTTCCTACAGAACCGACAGGTACCCACACCACAAGCATAGGAGCCCGTGGTGCACAACCATGTTCTCCCCTGTTTCTCTGTCTCGAAATGTCTTGGGGAAAGAGAGTCACCAAAAGTACCAGCACGCCGGCTAGGAAACCTACAACCTGATTGAATCACAGCTGTCAAATCTTTATCTGTTGCCAAAACAGGTAAATGTTTACGTATAATACTTCTGACCTTATTAAAGTCACATGGATATATGCTGTGACAAAAGTTACAGGATTAGTGTTCCTTTCACTATTTCTTTACATCATGACTGTTCCAATAGAGCAGCTCTATCCCTATTATTAGCTAACACCATGGCTCTTTCAATGTCCTCATGTTTATATTCTCATGCCTGCTGTCTAGAAGAAATTACTTTACACTCTTCTAAAAAGCTGGTCTCCGTGGAACAGTTTTTTTGGCCCTGATGTATTCTCCCACCGGAACAGATCGTATTGTGTGTACTGGATGACAGCTAGTGGCTAAAAGTAGTGAATTCCTTGCACATTCTTTACGATACGTGCAAGTATAAATATTACCTGATGTGACACAATCTTGTAGAGTTATGATAAGAAAATTAATTCTTGCTTGATGAGTGTTAAAGCTAAACTCTAGGTTCAAAGAGTTTTTATTTGCATACTCTACAAAGGACTCAATATCAGTACCCTGTCATACAAGGAGCATGTCATCTATGAAATAACCATACAGCTTTATATGGTTCGTGAAAGGGTTGGAAGGAATGAGAGAAGAAACTTCTCCTCCCATCAACCCATGTACAGGTTTGCCAGGGATGGAGAAAATGTGGCTCCCATTGATGGCCCTTTACACTGCAGGTAAAAAACACTATGAAAGGTCAAGTAATTGTGTCCACCGTCAAAATAATAAATTCTTTCAAGTCAATAAAAACTATAATCTTCCAAGTGATATCTCAGTGCCTCCAGAGCCAACTCCTGTGGTATGCTGGAGTACAAGGATTTTACAACCATTGTAATCCAACTATAACCATTCCATTCTGTATATTGGCTAGAACCACTGAGGTGTTTTTAATGTAACCAGGTAGTCTGTTATCTAAGGGCTGTAGATACTGGTCAACCCGGTGGCCCAGTCTCTCAAAAAGAGACCCAATGCCCACCACTATGGGGCGTCCCTGTATAGATACATTTTGTTTGTGTAGTTTAGGCAAATGGTGAAAGGTGGGGACCACTGGCTTGCTCACAAGGAGAAATTCTAGCATCTTAGAAGAGAGGACTCCCAATTCACGTCCCTCATCTAAAAGATAAGACAGCTGTTGTCTGAACTCAGAGGTAGGATCACTTTGTAAGGTACAATAAGTAGATATGTTATGGAGTTGACATATAGCTTCCAACTTACAATGCCTTGTGAAAGTATTCGGCCCCCTTGAACTTTTCAACCTTTTGCCACATTTCAGGCTTCAAACATAAAGATATAAAATTTTAATTTTTTTGTGAAGAATCACCAACAAGTGGGACACAATTGTGAAGTGGAATGAAATCTATTGGATTTTTGAAACTTTTTTAACTAATAAAAAAATGAAAAGTGGGGCGTGCAAAATTATTTGGCCCCCTTGCGTTAATACTTTGTAGAGCCACCTTTTGCTGCGATTACAGCTGCAAGTCGCTTGGGGTATGTCTCTATCAGTTTTGCACATCGAGAGACTGAAATTCTTGCCCATTCTTCCTTGCAAAACAGCTCGAGCTCAGTGAGGTTGGATGGAGAGCATTTGTGAACAGCAGTTTTCAGCTCTTTCCACAGATTCTCGATTGGATTCAGGTCTGGACTTTGACTTGGCCATTCTAACACCTGGATACGTTTATTTGTGAACCATTCCTTTGTAGATTTTGCTGTATGTTTGGGATCATTGTCTTGTTGGAAGATAAATCTCTGTCCCAGTTTCAGGTCTTTTGCAGACTCCAACAGGTTTTCATCCAGAATGGTCCTGTATTTGGCTGCATCCATCTTCCCCTCAATTTTAGCCATCTTCCCTGTCCCTGCTAAAGAAAAACAGGCCCAAACCATGATGCTGCCACCACCATGTTTGACAGTGGGGATGGTGTGTTGAGGGTGATGAGCTGTGTTGCTTTTATGCCAAACATATCGTTTTGCATTGTGGGCAAAAAGTTTGATTTTGGTTTCATCTGACCAGAGCACCTTCTTCCACATGTTTGGTGTGTCTGCTTTTGGTGCTCTCATATTTTGAATGAAAATTACTCAGTCATGCACAACTGTACCCATATGAAATTGTTATCCTTTTTTTCTCACAAATAGAGCTTTCTTTTGGTGATATTTAATCACCGCTGGGTTTTTTATTTCTTGCGCTATAAAAGAAAAAAATACTGAAAATTCTGTAAAAAAAAAATCATTTTTCTTTGTTTCTGTTATAAAATTTTGCAAATTAGTAATTTTTCTTCATAAATTTTGGCCAAAATTTATACTGCTACATATCTGTGGTAAAAATAACCCACATTGGTGTATATTATTTGGTCTTTGTGAAAGTTATAGAGCCCACAAGCTATGGTGCCAACCTCTGAAAATCGATCAGACCTGAAGTACTGACGGCCTATCTCATTTCTTGAGACCCTAACATACCAGAAAAGTACCAATACCCCCCAAATTAACCCTTTTTGGAAAGTAGACATTCCAAGGTATTTAGAAAGGGGCGTTTTTTTGAAGTTGTAATTTTTTCCACAATTCTTTGCAAAATCAAGATTTTTTTTTTCACAAGCTTGTCATATTAGCAGGTTATTTTATACACACACAGCATATGCATACCACAAATTGCACCGCAAAATACATTCTGCTATTCCTCCCGAGTATGGAAATACCACCTGTGTGAGACTTTTACACAGTATGGCCACATAGAAAGGCCTAACATCCAGGGAGCACCATCAGGTGTTATACTCTCTTAGCCCTTGTACACACGGTCGGAGATTCCGATGGAATGTGTCCGATAGGACCGTATTGTCCGATAATCCGACTGTGTGTGGTCTCCATCGGACTGTTTCCGTTGGTATATCCGACAGACCAAGTTTTCCAACTTGTCTATAAAATTTTCCGACAACATGCTCCGATCGGACATACTCCGATCATGTGTAGCCTACTCCGACGGACAAAGTGCCACGCATGCTCAGATCAAATTCCTAGACCTATTGGCTACTAGCCTGAACGTAGTCCAGTCGTAACGAAATAACGTCATCATGTTATGTACAATCGGATTTTCCGTCAACTTTGTCCGACCGTGTGTATGCAACAGTTTCGGACAAAATCCATCAGACAAAATCCAACGGATTTGGTTGTCAGAATGTCCGACCGTGTGTACAAGGGCTTACACTTTTGAAGGCCCTGGAGCACTAGGACAATTGCCCCAAAAATTACCCCATTTTGGAAAGTAAACACCCCAACGTATAATCTATGAGACATAATGAGTCTTTTGAACATGTCATTTTTTTCTACACATTTTTGGAATATGTAGAAAGACATTTTTTAACACAAAGTTGTCCATTTATACAATATTTCTTAACACATAGCATGTACATACCAAAAATGACACCCCAAAATAGATTCTCCTACTCTTCCTGAGTATGGCAATAACACATGTGGGAGACTTTCACAGCCTGGCCACATACAGAGGTCGAGTACGGCTGGGTATAGCTGAGTACGGCTGTGTATGGCTGAGTACGGCTGGGTATGGCTGAGTACGGCTGGGTATGGCTGAGTACGGCTGGGTATGGCTGAGTACGGCTGGGTATGGCTGAGTACGGCTGGGTATCGCTGAGTATGGCTGAGTATGGCTGAGCATGGCTGGGTATCGCTGAGTATGGCTGGGTATCGCTGAGTATGGCTGAGCATGGCTGGGTATTGCTGAGTATGACTGAGCATGGCTGAGTACAGCTCAATACGCTGAGTATGGCTGGGTACAGCTGAGTATGGCTGGGTACGGCTGAGTATGGCTGGGTACGGCTGAGTATGGCTGGGCACGGCTGAGTATGGCTGGGTACGGCTGAGTGTGGCTGGGTACAGCTGGGTATGGCTGAGTATGGCTGAGGCTAGATGGCATGGCTGAGAATGGTTGGATGGATGAGTACTGCTGAGTATGGATGGCTGAGCATGGTGGATAAGTATGACAGAGGGATGGCTGAGCATGGATGGATGAGTATGAATGGCGGGATGAATGAGTGTGGATGGTGAGATGGCTGAGGGTGGATGGCGGGATGGCTGAGCATGGATGGCAGGATGGATGAGTGTGGGTGGCATGATGGCTGAGTGTGGATGGCTTATACAGACGGATGGATGGATGAGTGCTGGATTTGTCACTGAGCAGCGCTTACACTGTACGGAGAGGGGAGAGAGAAACTGGATATCACGCCGGTTTGTTTACATGTGATTGCTCTGTCATTTGACGGAGCCATCACGTGGTAAACGGCCAATGTCAGCGGCCATTTACTGTGATCCGCATCACACCGTCGGGTACGGATGCTCCCGTGTGCACGCGCCAGGGGGTGCGCCGGGAACGCTTCTGGGAGGAAGTCATAGTACGCCCTCCTAGAGTTATCAAACTGCCCTGTAGCTGTCATTCGGCTATGAGCTGGTTGTTAAGTGGTTAAAGTATATCCATGGACAACCTTTTCATTTTTCTTGAGTTTTGGATTGATTTGAGAAGGATTAGAACCCCTGTCAAGTTTTTTTTTACTACTATCTGTGTCGTAAGGTTGCTTTTATATTTCAACTGTTGTGCAAAGGATTATGGAAAATTAATACAAATAAGGATTGCTGGTGATTACACCGGGAAAAAATATTATATTAAAATTTAGGCTAAACTTGCAGCAATTGACAGTAGGACTAAAATCAATTGCTTAAATTATATGTTTTACTGGCTTGGAACATGTTACCATGTTAATAAATGTCACAAATTAACTAATTCAATTTGCATCTTTTTAATTTCTAACATACAGTATATATAAATGTACCTTCCTCTCATCAAATGATTTCATCAAGGCCAGTCGGAATGTATAATCAACTGCAGGAATTTTTATTTAAAGTGTTTACTGAGGAAGAGATTTGTTTTAATTCAGGAAGAAATAATGTGCTTTATTCCTAAGCCAGGACTCTAAGTCACAGGAATGTTATTTCTCTGATTATGTGGTAGCAAATGGAAAGGATTATTACACAATGTGAATACATTTAAAGCAGATAGAATCACCTCAATTCACATCTGCACACTGGCGCAAGAAGAAAACTCTGCTGACTGAATAGGTGATTATTTCCTACCTACAGAACCCTGTCCTGCTAATACTGCAGATAACAATTGTTTATTTTATGTCCTTTCATTTTACTTTTAAAGGAAAAATCCAGAATAAATATAAAACGAAATGAAAAAATGGTGCACATTCTATTGTGTAATTTACATTGCTAAAAATTACACATTGTTCTCTTTTTTAGCAAACCCTTTGTATATATCGTGTATTATGGAAATATGATTTGGCTAAATATATATAAAAAATACCCTTCCTATCCACCAATTATTTTCCGTAACTGATGTATCACTGACCCCCGAAGGAGCTGCTGATATTTAATCACAGTTTTTTCCCCTTAAAATCAGGGGGAAATCGTGGCTGCGTGTTATATGCCGATACCCCGCCGATCTCCCTCTTATTGTGGGGAAATGAGCAAGTGGAGCCGAGATACACAAAGCCGAACTACACTTGGCTTTACTCGGCTCCTCTCACAGTCCTGCCCACCTCCACTGATTGCGAGAGGAGCGAGCGCCGTAGACATACAGAAAGCCGAGTGTACTTCAGCTAGTCTCAGCTCCTCTCGCAGTCCCTCCCCTGACTGTGAGCAGAGCCGAGTCTAGCCGAAGTACACTCGGATTTCTGTATGTCAGTGGCGCTCGCTCCTCTCCTCTCGCAATCAGTGGAGGTGGGCAGGACTGCGAGAGGAGCCGAGTAAAGCCGAGTGTACTTCTCCTTTGTGTATCTCAGCTCCTCTCGCTCCTCTCCGCTCAGTCAGCGGAGATCGGCGCCAAATTTAAATCGGGGCAACCCTGAAAAAAGATTGACAATTCTCCAAAGAGACTGGGCAAGGCTGCAAAGGCACTGGACAAGGGTGCAATGATGGACAAGGCTGCAGATGGACACTGATAAGGTTGCACTTATGAGCATTTAAATGTAAGTTTTTTTCCTTAAACTTCCCTCCTAAAAGTTTTTTTCCTTAAAATTCCCTCCTAAACTTGGGGTGTGTGTTATACGCCGGCGCGTGTTATACGCCAATAAATACGGTAATTACAATAACTACACTGTCACACAAACGTAATGTGACAGTACAGTGGATATTCATAACATTTTTAAAATGTAAAGAATTTAATGTAAAGAATGTAAAGAATTCTTGGATAACCCCTACACGCGTGTCTCCAAGTGGGACCAATGCTCAGAGTGACAATGCCTTAACTCTGGGCACCTTTCCACTTCCAGCACGCTGTGATACACACAGAAATGCAAAGCTATCAACACTATGTAATACAACTGCTAGGGAGCTCCTCCTGCTTTATAATGCAGTCCTTTCCTATAGTAATCGAATGCAAGGCCTTGCAATAAAAGATGTAGTCTTTGGTCTTCTTCTAGCTATTGTATTGAAGTAATTGTAATCCAAAGGTTTTAACAAACAAGAATAGTGTAGAATGAATATTGAAACTGTTCTTGTGATGTAGCACACTTATAACTACCTCCGGTGTAGTTGTCTCCAGATCACACAGTATCAGGCCTCAGTGGAATGCTTTAACTCAGTCTAAGTGTGAAACCTCCTCCATGGGATTACAGGTCCCAGCAACGCTGTGTTAAGCGTCTAAGTGTGTAAAAGTGTGTTAAGAGTTATGGGCGGCAGCCCTCTCACCCAACCAGGCCTTGAAGAATAGGAAACCTCCACTCTGGTTCTCTCAGTCTATATGCTGTTGCGCTGTTCCCTTTTGCAAGGTCACCAGGAGCTCTCAGTTACCTCCGTCAGGGTGCCTCTGGATCCTTCCTGATCCGACCACACTGCCGCTCCAGCAGGCTGTGGTGTGAAGTCCTCCTCTGGCTTCAGATGTTGCTCTGCACCGAACAGGCTGCAGTGCTGTGGGACACACACACACCAACAGCTCCTTGCAGGCAGGCTATGCGTCCAGAACAGAAAGAAAATGGTCGTGCAGGGTCTTAAATATCCTACTTAGCATGCAATTCAGTACTGATTGTTCATGGGTAGGTCACTTGGCATTGTGGTGGGGTTGCCACCCCTTTTCTTTAAGTCAAACCTGAACACATTAGCGGCACACAGCATTTTTTATTTTATTTTTTATAGTATAAACATATAAACTATACATATATTTAGCAATTAAATAACATTTATAATCATATGAAGTTAATCACAACTGTTCCCCTTTTACATCCGAATCCACAGAGTTCCCCTTTTACATCAGAATCCACAGAGTTCCTCTTTTACATCAGAATCCACAGAGTTCCCCTTTTACATCAGAATCCACAGAGTTCACCTTTTACATCTGAACTCGAATAGTTCCCTTACAATGTAAGGGGAGACTCTGCAGTCTCGTATGTAAGGAAGAACTCTGGGGACTCTAACATAAGGGATGCTCTGAGAACCCTGATCTAAGGGGGGAGCACTGACAACTCTGATGTAAGAGGGAACACTGTGGCCTCTGGTGTAAAGGGGAACTCTGATGTAAAGGGTGCTCTGAGAACCCTGATTTACATTAGTGTACTCACTCAGAGGCAGGAGCGAGAAGGATAGTGAGCTCACTCACCCCTTGGCAGTCAGCACCTCTCATCCAGATGTATCTGAGGCTGGACTTCAAATATCCGTCCCCCACTTTCCTTTTTTGAGGCACAGCGCTGGGGATTGGAGTGTGGGCTGACAAAGAGGGGTAGGGGCGGGACAGAGAGGTGCAGATCGAGCCCTCTCTCCTCTCCTGTGTGTGTGTGGGGGGGGGGGGGTAATCATTAGTGCTGGCTTTGGGCAGTGTGAAAGAGAGTGTAACAGACACTCTCAGCTTAGACAACTGCAGCCAGCAACCCTGCTGTGAAGCCATAGTCCAGTCTGAATAATTTGTCCGGGTTTCAGGCAGTTTGAAACCCGGACACATGATTCCAAACCGAACGGTGAATCCTGGACAGGTGGCAACCCTACATTGTGGGTTGGTAGGTCACTTGTATAATGTAAACAAACAGTCACTTCCTGTAACATTTCTCCATGTTCTTGAAAGGAAATTAAATGAAGTCCATTTCACGTTTTGGCCACTAGATGGTGTCAAATACCAATTTATAACACTTCCTATAGATTAACATTACATAGCACTAACAGGCAAAAATACCAGCACTACACTGACAAAAATGTCTCTTCCTTTCAACCACAGAAGCCGCTGTAAATTCATAGACAGGATTAGATAGAATCCTTCTTCTAATTGCTTTTCCTAGAAGCTTGCACAGAGCACAAGCTAAAAATACAGGCAACCCCAGAATGCAATGGGGTTAATTTACTAAAACTGGAGAGTGCAAAATCTGGTATAACTCTGCATAGAAACCAATCAGCTTCCAGCTTGTTTTGTCAAAGCATATTTGAACAAGTTGATGTTTGGATGATTGGCCACCATGCACAGCTGCACCAGATTTTGCACTTTCTGGTTTTAGTAAATCAACGTCAAAGTGTCATCTCCTCCAACAGTAGATGACTCATCTTGGTTGTGATTACATTATTTTTTGGACTACTTTGTGCCTACTTTAGATGAATAGCAAAATTTACAGAAGGTTTTATAGTTACTGTCCCTGACAAATTGGCATCAGTTCCTAAAATGTATGGCTTCTGTGGCTCTGCAAAATGCAGCCTGGAGTATAATGCCTAGTACACATGGGCCAAATGTCGGGGAGACATCAGCTGGTTCAATAAAAACAGGCTGAGATTTAGACCATGTGTATGTCAGCCAGTCTGACAGAAGACGGCTGTTTGACCGGCTTCTGTTGGACAAGCATGCTAGAAAACCAGTGGCTAACCAGCTCCCGATCAGTGGTCTCAGCTACTGGCAGAGAGCGCTGACCAGAGTGTTCAGGGGAGATCAGTGTACTAACGTTCTATTGTTAGTACAGCAGCTCCAACCGGAGCTGTCAGGTTTTTTTTGTTCAACCAGCTGGGTTGAACGCACAATATGATTAGTGTGTACTGGGCTTTAATGTGCACTGGATGCTTAGAATGCCAGGGCTTCCTTTTATTTTTAGTTGGTCACTGTCAACATCTAAAGGGGCAGAGAGGGTGACTGTCTAGGACCCATGTCTTCAAGGGGCTCTATATAAGTACCTCTCCAATACCTACCAGCTGGGGTGCTCACGTTACATCCTGTATAGAATTGCACCAGTTAATTAACTGATTGCATAGCATGTTCAAAAGCTATGCTACAAGTAGGAATTAGAGAATCTGCTAGGATTTGATTCGCAAACAGTTCTTTGCTTGAATTTTGGAGCTTGAGAACTTTGCAGAGAAACCCATTGACGTCTTTGGGGAGGAAATCAATCCTGGTCACTTGTAGGGCTAATAAACAAGTTATTGTCAAACAAAAGACATAGGAAGCCAGACACTGCCATGGGTGGCAAAATCAAAAAGAATATATAAAAACAGTATCTCTTTTTTTTTCTCTACACAGAATTGTCAGCCCTCCCTAACAGTTTTACTAGGCATGGGGGGCAGTGAGCTATTTTTTCCTTCAAATAATTTACTCTTGTGACCTAACTGACTAAGTACAAAGGATTTGCACTTATTGCACTTGCACTTTGCAACATATAATTGCACTTTGCAATTATATGTTGTTCATTATTTCTAGCGGTGAATGTGGCCAAAAGTTTGTGGTTTGCAAACTTTGTTAATTGCGGGAATTCACTGTGAACCCATCACCAGGATGAACGAAGTCTTCATCCTTAGTTATGTAGCGATGGGTTGCTTCGTGTTACAACATCCACACATTTCACCCTGCTGCCAGACATCCATTAGACACATTCCATTAGTCAATCAACAGTCTCTTGCTTTTTTTTTTATTTTATTAGGGGATTGAACTTGGTTGGGGAAAAGGGACATGGGATGCCCATAGGATAAATTAGTACTTTGTATAATAAAGTAACTGTGTCACACTTCACAGAAGGACAAGATGGCTGACCCTAAACTTGACAGACTTTTACCTCAGAACACTTCTTCCTCTAGCACACTACTGTCCAAGTCTTAGTAATCCCATCACACTATCAGAACATGACTAGGCCTCACTCTGAATTAGTCCCAGTGAATTTACTTTTTTGATCCTTTGTAGGCCGGGGCCTGCAGTACCCCTTTATGGCAGCAATCTTTTACTTGAGAAGAATAAATGGTGATGGACTACTGATCCCAGCAAGTCTGACTTGCAAATCCTGCCCCAGTCTCTCCCTCTGGCTCTACATCCAGCTCCCCTGGCATGTCTCTTCCAGATCTCTCCACTGTGCTTTTTATTTGGGAAGAATCCAGGGCAGGTGTCTCACCAACTTCTGCCCTGGATCCTTCCAGAATGACTTACTCTCCTCCAGCTCCTGTTCCAGGACACCTCTCCATGACTATGTAAGGAGTGGCGCCCTCCCAGCTCCCAAGCTCCTCCGCCTGAGGTACACCCCCCCAGATGGGGGTTCCCTCAGGCATGACAGTCTAACACTCCATCATCCATTTCACCCATCTGACAACTCCTCCCCCCAGCAAGCTGTCCATGGGTATATGTAGGAGACCTGCCCCTGCCAATTCTAGTTAGGGATTGGTCAGAGCTCCTCACATGCACCCCATGTCACTCCAGGTCTCAACCCTGCCCCTTTTCCAGAACCTTCTCCCTGGAAACAGAGGAGGCGCCAAAGATCTGAAAACTTTAAAAATTAAAGGAACGTTTGATTGACGAACCTGAACCCCATTTTAAAAAACAGTAATGGCCATATTCTAAGGTAGTAATCCATATTATTAGGCTTCCACTGTACCACACCCATACCAGTATTAAACCATATTTCCAAATAGAGAAACAAAACGTGTTGCTCTACAGTATTGGACGTTGAAGGTACATCATCAGGTAACACATAAAAGCTCATACCTAGTTACAAGGTATGCAGGAATTCTGCTTCATTTTTGCTGGAGTTCCTTACAGCTTTAAATCACATCTCTGGTCGCAGTCTGTGTTCTGTAAAAGTTCTTAAATAGAGAAAAAAAAGATCAGTCCAATAATCTTTAGTGTAAATTACAATTACAGTAGGTAGTTGAGCTGCTGGCCAAAATCATTAGCATTCGTTTGAATGTTCTGTTCTGGATTGGTTTGAAAATGTTTTATAAATCCACTGCTACCCCAAATTGTCCCTTAAAGACTTTAATCTGTAAATCTTGTATTTGGACTCAATCTATTTCTACCATGAATAATGAATTGTGCACTGGTTCTCTTTTTGCCAAGTTCCCAGAACTTACTAGCTTACATGCCAAAACCTTGGGTCCATTTTATTGTCACGGCGGTAAATTTATAGTGTGAAATCCAATTCCTTCTCTGTTTATAGTTGAATCATGCCGTTACAATATGTATTCTGTCTAGAGCAAGTTATCTAATTTCTATGCGATTAAGTCCAATGAAGTGAAAAGCCCTGTCCCCAACCCTCTCACAAATCATCACTGTATCTTTTTCTTCTTGTATATTTTTGTTATAATATTTGTGTCATAAGTCCATCTGATATAGAGCTATGATTCCCATGCTTTCTTTTTTCCTCATAATTGAACATTATTTCAGGAACGCGTATGCCTAAAGCAGTTTGAAATGGCCTCACCTGAGTGTTCCAGCACATATTTGTTTAGCACAGTCCTTACAAGAGTCACCATGGATAATAAACACATTAAGAATAACTAAGCGCAACCTTTATTTTTATTTTGTTACATCTAGATAGAGTGGTGAGGGGTTAGAACCATGACCAGGTTTTTATTGCTGCCTTTGTCCATGTTAGGGAGATTTACTCTCTCCATTTATACTGATCACCAGTGTCACTGAGAATGACAGTGAAGGTAAATCCAAAATTTCTAGTTGCTACAGGAACAGAACTCAAGGGGACATTTTCCAATGGAAGGATTTATTCCCAAGATAACTGTATAGGGGTTTGTTTACACTTGTGGTTGGAGGGCTTTTTTTACCCCCCAACTGCTCCCCCTTAAGATGCAAAGGCAGAGGATGGGGATGAATACATACCATGCAAAGTTTCACTTCCTGGCCCGGCAAGAATTAAACCTCCTGGTATGCTCAGCTAGCACAACCATCCACCAAACGTGACCCATTCAAGTGGGGGTCATGTAGCAACTGCACTGCAACGGTGTATTTTGGATGCGCTTGCAGCTTAGTAGTGTGGCATTTATGGGCTTAAAACAAGTGGTAAGCAATCCCCAAACCTGGCAAACCAGCTGACAACCCAGCCAGTTACAGACCCCTGGCAGGCAGGCATCTGACGGTACCCGCCGGTACAATGGGTTGAACACCACTGATGCCTTCTCTGTTAATATCCCTAGATGCAGAGAAGGCATTCAACAGAGTAGACTGGAATTTCTTAAAGTCGGTTCTTATGAAATTCGGCTTTTCTGGCCTGATACTCAAAGCAATAATGGCACCTCCCCCAGCGCTAAAGTTATAAATTCAGGTATTCTCTCAGACCCCTTCCACATAACCAATGGAACCCCTCAGGGCTGTCCCCTTTCTCCATTAATGTTTACCCTTGTCATGGAACCATTAGCACACTCCATTCTCACCAACCCTGCATCAAATTTGGCGAGATCAACCACAAAATTGGCCTTTATGCCAATGATCTGATCATTTCTATACCAAGCCCACACAATCACTTGCTCATCTCTATCATATCCTGGATCTTTTTAGCAAAGCATCTCTATACAAGATAAACAATTCCATGTATGATTGGACCCAATATTGATTTTAACACCAAACATAGCATTGATAAACACACCTCTCTTTCATGAGCCCCAAACTCTACTCTCTCACATTTAGGTATACACCTGACTATCCCAACCTCCTACCTACTTCTCCTCAACATCTCGCACCTGGTAACCAAACTGCACATGATCTCCAAAGTATCCAAACATCATGGGTCGGATGTATCGCTCTCACCAAGATGTACCTCTTACCTCATATACTGTACAAATTCCGAACTCTGCCTGTCCCTTTCTTGCAATCACACCTAACTAAACTACAAGCTATTTTGATCTCTTTCACATGGTATGGAAAACACCCCAGAATCAAGAGATCTACCCTATGTTCCCCGCCTTCTGCCGGTGGCTACAAATAGAAAACACAGTCTTGGCAACCCATTCGAAGTGGACTCTAAATACATTGCTTTTACACCAACACAAACAGCGGAGCTATCTTATAACTGTTAATGCTACTGTCAGAATATGGCGAGCAATCCTTCAACAGTCTGAAGGCATCCCCCACTGACTATTGCAAAATATACCTTTAAATGCTCTACAAACCGTTATACCTGATATCCCACTATCGAAATGGATACAAGCCGGCATCAATTCCCTCAGAGATCTTTACCATGACTCCTCGCTCTTTTCCTTTCAACACCTACAATCGACCTATCACATCCCACCCAAAGACTTCTTCAAGTATCTCAGAATCCGCTCAGCTCTCACACGTGTAATTTGGTCAAAAAATCTCTACTTCTGGCACCTCCTAAAATTCTACAAAGGGCATCTCTTACACATATAAGCTTCTCTCTGACTCTGCGCCTGATACTAAAACCTCTGCTATGCTACACTGGGAGAACCTATTAAATTGTAATTACAACCGCAACAATGGCTTAGTGCCCTCCAAAGGCCACTGAAAGTCTCCAGGTGTATAACACATTGGGAATCCATACAAAAAATTCTTAACAACTGGTATATCATGCGCTCTAAACTGGCGAGGTGTTACCCTTCTACATCAGATGCCTGCTGGGGGACCTGTGGTCATGCTGGATCCTCTATACACATTTCATAATCTTGCCTCAAACTGGAAACCTTTTGGTCTGCTCTCACAAGATTTCTTTCCTCTATTCTCTCAACTCCTATCTGCCTATTCCCTCAAATGTTCCTTTTGGGTTTAGATTTGACCCCTGGTCACCAACTACTACCTACACCATCCTTTATCACCACGTGATTAGCAATTGCTAAAAAATGTAACTCTCCTGATCCCCCTTCTATTCTGGAAGTTTTATTAAGTACTATTACTGAACAACCATTGCCTAATGGAATTTATGCATAGCAGGGCCCACCTACAGGTTCCTGCATTCCTTAAAAGAGGGAACCCCTAGCTTATACACCCTAAAAGCCTGCCCTATCCTGACTTATAAATGTCCTATTGCTACTCTTACTTAATATGTAATCCTACTGTCTGTTGACATCACTCTATGTTATATACACTTCAGATGTTTAGTGTATGTTATTGCAACACACCTTATATTATACTTATTTGTACCTCGCATCTATTAACAAATCACCTGTAATCTTTTGAAAGATGTACTCATGTAATGTTAAAACATTTGAATAAAACTTCAAGATATAAAAAAAAAGTGGTAAGGATGTGACATATCACCTCCTTACGGCCTGTCGAATACCTCTGAAAAGTGATCTGAGCACAAAGATATCCTTTCGCATCCTGTTAAAGGGGTTGTAAACCCTCAAGGTTTTTCACCTTAATACATTCTATGCATTAAGGTGAAAAACCTCCTGTGATCCAACAGCCCACCAGAGCCCCCCCCCCTTTTTCCGTGCGGGAAAAGTCCGTTCATTTCAAAAGTACGGCGGACTAGCACACGCACGGCCGTATTGTCTGCCGGACTGCGTGTCCGGTGGACACATTTTGGTGCAAAACTACTTTCTAAGTCCGCCGGACTTTTGGGTAAAAAAAGTCCGCCGGAGCCCACACACGGGCGGATTGTTTGATCATGTGTACGCGGCATAGGGGACATCTTCCTAATTAAACACAGACGGCAAAATAAATAACTGACAGCAGGTTTAATACTCCCCTACACTATCAAACTTGTTTTGGGCTTTATATATACTTTATGGGCAAGTTAGTGGAAATACTTAATGAAACATTTTGTACCATATACAAAAATCAATATTTATGGTATTTGTTCAATGGTCACCAAAAGTGTTTGCATTTAGCATACAAAGCAAATTTACTTATACCTATAGTGGTATTTTTAGTGTAAAGCATATATTCTATATCACCAATTTGGGAGTCACATCAGATCCTTATCTTCTGATCACCTTAAAAAATACACATGTAATTCATATTTGCAAAATGTTGAGGTAGTCAAGCAAATTAACATCAGCCAGAAAAGCTTACAAAAATATATATAAAAATACATTTCAGCAAAACATTTAAAAGCTAAGAATTAAAATCCATTTTATATGGTATAAATGGTAGGGTGTGGGTACTAGCTTGTAAGGGTGTTTCAAAAAAACATTCAGTAAACTGAATACCAGAGGTATATACTATTTAATAAAACGAAGCATAATGTAAAAAAAAGAAAACGTGATAAACGTCAGAACATCATAAAGCAGTATTCTCCACATCAACGTGTTTCTCAGGTGAAACCCGTTTCTTTCAGAAAAAATAAACCCAAGTATCTAGTTATTAAAACTCAACACAAGTCCTCACAGTGCAGTTGTGCATTGGGAAGATAGACAAACATTCCAAACATCAAAGATGCACATAGTGATAAATCTCATTTGTGAATGTTATATGCACACTTTTACTACTACTTCCATCCCAGCACAAAAAGGTGCCTGGCTCTTGGGGTACACAGGGGTATTTTTAGTGTGGGTTAACAGAATAAAATAAAAAATGCAACAAAATAGACATTCTAACTAAAGTCTTCTCTCAGTTGACCATAGCTTATTTATACACTGTATTCTTACTTGTCCACTTGGTAAGGGTTGCTCATTCTGTATAGGCAAGGTACCTGCTGGTGACACAGAGGTAGTGTGGGCAAGGTACCTGCTGGCAACACAGAGATAGTATGGGCAAGGTACCTGCTGATGACACAGGGATAGAGTGGGCAAGGTACCTGCTGATGACACAGAGATAGTGTGGTACCTGCTGATTAGGGCCGGCGCCACCAAAAGACAGCTTATGCAGCTACCTAAGGGTGCCAGGGTGGAGGAGGTGGTAAATTCTGATGCCTCCTGGATCAGTCCTGGGGTCCCAGTGAATCCTGGATCAGAGCCAAGTGTCAGAAGAAATTTGAGCACTTGGTTCCAGTCACTTGTCCTGCAGGAACGAGCTAGTCTGGGCACCAGTGTCACCCACCCCGCATCTTGTGCAGGATGTTTGGTGTCCCACACGCTGGCTGGGTTTACTGTCTAAACAGTTGCTGGTTGGTATGCAATCCCTGAGTATTTTAAAGAAGGTCTTCTTTAAGGTATTCTCAGATAAAGTGTAGACTCTATTTATATTTTCATTGTCTGAAAAACCATATGCAATGGAAGATTTTCATTTTTATTTTATTTTTTGTGACGATTGTGCTGGGTTTGATATGTATTTGTGAGACTCTTGCTTGCAGCTTAGCAGTGAAAGCATATTTTATTGGTACAAGTAAGCCCGGCTTTTGTTTAACCACGCTCCTAAGCTATGTCTGCCGTGGTCACTTCCTCCCTCAAGTGTCCCTCATTTTGAAGTTCAAAAGTTGTAAGGAATGCAGGTGGTGATGAGGGCACCAAAATGCACCTTTAGCTGTGTAGAGAACAACCCTTGCACCAGCCCTGCTGCTGATGACACAGAGGTACTGTGTTCAATGTACCTGCTGATGACACAGAGGTAGTGTGATCAATGTACCTGCTGGTGGCAAAGAGGTAGTGTGGGCATGGTATTTGCTGGTGTCGCAAAAGTATACTGAGCATGATACCTGCTGGTAACACAGAGAAAGCATGGGCATTGACACAGAGGTAGTATATGAATAGCACCTTCTGGTGACCTAGAGATAGTGTTAGCATGCTGATGATGATGCTGATGGTAGTTTGAGTGTGGTACCTGCTGGTAACACAAAGCTATTTTGAGCAATGTACCTGCTTGAGACACAAAGGCAGTGTGGGCATGGGGTGAAGAAAAGAAAGGAGGTACATCGGTGGAACACATGAGCAGGGGGTTACAGTAGTGGGGCAGAAGAGCAGGGGGAACAGAGGTGGACAGATTTGCAGGCGGTACAGTGGTGGAGCAGATGAAAAAAGGGGTTACAGTGGTGGGGTAGATGAGCAGATGGTTCAGTGGGGAAACAGAAAAGCATGGGGGTACGACGGTGGAGTAGCTGTGCAGGGAGGTACAGTGGTGGGGCAGATGAGAAAGGGGGAACATTGGTGGGGTAGATGAGCAGGGGGTTACAGTGGTGGAGAAGATGTACAGGGGGTTACAGTGGTGGAGAAGTTGTACAGGGGGTTACAGCGGTGGGACAGATGAGCACGGGGCTACAGTGGCGGGGCAGATGTGCAGGAGGTTACAGTGGTGGGGCAGATGTGCAGGGGGTTACAGTGGTGGGGCAGATGAGAAAGCAGGTACATTAGTGGGGCAGATAAGCAGGGAGTTACAGTCATGGGGCAAATAAGAAAGGGGGTAAATTGGTGGGGCAGATGAGTAGGGGGTTACAGTGGTGGGACAGATGTACAGTTGGTTACAGTGGTGGGACAGATGTGCAGGGTAGTACATTGGTGGGGCAGATGTGCAGGGGGTTACAGTGGTGGGGCAGTTGTGCAGGGGGTACAGTGGTGGGGCAGATGTGCAGGGGGTACAGTGGTGGGACAGATGAGCAGGGGGTACAGTGGTGGGACAGATGAGCAGGTGAATTAGGGCTGATCTGATGTGTGAAGGTGCAGGAATTGGGACTGATCAGCAGTGTGAAGGTGCATGAATTAGGGCTGATCATAGGTGTGAAGGTGCAGGAATAGGGGCTGATATCATGTGTGAAGGTGCAGGAATTGGGGCTGATCTGAGGTGTTAGGGTGCAAGAACTGGGACTGATTAGAGGTGTGAGAGTGCAGGAATTGGGGCTGATCTAAGGTGTGAAGGTTTCATAGTTTCATAGTTAGTAAGGTTGAATAAAGACACCAGTCCATCCAGTTCAACCTGTGTGAGTGTCTACCCCTAGCCCTGTACATTGCACACTCACATTGGTCCCTACCCTCAAGGAGCCCACAATCTAAGGTCCCCATTCATATACTAAGGCCAATTTTGGACAGAAGCCAATTAACCTACCTGCACGTCTTTAGAGTGTGGGAGGAAACCGGAGTACCCAGAGGAAACCCACGCAAGCACAGGGAGAACATGCAAATTCCAGACAGGTAGTGTGGTTGGGATATGAACCAGAGACCCTTTTTACTGCTAGGTGAGAGTGCTAACCACTACACCACTGTGCCGCCC
Source organism: Lithobates pipiens (assembly GCF_037356315.1). Classification (NCBI taxonomy): domain Eukaryota; kingdom Metazoa; phylum Chordata; class Amphibia; order Anura; family Ranidae; genus Lithobates; species Lithobates pipiens. The sequence goes on along the minus strand of NW_027507748.1, from coordinate 97,731,941 downwards.
AAATATGATCAGAGGTGTGAGGGTGCTGGAATTGGGGCTGATCTGAGATGTGAAGGTGCAGAAATTGGGGCTGATCTGGAATGTGAGAGTGCAGGAATTGGGGCTGATCTGAGATGTGAAGGTGCAGGAATTGGGGCTGATCTGAGGTGTGAAAGTGCAGGAATTGGGGCTGATCTGAGGTGTGAGCGTGCAGGAATTGGGGCTGATCTGGGATGTGAAGATGCAGGAATTAGGGCTGATCTGAGGTGTGAGGGTGCAGGAATTGGGGCTGATCTGAGGTGTGAGGGTGCTGGAATTGGGGATGATCAGAGGTGTGAGGGTGCAGGGATTGGGGCTGATCTGAGGTGTGAGGGTGCAAGAATTGGGGCTGATCAGAGGTGTGAGGGTGCAGGAATTGGGGCTGATCTGAGGTGTGAGGGTGCAGAAGTTGGGGCTGATCTGAGGTGTGAGGGTGCAGGAATTGGGGCTGATCAGAGGTGTGAGGGTGCAGGAATTGGGGCTGATCAGAGGTGTGAGGGTGCAGGAATTGGGGCTGATCTGAGGTGTGAGGGTGCAGGAATTGGGGCTGATCAGAGGTGTGAGGGTGCAGGAATTGGGGCTGATCAGAGGTGTGAGGGTGCAGGAATTGGGGCTGATCTGAGGTGTGAGGGTGCAGATATTGGGGCTGATCAGAGGTGTGAGGGTGCAGGAATTGGGGCTGATCTGAAGTGTAAAGGTTGCAGGAATTGGGGCTGATCAGAGGTGTGAGGGTGCAGGAATTGGGGCTGATCTGAGATGTGAAGGTGCAGGAATTGGGGATGATCTGAGGTGTGAGGGTGCAGGAATTCGGGCTGATCTGAGATGTGAGGGTGCAGGAATTGGGACTGATCAGAGGTGTGAAGGTGCAGGAATTGGGGCTTATCTGAGATGTGAGGGTGCAGGAATCGGGGCTGATCAGAGGTGTGAAGGTGCAGGAATTGGGGCTGATCTGAGATGTGAAGGTGCAGAAATTGGGGCTGATTTGGGATGTGAAGGTGCAGGAATTGGGGCTGATCTGAGGTGTGAGGGTGCAGGAATTGGGGCTGATCTGGGATTTGAAGGTGCATAAATTGGGGCTGATCTGGGATGTGAGAGTGCAGGAATTGGGGCTGATCTGAGATGTGAAGGTGCAGGAATTGGAGCTGATCTGAGATGTGAAGGTGCAGGAATTGGAGCTGATCTGAGATGTGAAGGTGCAGGAATTGGGGCTGATTTGGGATGTGAAGGTGCAGGAATTGGGGCTGATCTGGGATGTGAGAGTGCGGATGTTAATTTCTCACTACTACTCAAGTCGTTTACAGCATTTACTTTATAAAAAATCATTTTCGTAATTGAGAGTGTGAAGTTGACTTTTTTTTTGTTATAAAATCGGCACGCTCAATTACTTTGAAAACATTTTTTGGCACACTGTGCTCAAAAGGTTGCCTACCCTGATCTTTAGAATGCTTAAATGTTTGCTCAATGCCCCATTCAACATGGTGGACAGTGTAAGAGCCTGTACAGACAGCGAGGATCAACATAATATATGTTGTTCACAAACTTAAATAATATACTCCCTCCCCATATCAGATTTGTCAAAAAACATTTGCAATCTAAGATAATATAACACATATTCTACTGACTATGAATCATCTACAGCCATTACATGCACAATTCTGCGACTTAAGATCCAAGTACATCTATTTTCTACATCCACAGCAGTAACAAGAATGAATACCTTTCTCAGTAATGGCATGCAGACTTGTTGAGGTTAGATACAGACATTTCCATATCCATCTTCACTTCCTTCTTCCATTTACTATGACTATTTACTATACTCATTCACATCTGACATCATTTTAAAGTGCCGTAATCATCAAGATTTTTTTTTTCTTCTACCAATTGTGCATACTAGAACCTGATTGAAAGACTACACTACCTGCCAGGTAATCGTTGTGGATTTTGTCAGGAAGAAGCTAATTTGGAAGTTAGAATGACAGTTTACCATTGGCAAGCAAAGCAAATCAGTATTTGTAAATTGCATGTAATTTACATCAATTCAAAGCACAAGGTCACTTTCAGTGATTGAAAAATGCAAACATATTACCTTGTAAGCCATAGACACTGTCTATTTGTGGTTTATGTTAGTTTCAAGAGTAAAATGTGCATTTCCTTTACAAATTCATTGGATTTATTTTTAAAGGGCAAGGGTTGCCCAATAAACAAATAACTATGCAAAGATAAAAACAGCATTCTTGGCATCCAGAGAGATGAGAACTTTACCTGTGACAGCTGTGGAAATAACGCAGTCACTCAGTGGATGTTTTTTGTTGGAACCCCACTGAAGAGATGTACTAGAAACAGGAAGTGTTTAGTCCAGGCACTACCTGCCTGGAGTTTGCCAGTTCTCCCTGTGCCTGTGTGGGTTTCCTTCGGGTACTACGGTTTCCTCCCACACTCAAAAGACATGCTGTTAGGTTAACCGCTTCAGCCCCGGAAGAATTTACCCCCTTCCTGACTAGAGCATTTTTCCCCACACTTTAACTGGCAATTGCGCAGTCGTGCAACGTTGCACCCAAACAAAATTGATGTCCTTCTTTCCCCACAAATATAGCTTTCTTTTTTTAGTGGTATTTGATTGCCTCTGCGCTTTTTCTTTTTTGCGCTATAAACAAAAGTAAAGAGTCAATTTTGAAAAAAACACAATATTTTGTACTTTTTGCTATAATAAATATCCTTTTTTTTTTTTTAAAGCAATTTTTTCTCAGTTTAGGCAGATATGTATTCTTCTACATATTTTTGGTAAAAAAATGATAATATTGATTGGTTTGCGCAAAAGTTATAGTGTCTACAAAATAGAGAATAGATTTATAGCATTTTTATTATTTCTTTTTTTTTTACCAGTAATGGTGACGATCTGCGATTTTTATCGTGATTGCGGCATTATGGTGGACACATGGGACAATTTTAACAAATTTTTGGAACCTTGTTACTCTAAACCTTCCTAGCTTTGTAAGTATCTATTTTCTTAAACATATATGAGCTATGTATACCTATGTGTACTGCTATTTTAGTACATTGTATTGATATATATGTCCCCACAGTCAGGTTCTGCTTCTTGTCCCCTTGGTTGTCACTTGTTCTGAGCTACTTGTATTGTTGGGCTTTACCAAATTGGCTAGTTTATTGTTTACATATGTTTATGTTTTATCTGGATGATATGATCTGCTTATATGTTTTTTATACACATACTAGATACTCAAGCTCCTGAAGAAGCGCCCCAATGCCCGGAACATGTAGAGCGATCCCCATGAGCGACATTTCATCACGACTCAAGCACCTCATGTATCAAACAATTTTGGATTTATATTGATACTGCATATTTCAACTATTGTACTAATATATATAAATGACCAATATTCTGTATTATAGGTGGTATGAGAGTCAACGAGGTCATTTATGTACATGTTTTTTTTTAATATGTATTTACATACATTGTTTTTAACTTTATCTGATTAAAATACAACATTTTTTTTTTTACATAAAGTCTATGCGTGTGCCTATAAAGGCCATATCTTTATCCAACCATTCCCTTTCTCACACATCATAAATAGGCATGAGTCATGCCAGCAGGGGCAATGGGGTGGAAGATGGAGATGGAGTGCTGAGGAGGCTGTCGGTAGCTCTTAAGAGGGTGCGCTACACTTAGGAGTCTAGTTATAAGAAAATATTGCAGTGCACAGCATTTGAGAGTGACAAAGTATCCCCATAATGTTTTTAATACATTTGAAATGTTAGTTTCTACTTGCTGCCTTCTGGCGAACATAACATTTGCTAGCATTCAGTTCTAAGAAAAAATGCCTTAAGAACATTTGACTAGAAGAATTTAAAAAAACATTTAATTGCAATTCATATCAAACTATCCATCTGCTCTCAAGGCTGCAAGGTTTTGGAAACTCACCTACATGTCTGGTGGACATGACCCATAGTTCACAGATTTTGGACTGAGGTTTTTGATCTTCTTTCCACAGCACTAAAAAATAATTTCACCCGACCCCACTATAGCTATTCTATCTGTGGCCCCCAAATTTGACTACTGCCAAAATTAAACCTCTCTTACAAATTATAACTGCTGCTAGACAGTGGTGGCAGCTTGGAAAACCTCCATTCTTTGGCTACTTTAAATCAAAAACAGACACGCACCATGAAACACAGTAAGATAGCTGCCCCCCCCCCCCCCCATATGACTGTATCCCCAAATATGGAAAAATTTGGCAGATGTGGATAGATACATATTTTCCCACCAATTTTGATCCCATACTAATTGAACCATCTTGACCTGCACCTATTTATTGTTGCCATTAGTGACCTTCCCTTTGTGACATAGGCACCCAACATCTATCCAACATCTCTGGTTTGCCTGTAGAGAACCCCAGGAACAGTAAATATTGGGCTTAATGTGTTCACGGGTTATGGCCTGCTTCCCCCTACCCCGATGTCCCACAATTGGTTAGTGAGTAGTGATGAGTAAACCAAGCAAAGTTTGGTTTCCTGGACATTTACCATATAAACAAAAAACTGTGAACCCCCAAACATAGTGGTTAACCTCATTGAATTATATGTTTTTTTTTAGGTCAACTTGCAAGGTTTTGGGGGGAAAAATGCATGGATAAGTGGATGTGTAACAATGCAATTTTTTTTATTACTATTTACTATTCAGGAAGAGCAGCTATTTTTTTAAAAAAGTTAAAGGATAATAATAAAAATAGACAATTCTTTTAAATAATAGGCCTGTTGGATACCTTAAACTTACAAGTGAAGTAGCGAACCTGTATGATGTACAAAAGTGAAAGTAACATTTACAAAAAAAAATACCATTTAAATTGACGTTAATTGACACTCTTCTCCTACTTTTTTGTGTTTGTAAACAACGCAGACAGGGATTTCCCTCAACATCTATACCAGACCCTTACTCTAGAATAGATGAAGGTCTGCTATGTATTGTAAGGGGGAACCTCTAAGCCCCTGTACACACGGTCGGACATTCCGGCAACCAAATCCGTCAGTTAAATTCCGACAGATTTAGTCCGGAAGTGGTCCGGAAGTGGTGTTGCATACACATGGTCAGACTAAGTTGTCGGAATTTCCAGTTGCCAAGAACGCAGTGACGTAAGCCGCGTACAATGGTACCAGAAAAGGGAAGTTCAGTACCACGTCTGACACCCTTTGGGCTCCTTCTGTGATCTTGTGTTTATCGCGTGTTAGTAGAAGTTTGGTGAGAGACGATTCGTGCTTTTCAGATTTGTGCTTCAGTTTGTTACTGCTCTTCAGTTTGTGCTTGTCGGTGCGTATCTGCTTATGAGTGTGTGTAGTCAGTAAGCATTTGTTGCTCATTGTGGACTATATCTTGGTATAGTACGCTTTGATTTTCATTGCTTATTGTCTGCTCGTTTCTGGTTTTCAGGTCGTTCTTTCAGGCATTGCTGTTTATCGGTGCTTTATGTTGTCCGTTCTGACCAGCCGACCGTTTTTAAGCCATGTTTCGTGTACGTACTAGTTGTAGAGTTTGTGCTGTGCAGGGGCTTGGTGTTGGATGACTCTGATAAGGGGACCTTATACTTTAGGCTTTAAATACTAATTTCCCAAAATGTTATACTGATATTGTCCAAAAATGTTTGTGTCTAATCTGCTTGCAATGTTGATGTGCAAAATTTAAAAAAAAAATTCTTGTTTCACTCCACAGTTTCCTTCAATGCCACAGGAATGGCAGACTATGGCCACCCACTTTGACAGCCGTTGGGACTTTCCCAATTGTGGAGGTGCAATTGATGGGAAACACGTCTGCATCGTCCCACCCCCCAACTCGTTGTCGTACTATTATAATTACAAGGGGTTTAATAGTATCGTGATGTTGGCGGTGGTGTCAGCGACCTATGACTTCCTTTATGTGGACGTGGGGCAAAATGGCCGGATGTCAGATGGTGGAGTGTTCGCACTGACGGAATTCTACTGGCATCTCCAGAGTGGCAGTCTGGGCTTGCCACCTTCAGAGGAGAATCTGGAAGGACTTCCGTTCATTTTCTTTGTGGATGAGGCGTTTGCTCTGTCAAACCATCTGATGCGGCTTTTTTCGATGAGGACCCTCACCCCAAATCAGAGGATCCTTAATTTCCGGCTGGCCAGAGCCAGAAGAGTCGTGGAGAACACTTTCGGAATACTGGCCAGCCAGTTCCGCCTATTTTTGACGCCAATACACATGGCGGAATATAAACTAAATCACATTGTGCTTGCCTGCTGCTCTCTGCACAATTTTTTGAAAAAACATTCCTCAAACTATGTGGTCTCAGTTGGCCCAGATGCAGACCTGCCAGAAAATGACAACCTCACAGCCCTTGAAGCTGCTCGTCCTGGCTTGCCCTCCCAAAGTGCCCGCAAGGTCAGAAACCAATACATGGAGTACTTTGTGGGTGGGGGGGCATTGATATGCCAGACAATGTCTGAGAGGCATTTTTTTATACATTTTTCTTTGAAACTCCAATAATGTTTGTTTTCATTTACTGCTTGGCTTTGTTTTAGGTGTCTCATTGGTATTTTTGCTGTTTTTTTTGTGCCTTTTTTAACAACAGTGCAAACCCAAGTTCTGAGCAAGATGAGGTGACAGTCTCTTCTTCAGATAATCTTATTATGTTATGGGTCTGCTACACACACCTTGTTTTTGTTGATAATGTATGTAGTGCATTCCTGACAAAAATATTGCTCATTTTCAGCACCATGGCAGAAATATGTGGGGTCATGAAAATGGAGTGATTGGGGAAACGTAAACATCACTGTGGGTGTTTTTTACTAAAGGCACATCCACTATGCACTACAAGTGCACTGCAAAAGTGCACCTGAAACTGCACTTGGAGTGCAAAGTGGATTTGCCTTTAGTAAATAACACTCATCGCTACAGAAACCAACAACTTTACTCCAAATACTGCTTTTGCGCATTGAAAAAGAAGCCACACATTGTTGATAATTTCACTTTTTACTCAAAGCACATTCACATGTACATTTAGAAAAGGGTTTTACAACAAACCAACATATTTGGTGTATAGAAAACATTATTTTGGGTAACATTTTTACAACTTGGCGTTTTTGTGTAAACAGGCATGTATGAAAGCATAACATACAGTACACAGGAACTTACAAAGTTCAACTTTGAAAAGTGAAGACAATATCAGACATGAGTATGTACAAACTGTGCTGATATTGCCTTCATCGCATGGGGTGTCACCCCTGGAAAAGCCAAATTTGGAAGATGCACACACATTGAGAATACAAAAGTGGCCATTTTCCTCCTGATCCCATAACTAATGTCAACATGTGCTATCTCCCATCATGGGGTATCAATGTACATGTTTTGGGGGTGCAACCCCTTCATCTCAGCCACTTTAGCAGCAAGGAAGTTGTTGCACCCACAAAACACGTACATTGATCCCCCATGATGGGAGATAGTACATGTTGACACACTGTGTGCATCTTCCAAATTTGGCTTTTTGAAAAATATAAAAAAAAATCGGAAAAATTTAAAAATATGCTAGCTAGTTTGGAGTGTTTCAGACTCTCCCCAAAACATCAGTGATGTTCTTCATTTTCTGTTGAACATCATTGATGTTTTTCTTTATATTTTCTAAATTGCGATTGCACCCCATTATCTCCCCAATGAGGATCTGGGCACTTTCACTGGTAAAATGTGATTCTTCTTCCACATCACCTAAAAAATAAAAATAAACACACCACGCATTATAAATATGCAGACATACATTGATTAGTTTACCGGAAGCTGTGGTCTCCGACACTCACCTGTTGTGGTGACAATTCAACAATCTCTCCTTCCTCCTCCTCCTCCTCTGCTTCTGGTTTTGGAATTTTCCCTTCTTTGGGAGGTGTGGGGTCCCTGGTGTCCTCAGACATCCAGAGTCTTCTCTCCCCTATGAGAATGTAAAATGGCCCAGTTCAAAGGTGAGAACATTATTTTGCACACTTTCTAAAGCTGGAATACTTACCTGCAGTGTGAACAAATATAGTAAAGTGTAAGTTGGGAAAACATAATTTTTGGAGTGGGCTAACGAACAATGTTTATTACGAATGATTGAACACATGAACTTGAAAGTGGCCATTTTAAAATGTACAACATTAAATCAAAGCACATGGAGCAGTATGCAAGCAATAATAATAATATGAACACACGACAACTACTTACTTCTTTGAAGAACTCGCTTGATCCTTCTATACTGATCGTGCTCCCTCAGTTTCAGGTCTGACCAGCGTTTTCTCAGTTGATCCTTGGATCGTCGTACCCAAAAATTCTTCTGAAGACTCTTCACAACTTTAGTCATGATCTTGGCCTTTCTGATATTTGGGTTTGGGTAAGGTCGATACTTCCCATCATAGTCATTCCTCTTCAATATGTCCACCATCTGCAACATCTCTCCAAAAGAGATATTTGAGGCCTTAAATCTTCTCCTCTGGGATCGGGACGTTTCAGGCTCCGGGCTTTTCTCGCCCTCCTCCTCGTTAGTGGAACTATGATTGCGCACCTGCTGTGTCTCCGCCATGCGCTCCCCCCACTGCGCCGAAAGAGAAGGGGCGGGGAATAGTCTAGAAAGAACGTCATGGGTGGGCGGAGTTTCATGCATGCGCACTGTATATAAAACGCACCACGCGTGTGTCGTACGTACGATCTGTGAGCAGAGTGAGGACGATCGTGCAAATGAAGGTAAAATTTTTAACTTGGTACATCGCTAGCCTATACTGCTTCTATATAGGCCTATGTTGGGACAAGATTAGGAGAGTTTAGCATGGTATTATTATTATTAGGGTTTGTCTTGTGTTGTGTCTTGCAGACAAGATGGATCCCTTCAAACACTCAAATTTTATGGGGCTTATCATTGATTTGCTCAGGGAGCTGCACTGCCTGTGGCAGAAGAACAACCCCTTTTATAATGACCTAAGAAAGAGGAAGGCAGCGCTGGAGAAACTTCTTGCTTTGGTGAAGATCATGGTCCCCACGGCAGACATGACCTATGTGAAGGGCAAAGTTGGTGCCCTGAGGTTTATATATCTCAGGGAGCGACAGAAGCACCAGAATTCCCTAAGATCAGGAGATCCACATGACATTTATTACCCCAGGATGTTGTACTACAAGAGGCTGCATTTTATGTCAGACCAGGGGGAACCCACGCCACCACTCTCCAGTCTTCCTTTAAGGCTTCCTTCACCCCCAGCTGAGGCTTCTGATGTCCAACCTGGGCCTTCCAGGCAGAAACATGTGGAGGGGCCCAGCTTGAGACAGGTATAGCATTGTTGAACATATTTCTTGTCATACATTTAATGATGTTAACTAGATGTTATTATTGATCAGTAAGTTGTGATTTAACAAAGTGGTTAACATCTCAATAGACAGTAGTGACCAAAAATGATTGGGATAAGAATGAAAAATGCTGGGCTCGGAATGATAGTCTGTTCTATTTGGTAAAATTCAATTTGCAACAGTCATGAGCACAAAATTGTGTGATTGATGACCAAAAAACTAAAACTATGTCCCATTTTTATACACATTTTCATACACAGGAAGACCTCAGCCGGGAGGAGGCTGTGACAAGTGGCAGCCAGGAGGGCGACCATTGCCCTCCTCCTCCTCCTGCCACAACTAAAGGTGCCGAGCCACAGCCTGGAAGGAAGCCTGGCGGGAAGTGCCTAAGGGCGACTAGAGAGTGATGGCCTGGGTTCAGTCTGGTCTGACAGAAGATGCAGCCTCTTGTAGGACCACAGCTTGGGGACATAGATGTCATGTGCTCTTCCTGATCTCTTGGACTTCTGGACCAGACTGTTCTCCCTGAGATATGTACTCTTCAGGCCACCAATTTTGCATTTTCAAATTAGTTCATGTCTGCCCTGGGGGCCAAATGCTTCGCCAAATTGACCAGTTTCTCTAGCGTTGCCTTCCTGTTTATTTGTTTGACACCTAAATAAAGGTTTTTTTTGGTTGAAGAAATACTTGCCTTTGTGTTTTACTTCAAAAAGGACAGTTTATTTGTGAGTAGGCAGGTACATTTTAAAAATACAAAGTCAAATGAATAACAAGGGGCACCAACACCAAACAACCTCCTGTAGATTAAAAAAGAAAACAATAAATTAAAAAGATAATAATGGTGTTGTGGTAAGTTGACACACAAAACACACCAAAAAAAATGCAAAGATCAGCATACTGCCAAAAAAGGAGATGTTGATTAAAAAATCCAACCACAAATTTCTAAAAAATTTAAAAAAAGATATCGGGAGATGTGACGAATTAAAATATTGTATTGCTGAAATGAGTAAAACGAATAAAGAAATAAGTTTGGGAGAAGTGTGTGTGAATATGAGCAGCAAAACAAGTTCATTCTTGTAGCATTGTAAAGAAAAAGAATGAAAGAATTTTTAACATGACGAATGTGCTACCTGTGCGTGACGAATGTGCTTGTCGAAGACTGGCCCAGCAAGAAGAACCGAAGAGGGGGACAAGACCCCGAAGTCAGAAGAAGAGGGCAGTGGCGAAGAAGAAAGCCGGGCTCCTCTGCTAGTAAAAGAGCTAGCAGAAGATAGTGGAGAAGTCCGGTGAGAAGACCCCCGAATATGGAAGAAGACCCCCGGAGCTGTGCAATAAACTATTCTAACCCTTGTGTGTTGTGTTTTTTTTACATTTTTTTTTCACAAGTGAATGGGTAGGGGTACATTGTACCCCATACTCATTCACATAGGGTGGGGGGCCGGGAGCAGGGGGACCCCTTATTAAAGGGGGCTCACGGATTCCGATAAGCCCCCCGCCCGCAGACCCCGACAACCAACGGCCAGGGTTGTTGGGAAGAGGCCCTTGTCCTCATCAACATGGGGACAAGGTGCTTTGGGGTGGGGGCCGAGTGGCCCCCCTTCCCCAAAGCACCCCCCATGTTGAGGGCACGCAGCCTGGTACGGCTCAGGAGGGGGGGGGCTCGCTCTTCCCCACCCCCTTTCCTGACCGGCCGGGTAGCGTGCTCGGATAAGGGTCTGATATGGACATAGAGGGGGACCCCCACACCGTTTTTTCGGCGTAGGGCTTCCCCTTTAACTCCATACCAGGTGACGGGGCCAGTGACGCCTCCTTCGCTGGACCCGGCTACCTGGAGACGCGCTCAAAATGAGTGGACTTTTCTCCGAGTGGGAAAAGTCTGTTCATTTCAAAAGTACGGCAGACTAGCACATACACGGCCGTATTGTCCGCCGAAATGTGAGTCCGGCAGACATATTTAGGTGCAAAACTACTTTCTTAGTCCGCTGGAATTTTGGGTAAAAAAAGTCCACCAGAGCCCACACAAGGGCGGATTGTCTTTTGACTTTTCCACTGGATTGTTTGATCTTGTGTACGCGGCTTTCAAAATAGTCTCTGCTAAGCGCCTGAAAACAGCCTCTCATTCATTCCAGTATGCCTTTTTACACTGGGGCGGTGCGCTTGTGGGATGTTCCGAAAAGTCCGGCAAGCAGCATCTTTGGGGCAGGTTGGGAGCGCTGTATTTAGAGCTCCCAAAATCGCCCTGCCCATTGGAATGAATGAGCAGCGCTTCCGAAGCACCTCAAAAGCGCCTTCTTTGGGGTTAAAAGCACCCCGCTAGTGGCCGAAAAGCACCAAACACAGCCGCAGTCCCAGTGTGAAAGGGATCTGACTCGTTCATGTGTGAGTGGGGAGGGAGGTGTGTCTCATTGGCATAGGTGAAAACAAATGGGGGGGGTCAGAACTGGCTTTTTTAGTTAATAAAGGTAGTAGCAGGAATCTTGTGCTGTTTCCTTATAGTAAGGATACTTACCTTCAACTTTTTTAAATGGAGTAGAAGTTTACTTTAAGTGTCCATGCACACATAGGGCAGGTGTTTAGAAGAGTTTAGAGGCAGGAGGGTTTAGAGGCAGAAAAGAAAACCCATGGCTAGTGCACCCAGGAGCAGCAGACGACCAGCCTTAACATGTGTAAACACGTCTAAACGCAGCTAAACACCAGGTGCGTTTAGGGTTTGAGCATTAATTAATTTCATTAATTAAATTATTAAATTAATAAAATTTAAATTATTATTCTGGCCAATAAAATGAATGACGCCAAAGTGCTTGATGCACCTGAACAAGTTTAACTGCAAATAAGACATTACACGAGTTTACAAGCATCACCCATTTCTTTCTGCCAAAACTCTGCTCCCAAGAAGAAGGAATAGAGTCTAGGAAAGTTAGCAAAATGTCCAGTGTGCATGAGGCCTAAGTATCAATAGTAAGGAGACACCTGGTGGTCACCAGTAAAAATACCTGCACGTCAGTTTGCAGAGAACAGTGCTAAAACTGCCAGTATAATGTAAGTATATTATTATAGTGCCAGTATAGTAGTTTTAAAAAAAATCCATAAATCAAACACTAATGCCTAAACACATTAAACAAAGCAGAGATATTTTCTGGCAAATTTACATACTCATAGCTTAAAGCTTGAACGTTAAAGCGAGTCATATGGATGTTACCTTACTTTTTATAATTGTAACATAAATGAAGAACAAATCAGCACAAAACAGAAACACCCTATAATGACTCAATTTCATCTGTGGAATGAAATAGGACTTGTTCATGTCATAATCCCATATGAGGGAGGTATCTTCTTAGGTTATTAGCACCTAATCATGTAATCTGATTCCTGAGTTTATTGCCTGATAACTTACCTGCTATAAGTGTTGATTGCTTTTCACAATACACATGTTACACTGTCAAATGTATACTTAATTAAAGCAAAGCATTCCTAAAATATCATGTATTCAGGCTAATTCCATGAACATTACAATGAGAAAAGCATATACATGCAAACTATACAGTAACCCAGGTAGGGTTTCTGGCTTGCAAACCTGCAAACTTTTCAATCAGGTGCTTCATTCTGAAAATCTCAAGAAACCCCCACAAATCTGGTGGAATATGCCCTAATAGGGAAGGGAGGAACCTGTTCCTTGAGGGCGTAAACCCTGGAAATGAGCCACTTGGCAAAAGTGACTTCCACGAGGGTAGGGGGTACTGATGGAAGATGTTGTGGTTAACTATACCCTAACTGTTCTGACTACATCCAAGCAGTGGAGTAAATTCTCCTTGCCGTAGACAAAGAAAAGGGGATGGCAATGTCTTCATTAAGGTGAAAGGAGGAGACAACATTGGGGAAGAAGGAGGGTCTGGATCTCATCAACCACCTTGTCCATACATAAAACAAGAAAAGGTTCATGCAAGAAAGGGCCACCAACTGATGGAGGTAATTGGCCACCAGAAAGGCTACATTACTTGTGAGATCCACAATGGGATATATCATATTGGTTAAAAGGGAGGTTTATGAAGAACTGAAAATATTATATTTAATATGTTTTTGGAATAGATGGGATAAGGCTGAAACCTGTGAGGATTAGAATATTCCTAGGATTAATGTGTTTACTTTTGCACCAGTCAAAGTAAGCCCTCCAAGTGTGACAGTAAATCCAAGAGAGGTGAATTTTTTTTAACTTAAGCAAGATGTGAATGACAGCAAGTCAGCAATGCCTTTATCCATTAGGACATGGGTCTCAACCACCTTAAAACCAGCAAATGAGAAGTAGGGTTGAACGGAGGGCCTTGTGAACAGAGGTCTGGCGAGGCTCTGTATATGTCTCTATATCAAGTTCTTTTGGGCCAATCTGGAGCAATAAGGATCACCAGAATCTGTACTTCTTTTATCTTGCAGAGCAGTCAAGGGAGAATCTTCACTGGAGGGAATGCATACACTAGTCTTAACTGAGACCAAGGAATCACCAGGGCATCCACCAAAGGCCAGGGGATCCCACAAACCTGTCAAACTTTTTGTTATATCTGGCAGCCATGTTATTGGCACCTTGTGGTCCCAATTTCTGATGTAACATCAGAAAGAGGGACAACTCTCCTAGGGCAATGAGTTGGAAAGTCAGAAAGTTACCTTGCTAGTTTTTCCACTCACAGTATGTAAATAGGTAGACAGCAAAGAGAACTGGAATACAGTTCTCCTCCCAAGAGAGAATCTGGCTTGCTTCTTTCAGGGCTGCCTGTCTTCTGGTACCCCCTTGATGGTTTATGTAGTACACAGCCATGGCATTGTCCAACTGCATACTGATTGTACTGAACATGAACATGTACAATAAAGTGTCCTCTCTGGAATGTTCAAAAAAGCTAATCAAGGTTCACAGGCACATTGCTGTCTTCAGGAAGCTTGCAATTACAAGAGGTCTCAAACTATATCCCCAGGCACTTTCCCAAAGGATTCAACTGCACACTGAGGCACATAAGACAACTTGGCACAAGGTTATATGGTCTCACACAAGAAAGGACACATATTTCTTCTGACCTGCAGTCTTTTGGCAAACTTCCCATCACATCACTTCTCTCCATTGCTCTCAAGGTCAGATTCTTTTGCTAAGTAACATAAAACTTTACTCCAGAAAATCATTAATGTTACAGATATCTTCACATCAGAAACAACTTTCTTCATCACAGCAGTAGTTTGGTTAGTTACAAGGCGACAGATCGCACATACATGCATCCAGATGCTGTCTTTCATCTGGATTATTCTCCTGGAGCTCCCACATCAAAGGCATATGACATAATTGGTCACTATTAATAAAGCAACCAATTTTTGATCCAAGAACTCCTCCTCCTGTTCCTGGACTGGACTTGGGTCAAAACAATAACTCAAAGGCCAGTAATAAATAACATGTTATCTCCTCCAATTCCGTAACATGTCTGGTTGACGAACGGCCATTCAGAAACTAATTGAAAAGTTTGAAATGAAAAATCAAATGAAATCAAAAGCATGAATCAACACTCACCAAACTTCTACTAACACAAAATTAGCAGAAGGAGCCCAAAGGGTGGTGCTAAACAGCTGAAAAACCACATAGTATGTCCGTACCTTCGTGTTTGTTGGCAATTCCTTGCCATTTGTATGCAAGACAAAATCCAGGCACACGCCTTCGGACAAAAGTCTGAGGCTTTGTCTGCGGAAAATCTGATTGTGTGTACGAGGCTTTAGAATTTTTTGGGACATGACTAACAAATGTTAAGAAGATAAGGTTGAGAAAAAAATTTTCAATGCATGTTTTGTATTTTATTCTTACCAAAGAATTTTGGTCCAATATCTACCGTGTGTAGAGGAAAAGGCTATTAGTACTTCTAGGACATTGGGATGTGTGCTTACATGAGTAGGATTTGAGCTTTTAATGGCAGTTCCTGCAAGAATTTTACAAGTCTGATAATGTCACATGAAGTAATAGGTAACAGCCATCAGTGAATTGGCGATCACTTACCTTAGTATGCTTAGGCTGCATTCTAACAGGTGTTTAGGAATTTGATCATTAATCATTGGGGTTGACTAACTACAAAGTAAATACTTTTCACTTTGCTAAAAGTAAATAAGATGAAGCTGTGTTTACAGTAAATAGCCAACCATAATAGTATATAGACACGTCTTATCCTTGGTCATCTAAACCAGATGGGTGGGGTGCTATCCATTCCCCTTGGGGGAATGGTATTCAAGTAATGGGTGTGCAGAACTAGATCTCTGAATAAAATAAATGAAAGCGAAGAAATCATCCTTATGTGGTTAATATGTCAATAGCTGCACCTTGATTCGATGTTTGCATTGCACAAAAACAACAGCAGAAATCTCACTATTTACAGTTATTTTGCATTTTTGATTTGACATTTTTATTTAACCAGTTGCCGAACACACACTGTGCATTTACTGTGACAGTACGGGCCAGCTGTGCAGAATCACGCATATATACGTGATTCTGCCTTTCCGGGTAGGGGGCACATGCGTGCATGCCGGCTCCCCTGGCTGTGCTGTGATTCATCATCCCAGCCAGTGATTAACCTCTGGCACCCGACAATCGGCTCTGAGCTTCACAGAATACAGCAGAATACATTTTGGCCAAAATGTTTGAAGAAATTTGATTTTTACCATTTTTTATGGGATTTTTTTTTTTTTGCAGAAAGTAAAAAATATATATATTTTTTCAAATTGTCGGTCTTTTTTCATTTATATAATAAAAAAATAACAAAACTCAGAGGTAATCAAATACCACCAAAAAAAATCTCCATTTGTGTGAAAAAAAAATATATATACATATTTTGTTTGGGTATAGTATTGCAGAAATATACAATTGTCAGTTACAGTAGCAAAAATTGGCCTGTTATCTAGGGAGTAAAACCTTCTAGAGCTGAGGTGGTTAAATAAGTATAATACAAACCTTAAATTTTTTCGGCAGTTATTTGGATCTTATTTTGGATTACTAATATATTTATTCCAACAACACAAATTTGAGTTTCAATACATATTTTTTGACTTCACATTTTGTATAGAATACACATGCAATCTTACACACATTCTTTCACACACACAGACACAGAATAAAATGAAAAGCTGCTGTATGTAGGCTAACAGCCTCTGCTTGCGTGCTAAGAACAAAAAAGGAACATGACAAATACTCCCTGAATACCCAGCCTTTAAATATGTACGAGTCTTACGCACGCAGAAGCAAGTTACAGCGGAAACTGCATACATTATCCTAATCACAGTTAGCAATAGACAGCAGAACATTTAGTGCATGGGATCACAAGCCTATGACAGGAAGACAGATACAGAAATTAAATCACGTCAGGAAAAGAAAATACAAATGTGTTTTCAAAGAGATCAACACAATTAAAATATTTTGTTTTAGGATTTTATTAGCAAGTGCTGCATTGTATAAAAACATGAAAAAAATTTAAATATTTAAATCGCAGGTGTAACATTGACATATATTTTATTGAGATGTATACCGGCACTTCTATTGGTAATGAAAGATTATCAATATCTACCAATGACCAATTGAAGAAAATATATAAGTCACAAGTTATTATTAAGCCACGAAGCGGATCTTCCATTAAAATGTTAGGACTCAATAAATGCATTGGCCTTAGTATAAAGTTTAACCTCTTGCCGACCAGCCACTGCAGTTGTACTGTGGCAGGTTGGCTCGGCTGAGCGTATCACCGGCATTGTACATTGGGCGCGTACACGGCAATCTGTGGGCGCGCATGTGCCCATTCGCTAACAAGGGAACCCAACCAGTGGGCCCAGCAGACTCTACGTCCATCGCCTCCCCGCGATCGCCCCAGAGAGAGGCAGAACGGGAATCTGCCAGTGTAAACAAACAGATCCCAGTTCTGTCAGAGTAGTAGAATGAGATCGTCAGTTCAAAGTGATTTTGGAACAGCGATCTCTCTCCTCGTCCAGTCAGCCCAGCCCCCATACAGGTAGAAACACCTCCCATGGAACACATTTAACCCCTTGATCACCACTAGTGTTAACCCCTTCCCTGACAGTGCCATTTATATAGAAATCAGTGCATTTTTATAGCACTGATCGCTGTATAAATGTCACTGGTCACAAAAAAAGTGTCAAAAGTGTCCGATCTGTCTGCCACAATGTCGCAGTCCTGCTAAAAATAATAGATTGACGCTATTACTAGTAAAAATAATAATAATAATGAAAATGCCATAAATCTATCACCTATTTTGTAGACGTGATGACTTTTTTATAACTTTATTATATATATATATATATATATATATATATATATATATATGTATATATATATATATATATATATATATATATATATATATATATATATATATATATAAAATTGGTATTTTTTTTTACCAAAAATATGTAGCAGAGCACATATTGGCCTAAACTGAGGGAGAAATTAGTTTTTTTTACATTTTTGGGGGGGGATATTTATTATAACAAAAAGTTAAAAATATTGTCTTTTTTTTTTTGAAATTGTCGCTCTTTGTCGCTCACAGAGGTGATCAAATATCACTAAAAGAAAACCCAATTTTGTTTTGGTACAACATCGCACGACCGCACTTGTCAGTTAAAGTGATGCAATGGCCTGATCAGGAAGTCAGTATAACCTTACGGGGCTGAAGTGGTTAATAGATTGTGTTTTTTTTGTTTGTTTTTTCTAAACACACATAGTGAACACAACTCTTTTTATCAGGTAACAACACATCTAGGGAAAACATTTCTGCCATAAATCTGCTATATGTGTTTAACTACACATGCTAGCTATAGCACATTGAAGCCTTTTTAGAATAGAAAGTATTCACATATCACATTCCATCAGATTTCCCAAAAGTAAGAGCTTAGTCCTCATTTGGAGAAAATGGGCAGAGCTATTCATGCCCCATCAGCCAGCTACACATTCAGAATCACTGGTTTATAGTAAAATAAGCCTAATATCACTGCAAAATGTATTCCAAAAATATATAACTATTTACAATAGTTACAATATGAGGCTGGATTTGCACTATAAACCACCTGTTCTAGATGTGCACCTACCAGACAGAGGCATATAGAAATGACTTGTATGGCTCCACCCACTATTCTAAAATGAGGAATAATCCTCTTATTTTTAAAACATGTGATTGAAATAGACATGTGAATTCCTTCTGTACCAAGAAGGCTTTAATGTGCTAGGTACTAATTTTTTTTTTTTTTTTTTTTTTATTATTGTCTTAGTCCTTTCTCACGATTACCTGTATGGTTGTGCTGTACTATACTATATTTGAGAAATCAAACTAAGTTATGGTAACTGAACAAAAAAAAGTAGTTTTTATATAAAAGTTTCCAATGATTTCTATAACACTTATATTCATCTTCTCAATCTAAAATATCCATTACTAGACCAGTTCAACTACTGTTAATACCAGATCAATAATCATGTGTTCTTGTCAGTTATCAACTCAACATACAAACCAAAAACTGAAAATATAAACTGACCTCCCCTGAAATCCACAACCCCCCAACACATACACAGTTTTTTTTCTGAGATGGAGGAATATATATATATATATATATATATATATATATATATATTAGCAAATAGTGTAGCATGCTATTCTAAGTATTTTTTTACTTGGCTAAAACAACCTTAGCAAATAATCATGATGTAGAGGTAAAAAAAATATTTAATAAATGTCTAAGATAGACCAATGACATGTTTGGTTCATACAGTCAACCAACTGTGTCAAGTAAGCACATACCTGTTAGCAAGTAAGAAAGTTATCATTTACATGTTGTATAAGTCAAGTTAGTTGTTCATCTTCTCAATCTAAAATATCCAATACTAGACAAGTTGAACCACGGTTAATACCAGATCAATAATCATGTGTTCTTGTCAGTCATCAACTCAACATGCAAACCAAAAAGAGAAAATATAAATTGCCCTCCCCTGAAATCCACAACTCCCCAACACACACACAGTTTTTTTTTTTCTGAGATGGAGGAAAAAAAAAAAAAAAAAAAAAATATATATATATATATATATATATATATATATATATATATATATATATATATATATTCATATATTTAGCAAATGGTGTAGCATGCTATCCTAAGTATTTTTTTACTTGGCCAAAACAACCTTAGCAAATAATCATGATGTAGAGGTAAAAAATAATTTAATAAATGTCTGAGATAGACCAATGACATTATGTTTGGTTCATACAGTCAACCAACTGTGTCAAGTAAGCACATACCTGTTAGCAAGTAAGAAAGTTATCATTTACATGTTGTATAAGTCAAGTTAGTTGTTATGTCACATTAAAAAAAGAAAAAAAAAAAAAAAACAACAGACCTAAAAGCGTAATTTAGTACTGCAGACCATTTTTTGCTATTCCACAGTACCTGAATATAACCTACCCAAACCTATAGAAAACACATTAAAAAGTCTGAACATTGTTCCAATATGAGGTCTTAAAAAAAGGTTAATCCACTAATAGACAAAACAAAAGAACTTTTGTTTCTAGGTACCCGGAAAAGAAACAATGATGTTTGGCATGTTTTGACATGTCCAATCTCTATTCATTTGGCTAATCCCTGCTTGAGATGGATGCAGTTAATAATTTCCTGCAAAGTCATCTTTTTCTGGAAATGCTCATACGCAATTCCCCTAATAATTAATGACAACTATCTAATTAATTTTGTCACTCCAATTTCTTGTTGCCCTTGGTGTTACTCTTCTGAGGAACTCATGCTCTTCAAAAGTCATCGAATAAGCAATAAATTATCATGAACACTGCTCTTCTGTCCTTTTTATCATTTCTACTTTTCTTTTTCAATATGCATTCTTGGGGTTTGCAGTTTATGTTGGGAAATTAAAAGATCTGAGACAATTTTTTTTCCACATTCATATGGATATCCAATGAAAATATGCCAATAAATATCTACAGATTACAAATACAAATAGTATTTATCACTCCATTACTAATAATTCTCAAGTTAGGAAAAAAATATTCTTTCCACAATTACTAGCATACATTTGAAAAAAGATAGCAGCTTCACACTTTATAGCCTAGAGAATCAATACAATTCACATTAAAAAAAATCTAAATGGCCATATTAAAATATGCAATGACTAAAGGTAACAACAGGCATAAGATAAGTGCGTTCAGCTGTTTTATTGACAGTAAGTACAATCACATTGGCTTTTTTAGTTCTATCACCATCATATATAAGTAAGAAACATAGATGTTAGGGTTATAAAATCTGAGTTTAAGATATTGTAAATGAAAACTTTAAGTCTATGCGTATTTGTACTGAACTATATCTAAATCCATTGACCCTGTGTTCATTACTGTCTCCACCTGTGTACAATCTGTGGTGTTTTCCTTTATTTGTTAGGCTGCTGGAGCCTCATTTAAACTGTAGTTAAATTCAAGGACCTTAATAAAGCATGTTGGGAGAAATCAAAAAAACTGTATACAGGAATACCCCACTTTTAAGTACACAATGGGGTTTATTTACTAAAGCCGGAAAGTGCAAAATCAGGCTCACTTCTGCATAGAAACCAATGAGCTTCTAACCCCAGCTTGTTCAATTCAACTTTGGTAATAAAACCTGGAAGCTGATTGGTTTCTATGCAGAAGTGAGCCTGATTTAGCATTTTCCAGCTTTAGTAAATAAACCCCATTGCATACTTAAAAGTGGGGTATGCCTGTTCATTATCTCCAAGGTGACATAATTATTCTAGTGGCAATATATATATATATATATATATATTTTTTTTTTTTTTTTTTTTTTTTAAGAATTGACACACTGAAACGGTTGCTTTTCTGCTCATATTCAACCTTTTGTTTTTGTCTACCTACTGTATATAAAGGATCAAATGGCTAACTGACATAATGGAAAAACAGTATTTTTTTTTTTAAGTTTCATATTGTTAGAAAAATTGCTGCATATTTGGTAAAAAAAAAAAGGGGGGGGGGGGCAAATATCTGCTGAATAGCTATCTCCAGAACAATGGGAAAAACTCACTCAGGATGAGATATTATGGGGTTAATTTACTAAAGGCAACTAGACTGTGCACTTTGTGAGTGCAGTTGCACCAGAGCTTAGTACATTTGGTAAATCTTCAGTTTGCAAAGGATACCCAATCACATGCAAGGAAAATAGAAAAACAGCCTTTTTGCTTGCACATGATTGGATGATGGAAGACAGCTGAGTTTTTGCTCATTTACTAAGCTCTGGAGCAACTGCTTTTAGCAAATTAACCCCTATATAACAAACAATAACTTTCACCATGACCATAATGTTGTAATAAAAATTCAAAATTTTTGTTGTCAAAGTCTGAATACAGCTTTTTAAAAGTGTGTTTTGAATAAACTCAGCAACAATATCTAGAACTGTTAAAAATGGCTAGCAAATATTGAAATCAAACAGAAGTGAACTGGTAAACCTTCCTTTTAAACAAAACCATCTAATATGGTTTTCTAAAAGAGATGTAAAAAAAAAAAAAAACCTTCACAAAATGATTATAAATATTTCCCTAATTCATTTTAATATGTGCATGGTTGATTTGTACTACTCCTTTAAGATGTAAATAAATTATTATTTAGGATTAACGATTTGAGGAAATTGCAAATAATATATACTGAGATATATAGTTATATATAGTTATCTAATTTCCCCTTATCACAAGGCATATTGGCCTAATGGGCATTCCTCCACAGTGACACAGAGACTTGCTTATCCCTGTAAGGATCTCCTGCTGCAGAAGCTGCAACTTTTCCTCCCAAGGAGGTATATATTCAATACTGTGCACTCACATGGAGATTTTCCAGTGTGAAAATGACTCAATGGATGCAAATAATTTCCAGATATTCAGTCTACATACCTTTGCCATCATCGTCTTCATTACTAGCAAAGCTTGTAGAACATATGACAGTCTTAAAGTGGAGCTAAACTCAAAAACTGAAGATCTGATATCTTATAGAGAATGTCTAGAAATGTTAATTGTTCCTAAACACTGAAAAAGTTACTTTTTGTCTTTAATTCCTCTGTAAAAAAAATAGTAACACAGTTCCTGTGTCATGGGTCTCATAGCTATATATCTACAGTGAGAAGTCATATAAGGGCCGGTTCACACTGCGGCGCGAGGCGAGGCGACACGGCTCGCCTCGCCTCGCTCCCGCAAGTCGTCCCCATTGAGTACAATGGAACCGTTCTGAGAGGAGCGACTCGAGTCGCTCCGACTCAGAAAAAAGGTTCCTGTACTACTTCGGGGCGACTTCGGGGGCGACTTGCATTGACTTCTATGCAGAAGTCCTCTGCAAGTCGCCGCTGACCCCCCCTGCAAGTCGCGGCGAGGAAGTCGGAGACGCCTCGCCGCGGCTCGCAGTGTGAACCGGCCCTAAGGGACTGTGCCTCTGACTACTAGTCTCACAGTGTTTGAAGTAAGTAATGGTCACCAATGTGCTGCTCACTGTCCTGCTTGCTGAAGAGGAAACTCTACCTGAAGACCTGCAAACAAGCATCTGCAAGACTCTGTTTCATTCATTCTGTGGGTCTGAGTATTGTAAACCTCTCCTGCTACTGCTGCTTGGTTATTCTTCCATCAGTCATCAGACCAGCAGTGATCAAATGAGCAGGCTCCAACATAAGAAAGCAAGATTCTCTCCAAACAGAGAGACAGTGCAGAACAAGACATGGCAAGTCAGTAAAAGAGAAAAGATCAGCTGCAGGGAGACCATAAGTAATACTGGTAACTAATCTTTTGTCTATGTCTTTTTTTTTTTAGCACAGCTTCTCCTTACAACAGTCTGTGAACAGACAGGCTACTATCGTAGTGGAGACATGCAATGCCTCTTCTGCAGTAAAATACACTTACTTGCCTGTTTGCAATCTTCTGTGACATGTAAACTGAGCATGTGCACCTTAGCTTGCATTGCCGATATGGTCCCTGTGTGCCAACATGATGACTTCTGCAAATGTGCCAGAGATATGTCATCCTGTGCCGGACAGTAGAGATACCCAAAGATTGGCACCCAGGGATAAAATTCCACCAGGGGACCTAGACCTTTTAGAAAGGTGGTACAGTGCCTTGAAAATGTATCCATGGCCCTTGAAATTGTGGCACATAATTGAGAAGTGGAAGGAAAATGATAAATGGTTTTCACATTTATTTACAAATAAATATCTGAAAATTGTGACTTGCATTTGTATTCAGTCCCCTTTACTCTGATACCCATAACTAAAATCTAGTTGAACCAATTGCCTTCAGAAGTCACCTAATTAGTACATAGAGTATATCTATATGTAATACAGCTATTCTGTGAAGCCCTCAGAGGTTTGTTATAGAACCTTAGGGAACAAATAGCTTAATGAATGCATGAAGCAATACACCAGACAGGTCAGGGATAAAGTTGTGGAGAAGTTCAAAGCAGGGTTAGGTTATAAAAAATAATATCCCAAGCTTTGAGCATCTTACTGAGCACTGTTTGAATCATCATCCGAAAATGGAAAGAGTATGGCACAACTGAAAACCTACCAAGACATGGCTGTCCACCTAAACTGACAGGCTGGGCAAGGAGAGTATTAATCAGAAAAGCAGCCAAGAGGCCCATGGTAACTCTGGAGGAGCAATAGAGATCCAAAGCTCAGGTGGTAAAATCTGTCCACAGGACAACTATTAGTTGTGCACTCCACAAATCTGGCCTTTATGGAAGAGTGGCAAGAAGAAAGCCATTATTGAAAGAAAGCCCTAAGAAGTCCAGTTTGCAGTTTGTGAGAAGGCATGTGGGGGACACAGCAGACAAAACTTAAAAAATGCAAAGTTTTGACCTAAATGCTAAATGCTATGAGTGACGGAAAACTAACACTGCACATCACCCTGAACACACCATCCCCACTGTGAAACATGGTGGTGGCAGCATCGAGTTATAGGGATGCTTTTCTTCAGCAGGGGCAGAGAAGCTGATCAGAGTTGATGGGAAGATGGATGGAGTCAAATACATTGCAATCTTAGAATAAAACCTGTTAGCCCTTGTACACGCGGTCGGACATTCCGACGGAAAATGTCCGATCGGACCGTGTGGTCGGATAATCCGACCATGTGGGGGCGCCATCGGACTGTTTCCGTCGGAATATCCGACCAACAAAGTTTTAGAGCTGGGCTATAAAATTTTCCGACAACATGATCCGATCAGACTTTGTCCGATCGTTTGTAGAGAATTCCAATCGGACAAAGTACCACGCATGCTCAGATCAAATTTCTAGACCAAAGCTATTGGCTACTAGCCTGAATGTAGTCCCGTCGTAACGGAAAAACTTCATCACGTTCAGAACGATCAGATTTTCCGACTTTGTCCGACCGTGTGTATGCAACACCAGTTTCAGACAAAATCCGTCAGACAAAATCCAACGGATTTTGTTGTCGGAATGTCCGATCATGTGTACAAGGGCTTAGAGTCTGAAAAAGACTTGAGACTGGGTTCACCTTCCAGCAGGACAACGACTCTAAATATACAGCCAGATCTACAATGGAGTGGTTTAGATTAAAGCATATTCATGTGTTAGAATGGCCCTGTCAAAGTCCAAACCTAAATCCAATTGAGAATCTGTGGCAAGACTTAAAAATTGCTGTTCACAGATATTCTCCATCCAATCTGACAGAGTTTGTGCTATTTTTTGAAGAAGAATGGGCAACAATTTCATTTTCTAAATGTACAAAATTGGTAGAGACATCCCCAGCTGTAAGTGCAGAGAAAGGTGGTTCTACAAAGTATTGAGTTCAAATGCATGCCACACTTTTCAGATACTTATTTATAAAAAAAATTGAAAAACATTTATCATTTTCCTTCCATTTCACAATTATGTACCATTTTGTGTTGGTCTATCACATAAAATCCCAATAAAATACATTTACGTTTTTGGTTGTAACATGACAAAATGTGGAAAATTTCAAGGGGGATGAATTTTCAAGACACTGTAAGCATAGAGCCTTTAGTTCCACTTTAAGAAAAGCTTCAGACATCAATTAAATCATTATGTAATCCCTTAGAACCTTACTTACCTAAGTTAGACATTATGCAGGTATAGCATGTATTTTGAAGTTCACTATGCTAACTTGGAAATTAATCAGTCATCAAACTCCTCTAGCTGAGACTGAGGCACCCACCCCCATTTTTTTTACCCCTTTCTATCTTTATTTATAACCTTAGCTATTTACTCCAATTTACATATAAGGCAGCATTTTCCCTTACAGTCCCAACAATGCCTTCACACCCCCGAATATACTAGTTTACTAAAGCATTAATTGACTTACAATTATGTGAAGGTGAAACATCCTAATTCCATGCAAATAGTGTCTAGGAGAGGATTTGAACTGAGCTGAATTGCTAACAGCTAAGCCTACACTAAAATAAATTCCATGAAAATAGTCACTTTACATTCTCCTTCTTAAGAAAAAAAGTATTTGAAATATATTTCCTCTCTATTTAAATGTATATTGTTTACTATGGTATTTAAAGGGTAGTAACATAAAATCATTAGTTGATTATAGGTGATTACCCTGCCAAGCACCTTTATCAACAAATTTGCCATCATCTTTCATGCTGGGTGGAAAATAAAAGGAATTTGGTTTAAAAGGTGCTACCAGTTGAGCAGTCAAATTTAAAAAAAGACTGGATTAGTTTGAATGAATCATTGTGACACCCACTGAAAAAGGACCCTTGCTTTTCAACTATCACAAAAAGCCCTGTATCTGCCTTATTCAAGCAAGTTACTTGACTTTTATTTCCGATTGTACCATAGAATTATGCATTACAAAGTTATACTATTTACTTAAACCAAAGGTTATGCTTTTCATTGTTAATATTTGTTTATTTAAGTGCATTATACACTTTTACCCCCAGGTGTTAGTATTTATTGGAAACATTATCATTACCTGTATCTTTGTTAGACAATCAACATATTTGTAATCTAAATTATTCTAGTAGAGTAAAATAGATCTCGGTGATATTACAAATCTACTAATAAAAGTAGGATGTTAATAAATCTAGATAAATTTAATATATAGATATTTTTGGCATATTCTTTTTTTATCTTATAGCACCTTAGACATTGGAATGATGAAGCAAATAATTTAAAAAGTATAAGTAAAGAAATTCTGCAAGTTATTAAACAATAAACTATGTTCAATATATCGTATTTATAGATCAACAGCCAACTGCTATCACTGCATTTATTTTATATTAAATCTAACACACCTTGCATCCATTTTATAAACCATTTACATAAAACACTGTTGGGTTGATTTACTAAAACTGGAGAGTGTAAAATCTGGTGCGGCTCTGCATAGAAACCAATCAACTTCCAGTGTTTTTTTGCCAAAGATTTAAATTGAAAAAGTTGAAGTTAGAACCTGATTAGCTACCATGCACAGCTGCACCAGATTTTGCAGTTTGGGATACTTGACATATTAAAAAAAGGTAAACATTTTTTTTATTTTAACACATTATTAAAATCACAAAGACCTTTAGAAAATAAAAACAGCATTGATTTGCATACATGCATGCAACAGAAGAAAGTATATATCATATGCACCAAATAAAAAAATATACATTTATTTACATAATCCACACCTCAAATGCATGTATATTTTTGACATGCCATGAACTCCTTGGTTGGGCACAGAGACATCAAGGATCAACTTGTGTACAACAAGCTTGTTGGGTTTTTCTTGATTGATCAGTGTCGCCAGCTATACTGTAATCGCCAACACTGATCAATGTTTTCTGACGGTGGAGAAGGTTCCCCACCGTTAGAATGCAAAGGTTCAGTGGGAAGGATTCTTCCATCCACATCATGTGTATGGATGGGGAAATCAGATCTTTTTTTTTTTTTTTAAACCCGCTGGTTGAATGGAAAAAAAAAAAAAAAGAATAATATATAGCCAGCCTTACTCCTTAGCATTCAGCTATCCAATATGAGAGCCTATACTGACTACAGAGGCTTTCCTATTGCTATACAATGAACTTATGGGTCAGTTCCAGAGTAAGTGGAGTTTGGCTCCTAGGGTGCAGAAATGTTCTCACTCACTAAAAACTATTTGAGGATTAACAAACATAGTTGCATGCACCCCACTGTGTCAGCACTTTGAGTTACTGAACAGCTGACAGGTGCACTTTAATTTTTTGCTGAATCTGGGGATAAGTAGTCTGTAATGCTACAGTATATTGCACCCTACAG
The DNA here is from genome assembly GCF_037356315.1 of Lithobates pipiens. Taxonomy (NCBI): domain Eukaryota; kingdom Metazoa; phylum Chordata; class Amphibia; order Anura; family Ranidae; genus Lithobates; species Lithobates pipiens. The sequence continues at coordinate 97,704,292 of NW_027507748.1, read as the reverse complement.
TTTACTCAGTAGGTTAGAGGAACTTTATCTTATACGTTGTTGTCTGGAGAAGCTTTTCAATTGCACAATGCTTTCAAAAAATCCTTTATAAGCATTTACTTATAAACGTTTGCTTAAAATTATTTTGTATGGATTTTGTGGCTAACGCTGAATAATACATGTAAGAATTAATAATGCAATACGCACAGCAGTGTTCAGAAAGACAAGCTTAAATGGATGCAAACACATAGCAACAGATCTAACAAATAGGATGTTGCCATACATTTCATTGAAACATGGCCATAGTCTGCAAATAATGTAAATACAGAAATCTTAGGTTCCACTCTACTATGCTACTTCTGTGCTACACAGGCCATGGTATAGGTGTCAAACTCCCAGAGAGGCGTGAAACTTCTTGTTTCATTTCCACATTTCTCTCCTATACAATGTGTATAAAACAAAAGTGGACACAGCGCAAACATTAATATGAGCATATATCATGAGAGTGCTGGACTTGGAGCCTCTCTGTTACATCTTAAAGTTCCCTTCTGACTGTTTATTCTTATTCCTGGATTTAAGGTTTGAAGAGCGCAATGAGACTCTTTTTGTCTTGTTAGCATCTCTCCTATATAAGCCTGAAAAACCTTTCATTTCTGCTGATATTTATATGATGAACTATCAATATATTATGTGAAAGTCTTTTTAAGTGATCGATTCCCAATATTAATTGATCAGCACCAACGTCCCTTTTGTAATGGTAAAGAAGAAAACACCCCTAAACGGGGACTGTATGGGACTTTCTGGGTGCTATTCATATACTCATCAACAGCAGTTGTGATTAAAAAGAGTATTTTATTTAGACACATATACAAAGAAGAAAAGAAAGTATATAAAATACATATACATTTCTTCTGTACAAAAAATACCACAATTGTTCTACATGTTTCACCTTACAGCTTCTTCAGGAATGTGCGTGGATACTCTTGTCTAATGAATAAGAATACAAAAGTTATAGATACAAGCATTCAAAAGGGTTTGTTCAAATTGTATTAAACGACATATAGCAATACCTGAATATTTACGGAAACCTCAAGATTAGTGATGGCCGGACGGTTTGCCCGGCGGTCATTTCGCGGCGAATTTCGGCTGTTCGCGGTCCGCCCATTCGGCGGACTATTGGCGCCGTTCACCCGGCGGACTTCCGTGTTTACTGTGTAAAAGAACTTTGACCTATGATGACACATCCCTCATGGGGTACAGGACAGCCAATTGAGACATTACAGCACATGGACACTTGGACATTCCCCCTAACTTATAAATAGACCCGATCCGGTGGCCATTTTACATTCTTTCTTCTGTCACTATAGGGAGAGGTTGCTGTGTGGAGTAGGGAGAGATTGCAATGACCCAAATCGCTAGCTATTTGGTACACAAAAGTTATTTTCAGGACTGGTATAGGTGTTAGCTGTAGTTCAGGATAGGCAGTGCTGTGCTAGTGATTGTTGCAGCAGCCTGAGTGTCTTTTGTCAGTTTAGAGAAAGGGACAGGACGGTGTGTGCTGCAGGGACAGTCAGTTTAGTCATTAGCTGTTACTATCAGGTCCACAAAAGTGCTATTCCAGTTATTGTTCCAGTAGCCTCTGTTTTGTCAGTTTATATAGGGACAGGCAGGAAGCAGTGTGTGAGGCAGTGAGGGTCAGTTTAATCAGTAGCTGTTACTATTAGTTCCACAAAGGTTCTTTTCAGGACTGGTATGGTAATAGGCTTGTACACATATAATATTCTTTCTTCCAAATATAGAAAAAATATTATACTTGACTGCTGCCCTTCTGCTGCAGTCTGCTAATCAGTCACACACAACCTAATTGTTCCACAAAGGTCCTTATAAGGACTGGTAATAACCTGGTGTAGGGTGCTATAGTACATAGGGTTGAGTGAGGTACAGTCTGCTATTCTATAAGGACTGGTATAGGTCCACAATACATAGGGTTGAGGTGCACTACTGCTGACCGCTGCCCTATACTGCAGCAGTTCTTCATCGGTATAGGGACTGACGTACAGTCTGCTAATCACTCACACACAACCTAATTGTTCCACAAAGGTCCTTGTAAGGACTGGAAATAACCTGGTGTAGGGTGCTATAGTACATAGGGTTGAGTGAGGTACAGTCTGCTATTCTATAAGGACTGGTATAGGTCCACAATACATAGGGTTGAGGTGCACTACTGCTGACCGCTGCCCTATACTGTAGCAGTCCTTCATCGGTATAGGGACTGACGTACAGTCTGCTAATCACTCACACACAACCTAATTGTTCCACAAAGGTCCTTATAAGGACTGGTAATAACCTGGTGTAGGGTGCTACAGTACAAAGGGTTGAGTGAGGTACAGTCTGCTATTCTATAAGGACTGGTATAGGTCCACAATAAATAGGGTTGAGGTGCACTACTGTTGACCGCTGCCCTATACTGCAGCAGTCCTTCATCGGTATAGGGACTGTGAGTTTTGGAGCAACAGGCTTGAGCCAAAGTGGGAAGTTGCAGAAGGTGCGTTCAATTACTTTAAAGGACGCACCAGACTTGGTTGAGTGGCTCGCTCAGCCTTACTCTTCTGCACCCTCCTCATCCTCTCAATCTGCACCCTCTTCTTCACTCTCTGCTATGTGCACCCCCAAAGACACTACCACCAACAACACCACCACCACCACCACCACATACCTTCCGCTTGAGTCACAGGAATTATTTTCCGATCCATATCAAGAAGACATTTCTGATGCGCAGCCACTCTTGGTATTGGATCAGGAAGAGGAGGTAGCAACAACCGCTACTCAGCAGTCTGACGACAGTACCCAGATCAGCCCAAGGAGGAGGTTGGTCCCCGGTATTGCTGCCTACTCCGAGATCTCTACTTATAGCGGTGGGGAAGGTGACGTTGATGATGACGTGTCTAGTGATGTCACGTGGGTGCCCACAAGAGAGGAAGAGGAGGGGAGTTCAGAGGGAGATATGGACCAGCAGATAGGGAGGAGAAGCAGGAATAACTTACATTGCACAGGAGGGACAAAGCAGACTGCAAATGTATCAGGAGCGAGTCATCGACCATGTACGGTCACATCTGGTGCTCCCAGGACACCAGCACATGGCTCCGCAGTGTGGGCTTTTTTTAACGTGTCCGCTGCTGACAATAGCGTTGCCATCTGCAATCTTTGCAGTCAACGCATTAGTCGCGGTAAGCCCAACACTCACCTAGGGACGACCGCCTTAAGAAGGCACATGAGCAGCCATCACCGAGCGGAGTGGGAGCAACGGAACACACAAAGCCACACTCCAGGCTCTCACCGTCCAGCCTCGTCTTCTACTTCTCCTTCTCCTCTCTCCTCACAATTGTCCTCCACTCCACCTTCCATCATGCCAAGCTCACGTTTTTCTGCAAAAAGGCAGGCTTCCGTGGGTCTAATGTTCGAGCGTAAAAAAATGATGACGCCGGATAACCCTCTTGCTCAACGGTCGACGGCTGGCTTGTCAGAACTCATAGCCCGCCAACTACTGCCATATAAACTGGTGGACTCGGAGGCCTTTCGAAAATTTGTGGCCATTGGAACACCACAATGGAAGGTCCCAGGAAGGAAGTATTTCTCAGAGAAGGGCATCCCTGAGCTATATGGCATTGTGGCCAGAGCTTGCCCAATTTGCAATCAAACTGTTGGCTTGCCCCTCGTCCAGTGTCCTGTCCGAAAGGACGTTCAGCGCAGCAGGGGGGATCATGACCAATAAGCGTACTTGCCTAGCTCATGAAAGTGTTAACTACCTCACATTTCTAAAAATGAATGAGGCATGGATCTCGGAGGAATTCAACACATGTGACCAGTAGACCATGTATATGTCTATAAACAATTTTTTTAATCGAGCACAGAGACCTCATTCTTCATTTGGCTCACTTCCTTGTCCAAAAAAAGCACACCGTACTATATGCCCGTACCCTCCTCTTTGAAGAGGTTGAGCGGTGTCATATTTCTACTGGGGCTGCTTATTATGAGGGGCTCCCACCATCCCTGTGCTGTGCTGACATCCTCCTGGGGCTGTACCTCTGCTGTGCATATTATGAGGGGCTCCCACCATCCCTGTGCTGTGCTGACTTCCTCCTGGGGCTGTACCTCTGCTGTGCATATTTTGAGGTGCTCCCACCATCCCTGTGCTATGCTCATTATGAGGGGCTCCCACCATCCCTGTGCTGTGCTGACTTCCTCCTGGGGCTGCTTATTATGAGGGGCTCCCACCATCCCTGTGCTATGCTCATTATGAGGGGCTACCACCATCCCTGTGCTATGCTCATTATGAGGGGCTACCACCATCCCTGTGCTATGCTGACTTCCTCCTGGGGCTGCTTACGGTGCAGGTGTCAGTGCTGTATATCACAGTTCTGATGTCAGTACTCTCTATCACAGAGCTGCTGTCAGTGCTGTATATCACGCTGCTGATGTCAGTGCTCTCTATCACGGTGCTGGTGTCAGATCACTCTATCACGGTGCAGGTGTCATTGCTGTATGTCACGCTGCTGATGTCAGTGCTCTCTATCACGGCGCTGCTGTCAGATGACTCTATCACGGTGCAAGTGTCATTGCTGTATGTCACGCTGCTGGTGATCATCTCCTGCACCCTCTTCTTTGCCTACCCTGACCTTCCCTCTCCTCCATTGCCTTCATGCGCTCCACAGTCCTGAATTGTCACAACAATTTCCCATAAAAAAAGAATGCTTGTAGTTGTCGATCCCAGATTCACCTCATACATGTGTTATGTCATTGGCCATGTGGTGGGACTATGTTTGCACAGCTATTAATTATTTTGTGGCTGCAAATTTGACCTGTAGGTTTGCGAAGTTCGCCTTCCATTGAAGTCAATGGGGCCCGCCGCGAATGTTCCGGTTCGCGAACTATCGGTCCACGTTCGCGAAATGTCCCGTCGGAAGTTCATCCATCACTACTCAAGATATATAACTCATAATTCACTTGTGGAATAATCAGATTGTATGCACAAAAAGGTGACGTCAGAGCAAGTCATCGGGCACAGAAAGCTGACCCCCAAGAAAATGACCTCGAAGCCTGCCAAGGTCTCCAAAGTGGGGAATAATACCTTGACTTTGTGTATTGACTTTGAACAAAGTCTAATTACCTGTGAATAATAATAAATTGATATATGTTTTCAATCATCAATATCTATTGCTTTATGTTAAAAAGAATTTTAATAAAAAATAAAAAATGAAAAAAAATGATAAAAAATGAAGGGAAAAAAAAATGTGTGCTTACATAACATGTGTAGTTTGAATCATATATTCAGGAGCCACATTCCTAGATTGGAAACTCTTCAAAGGTTTGGACTATCATTTTCAAAGTTGATACTCACGTTTTCCAATCTAATTAAAAATGAATAAATGATTTATGTCAAAATGGGATAGAATATGACCTCCCTTTAGATTATGTGTTAGTTACATGATAATCACTGATGTATCTAATTTGTATATATAGTTACCTCATTAATAGACAAATATTGTTTAAATTTATATATGTAAAAGTTCCAGTGCTTAGAAAGTTCCTTCAATTCAAACGCCTTTATTGTAAAAAGTAACAAAAGTTCATGACGGCAGCAAGTTACAGGATGAATGACGCGTTTCACACTTTCAATAGTGCTTAAAGTGTTTGTTAACCCCAACAAAAATGCTGCTCCTGTCCCTTTAATGTGCATTTAGCAGCATGGTGCTTTTGCTTTTTAAATTATCCCTCTGTATCTCCTACAATAGCTGTTTGACAATGCCATGTCCTGACTCCCCCCCCCCCCCCCCCGAGTTCTGACCACGATTACCATGTCTGCTGTGCCAACAGATCGTAGTCTGTGCATGTCTGCATCACACGCAGCCCTCCTATTCTCCTCTGTGTCCATCTTCAGCTCCCCCTTCCTCCCCCTCCCTCTACCTGTCAACATGTAGCTTCTCTCCTCTCTGATTGTCTGCTCAGCTCTCATACTTAACCTGAAAAGCTCCTATCCCCTCTGTATTAGAACAAGAAGTTCCCCTGTGTCTGTGTTTATCATAAACATGCTTATCTGTACAGATAACACATTGGCTCCCTGCGATCACATGACTTCTCGGTTCTGTCTCTCTTCTCCGTGGATCTGTCTCTCCTCTCCTCCCAAGATGAAATCAGTGGCAGTGCTTGCCCCCCCGGAACTCTCATCTGGCAGAGGAGAGAAGAGAAAAGAAAAGGCAATTGATCGTAGGCCATAGCTCATCTAACAGCCCTACTTGTATAATTGCGGTCAAGGTGTTACATTAATTATTTTATGCTAGATATGTGGGAGATATCATTGTTAACCTTCTAAAAAAAAAAATGCATTCATATTCTTAAAAAAATATATAAAAAAAAAATTTGAAAAATAAAACACTTTTACTTTTACTTTTAGTCTTCCTAATCTGCCTCTTCCTATTCTGCGGTGCTGTTTCTTCAATTCCTCCTCCTCTGTGAGCAGCCCCATTGTCTTTTGGGACATGTGTGTGTCCCAGGAAAAAACGGGGCCATTCACAATGCATCGCGCCGCTTGTGCAAGGCTCCACTGCCTGTTTCACTTAGTTAGGATGGAGCAGCCGACATCGCAGGCTCGCCGGACAGGTAAGTGTCCTTATTAAAAGTCAGCAGCCACAGTGTTTGTAGCTGCTGACTTTTTTTTTTAAAAGGCCGGAACACCCCTTTAACCTGGCTGTAATGCTGACCCATGGGTCTGAAAGTCAGAGCCTTTATGCACATCAGAAAAGTTTAAGGAAAGTAAAAAAATCTAATCTGCATACCTCCTCTGGGATAATGAATATTGGAACAACAGAGCCATGGTGCTGGCATTTTCAGAAAGAAAAGTCAGTAATGGTAACCTCTGTAAACACAAAAAACTGATTCAAAATTGGTAATCAGACAATGGCAGCTTGATCCTTCTATTAAGCTTTTGCATTAGGTTTCTCAAACCTTTGCATGCCTGCGCTGTGATAATAACTAAGCCCCTCCCCTTCATGACATTGACGAAAAGGGGCAGAGCATGGATGACCTTAAAATTATGCCCCCCCCCCCCGCCCCAAAAAAAAAGTTCTGCAGATGCCCGTACTTCACATGTTTTCAATAGCCAAAATATCTCTGATGGGTGGACAGACCTTTTAAAGCAGCTCTATCTATATATAGAAAAAATATGAAGAGAAAGAGAGGGCCGACAGCCCGGACAGGATTCTACAAAGAGGATTAAAAACAGATTTTTTTAGCTAAAAATTATAATGACTTTATTATAAATAATTCCACCATTGCTGAATTATTTATAATAAAGTAATTATTATTTTTGCTAAAAAACAGTTTTTGTTTCTCTTTGAAGAATCCTGTCGGCCCTTCTCTTTCTCTCCATATTTTTTCTATATGCATTAACCCCGATTCAGAGGAACACACCTGACTTTATCTAAATAACATAATTTAGGTGAATGATTTGTATTTGGGCAGTTGAAGAGTTCATACTGTTATTTCTTCATTAACTATTCCTTGCCCAAGTCCATATATTAGAGTGACAGTTCATGACAACTCTCCTGTTTTTCAGATCTATCTATATGAACCCAATTGCATTTCTGAGGAAACTGCAGGTTTACTGTATGAGTCAACTTTACGTAGCCACCACTGGCGGTATGATTATGATTTTTGCGTCTCAAATCGGTACAATGTTTTGCATAGAAATTTGGCGTTTTATGTTTTAGGCCTGTAATTCTTAGTAATAACACAGTTAACTCTGTCAAAACAAGAGTTTAGTAGACATTCTGGGTATGGTAAAGTTTGAAACATGAAATCATAAATTATAATCTAATAAATAACTATAAATAATTATAAAAAAATAATGATATTATAATAATAAAATGAATTTCCCCATGATTCACTATTGCTCAATTCTGCAAGTGTTCTAATTTATTATCGCTGTTTTCTAGCTGGTCTAAAACCACTTTTGACGTAAAGGGACACTTTTTGGATGCCATGGACAATCTGAAGTTTCCAGGCAGAAAGAACAGTATATATCATATAAAACTGCATGCATGGCACTGGACAAAGTACTGGGGACAAAAGGGATGTGAAATGATTTCATACAGTAATGTAATCTGTAAGAAGTGTTATGTATTGTGTACTTTGTGATTTTGCCACCGGGCTCCGCCCCCGTGCATCACGACACTCGCAGGGAACAGAGCTTGGCACACAGAGGCAACAGGCGGAGGACACAGCCTGCAGACACATCGGGGGGACATCAAAGGATCCTGGAGACAAGGTAAGTAACCTGCACCAGGATCCTGAGATGCATTCCCGAGTGTGTCTTGGGGTTACCGCTAATGGTACTGAAATTGAACCCCCAAGCCACACTTGGGAATACCGCCAGGGAGGTTAAGCAACTCTTAAAGCAGTATCAAACCCAAAAGCAAACATTTATTATATCACAGCTTACCATTTCTTAGATGTGATGGGTGCTTTTTTAGGCTTTCTATCTTCATCTGGCGATCCAGCCAGTGAGGCTGTTGTTTTTCAAAAGAACAAGCTCTCCATCAAGTGTATGTTACAGAGATGGGACAATCCATTTACTACTGACAAGGGTGCCTACTATGATCAGCTTTTATTAATTTATGTAAGATCTATATCAAAAAATAAAACAGTTTGCCATAATTGCTTATAAAGTATTAGCTATAGTTTGGCTTCAATTTTTTAGTACATTTAAATCTGCTAGTACAGCTAACACCCCCCTCCCCTCAGACTGACAAATGTTGCTGTCCAAATGTATCCCCTGTGCTCTTTCATCCAGAGTTGTATCTCACTAATACAGGAGGTGTTTTACTGGCTAGATCACCAGGTGAAAACAGAGGGAAAAAATAAAACAAATTCAGCCACAACATTTAATGATTGATAAACTGCAATATTGTATATTACATTTATGGTTAGTGGATTTAGTAGATAGCAAAATTGTTTATTTAAAATTATATAAAAAGTTTAGGTATACTCATAGAATGGTTTTCTAGCTAAAAGTATTCATGTTATATAATGTCATATAAACATTTTTCTGTACCATGTGTCCTATGTAACCTTGAAAATAGCACTGCTACTGATTTCAAATATGAATATTTATAGTATACATCATGAATATTCCGAAAACAGTTGGGAAGCAAATTCAATTTACAAAGATATAAATTCTGTACTATTAATAAATAAAGAGGAAGGAATATACATTTCTTTGAACCAGAACACATTCACATTTTGCTTATGGGAATAATCTGCATTAATGCTCAGGTCAAATCAATGGTCATACTTATATTGATAAACAAGATCCAAGCAGAAACTTTATGACAAGTGAAAGTTTTGAAGAAAAACAAACAAACTGTAAAGCCAATATGACAAACTGCATGGGTTAAACAGGAAGTGGGGTTTCAATAAACCCCACTTTTTATTCTTATTATTTTTGCCCTAAACCACTAAAAACCACATTTGATGGAATACAGAACACAAGGAAGGTTAAATATCACTGATCTGAGATTCTAAGATACTGAAAAACGTCCAATGTACAGTAAAATTAAAATCTTAATCCCCCCCCACGCTACAGGATTATAATTAATATAATATTATAATTACTAACAAAGCAAAGATCAGGTGGAAACGAGCTCTTTATATATAATATGTAGATGGGCATCAATGCTTAAAAGTGTACATATGTAAACCCTAAAAACTTGTTTTATTTATTCCTTTTTTTTAACATATACTACTAAAAGTAATTTGTTACATCTATTTCATAAGTGCAAAAGAAATCTGTTGATCTTGCCAGAATTCAAGTGCTGTCCTACCTACGTCCTCTACATTCTGCAGGGTAATCTTAAACATTGTTATTAGGAAGTATTTTAGGAATACAGAACACCTCGCCTTATGTTATGGAGATGAGGAAAACAGGAAATGTTTTGTAGTCCTATTGCACTTTCTTTCCTAGAGTTACAGAGCTGCTTCTCCATAGATTTGGTAAAGTGAGTAATCGTTGACAGTCTAGAACAAGAAGTTTGGCAATCCAATGATATGGGTCCTTGAGCTACAGGCATACCCCACTTTTAAGTACATAATGGGGTTTATTTACTAAAGCTGGAAAGTGAAAAATCAGACTCACTTTTGCATAGAAACCAATGAGCTTCTAACCCCAGTTTGTTCAATTAAACTTTGGTAATAAAACCTGGAAGCTGATTGGTTTCTATGCAGAAGGGAACCTGATTTTGCACTTTCCATCTTTAGTAAATAATTCCCATTGCGTACTTAAAAGTGGGGTATGCCTGTATAAGGTATATTATTAACATTCTGCTCTTTACATTACAGGCTTCCAGAGCAACAAATTTCTCACTCAACTGATCGTATTTTGACACAAACCAACATTTTTTATTTTTTTAGCTGAAGTTGTTTATTCCTATGCTGTGTTAATGTTGCTTATCTCCCTGAATAGCAAAAATGGTGCAACCTATTTAATGTAATGTAGTTTGCAGGCAGATGATTCATGTTCACGGCCACCATTACACCTGAAGAGAGAAGTGGGGTGGCTATGTGGGAGGTGATATGGCAAAACTACGATCGCTATATCACTTCCTTTCTGGTTGTCAGTAGTAAACAAAGCTGTCACATGACTGATGTTCACTGCTGGTGATAGAGGGAGCCAGGCAGAGGACTGCTGTGTACTCTATCTAGGTGGCCATCTTAGGGAAGCCAGTGCCTATTAGAGGTGCTGAATTCCTAGGAGAATTGGGAAGCCATCTTTGACACAAAAGTGCTCTAAATAGTACCCTCTGCATCACACTGGTACACTCACTGTATGGGAAGTTGAAGGACAGAGCCCTACGTGTGAGGGACAGGTAGGCAGGAACATGTTCTAGGCCAGAAGGGGCAGTTTAGGAATTCCACCCCTTGTTACTGATCCGTTTTGGAGAAGCATACTGGACTGGATTGAGTGAAATGAACCATGAGTGAGTAGAGGACAAACCATTTTTCCTGAGAAGGAACCAGAAAGGATATTACTTACAAGAAGCACTCCTGGAGCAACCCCTTGTATGTAAGCTCTGCATTCAAACGTTATATATGTGAATATTATATTTTACGGAAGTGAATGGGATAAGAAGTCAACATTTTTAAACTACTAATAATTGTATAAAAAATTATTACAAGAAGAAGCCGTGTCACTAGTTAGCCACACGGCAAGTGGACACTACATTATGGTGTAGTGGGCAAGATGGTGGAATAACCCCCCTATTTTGGTGGGGGTGGCCAATGGTACATTGGTGGTACCTTAAGGAACATCTCTAGAATTGATTCTGAAACATAATGGCACAAACATCCGCTTTGTAGATTGAGAAGGAATGCTTTTAAGCTCTATGTGTCTGTTCCGAGTCCTTGATTTGGTTATTAATTACTTGGAGGGCTGGGGCCCATTAGGTTATGTTAGCTCTGCCCAAAAAAGATTGAGCCAATGTAGATGCAATAGTGGTCTGCTTGGAACACTTATATGGTGAAAAATACCTCTGTTACATAGTTATATAGTTAGTCAAGCTGAAAAAAAAAAAAAGTCTATCTAGTTCACAATACTCTATGATGGTACTTTTTACATGGAAATTCTTCATGTGGAGTCAACATGTAGGGGAGACTATTCCCTAATACGCCTTGGCTATACAAGGGTTGTGGAATTGTCTAGAGATTTAAATGGGCCTGACTGTGCAGCAATAGCCAACCAAGATCAGGTCATACTAAATCAGTTTGTTTCTGGCATCCAAGCAGATCCTCTGAAGCGAAGCTGAATGAGAGCTCATGGCAGGAAGCTATGGAATGCAAACAGGAAGAGATAGAGGAAGGTGGCAGTTTCCAATGAGGCAGGGATACTGTTGCTAACAGAGAAATTGGCTGCCCCCTGTGCTCTCTTCACATTAAAGAGTGCTGTTAAAGACATAGCTAAGTCCTTAGAGTCACCCCGGGTCTAATGGGAGATGTTGGCAATGTGGGTCAATATGCTAGGAGTTGTAAATGAGGAATGGGTAGGCTCCATCCACACATGCAGTTAAACTAGAAGTTCCTAAAGAAGAGGGGAAAGATACAGCAAGTACTCATGTACCCCCCAACCTATGTCAAAAATAGATTTTCAAATTTCACTGTGTGGGGGTGTCAGGCTGAAGTGTTTTGTGGGCGCTCACCCCCTTCCTCAGAGCTAGGCTACAACTGAGGAAGGGAGTGTGGCCCCAAAACGCATCAGTATAACACCCCCACATGGTGTTATTGGAGTGTGTGCATCCACACTGAATGGCATCTTGTGTTTTTTACTTTGACTAGTTGCTACTTTGTGAGTATCCATTTGTAGCAATTTTTAACCCTTTATTAAATGTTTTTCGTAATGCCCTAGCTGTGCCTGCCTTCTTGTTGGCAAAATAAGACTAATTATATAATTATAAGAAAAAAAATTCAAATGTTTGCTGTTTTTTGTTTATTCTAAGGATGAGCCATGAACTAGAAAACCCAGAACAATATTGCATATTCCAAGAATGGCATTAATCTTGAATCCCAGCACCTAGATTTTATGATTTACATTTGCATGCAGACTAAGCTGTCCAGCAAAATGACAGTGGCAGGGGCTGGAACAAACTATAACATTTTTTAAAGAAGATTTAATCCATGCAAATTAAAGGTGACAATTGTAAGCACCCCTGTCAATTTTCTAGTTTGTCCCAGGCTCTGTCACTGCCACTTTTGCTGTACTACTTGGTCTTAATATAAAATATGGAGAAATATAAAGCAATGTTAAAAAAAAATGCATACACTGAATACTGTCATTTTGTGTATTACTCTAAAACAGTACTTAGAATACACTATTTTTCAGAACAGTTTTTAGTAGTTGGTAGGAGATGAAATTCTCATGTTTTTAATTCAAGCATAAAAGCATAACAGTTGAATCAAGTCATTTGCAGCAAATTATGGGTCAGTTTACTCATCTCCATTTATGGATTGTGTAGCAATGGTTAGCATGGTGAAAGCTGATTTATGATTGGTTGCTTGGGATTACTGCAGACCTTTGCTATTTGCAATGCAAAGTTCATTTTGTACTGGTGTTGTTTGAAACATTTTATAAGCTAAGCATAAGCTATATGCACTTACAGTTTATCTCCACACTTTATCTATATTGCATAAAACCCTGTTACTACAGAGTATAAAATGAGACTTTTGAAACACAGATAAGGTTAAAGTAATGTAAAATACATAAAATCTACAAAACCCAAATACAGATTACAAAGTTTACATTATTTGAAATGTTATGAGGTCAAGAACTGGGCTTGTCTTAAGATTTAATTGAAATTCATGTGGTTGGCCTTGTCTTACACACACACACACATATATATATATATATATATATATATATATATAATTATATTATTATAATACAGGATTTACATAGCGCCAACAGTTTACGCAGCACTTTACAACATTAGGGCAGACAATACAATTCCATACAGGGGTGAAAGCAGAGGGCCCTGCTATATATATATATATATATATATATATATAGATAGATATAGATATAGATATATATCTATATATATATACACACACACACAGTATATGTATGTATATATCATTTTAAGATGTGTAAATTGATATACTAACAAGCACTATGCGGTGTATTTTATATCACATTTAAACCTGACAATGCTAAAACATTGGTCAGTTATTTCTTTCAATGCCTGTAGGTAAAAATAAAAATAAAAAAATAAAAGTCAAGCTAAATTACAATTACCAGCTGCAACAGCTGAGAATCTAGGCCTAGCCTAAGCCACTTTCATTGCAGTACATGGCTAAAATGAAGAAGGGGGAGGAAAGCGAGGAACCACTCAAGCATGCCTAACCTGAGAGGACAGTTCAGGCTTATTATAGAGCCATCGCTGATAATAAAATCTGAATCAAACTGCCGACTGAAATCCACTTGAGAATTTCTGCCTCTTTAATATTTAAAGTTATGGAAGCACTTGACACAGAGGTAGATCAAATATCACTAGTTTGCGTGCAAATACTTACTTAAGCAGTACAGTGTGCCCAAAACCGTGCAAGAAAATTCAGGTGAGAGCCGTGTAAAGACAGCTAATTACGCTGTTCCATTACCGCTTTCTAACTGTCACCATTGGTCCTAAGTGGTCATGGCTGATTAATTTCAATTAGTTTTTGCAGGCCCAGGGTTATAACAAATTTATGTTTTGACTGCAGGAAACTGGTACCAATCACGGAACAACCAAAACATCAAAACAAAGGGGAGTGTGGCTGTTAACATGCAGACTACTTAAATCCCAGAGCAGAATGCACAGCTTAGTTCAGTTCAGTGGATACACGGATACATAGCACTGCACACCAGCTAGCAGCTTTTAATGTTTTCCTTGTCGTTCCATGTTAAAGGGGGTTTAAATGTGCCTTGGTGACCACTTCTTTTCTTTTTTTTTCTCTTTTTTTTTATCTAAAAATAGCCATATCTTGTCACTTCAGCATGGTGTTAGGATTTGTTCTCTGGGGGATAAAGGGAGATACGATGATTTTTTTTTTCCTAGTAATAAGCAAGCAATATGTATACTGGGAATAATGTACTACTTACTCAGTATTTTTCTACTCCCTCACACCAAAGGCAGCATACATGATGATCACTCTCCAAAGTAAGGCCCGGCCCTAATTCCAACTCTGCCCCTTTCACAACTGCATAGTATACAGTACTCATGCAGTGACAGAGCAGTAACAGTACTCCTGAATTGCTATATGCTTCTCCATTGTGCAAGAAGTGCTGTAATTGGGGCCAGAAAGCGAGATGGGATTATGAAATGTGTTTCCAAATGACACATTAGAATTTTTTCTTTATTTTTTCTAAAGCAAATTATAAAATGAAAAGGCGGCCTAATCAAGAGGTAATACAGAGGTCTCCTTATGAATAAGCCTTTTGTCTTCTGCTGCATTCTAGGAAGATCTAAGCCAGTGTTGTCCAAACGGCGGCCCTTGGGAAAAATACTCTGTGCCTTTATCTGGCCCTTTGGGCACTATTCCTCCCACTGATATGAGACGCTATTCTTTCATTGGACGCCAACAATTGGGTGCCATTTCTCCCACTGACAGCAATAACTTTTCCCAGTGATACCAGCAATAGGGCATTATTCCTCCCTCTAATACCAAATGTGGTGATGTTTACTCCCACTGATGCCAGGAAAATTTCCACTCACACTGGCCACAGTCCACCCCTCCGATAGTCTGAAGGACAATAAACCAGTCCTTTATTTATAAAGTTTGAAGACCACTGATCTAAGCCAAGGCACAATTTTCATATTCCATCATAGTATGAAAAAAAAGGCATAGAACGGTATCTTTCTATATGCAGCACCCTCTACTTAGGTAGTTGCTAGAATAGGATTTTTGTGTATAGGTAAGGTAAATTTAGGTAGGCCTGTTTTGGTTTGTGTGGGCGGGGAGTGGCTTAGAGTAGCAGCTGGTGACTCACAGGTAGCATCACTGAGACCTCCCTCTTTCTTCTAGAGGATTCAAGAAGAAGAGGAGGAGAGGAGAGGTGGAGCTGCCTGGGGTTTTCTAAGGAGCTATTGACCAATCCTGACCATGACACCTGGGAGGGAATATGGCTAACTGGGCCCAATTTGGACATTTTCACTTAGTGTTGTGCTCACTTTTGTTGACAGGAGTTTAGACATTTATGGATGTGTGTTGAGTTATTTTGAGGGGAAATCATATTTACACTGTTATACAATCTGTACAATCACTACTTTAATTTGTCATTTCTTCAGTGTTGTCACATGAAAAGATATAATAAAATATTTACAAAAATGAGGGGTGTGCTCACGTTTGTGAGATACTATATATATATATATATATATATATATATATATATATATATATATATATATATATATATATATATTCTACATTCAGTGTAGCGTATATATATATACAGTTCATTTGGTGGTGTACATTATATAATACACTTCAGGCGATGTGTGTATATATATATATATATATATATATATATATATATATATATATATATATATATTTATTTATTTATTTATATATATATATATATATATATATATATATATATATATACGCACACTTCATTCAGTATAGCCTATATATACAGTGCATTCGGTGGTGTACAGTTTCTAATACACTTCAGGCAGTGTACACAGTGTACAATACAGTGCAGAGGGTGTACTGTTTCTAATACAGTGCAGGCGGTGTACACCGTATATAATACAGTGTAGTGTGCTATGAAAAGAAGGCCATCCTCATCCTCCTCATCCTCTGTCACCCAGGCTCAAAGTAGTTTGCCTTCCAAAGCGGCCTATTTCACCGGCTCCTTGTCCACAGTTACTTCCGTAGCCCCACCATCATGCAGGGAGGAGTTCCCAGAATTATTCAACCACAGTGTCGGTTACAAGCTGCTGGAGGATTCGCAGCAATTTGAAGGCTCCTATGTTGGTTCCCAGGGGGAGGAAGGGAGTAACGTGAGCCTGGAGAGAGGGGTGCCACAGAAGGACAAGAAACTGGCAGTCATGTTCACCAAGCTGTAGCATACTGCCAAGTTTGCTCCAGTGATGAGGAGGGAGGGGATGATGAGGTCACTGACCTATTTGGGTGCCAGAGAGTATAGAGGAGGAAATTGAGGAGGAGGAGGCACAACTCCAATGAGGCAGGATGTGCCTCAGGGGTGACCAGGGGTCAGCTTAAGGAAATCCACCCTATTGCATCACACCACAGAGCTCTGCAGGTGTAGGGCTTTGTTCCCCATTGACTTTAAAAAATTCCTTGGTGTGGGCCTTTTTCGACACTTGTGCAGCAGATCACACAGTTGCTGTTTACAACCTATGTCTGAAGCGGATCAAGCGTTGCCAGAACTGCAGCCGCTTGGGCACCATGTACTTGACCAGACATATGACGACCTACCATGCAGTCCATTGGCAGCAGCACTTAAAAGATCCACACCACAGAAAAAAGCAGACTTCTCCTTGCTCCTCATTTAGGATATCAAACCCTACTATACCTCCATTTCTCTAAAAAACCTACACTGAGAGGAATAAAGGTATAGCAATAGGTGTCACAAGTACTTGCAGCCACTTGCACCCCAGATGCTGAACCGTAAAAAGAAATTTTGTCCCAGCCATCCACATGCTCAGCGTCTAAATGCTAGCTTGGCCAAACTTCTAGCAAAGCAACTGCTGCCTTTTCAGCAGGGTAGACTCAGCCCCCTTTTGTGAATTTGTGGAATGTGCTATACCCCAGTGGCAGTTTCCAAAACACAATTTCTTTTCACTTAAGGCCATTCTGGCTCTCTACTGCCATGTGGAAGGCAATGTTTTAGCCTCGTTGGACAGGGCGGTCAGCAGTAAGGTTCATATTACCACTGACTCATAGTCCAGCAGGCATGGGTAGGGACGTTACCTTTCCTTCACGGTGCACTGGGTAACTCTGCTGGCAGCTGGGAAGGATGCAGGACAGGGTTCAGTGTTGAAGCTTGTTCTCCCACCATGCTCCCAAAAAGCTAGTGGTGATTCTGCCACAACATCTGTATGCTCCCCTCCCTCCTCTTCTTCTTCCTCTATGACCTCACCTGCAGAATTGTCCTCTGAACCAGCTGTGCTCCATTAACGCTCAAGGGGCTATGCAAGCAGTCAGGCAAAAAGATGTCATGCGGTGCTTGAGTTGGTCTGCCTAGGGTACAGGAGCCACACTGGGGCAGAGATTCTGTCAGCTCTGCAGGGGCAGGCTCAGAGGTGGTTGACACCACGCCAGCTTAGGCAGGAATGGATGTATGCGACAATGGCACCAACCTTCTCTCTGCCCTCTGACAGGGACACTTGACCCATGTTCTATGTTTGTGCACCAACCTTCTCTCCGCCCTCTGACAGGGACACTTGACCCATGTTCCATGTTTGGCACACACCTTGAATTTGATGGTGCAGTGTTTCTTGACCAGGTACCAAGGTTTACAAGATCTCCTGAGACAGGCCAGAAAAGTCTGTGGTCATGTCCGCTGGTCATACAATACCAGTGCTCGACTGGCTGACATTCAAAGGGAATGTAACCTGCCCATCAACCACCTCATTTGTGACAAGGCCACCAGGTGGAACTCAACATTGGCAATGTTGCAGCGGCTGCACACACAGCAGAGGGCCATCAATGAGTACCTGTGCGAGTATGGCACCAGGACAAGGTCAGGGGAGCTTGGCTTCTTTTTCCTTTTACTGATCAAGGATGCATGCACTGTCCTGTCACCATTTGAGGAGGCCACAAGGATGGTGAGCAGTGACAATGCATGCATCAGTGACACTGTCCCTCTAGTCTTACTGCTGTAGCACACACTTTGTGGAATCATAGACAGGACACTTGAGACAGAACAGCGGGAGGAAGAGGAGGACCTCCTTTTCCTCTCAAGGCCCCCTTTATCTAGATAGCATTCCTTCAGGTCCGCCAAACACACAGGAAGAAGAGGAGGAGGAGGAGGATTGTGTCAGCAGGGATGTTAAGGCAGTCTTCAAGGGATGGTTTTCAGTCCCCAGAAACCCAAGTTATACGTGGCTGGGAGAAGGTAGTTATGCATAATATGGTCCTTAGTGACCCAGAGGACTCAGAATCGAATGCCTCTTCAAACGTATGCTGCATGGCCTCCCTGATTCTGAAAAGCCTGAAAAAGGACCCTAGGAGTTGTGGTATTAAGGAGAGGGATCATTACTGGCGGCAACCCTTCTTGATCCACATTACAAGGGTAAGGTTGCAGAACTCATCCTGCCTTCACAGAGGGAGCAGAGGAAAAGTGTGTGTAATGCATTTCCAGACCCTGGGAGGTTACCATTTCCTGGTGCTGGACAACGTGTTTCTGAGGCTTTGTTCGGTCAGAGGAAGAGCAGTGGAGAAGGTGGCCAGTGCTGACCGATGCCTTTAAACAATTTTTCAGTCCTCATCGGCAGGGTCTGATAGGTTCCAGCAACCATCGCCAGCATCTGCATTGTATGATGCAGGAATATCTAGGGGCAAACGCAGACTTGGAGACCTTTCCAACAGAGCATCTACTGCGTTACTGGGTCTTGAGGTTGGACCACTGCCCAGAACTTGCTCAATATGCAATTGAGCTACTGGCCTGGCCTGCATCCAGCGTGCTTTCTGAACGCACATTCAGTCTGCTGGAGAGTTTGTAATGGACCAAAGATTGTGCCTGTCCACAGACTCCGTTGGCTCACTTTTATAAAAATGAATCAGTCCTGGATCAACAGATATCAAGCACCTGTTGCTGTTCTGATTGAATTTTCTATGGATCTGGGATCTCTTGAAGACTGCCTATGATGCCTATCCTATTCCTCCTCAAATCATGATGATACTATCTTCGAACAATATTTTTGGTTTAGGGTACCACCACCCCCCGAAGCCCAATTTTTCTGCCCCAGTTTAGTTCAGAGTATATAGTACAGTTAGTGTATTATATATAATACAGTGCGGGGTATATAGTGCAGTGTACTATATATAATATAGTACATTGAAGTGGTTAAGGGGAACCCTATGTCAGAATTAAGAAAAAAACGCCATGTGTTTCCCCGTCCATACCAGGCCCTTTGGGTTTGGTATGGATTTTGGAGGGGACCCCCATGCCAATTTAAAAAAAATATTGGCGTGGAGTTCCCCTTAATATCCATACCAGACCCGAAGTGCCTGGTATAGACGGGGGGGGGCACGCTGTTTTTTTTTATGATAATTTATGTATCTTGCTGGTATCTGGCAATACATTACAGCCGTGAGCAATTTTAAATTACATTTTATCCTTTACAAATTTCATTTTGCTGTGGTACTGTTCTAAACATGAAGAAAATGAGATACTTTACAGGCAGACCAAGGGGACCTCCATGCACGATGTTTAAAGAAATATTTAATTTTCACTTTAAGCATTCTTAACCACTTAAGCCACGGATCATTTTCCAGCTAAAGGACCAAGCCCCTTTTTGCAATTCAGCACTGCGTCACTTTAACTGACAATTGCGCGGTCGTGCAACGTGGCTCCCAAACAAAATTGGCGTCCTTTTTCCCCACAAATAGAGCTTTCTTTTGGTGGTATTTGATCACCTCTGCGGTTTTTATTTTTTGCGCTATAAACAAAAAAAGAGCAACAATTTTAAAAAAATGCAATATTTTTTACTTTTTGCTATAATAAATATCCCCCCAAAATATATAAAAAAAACATTTTTTTTCCTCCGTTTAGGCCGATACGTATTCTTCTATATATTTTTGGTAAAAAAAAATCGCAATAAGCGTTTATTGATTGGTTTGTGCAAAAGTTATAGCGTCTACAAAATAGGGGATAGTTTTTATTAATATTTTTTTTTTACTAGTAATGGCAGCGATCAGCAATTTTTATTGTTACTGCGACATTATGGCGGACACGTCGGACAATTTTGACACATTTTTGGGACCATTGGCATTAATACAGCAATCAGTGCAATTAAAAATGCACTGATTACTGTAAAAATTTCACTGGCAGTAAAGGGGTTAACCACTAGGGGGCAGTGTAGGGGTTAAGTGTGTGTGTTTTTTTAACTGTAGGGGTAGTGGCTTGGCGTCTGATGTCACTGATTGTCTTTCCCTATACCAGGGAACAGACAATCAGTGACAGCCTCACTAGGAAGCACGAAGAGAGATTTGTTTACACTTACCTCTCCTCGTCCATAGGGCCCGCGGCCACGGTCACGGAGCTCAGGACCGGGTCGTCAGAGCGCTGCCAGCAGCACGCGCGCGGCCCACGGCTGGGCACTTAAAGGCAAGGTACCTGTACGTGATTGTGCCCAGCTGTGCCATTCTGCCAACGTATATCAGCATGAGGCGGTCCTTAAGCAGTTAAAATCACTGCTCCTGAAAAAACACTTGTTTTAAAAACCTTTTTTTGCATTGATACATGTCCCCTGGGGCAGGACCCGAGTCCCCAAACACTTTTTATGGCAATAACTTGCATAAAAGCCTTTAAAATGAGCAGTTTTGATTTTTTACGTTTGCGTCTTATAGACTTTAACGGTGTTCAGATGTTCGCACAAATCTTTTGTTTCTTCACAATTTCTGGTGCGAACCGAACCGAGGGGTGTTCGTCTCATCCCTACTGATATGGTACATAAGATGTTTTGAGACCATTGATATGGTTCTGGAGATGGTTAGTAGGGATGAGCAAACTGCATCGGGTTCAGTTAACAAACAGTTCTGTGAATCTTGCTCAAAACTCTAAGTTTGCAAACCTTATATCAACATTGGAAACTGGGCATTGGGGACCTATTCCAATACCAAAAAAAAAACAAATATTTGACTATGGAATTGTTTTCTCATGCAATGAGCTTAGCTTACATACAGCAGCAACACCCTAATCATTTTAGTTTTAAAAAAAGGCTTTCTTTCGGATAGCCTTGGCAGCGGTACATGCTTTTTTTCTTATCAGTGGGTGCTAAGCCTGCTCTGACCGGCAGAAATAGCAGCCGCAATAATAATAATGGCATAGTTTGTCAGATTCTTTTTTTTCCACAGCCTCACATTGTATCTTCTTGAAATGTTTGTTCTGTTTCAAATGCTATTACATAAAATGAAATACTTACACGTCCATCCATAAACAAGTTCGCTTTTCAATAGTACACAGAAACTGAATATAACACGATTTTACTCCAGATATGTGCAATACAGAAGATGTTTTTCCATTCTTTTGAGGTGTAAGAAGACAATGAGTTTCTATATCTTGTCCCTGACTGAGGGAACATGAAAGCAGCAGGGGAAAGTCTAGCCATGACTGAACTAACTAGCACTAAATAGGGGGAGAGAGAAGAGGGAAATACCAAATACAGAGATAAGTAAGTTGTAGTCGTGACAGACTACAGTTGTACTACTGGATGTCAGTATACATCATAACAACAATAACATAATGCAGTTCAATGCGAAATACATCATAGGTTGGACAAACACTGTTAAAAATGCCTCTCATGTTAGGACTACCTATCATTTTAGTATTTTTGAGTTGAATCTTTGGTGAGTTGGTACACAATAGTTACCATACAACAATGTGACAGCATGCTGTGTACAAAAAGGCCCGATCAAAAAAATTCAGTAAGAAGTGTATGCTGCACTCCCCAAAAGGTACCAAAGGATACATAGCCCACCAATACAATCCATAGTATAGCATAGTATCTCTCCCTGCACAGCACTCCCTAAATGTCTAACACACGCTGACAGTATAGCTTTTGTAGGCCCACCCTTTTATAGTGAGGGGGTTGGGCGATCTATTCCTACAGATTCTTGGCTCTTATGAATTTGCTGAACCAGGAGCGATGGCTATGCTCTGCATTATTGGATACTGCCTATTCCTGGTGGCAAACCTGCAAATGTTTTGGGTAAGTTTCATGTACAATAAAACCTTATGCATGCTGGAACATGGAGTGTGGCTGTCATAGCATTGTATAGTCATGGAAAATAGGAGTTGGAGAGCCACTTGCTATCCTGCAATAGTACTCAAAAGTCGCAGGCGGACACGGGATCAGTCTGGAACAGTGTTTACAAGTATCTTTTGTGAGATGTATTACCAGATTTAGGTAGCACAGGGGTTGATTTACTAAAAATGGAGAATGCTAAATCTAGTGCAGCTATGCATGATAGCCAATCAACTTCTTACTTCAGCTTGTTCAATTAAAGTGTTTGTTAACCCAAAAAAAATACAGATCCTGGTCCCTTAAAGCAGATTACACAGCACAGTGCTTGTGCTGTGTAATCTGCCCCCCTCTAAACTGTGAAATAAAACCCCTGAATCTGCTACTTCCTGTATGCCCTCTCTGCGCTGACCACGAAAATCAGGGTTGCTCAGCCCTGATCACTGTGGTCAGAGTTTGTCCTTGCATCATACGTTGCTGTCCCCTCTGCTCTCCTCTCTCCCCCTCCTTTCTGCCTGTCATCTGATTATCTGTCTCTCTCTCCGCCCTGAGGACCCCCAGTCACATTATTCGCAGCCTGCTTTACAGCTACGAGAAAGAGCTTCTGCGAAGAGACGAGCGGCCATGTGATCTTGCCAGCTGATGTCAGGGGGAGATTATGCCCCCCCCCCCCCGCAGAAGACATCCATGGGAGCTGTAAAGCAACTGCCAGTAATGTGACCGGCCTGAAGACAGCTCAAAATTGGTATTTAGAATGCTTGTTTCTTAAAACAACTTTGACAGCCCCTCTATTAGCGCCACACTATGAAAGTCTTCTATAAATGGGTTCACAAACACTTTAAGCTTTGACAATAAATCCTGGAAGCTGATTCTGGTTTCTATGCAGAGCTGCACCAGATTTTGCGGTCTCCAGTTTTAGTAAATCGACCCCACCGTATCATGTGATTTTTATTTAGATAAAACACAGGACTCAGCAGTGATATAGGGACCTGCAAGTATAACCATGGCACACAGTAGGCAACTCAAATATCTGACGCTCCTGGAAGTGTTACATATCAAAGACTTTGAATGTTTTGCAGGAATTATACCTGCTTTTGATTGGATTTTACTGGCAAGGATGAAGAGGTGTATAGATAGAATGTAGAGGTGTAGATACATGTATCTTGAGCATCAGAAAGATAAAAAAAACTTGAGGAGTGTTTGGTCCCTGTGTCTACCCCTCAGACAAAAAAAAATTGTTATGTTTTTCTTGTATAAAAAGATGTGGTTATATACATATAACAAACTGATTTAAATTCTCGTATATTTAGCAGCAATTGATACTTTGTGACCTGTCCTAAGGAAACTACACTTTTTGATGAAATGCGTTGACCAGCGCATGAATGCATATACATCTCTTCATTCTTTATTCTGTGAAGTATAGATGCAAATAGAGTCGTCTGTATAGAAGTATCTAGAATTAATTATGTATCAATATGACAGTGTTTATATATAAAAAAAAAGTGGCTTTGTCTCATGTGGGTGCCAGTAAAGTCCAATCAAAAGCAGGTATAATTCCTGCAAAATATTTCCACTACTAGGAATTGGTATGTAGCACGGGTACAGGTTATTTGTCTGTCAAATACTTTTTTAGGGGCTGCAGCACTGAAAGATTGGAGTTTATATCCATTTAGATCCATTGCAGGGAGAAATTGTTTAGATTCTTGAAGGGAAGTGACAAAACCACTTTAAGTAAGAGCTTTGTATTTATTGATTTTGAAAGGCCGCTTTTTAAAATAACATCCTGCTTTTTTTTATTAGTCCAGCTAGTTAATAATTTTCTCTATCCTTCTTATCATGGCACAATACAATATATGGATCGGAACCAGTCTACTCTAGTAAAGTATACTAAAACACCCACGGTGTTGAAGACCACAAATAAAGCGGCAGTGTATGAAAGCTCAGCTTCCCTGTTTTAACCTATGCTGCCAAATCCTACACCAAAGAGAAATTGCTGAGTGGAATTTATTCAGAAGCCAGCATTCCCAGAATCTCAAATAGTGTTCTGAAGTAGCTTGTTATTTTACCCAAAGTTTAAAAAAAGTTTTGGCTTTTCATATACTTTAGGCAATTCAGTTTGAACAATGAAGAGGCCATCCTAGTGTTCTCCTATACTGAAAGCATGTTTAGATTGGAAAAATTGTGTTTTTTTTTTTTTTCATATCTGATTAGACTTCCACCATACGCACCCAGGTACTTACTGGGGTGGGTTTACTAAAGGCAAATAGACTGTGCACTTTGCAAGTGCAGTTGCACTCATTTTACCCAGAGCTCAGTAAATGTTCTTCTGATTTCCATCAGTCAATCATCTGCAAGTAAAACATTGTTTTTTACATTTCCCTTGCACCAGATTGGGCATCCTTTACAAAGAGGAGCTTTACCACATTTACTACTAAGGAAAATAAGTGCAACTCGGTGGCAGCTGGTGTGGTTTTTTTTTGGTGGAGGGGCAAACAACCCCCCCGGGCCGCCGGTGGAGCAGCACTAGCACAACTACCACCTACCCCCCCACCCCCTGTGTGCACTAACACACACCCCCTCCCCACCACCACCCACTGTCCTTACCCTGGATGTGAGAGCGGCGGTCGGATGTAGCCATCTTCCAGCGCAGTAGGCTCGGGGAAAGCTGCTCCGGGGTCCTCTCCTGGAGCAGCTTCCGCGGTGTCTCCTCTCTATTCCTCACAGCGCTAGGTGTCCAATTGGATTGCCTGACGTTTTGACCAATCGGGATACAGGTTTCATACTTGCTTCCCATTTGGCCAGGAGGAGGATCAGTGTTGCAACAGCAAATTTTCATTCGCTGTTGCAACACACCTGGGTGGGCTCCAGACGCAATGCTCTGCATCCCGAGTCCACCCTATTTTGAAGCCTATTGGAGCCTCTGGCTCTAATCAGGTTCTTCAAAAAAAAAAACTGGCTGCTGTAATTAATATGTCCGGTGACCCAAAAAGGAGCTGGACACATGAATAGGGGGTGACGGCGGGCGGCGGCTGTGGATAGATTCATGCTAGGCATGAATTTATCCACTGCATATAGGGTGTGGCTTGAGAGAGGGGCGCACTTGCAACTTGCACAGTCTATATGCTGTATTGTGTTTGTATTTGGTGGGTGGATGCTTTATATGTTGGTTCTCATGGTTCTCAATGCACAGATATGGTGAGCTCCTTGCCTGAGGGTTTATATAGCTTTATCAGCTATTCTATCTGTTGATTCTAAAGGCATGGTCACCAAGCATCAAATGTATGACCATTGGTTTCCGCCCAGGCATTGTATAGCAGAATCCTGTCATATATTCTACAAATGATCACTTGATCTCTGCTGTAGGGAAGGACAAGCGAATCTTAAAGCGGAAGTAAACCCATCAATTTAACAGTTTTTCAAAAAACAATTACAATCACGGCATGCCGGGAATGCTAACTATCACATTGGTTGAGCTCTCAAACAACCTGTCAAAACATCCAATGCTTGGTGTCATAACTGATCACATGTGCAGCCTCGTGGCAGTTGAACAGAAGCCAAGATGGCAGCTTCCTTGGCTGAAAATGATAGGAGGGTTCACTTCCACTTTAATTGAACTCCTTCCCTCCATTAGTAATCCAGATTGACTGGACACAATGGATTACAGGCAGAAGGTAGAACGTAGCCAATCCCAGTGCATCAAAAATCAAAATAATGGCTGTGGTTGGCAGCTGTCTCTCTCCTTTTTCCTCTCACACATCAGTCATTGCTGAGAGGAAATTGAGAGAGATCTGCTGACTGCAGCCAATGCAGAGAGTATGGGGTTGATTTACTAAAGGCAAATAGACTGTGCACTCTGGCAAGTGCAACTGCTCCAGAGCTTAGTAAATGAGGTAAAGCTTCACTTTACAAACAATACTCAATCACACGCAAGGGGAATAGAAAACGCATTTTTGCTTGCACATCACTGGATGATGAAAGTCAGCAGAACTCTCCTTCATTTACTAAGCACTGGTGCAATTGCACTTTCAAAAATACCCAGTCTATTTGCCTTTAGTAAATCAACCCTGTCAGCATCTGGTTTTAGACAACACTAGCTGGTACCAGCCAAATAAAAGTGCATCACACCCAGTACAAAGAGTACCAATCTACAACCAGTGCCTGTTTATGTAAAGCCAGTACCAGCCTTGGTATTCATGGGTAACAGTGCCTTAACACAGCTAGAAAAGCCAATATCAGCCTAATAACAGTGCCGTATTGTCCATAGTACAGCCAGCATGGCCTCATTACTGCCTGTATCAGTCAATATTATTGGCTGATTACAGCCTATATCACCTAATACTGCACTCTGATTACAGCCAGTACCAGCTCAATACTACTGCCTGACCACAGCCACTACAGCCATTACCTCGCATGACCAAGTAATTGTCAAACTATCACACCACTGAAAATTGAAAAAAATAGCCTGGTAATGAAGGAGGTGAAACATGGAAGCACTGAGATGATTAAAGTATGATATTAACCAAAACTTTTTTTTAGCATTGGTTAGAGCAGCCTGAAATTCAGGAAATTTTCTGCAAGTTTGACCCAAATCCAAATCTCATTCCTAATCTTTATTTTTATCATCTATACTCTTTTTCTTTTCTTTTTTTTATAAATGTGCGAACAATTATTTTCATATCTCTTCCACTTGATAAGTTATTGAGCATACCCAATGCATTTGTAACTTAGCCAATTCATAAGGAGACAAGATTTATATGATAATGATACAGTA